>NC_057812.1:42834466-43434466 GCF_018294505.1 Triticum aestivum
AAAAACACCGAGCAGTCATCTTATCCACTCCATTTACAAAATTAGTGCAAAGCTAGTACTTCAAATACACATCTCAAACAAAAGGGAAACCAGGTGTAAATTCTCAAACAAAATGTTTCACTTTTTACGATTATAATATAAGACCAAAATCCAACAATCTTCATGCACAACCAAGTCCCTGCGTCCGTATTATTACACACTAAAAACAAACAAATAAGCAGTCTACTATAATTCTAATATATTATAAACAGATCGGTTCTCCCAGCCTCACGCAGAAAACCCATCGAACCACACGGCCTACAGGCCGCTGCTCGACGCCTCCATCATGCCGGTGCGGATCTGGTCGCCGATGTCCTTGACGTGGCCCGGGCCGTGGGGGATGAACACCGTGGTGGTCTTCGAATTGTCCCCGAGCTCCTTGATGGTGTCGAAGTACTGGGTGACCATGATCAGGTCCATCACCTCCTTGGCGCTCGTGCCCGACACCGAGTGCGAGAAGTTGAGGATGTTCTCCCGCAGGCCGTCCGTGATAGCCTGCCGCTGCTTGGCGATGCCGACGCCTGACAGGTACTTAGCCTCGGCCTCCCCTTCCGCCTTCTTCACCAGATGGATCTTCTCCGCTTCTCCTTTGTAGACACTCGCAAGCTGGAGCCGTTGGGCTGTGACAAGGGTTGACAGGCGAGCACACATGCATATAAACAGACTGCTTAGAGCCTAAACAAGTGTACTCTATTAGAGAACAACCATATGAAGCATGAGAAGAGAAGACAGCAATTTAAGAGTTGGGTAAGAGCGGAGATAAGTTTTGAAGACAATCCAGCATGTAATAAACATTTCCTAGGCTGCACAACCTGAAAACAGGACTCCCCATACACATACACTACTGCTCAAAACCGCATTATACCTGCATTTATGTCGTTCATGGCTCTGCGGACAGCAGCATCAGGGATGATGTCAACCATGAGAATGTGCTCAATGCTGTAACCATAATCTGACATCACCTGGACAAACAGATGTAGGATTCATCAAGTTAACAAGTTTTCATGCAAGACAGAAAAAAGCAGTACTCAGCAGACCCATCCAAGAAGAAGATGATGAACATAACACAGGATCACTTTCTCAAGAGATGGTGTAATAAGAACAAACAACGAAGCGTTGTGGATACTGCAGAGGGAAACAGTTCTTTTAGGGGACAAACAGGCATTACCCACCAGCAATAACAATAAGGGTAAACAGCAGATAGCATTGTACAAATCAGACAAGAATATGGTTATCTCAGAAATTAAAACCAATCATCCAAGGAAGAAACAAATATGCTGCTTATAATTTGATAACCATGTACTTGTCTGAGCAGTGACATAAGTTGAACTGAACTATTTTAGTGGTATTAAGTGAACCATAAATCCAATTTTCACAAAAATGTAGTAACATCTGTGGGCATCAGAATAGCATGTTTGACCAAAATCCAGTGTAATGGTACACATTGGGGAAAAGAAAACTGAATAAAATAAATTGCTGACCAATCCAGCAGAATGATTTGAATACATGAAACAATGTGCCATGGCAGTATGTAATACATGTAACAAGAAAAATAGGTTAATGGAGTTACCTTTTCAAGCTCCTCAAGTACAGCCTTTGCAACATCATTCTTTTGCTCAAAAAGACTGTCCAGCTCCATTCTTGGAACTATGGCTCGAACCACTATTTAACAGAAAAAGAACACCAGCCACCAGCTTAGGCTTTGAAGAAACAGTATAAACGGCACAGCAAGATATTAATATTTACCATCAAAGACGTAGGACTGAATTTGCTGTTGGGGATTCTGCAACTCATAGAATGCATCATCTGCATTCTCCTTAACAACCCGGTATTGAATTGTACAGATCAGCTGAACAAACACATTATCCTGCAAGGGAAAAAGAGATAATCGATTGTTTCAGCAAGTACAGAATCAAGCAAAGCCATCGATGTTATGACAATGGCCCTTCAATGACACATATTTCCCTTTGATTTTTAACTACCATAGCTTATCCATCATATGGTCAGAAACTCTGAATGTGTGAACGATTGGGTTATTATGGCCAAGTTTCCAAACATCTGCCATCAGAAGAAAAAATAGATAAAAAGGAAGGTTTGCTCCAGCTATAAACCCAATTGAATTGCAGATAACCCAACGTTGTGCAAGCAATGTTCTCCCACTGTCACACATAATTTCTCGGCCAATATTAACATCATCCCAAGACGTAACACTACTCTATTTTTTCACATTCAGAGATACTTGAGCGGCCATAGCTAGCATCCCTGCGTGCTGCAATCGCATTGTAACACGACAATGATTTGAACTACCAAGCACCTCCCAAAGGACAACCCAGAACTGGTCTGGAACGGCAAAACAAATTTCCCCACTAGATTACATGGGGACTGCAACAACCCGCAACCACATATGCATTATTATGTGTCTACTGAAGTAGAAACTAGTAACATGACATTATTGATAGGGTCGCTCTACCGGACCAGACACATAATTTCTCTGCCAATACTACCGGGATGCCTTGGCCAGGGGTGTTTCAACTCATGGCAACAACCTTCCCAACGCTGCAGAGAGTTGGGTAACCAGGATCAATTAATTCCTAGTAGCATCCCAGCAGAAGCAATCGCGTCTGCCTCTCTTCCAGCGGTCAGTAGTAATCGCGAATCTAGCGCCGGCGAGTGACAACGGCGATCAATCTAGGAAGACTACCATCAATCCAGGGGGAACAGAGCAGAGCAGAGCAGAGCAATCGTGACGTGGCAGGGAGGAAGGAGGCGAACCTTGGTCTTGGTCTCGACCTTGACGTCGAGCGACTGGACGCGGGTGGAGAGGGTCCCGGCGACGAGCTCGCCGGCGAAGGGGTTGAAGAAGTGGAGGCCCGGCTCGGCGAGGCGGAGGAAGCGGCCCCACTTCTCCACCACCGCCACGTTGGCCTGCTCCACGCACCCGCAGAAGAGGAAGAAGGCGCTCACCATCTCCGCTGCTTCCCTTCTCCCGTCGGCCGGCCGGCCGGATCGGTCGATGGATTCCGGCGACGGATTCGGCGTGCGGCGCGGGGGATTTCCGTTCCGATTGCGGTGCGCGGCGCTTACTTTTCTCCCCTTTTCTGATTTGTTTTATGTACGGGTGCGGCACGGAAGGAAGCCGCGTAGGCGTACGTGGGAGGGGAGGCGTCCTGGCCGTGCGAGCAGCGTCCACGTGGCGCTGGGGAGAAAAGTGTGCTGTGCTACTTCCGGAAAGAGAAGATATTTGGAGATACTACTCGATGAAATATCTGGTGGAAAGGGAGTCATGGTAAAAGCTCCGTAGAAATTAAACAACGGTGAAAAAAAGTAGAGTATTCACTTATGTTATTCTTTTGCAGTAAAACTTTTCAACAATGTCAAGTACCGCTAAAAATTGGGAATAATATGTTGCTTAGAGGGAAAGGCAAATGACGATGGAACATTCTTCCTTTGTTTTTAAGGGAATGAATCTGCCCTTGCTTATCGATGATGAAAGACTGTATACAATGTGAGTGGGTGCGATATATAGACGCAACACGATCCTTACTACTCCCTCCGGGATTTTTATAAGACGTTTCGGACAGCTGAGATTGAACTGTTTTGGGCACTATTTGAAAATTCTACAACTTCTTATAAATTGAATGGAGGGAGTAGTAATGATTGCTAAACTTAAGATGGTTGCTAATAAGCAGAAATTATCCCTAACTAGTTACAAAATTGTGTGTGGTTTTCTTCAATGTTGTTTTTTTAATAGGTTTTTCATGTTGGAATCCGGAATGAGCACATGTATCGACCTTTCATTTGAGTTGTACACTACATATATAGGCTAGCCAAGCATAAAACTCAAAGAGGATAGTTGACATTTGCAGCTTTGCTCTCTTTCTTGTTGGATTAAGCCATCCCTTGTATCGAATATATCCAAGACCTGCAATTCGTTAGGAATGAACAAATTATCCACCACATGAGGGTGAACAAGACCTTTGCCTTCTTGTTTTCCTCTTGATCTCCGAGAATCCATATTGACGAGAACGTTATTGACTTGAGAGTTGGATCCAAAACCTTTGGTTGCATGTGTTTTTGGTTCTATTCTTTCTCTTTAGTTAGTTATATATTTTCTTTGTTTGTTTCATTCCTGAAGATCTGGACAACTGCCCCTCCCCCTTAGGCCTTGTTTGGTAGAGGGGGGTTTCCAGCCCCAAAAGGGGTGGGGGTTTGAGGGGATTCGGTGAATCCCTCTCTTCCACCCAATCCTCTCAAATCCCCCTGAATTCCCAATCCCCCTCTAGCCACAATCCTTTTTGTATAGAAGTGTTTTTTGATACGCAGGGTTTGCATATTGATTTACGATGGTGCAAGACATCCAAAAATCCAATCTTTACAAGCAAAACAACATCATAACAGAAAAACTTGCTACAGGTAGAATCCACACGTAAAACTAATCATGTTGCTACAGAAGTGTAGAAGCACTATGGTGATCATCAAGCTCGTGCTAGGTGACTCGCTCTGGCAGCCATTGTGGGAACACTTTATCATTGCCGACCAAACAATATCGTCCACTGCAAGACCGTGGACAAAGCCTCCGACGTGCTTGCAAGTCAGGCACTATCCGTCGGGGAGCTCGGCAAGGCATGTACCACTAGCTAAATGTCCGCCACTTGCACTGCAAAAATTCAAGATCATAGCAAGAGGTTAGTATTAATGCGCCTTTCTCAGGTGAATGGCAAAAAGAATCGGTCGAGTATTTGCCGAGAAGATAGGAGATGGCTACTTACCAAATCTTAGTTGAGGATGTAACCTGAAAAAATAAACTAACAAGGGGGACTCCACAAAAATAATCACTATGACCTTTATAAACCAGAGAACACATACAGCCACAATATGAAGGATCACTCAATAGCAGCAAGAGAATCATATGAGAACTACAATCTTATTGGCAAAAAGTTAGACATTTCCATAGTAGTACTGCATCTTCATGTCTTCTCCAACAAAAGCAGTACAGAACAAGAAACAAACTGTGTAAGATCTTATCCGTTAATTGATTATGATTCAGGCAAAGGAAAACTCGGAACAGGCATGTAAGATGATACATAATCATTCAGACTGGATCACTAGAAACAAACATCCACCTAATCAATCGAGTGACTGATGACGACTTGTACAATACAAGGTATAAAGAATGTTTATAAGCACGATTCCTCCAGACAAACATGTGCAACTGAACGAGCATCTGACCCTAATTATAAACATAAGCGAATGCAAATAAAAATGAATATACACCAAACTTGGGATAATATATATTTTCTAAGCTTGGCAGAATATTGCCTATATAATATCTACAGAGAGACAATCACTTGCCAGGTCTGTTTGGAGTGTAACCTGTATTAGCTTAAGCTGGGTAATGGATGACTGCTCAGATGATAGCCTGCAAATAGAGACAAAATTAGCAAAGCCACACTCAAACAAGGAAAAAAAACTATTGAACAAAAATAAGGCACCCAGAGGAGTGATGTTTTTCAGAATAACATCTCCTCTCTAGTCCAATACAGTAGTTGCAGAGAACAATATATCAATGTCAGACCACAACTATGAACAAACACTTTGAGTTCCCCAAATCGGATCTCAGTCAAATCATGTACTACACTTTCATGCAACTATATCTGAATCCTTTTATATGGATGGAACATACGTGTGGGTGTATATGAGCACATCATGCAAATGCTGGGACTTGAGTACTAATTAAGTTAATCCCACTAACCTCTCCATCCATCTAGATGCTTATGGGTTCCTCTTCCTAGTAGTTCACTGCTCGGACTCAGCCAGCCCATCGTCTCACAAGCAGCCAAGTCTTCCATTCTTCCCACAGTTCCAGAAGCAGCCTGGATGAAGCAGGGTGAACAATATATCTGCCACAACCTGCTCTTTACGTCGCAGCAGCCAAATTGAATCAGTAACACACAATTAATTCTTCAAAAAGATGTATTCCACCAGTTGGAACTTGGAACTGGGAAACCGAGACAATTCTAGAACATGAACAACCATTAGTAAGCATCTAAAGATGGAGGCAACTCATCCACCCAAACAAGAATCCAAGCGGCAGGTTGTCAAATAAGAACATGAGTGTAGTGTATCCTGTAGATGAACCTCTTTTGTACCTTTATCAGCTCTCATACATGCATGGTTCGGAAAAAAGACTAATGGCCAAAATAGTACTACATTGCTAACAGTTTGCTACACAGTAATCGGCAAACATCTGCACATTTGCTAGGTAGGACATTTGCTAGTTAAGACTTAAGAGCGACATAATTCAGTTGCATATGCCACTTCTGATTTATCCAAGAACATGAATTCCAGCAAAAATCTTGCAGTAGGATAACATGGTCAGAGCACACACCATCACCTAACTACAGAGCACCGCCGGAGCCAAGTCTGAAGCTACTACTACAGCCGCTCCATGATACACCTAATGTGCATAGCAGAGATCAATTCAGTCACCAAGTAAAAAATCAACAACACGTACTACTACCACTACCTGCAGATAGATAGGCAGAGTCAACAGTGCAGATACAGAAACCAACAATATGTCATCAGTCTAGGAGGAGGTGAACTTGGTGACGGCCCTGGTGCCCTCGGAGACGGCGTCTTGGTGAGCTCGCCGGGGAAGACCAGGCGGCAGCCATGGACGGGTGGATGGAAGAAACCTGAACGATGAGGGGAAAGAGGGGGAGACGAGGCGAGGGCTTACCATCGGGGAGAAGCCGGCGGAGGAGGTACGTCGGTGGCGCGTTGAGGAGGAGTCGTGCGGCGGCACTGTGAGCGGGCGGCGGCGCGGTGTCGTTTCCTCCCCAAATCCGCGCGTCCCCCCTCGAGGGCTCTGAACCGCGTGGAAGGAGGGCGTGGGAGGGGGTCAGAGGGGGTTGGGCCGCCGAAACCCCGTGTACCAAATGGGCCATCGAGGTTTCGCAGGGTTTCTGGGCCACGCGAGGAAATTCCCTTCAAAACCCCCTCGATCCTCTCCTACCAAACGAGGCCTTACGTGTTCCGTCACCCCCTCTTCCAATGTCTTTGATCACCGGCAATAGTCTAGCCATGTCTTTAAGTGGTGTCTCCACCGGAAGATCATCCACACCTGCCTTCGGTGCCACTTGATCATTTCCGATCGAAGAGTCTCTCCTTCACTTCTTCACGACGAAGCAACCCTTCCTTTCATGTCCATGAATCCATACAATTCTGTAACCGGAGTCGCCATTCTTATTTATGTGTCTTTTTCAAAAAAAACTATGAGAATAGATAAAAAAAACACATGAAACCAAAGGCTTTCTCTATATTCAACATCCTAAGAATCCCATCCAGTCTGCCTGATGGTATATGTGCAGTTGAGGATACATAGTGCTCTGTTTCCAAAACGAGCATATCCTGCTCGTACTACTGGCTCATTAAAATGTAAGACGACATATACGTATATCTATTCAACAAAACTGAAAAGGAGACATCTCAGCGGCACAGCCCACGCAGAACAGCTGAATGTTTCTGAGACATTTCTTTTGATCGGTTCAACAACTGAATATGCAAACCACACATAACTGAAGCTTGCACCCACTAACTAGCAAGCAAGACAGAATTCTCAGTTACATCCAACATCGCTACGTGAAGAACATCACAGAGGCTTTTCTTGCGGTACCTGTTTCTGCGCGACTTCCTCTCCTGCTTCTTCATGTCCTGCACCGTTGGTGTCTCTTCGCTATATGATCAACAAAAGTGACTGGGGTTCAGACACTATGCATCCGATGCCAGTTTAATGCACCGGTTTTCAGTTTCCCATGCTTCCCAATCCTCTCGCAGCCTCCTTCCGTAGCAGAGATGAGCCTCGGCGCAGGAGCCTAGAGAAATAAAACAGACGACTGATCATGAATAATTATAGTCAACCAACGATTATATTAACTGCACAAACATAAATGAGAACGGTCCCAAAATAAACAGTATCATTCATCTTCAAAACATGCACAGCTTAAACATGGGACACTGGACACCAAGATCAGCTTAAATGGCCTGAGCACGTCAAACGGGCCAATTTTAACTTTATTTCAGTTACCAATGAGATAGGATGGATCGGCATTACAGTACCCATCAATGAATAATTTGGCACGACTAGTTTTCCATTACACCACCATGTATGCTGACAGCGTCAGCACACAACTAAAGGAAGGTCAATATAACTTAACATGTTGAACTCACAACACTGGGCGCTGACAAGTGGAAGATTTCCTTTGACATGTTAAATCAGTATCAGAGCACGCAAATGGTTGACCAGAAGAAGAAAATAATTCGGAAGGTAACCACATGAAAGCACAACACCTTGGCAGACCATGTGTTTGTTCAGCATATGCATAATCACCACAGCAAGCAAAACTGGAAACTAACCAAAAGAATATGCAATCCTCCATCACCAGAGAGCACCACCTTCCATCAAATTTGCATCGGTCATCATCGTAGGCTGCAATTACGCATGCACATAGATGTGACGCCCCGAGACCGTTGTGCCAGGTGTCGTCCAGTTATTCGCTATTGTTGCCTTGTCATTTGCTTGCATGTTGCATCTTGTCATGTCATCATATGCATTGCATCATCATGTTTTCAAAACTTGCATCCGTCCCGGTCTCCTCGTTCCGTCCGTTGTCCGTTCTGAGCCCAGACACACTTGCACGCGCCCGCGACATGTCCGAAATATTATTTTATAAATGGCCGGAAAATGTTCTCGGAATGGGTTGAAAGTTGGCATGCGGTGTTGTTTTGTTGTCAGTAGACCGCCTGCCAAGTTTCATCGCATTCGGAGTTCGTTTGATGCCCCAACGAATAACTATAGCGACAGTATAGCCGGTCTAACGTCGGACGTTTTCGGTCTCCGAAAACTGTTGTCGGGCTTTCCCTCTCTTCTCTTCTCTCAGCTCGAGACCGTCTACACAACTCACTACCTACCGCCAGGTCCAACCTAACCCCTCTCGCCAGCCCGCAGCCCCCCTCGCGCGCGTCCGAAAGTTGTCCCGAACCGACCCGGGAGTCATCACCGTTGTGTCCGGATCATCCCCAAACATCTACAAAACGTCACCGTTTTCTCATTTGGTCTCCCTAAGCTTTTATTTCGCGACCGTCCGTTTAAGATCGGAGGGACCAAATGCCCCTATCCGAAAATCCTTTTGCTATATATATCAGACCAGACCCTAAAACCTAGGGGAGCTGTCCCATCCATCAATCCCCATGCCGCCGCCACCTTCCTCGTTTTCCCCATCGATCCAATCCATCGATCCACTACCGATTCCCCATCCAACCACGTGCCCGAGCTTCCTCGCCTGAGTTCAGGGAGCATGAGCCCTCGTCAGCGCGCCGCCCGGCGAGCCTACCAGCCGGCGACTTCGACCTCGTCAGCCCCGTCGCCGCCGGCGACCTCATCCACCAGGGCATCGCCCTCATCCACCAGGCCAGCCCACCCGCTCTTTCTTCCTGTCCTCCTCTTCTTCTCGTCTCTCCCTTCTCTAACCTCTCCCTCCCTCTCTTGTGCCATAGGAGCAGCGCCATGGAGGACACGCGCCCGAGCTCCTTGAGCCTCGCTCGGAGCGGCCAAGCCACCGGAGCTCCGTTCCCTCTGCATCTGCTCCGTTCCCTGCCTCGACGACCTTCACCGCTATCGGATCCGGCGAGCTCCGCGTCTGAAGTTGCTTCTTGCGTCGAGCACCATGGATTTCCTCCGCCGCTCATCGCTGCCATGGGACACCAGCTCCCCTGACCGATCCCCGCCGCTGACCAAATCGAGCTGCCCCAGGGCCCTCCGTCTTCAGCTACGTTCGATCCGAAGGATCCCGGCCGGTGCTGCCCGCGTTGAACCGTCCCTGCCCAGCACGCCTGCAGCCACTGCCGCGTCGTGCTCTACATCGAGCTCCAGCGGGCGCCGTGACCCTGCCTCGCTCCCGTTGACCTTTCGTCTGGGTCGTTTCCATCCAGCCGGCCTGCGAGGCCTCTCCACCAGCTGGGCCGCGCCACGGTGAAGCCAACCCCAGCGCTGCGTGGCCTCTTCACTAACTTGGGCCGAGGCCCATGGTGAGCTCCCAATGCCCACCAGTTTCAGCCTGCGCCTTTTTTTTCGTTTTGGCAATTTTATCATTTATTCCTGAGATAACAGTTTTGCAGAAAAGTCCCTCTAGATCATGCATTTAATATCTCCACAACCATGCATCGGTTTAAAACAAACTTAATATGAAAGTTGCTTAGAATTTTGTCTAGTTTAATAATATGCAACTTTCATCCATGTTTGAAATGTCTAAAATGCAGTTTGATTAAATTTGCCCCTATGCCATGTTAAAATGATTTAATTCATAACTAAATAACCGTAACTCGGTTTGTAATAATCTTTATATGTAAATGGGGTAGAATTTTGCCTAGTTTATCATGGTGACCTTTATTTGCATGTTAAACAACTCTAAAATTGTGTTTAGGGCAGAACAGTACCAAATCTAAAATATGCTATGGGGATTTACCGGAATTGTTGTTCGTTGCTTCCGGCCTCATTTAAACTTGACTAGATAGGTAGTTTTACTTTGCTTCACACTCTTGCCATGCTAACAACATTTAATCTTGTTGGGTACCTAAACGAGAGAGAACTAAATAAGTCATGTGGTGTTTTCCTCAATATGCAACTCGTTGCATATTGAGCTCCACTTAATTTGTAGGATTGCTTGTGCACTTTACCATGCCATGCTTCATTAAACCGGACATGCATCATACTTGGTTGTGCATCACGCCATGTTATGCTTGGTTGTTTACTATGTTGTGTGCTTCTTTCCGGTGTTGCTTCTTCGGGTTGGTTCCGATAACGTCGCGTTTGTGAGGATCCGTTCGACTACGTCCGTTTGTCTTCTTCATGGACTCGTTCTTCTTCCTTGCGGGATTTCAGGCAAGATGACCATACCCTCGAAATCACTTCTATCTTTGCTTGCTTAGTTGCTCGCTCTTTTGCTATGCCTATGCTGCGATACCTACCACTTGCTTATCATGCCTCCCATATTGTTGAACCAATCCCCTAACCCACCTTGTCCTAGCAAACTGTTGTTTGGCTATGTTACCGCTTTGCTCAGCCCCTCTTATAGCGTTGTTAGTTGCAGGTGAAGATTGAAGTTTGTTCCTTGTTGGAACATGGTGATCGTTCCTTGTTGGAACATGTTTACTTGTTGGGATATCACTATATATCTTATTTAATTAATGCATCTATATACTTGGTAAAGGGTGGAAGGCTCGGCTTTATGCCTGGTCTTTTGTTCCACTCTTGCTGCCCTAGTTTCCGTCATATCGGTGTTATGTTCCCAGATTTTGCGTTCCTTACGCGGGTGGGCTATTATGGAACCCCTTGACAGTTCGCCTTGAGTAAAACTCCTCCAGCAATGCCCAACATTGGTTTTACCATTCGCCACCTAGCCTCTTTTTCCCTTGGGTTTCGCGGACTCAAGGGTCATCATTATTTTAACCCCCCCCCGGGCCAGTGCTCCTCTGAGTGTTGGTCCAACCTGTCAGCTGCCGGTGGCCACCAGGGGCAACTCTGGGCTGGCCTACCCGTACCTAGGACAATCTGAGTGTGCCCTGAGAAAGAGATATGTGCAGCTCCTATCGGGATTTGTCGGCACATTCGGGCGGTGTTGCTGGATTAGTTTTATCCTGTCGAAATGTCTTGTTGTACCGGGATACCGAGTCTGATCGGACCATCTCGGGAGGAGGTCTATTCCTTCGTTGACCGTGAGAGCTTGTGATGGGCTAAGTTGGGACACCCCTGCAGGGATTTGAAATTTCGAACGCCGTGCCCGCGGTTATAGGCAGATGGGAATTTGTTAATGTCCGGTTGTAGAAAACCTGAAGTTGACCTTAATTAAAATGCATCAACCGCGTGTGTAACCGTGATGGTCTCTTTCCGGTGGAGTCCGGGAAGTGAACACGGTGTTGAAGTTATGCTTGACGTAGGTTGTTTTAGGATCACTTCTTGATTATACTTTTATCGACCGTGCTTTGCCTTCTCTTCTCGCTCTCTTTTGCGAACATGTTAGCCACCATATATGCTAGCCGCTTGCTGCAGCTCCACCTCATACCTTTTACCTTACCCATAAGCTTAAATAGTCTTGATCGCGAGGGTGCGAGATTGCTGAGTCCCCGTGGCTCACAGATACTTCCAAACCAGCTTGCAGGTGCCGATGAGTCCGTGCAGATGACGCAACCAAGCTCAGGAGGAGCTCGATGAAGATCTTGTCCTTTGTGTTGTTTTGCTCTAGTTGATCAGTAGTGGAGCCCAGTTGGGGTCGATCGGGGACCGTGTCGCATTTGGGGTTCTTCTTTTACTTTGGTTCCGTAGTCGGACCTTGTTGTATCTGGATGATGTAATGCTTTATTCATGTAATTGTGTGAAGTGGCGATTGTAAGCCAACTATGTATTCTTTTCCCTTATATATTACATGGGTTGTGTGAAGATTACCTCACTTGCGACATTGCTTTCAATGCGGTTATGCCTCTAAGTCGTGCTTCGACACGTGGGAGATATAGCCGCATCGAGGGCGTTACAAGTTGGTAATCAGAGCCTTCCCCGACCTTAGGAGCCCCTACTGCTTAATCGTTATTAGCGGACGTTGTTGAGTCTAGAAAAATGTTTTGAGTCATTTAGGAATTATATATCGGAGAGTTTAGGAATTCTTTTTACTCCCCAGTCTCCTCATCGCTCTGGTAAGGCATCCTGACGTAGAGTTTTGACTCTTCTCTTCTCAAATTTCACAAAAAAAATTTAGGATCACGCGGGTATCTTGGAATCGTTCCGATGGTTTTGTGACGAGAACATTGTCTTGGTGCCTCCTGTCAGGGGTTTTGTGGAAGTGTCCCGGGGAGTTGAGCTCTGAGGTGTTGTCGTCATAATTTTATCGTTGCAGTTCTGGAATACCTGAGTTTAGTACGCCGACATCGAAAATCTCCTTTATGCAGTTCGTTGGTGAGATAACCTCGACGCCACCCAGTACTGGGGCGGGAGTTCGGGAGTATTGCCATAACTCGTATAATGGATTCTTTTCGAAGGTTGAGGTAGACGATTTCCGAAGGTTTCTTGGTTATGTGTTGAAGGATGGATACAGCTGGATGTAGGATTTGCTAGTTTTGGGTGAGATATTATGCTTCCCCTGTATCCCCAACACCTGATTGCATAACCGGAAAGGTTCGGGAGTTTCATAGGTGGGAATTCAAGTAGCTCTTAGGATATCTTTCCGACAGATGTACGATATGAAATTGGGGTTCGACGTCTAGTGGTCCGCCTATCCTCGGTCGGTTTTACAGTGGTCTCGTTGTGTCTTAAAGAGTCCTTGGCTATGCCGACTCGGGGATGCTTCGTATGTCATGTGCACTGCCTTGTACATGATGGTGCTGTACAATCGAGCCCGTGTAGGCCCCACCACGAAAACTTTGGACGAAATCTCTATCATATGTTTGTTCCGGCTTATTCTGCAAGCCAACCCTTTGTTTTTGTTTTGAGTTGTGGTATTCGAGTTGCTTCGAAGTCAAATGTTGATTCCATCCCTTTCCTAAGTGGTGTTCTCATACTCCTATGCGAATACTAATCCTCCTTGATAATCGAGATTGTTATGCCAATCTTGTTCAACCGGTGTGCTTCTCTTCAAGTGGATCTGATCACTTCAACACTCGCAAGATTCAATCTCAGCTTTCTCAACGGTGTTTGTTTCATCCATCTCCAAGTTGCCTTTGTTTTTCCCGCCCACCCACCCTTTTTCGTCAAGGACTCAGATTTCTTATTCAAGTATCCATCTTATTGATGTGAAGTCTCTCCATTCTTTTCTATCAATATTCTTATCCGGTGATTCTCATGAAGATTCTAACGGAGCTTCAAGTTTGTCATTCCTCATTCCTTTTCTTCTCCGGTGGTTTCAAGTCAAGCTTTGTTGATCATATCTTTTCCTCGTTTCAATGCTTACTTATGCCAGTGCACCTCTTAATCTTCCCCGCTTGCCATTCTATTGTTCTGGAGTGCTCAAGATATCTCGAAGATTCGTGTTTCCACTCTACATTCGTTCAAGTTCTTTCGAGGATGTTATCTCATTCAAGTCTTTTAATTCAACCGGTGAAATCTCTCTTTTTAATCATTCTAACGGTGTTTTCTCTTGAGTGGGCCCTAACCCACAGGTCTTTTTCCAGGATCTTACCTGACTCTTCTTATTTTCCCGGAGCTATCCTCAAATTTCTTTTCCAAGTTTGACGTAAGAATGAGTTATCATCAGTCAAATGCCTTTCTCCTTGATCTTTCAAATTCTTTTCATTGTTGGCTCAACCTCTTCATTTTGATTCTTCCGGAGTGTCTAAATAATTCTTGGTGGTATTTCTCGTCGTCATTCTCAACATTTGAAGACCGAAGAAGAGTTTTCCTCCATATCTTATCTGTTCTCTCAGAGACTCGTGGTGCTAGCTTGTTACCATCCTCTCATAATTGTTTTGATCGTGAGTATTCTTTTCACCTATCCGGAGCAATTCAAGAGTCTTCTCAGTTTGTTATCTGGAGCCCATCATCTAAGATTTATTCAGTCCAGCTTTCAGCTCTCATACCCTAAATCATACCGGTGTCTAAATCAAGGATTCCCTAATCAGCTCGTAATCTCTTCGTTCTCATGTATCTAGATTCTGTCAAGCTTCTTCGTTCATTTTATAATTCTTCCCGGTGTTTCTTTACCTTTTCTTCAATCGTTTTTCAATTCTTACCGGTGGCTCGTTCAAGATTTCTCTTCCTTTGTTATTGTATCGATTCATTTGTTATTTCTATCCTACCGGTGGTTAGTTCAAGACCGTCTCAAGTTTGCGCATTATCTATCTTAATCCTTTCTACGAGAATAAGTAGTATGCCAAATCCATTGATTGTCATCAATTTAATTGGTGAAGGATAAGCATAATGTAATTCTTATTCTTGTTTCATCCAAGTGATTAATTTCTTATTCCGGAGGGGCACCATATCACATTCTGGGTTCGAGATGCTTTATCTTTTCTTTTCCCGGAGTTCCTAGCTCTCGCAATTACATCACCACGGAGATTCATTTAAATCATTGCAAGTCTTCACCTTGTGTTCCCATCTTCTCTTGCCTTCCGTTTGAGCATTCTTTTGTTTAACAGAGTTCTTCGGGAAGGTTCTACATGTTGGTTCATAAAGGATTTAATTTCTTCTTGAAGTGTTCATCAAGATTCTTTTCTAAGAAACTCAAGCTTTCTTCATATTGTAATCTGTAGTGCATTCTCTCTATCATATTATTGCAGGTGGTATTATGCCATTCTTGATAATTTGAGTTCATGTTTCATGATTCACATGTTGTCAAGGACGATATATTTTAAATCCATCATTTTCTTCATTGGAATTATATTGGGTTATATTTCACCTAAAGCTTTCCTTTAAGAACTGTCGCTCTCATGGTGTTTATCAATGATCCAATTTCTTCATTTATCCTTTCCGGTGCGATATACTTTCTCGTCTCCTTGTTCATATCAATACAATTCTTTTTCCGTTAGTGGCAGAATTTCACCTCATAATTTGAGATGTATTCCATAAGACCATATCAAGCTTATTCTTTTCGTTGTTGGGTTTCCAACAACTCCGTTTGACCACTCTCCTAAGGATGCTTTACAAGTTCATTTGTGGTAGGAGTTGTCATTTTCTTCCCCGTTCTTTTGTTCCGATGATTTACCTTTGATTCTTTCATCCGGAGGCATTGTGATGTTGCTCTTTTCAACCCATCATCTCGTTTCGTCAAAGATCATGTTCTTTTCATGCTTATCCATTTAACCGGAGTGTCGTGCCCCTTTTAAAGTTCTTTATACTTATCTAGTCTTGCATCTCTTTTCAATCGGAGTGCTGCCCAAAGTTGTTCTTCTTTGTTTCCTCTTTGCTAATGGAGTGCTTTCAACTTCATTTATCTCTGTTGTATTCTTTTCTCGATATGGCTCAACATTTTCAAGGTTCTTTGGTTTCACTCGTTTGTCAAAGAAGCAACTTAGTTTTACCTCTTCTCTTTCTCTTCCGTTTGTCCCTCCGGTGCCATTCTAGATCTCGGGACGAGATCCTCTCGTAGTGGTGGAGTGTTGTGACGCCCCGAGACCGTTGTGCCAGGTGTCGTCCAGTTATTCGCTATTGTTGCCTTGTCATTTGCTTGCGTGTTGCATCTTGTCATGTCATCATATGCATTGCATCATCATGTTTTCAAAACTTGCATCCGTCCCGGTCTCCTCGTTCCGTCCGTTGTCCGTTCTGAGCCCAGACACACTTGCACGCGCCCGCGACATGTCCGAAATATTATTTTATAAGTGGCCGGAAAATGTTCTCGGAATGGGTTGAAAGTTGGCATGCGGTGTTGTTTTGTTGTCAGTAGACCGCCTGCCAAGTTTCATCGCATTCGGAGTCCGTTTGATGCCCCAACGGATAACTATAGCGGCAGTATAGCCGGTCTAACGTCGGACGTTTTCGGTCTCCGAAAACTGTTGTCGGGCTTTCCCTCTCTTCTCTTCTCTCAGCTCGAGACCGTCTACACAACTCACTACCTACCGCCAGGTCCAACCTAACCCCTCTCGTCAGCCCGCAGCCCCCCTCGCGCGCGTCCGAAAGTTGTCCCGAACCGACCCGGGGAGTCATCACCGTTGTGTCCGGATCATCCCAAACATCTACAAAACGTCACCGTTTTCTCATTTGGACTCCCTAAGCTTTTATTTCGCGACCGTCCGTTTAAGATCGGAGGAACCAAATGCCCCTATCCGAAAATCCTTTTGCTATATATATCAGACCAGACCCTAAAACCTAGGGGAGCTGTCCCATCCATCAATCCCCATGCCGCCGCCACCTTCCTCGTTTTCCCCATCGATCCAATCCATCGATCCACTACCGATTCCCCATCCAACCACGTGCCCGAGCTTCCTCGCCTGAGTTCAGGGAGCACGAGCCCTCGTCAGCGTGCCGCCCGGCGAGCCTACCAGCCGGCGACCTCATCCACCAGGGCATCGCCCTCATCCACCAGGCCAGCCCACCCGCTCTTTCTTCCTGTCCTCCTCTTCTTCTCGTCTCTCCCTTCTCTAACCTCTCCCTCCCTCTCTTGTGCCATAGGAGCAGCGCCATGGAGGACACGCGCCCGAGCTCCTTGAGCCTCGCTCGGAGCGGCCAAGCCACCGGAGCTCCGTTCCCTCTGCATCTGCTCCGTTCCCTGCCTCGACGACCTTCACCGCTATCGGATCCGGCGAGCTCCGCGTCTGAAGTTGCTTCTTGCGTCGAGCACCATGGATTTCCTCCGCCGCTCATCGCTGCCATGGGACACCAGCTCCCCTGACCGATCCCCGCCGCTGACCAAATCGAGCTGCCCCAGGGCCCTCCGTCTTCAGCTACGTTCGATCCGGAGGATCCCGGCCGGTGCTGCCCGCGTTGAACCGTCCCTGCCCAGCACGCCTGCAGCCACTGCCGCGTCGTGCTCTGCATCGAGCTCCAGCGGGCGCCGCGACCCTGCCTCGCTCCCGTTGACCTTTCGTCTGGGTCGTTTCCATCCAGCCGGCCTGCGAGGCCTCTCCACCAGCTGGGCCGCGCCACGGTGAGGCCAACCCCAGCGCTGCCTGGCCTCTTCACTAACTTGGGCCGAGGCCCATGGTGAGCTCCCAGTGCCCACCAGTTTCAGCCTGCGCCTTTTTTTCGTTTTGGCAATTTTATCATTTATTCCTGAGACAACAGTTTTGCAGAAAAGTCCCTCTAGATCATGCATTTAATATCTCCACAACCGTGCATCGGTTTAAAACAAACTTAATATGAAAGTTGCTTAGAATTTTGTCTAGTTTAATAATATGCAACTTTCATCCATGTTTGAAATGTCTAAAATGCAGTTTGATTAAATTTGCCCCTATGCCATGTTAAAATGATTTAATTCATAACTAAATAACCGTAACTCGGTTTGTAATAATCTTTATATGTAAATGGGGTAGAATTTTGCCTAGTTTATCATGGTGACCTTTATTTGCATGTTAAACAACTCTAAAATTGTGTTTAGGGCAGAACAGTACCAAATCTAAAATATGCTATGGGGATTTACCGGAATTGTTGTTCGTTGCTTCCGGCCTCATTTAAACTTGACTAGATAGGTAGTTTTACTTTGCTTCACCCTCTTGCCATGCTAACAACATTTAATCTTGTTGGGTACCTAAACGAGAGAGAACTAAATAAGTCATGTGGTGTTTTCCTCAATATGCAACTCGTTGCATATTGAGCTCCACTTAATTTGTAGGATTGCTTGTGCACTTTACCATGCCATGCTTCATTAAACCGGACATGCATCATACTTGGTTGTGCATCATGCCATGTTATGCTTGGTTGTTTACTATGTTGTGTGCTTCTTTCCGGTGTTGCTTCTTCGGGTTGGTTCCGATAACGTCGCGTTTGTGAGGATCCGTTCGACTACGTCCGTTTGTCTTCTTCATGGACTCGTTCTTCTTCCTTGCGGGATTTCAGGCAAGATGACCATACCCTCGAAATCACTTCTATCTTTGCTTGCTAGTTGCTCGCTCTTTTGCTATGCCTATGCTGCGATACCTACCACTTGCTTATCATGCCTCCCATATTGTTGAACCAAGCCTCTAACCCACCTTGTCCTAGCAAACCGTTGTTTGGCTATGTTACCGCTTTGCTCAGCCCCTCTTATAGCGTTGTTAGTTGCAGGTGAAGATTGAAGTTTGTTCCTTGTTGGAACATGGAGATTGTTCCTTGTTGGAACATGTTTACTTGTTGGGATATCACTATATATCTTATTTAATTAATGCATCTATATACTTGGTAAAGGGTGGAAGGCTCGGCCTTATGCCTGGTGTTTTGTTCCACTCTTGCCGCCCTAGTTTCCGTCATATCGGTGTTATGTTCCCGGATTTTGCGTTCCTTACGCGGTTGGGCTATAATGGGAACCCCTTGACAGTTCGCCTTGAGTAAAACTCCTCCAGCAATGCCCAACATTGGTTTTACCATTCGCCACCTAGCCTCTTTTTCCCTTGGGTTTCGCGGACTCAAGGGTCATCATTATTTTAACCCCCCCGGGCCAGTGCTCCTCTGAGTGTTGGTCCACCTGTCAGCTGCCGGTGGCCACCAGGGGCAACTCTGGGCTGGCCTACCCGTACCTAGGACAATCTGAGTGTGCCCTGAGAAAGAGATATGTGCAGCTCCTATCGGGATTTGTCGGCACATTCGGGCGGTGTTGCTGGATTAGTTTTATCCTGTCGAAATGTCTTGTTGTACCGGGATACCGAGTCTGATCGGACCATCTCGGGAGGAGGTCTATTCCTTCGTTGACCGTGAGAGCTTGTGATGGGCTAAGTTGGGACACCCCTGCAGGGATTTGAAATTTCGAACGCCGTGCCCGCGGTTATAGGCAGATGGGAATTTGTTAATGTCCGGTTGTAGAAAACCTGAAGTTGACCTTAATTAAAATGCATCAACCGCGTGTGTAACCGTGATGGTCTCTTTCCGGCGGAGTCCGGGAAGTGAACACGGTGTTGGAGTTATGCTTGACGTAGGTTGTTTTAGGATCACTTCTTGATCATACTTTTATCGACCGTGCTTTGCCTTCTCTTCTCGCTCTCTTTTGCGAACAGGTTAGCCACCATATATGCTAGCCGCTTGCTGCAGCTCCACCTCATACCTTTTACCTTACCCATAAGCTTAAATAGTCTTGATCGCGAGGGTGCGAGATTGCTGAGTCCCCGTGGCTCACAGATACTTCCAAACCAGCTTGCAGGTGCCGATGAGTCCGTGCAGATGACGCAACCAAGCTCAGGAGGAGCTCGATGAAGATCTTGTCCTTTGTGTTGTTTTGCTCTAGTTGATCAGTAGTGGAGCCCAGTTGGGGTCGATCGGGGACCGTGTCGCATTTGGGGTTTTTCTTTTACTTTGGTTCCGTAGTCGGACCTTGTTTGTATCTGAATGATGTAATGCTTTATTCATGTAATTGTGTGAAGTGGCGATTGTAAGCCAACTATGTATTTTTTCCCTTATATATTACATGGGTTGGTGAAGATTACCTCACTTGCGACATTGCTTTCAATGCGGTTATGCCTCTAAGTCGTGCTTCGACACGTGGGAGATATAGCCGCATCGAGGGTGTGACAATAGATTTGTACAAGCCGACACCCGCTGCAAGCCAAATCGATCAACGACAACCTTACGTATCTTAGCAAACCGCAGAAAAACAAATGGTGTGAGAACAGGAGGATGGGGGACCAAGCGCAATACACAGAAAGAGCTAAATAAGGTGGAAACTCCCATGGGTTCCACCGCCAGCCAATCTACCATTTCAGATCGATGAGAACTTAAAACTTAAACAAGACCCTAAAATGGAAAATTATCCAGTATCTAACAAATGATCTACACATGAATCCATATTTTCTATTGAACAAACAGTACAATACACTATAGCCTCTCTAGGAGTATCAGAACCATTTCTCCAGATCATATACGTCATGGCACTTATGCAGTGTCTTGGCAAGGAAAGAAACATAAACCCAGTACACTCGAAATAATTTCCATCATAGTAAATTACAAAGGTGTAAAGCTAATGCTGAATCATAAAGACTATGGGAACACTGTTGACCTCCTTCCTCAAAACAGTGGCCAAATTCAGCCCGTGCCATTTCTCATGACGAAAATCAGAACATTTTGGAAATCACAACTATCCTCCCATAGGAGGTTTAAACTTAAAATTGAGACGATGCATTTCTCACATAAAAAGGGTGTTCACAGAATTACATCATAACTCTGATAACTCGTTGTTTCACTCAAAGTGCATCAACATGGTCTACTTATGCAATACTCTGAAGAGGTCCTTGGCTGTAAGCGGGTACATCACCAAAGTACGAAGCTAGACAAAGGGAACAAAATTATTTAGCTTTGGATCGTACAAATGATATCTGTCACCCTTCTCAAAAGCTCATAAAACATGCATGATAATCGATACTGCAGTGGTCAGTTAACTCGTTTATCTACTGTTGAGTCTAACATTCAGTTACAAATCCCTCTCCAAGTGTTCTAACTATGACATAAATTGTGAAATTCCACTATCCAACAGGCAAACAACTTGAGACAATAACGTTAAGAAAAAAAAGAGATAAGAGCAGCCATGAGGAGTGCACATACCTTCAGCTTGCTTTTCCACCTTTTAAAAGTTTATCACAAATGCAACATCCGTGTCAATGGAGAACTCATGGGTTTCTCATCTTTACTGTACTGAACCACTGCATTTTGGAACAACTGAAGAGATTAAAATTTCAGTTGTGCTGATACAAAAAATGTCAAAAATATATTTACGGACATACCTTGGCAGGACAGATATCAGCTTCCTTCAAACTCAAACATGCTTCAAGCTGCTTCAATCCAGCGCATATGATTGCGCTCGAGGCAAAGAGCAACCTGCAAGACCGAAGGAGGAACATATTAGAATCAATATGTGCTGCATAACATTATGTGGAGTTGAGTACTTGAAAAGTGGTTGTGGTTTGCTAATTATAACATGGCAGGGAAAGGCAGAGTTAATTGTCCAAATATCAAGGAAGCAGTGTGGTTTTCTTAAGTACAGTTTGGTAATGTTAGTACACACTCTACTAGTATGCAGAGCTAGACATGCTAAATGATAATTCATCGAACTGATGCCTCAAAATGTAACCAAAGTCAATGAATAGTTGAAGACTACCATGCATATGAAATGCAAGACATCATAAAGAATTGCAAGCACAATCTCGTATCAACTATCTTTATTCTTACCCAGAAAAAAAGTATCTTTGTTCTCTTCTCCTTTTGCAAATACTTTTAGGACACACATGAGGTGAATCATCACAAAAGCACCCAAATTCAATTGGCTTTAACATTCAAAGAGATTAATTTTAAAGAAGTTAGCTGGTAAGTAATACACCTAGTGAACACTTGCAAGTAAAGGTTGGGGTAATGCTAAGATCTGATAACACCTAGACAGCATGATACATGAGCGTAAATTTGCAGCGGGAGGGGAGGATGATCTCGGTTGTAAGATATAAAGATTCCAAGAACTTTACCTTTCAACAAGTACTCCAAATGCACATTGTGGTAGTACGCGTCCATAAAAGCCACCTCCAAATGTCTCTTGTACTTTGTTTTGAGTTGAATAGAGCACTTGAGCTGGTTTAAGAGGTTGAGTCATTTAGACTGCATTCTGAGAATCTGCTGTAAATGGTACAATGCATCGAGTGCAATAAGAAAACCTGTGATGCATAGACATTGACAGTCAAAAGTGAGATCAACCACCATCAGCCACCAAGAAATTCAGAGTTCTCTCACAATAAGCGAGAACCCACAAATTCACAGTTCTCCCACGAGCATTGATTTTGTGAGAACTTCCAAGGCGGTGTGTCTGGACTGCAGTTTGAACTTCGAAAGAAATGCTGGGCTCATGCTGAAGAATGTGAAGTTGTGACAAAGCATTTTTGAACATATAGAATCATAGTAGTTTGGAATATTTTGCCCCCTCATGTAAACTGATAGGTGATGTCTGCTCCTACCAGTTGACATTCAGCACCTTCATAGTAGATTCATGGGCAGCTACCAATGATACAAACAATGCTGAAGGTCAAGACAGCGATGCTTTATTATTTTGCACATAATTACTCATGCAAAAAGATAAGCCAATACCTTCAAAAGAAAAGGCTCTTGATACCTAAACAACAATGTGGCAAACAAGAGGCTTAAGAGAGTATACCACCAAAGGCATGCATAAGAGACTGTCAATAGATCCTATTGATAAACTGTATCAATAATTAAAATCTTAAATACGGCAATATACATTCCCCCCTTCATTAAAAAATTTAGATTTGGCTTCTTTCTTGCTACAGGAACCATGAACCGGTTAACAGATTCCTTAAGTAGTTACTCCAATGAAGGGGAAACTTGACATGATTAGTGAAAATATAAAACCCACGGTGGAGATGTGCCGGCATTAGTCATGTCATTGCACACCAAAAGAAAATGAATCATTCAAAGGACTGAGGACAGCGGACCACCAATTCCTTTTCAATTGCTTCCCAAGCAGGCACTTCAAGTTTCTATTCCCTGTCCCTCGCTCCAGTTCATTTCTTAAAGTTTTATATTCAGAAAGTGGAAAATCCATAAGATCTCACGACCAACTCATGGTTCTGGCACATGGATAGCAAGCTTCCACGCACCCCTGTCCATGGCTAGTTCTTTGGTGATACTCCCCAATCCTTCATATCTCTCTTTACAGACTCCTCCCATGTCAAATTCGGTCTACCATGACCTCTCTTAACATTATCCGCACGCTTTAGCCATCGGCTATGCACTAGAGCTTCTAGAGGCCTGCGCTGAATATGCCCAAACCATCTCATACGATGTTGTGCGAGCTTCTCATCAATTGGTGCTACGCCAACTCCATCCTATATATCATCATTTCAGACCCGATCCTTCCTCGTGTGGCCACACATCAATGTCAACATGCACATCTCTGCTACACCTAACTGTTGAACATGTTACCTTTTAGTCGGCCAACACTCAGCACCATACAACATTGCGGGTCGAACATCCGTCCTGTAAAACTTGCCTTTTTAGCTTCTGTGGCACTCTCTTGTCACAGACAATGCCAGAAACTTGGCACCACTTCATCTATCCAGCTTTGATTCGATGATTCACATCTTCATCAATACCCCCATCCTTCTACACCTTTGATCCCCAATATCGAAAGTTGTCCTTCTGAGGCACCACTTGCCCATCAAGGCTAACCTCCTCCTCCTCGCGCCTAGTAGTACTGAAACCACACCCTCATGTACTCGATTTTAGTTCTACTAACCATAAAACCTTTCAATTCCAAGATTTGTCTCTGTAACTCTAACTTTCTATTGAGCCTCGTCTGACTATCGTCAACTAGCACCACATCATCCGCAAAGAGCATACACCATGGGATATCTCCTTGTATATCCCTTGTGACCTCATCCACCACCAAAGCAAAAAGATAAGGGCTCAAAGCTGACCCTTGATGTAGTGTCGACATCACTTGTTCGAACACTTGTCACAACATTATCGTACATGTCCTTGATGAGGGTAATGTACTTTGCTGGGATCTTGTGTTTCTCCAAGGCCCACCACATGACATTCCGCGATATTTTATCATAGGCCTTCTCCAAGTCGATGAACACCATATGCAGGTCCTTATGCTCCTTGGTCGACCTCCCAGGAATGAACCCAAACCGATTTTTGGTCACACCTGTCATTCTTCTTAAGTGGTGCTCAATGACTCTCCCATACCTCCATTGTATAGCTCATCAGCTTAATTCCATGGTGATTGGTACAACTCTGAACATCCCCCTCGTTCGATTGGTACTAATATAATCCGTCTCCATTCTTCTGACATCTTGTTTGCCCCAAAAATGAGGTTGAAAAGCTTGGTTAGCCATACTATCGCTATATCCTCGAGGCCTTTCCACACCTGAATGGGGATACAATCAGGGCCCATCGCCTTGCCTCCTTTCATCCTTTTAAAGCCTCCTTGACCTTAGACTCTTGGATTTGCCACACAAAGTGCCTGCTAGTATAATCAAAGGAGTCATCCAGATGAATGGTAGAATTCTCATTCTCCCCATTGAATAGCTTGTCGAAGTACTGCCGCCATATATGCTTAATCTCCTCACCCTTCACCAGGAGTTAGTCTGCTCCGTCCTTTGATGCATTTGACTTGGACAACATCCCTCGTCTTCCTCTCTCCGATCTTGGTCATCTTATAGATGTCCCTTTTGCCTTCCTTCGTGCCTAACCGCTGGTATAGATGTCCTCATATGCCCGACCCCTTACTTCACTGACAGCTCACTTTGCAACCTTCGTCGCCATCTTGTACGTCTCTATGTTGTCTGCACTCCTATCAAGGTATAGGCGTCTGAAACAATCTTTCGTCTCCTTAATAGCCTTCTGGACATCATCATTCCACCACCAGGTATCCTTTGCTGCGCTTCTCCTTCCCCTGGACACTCTAAACTCCTCTGAGGCCACCTTTGAACATAAAATCAATTTTCAAACATCATGTAATGTTATAGTCGAACAAATGGAAGAGCATTGTCACACATACGAATATCATGCAAACATCATTGTCTCACATACGAGTCCTTGAGAATATGATATGAATAAGGAAGATCTTTAAAGTATTACATGGTTCTCTCAACAAAAGCATACACCATAAACCTAACCATCAAGGAAAGACACTCGCAACAATAGCACGTATGGTACCTATATTACCTTAATCAATGGATGCAAATTGATGAGAGGTGCTCTCCTTGTGAACATAAAATTCACAAGGAGAGCACCTCTATATTACCTTTGATGGTTTACCTAGGTTAAACATAAAATTTTCCTTGAAGCTCGATACTCGAAGAGCACCATCCAGCCAAAGTCACCTTGTGCTACCGCCATAATTTGCCAACTAAAAGGGCGACACGCACCATGATCACGGGATTTAAATTCGACCGTTCTATGCCATGCACTCTGAGAGACCGCCCCTCGCGTGCATATTCTGACACACCTCGCACGCACGTGCTTAAACACCCATTCCAGGGAATAAAAAAAGCAACAGAATACGAGAAGTATTTCCTTTCTTAAAGGTTCACTCATTTTTTAAAGAGGCTCACTCATTTTGTCCTACCATATGTGTAGTTCACACGAAGAAGAGGAATCCAACTATCTAGCCCTCTTGGGCATGTAGTTTTTGGCAAGGGCAACAAAAATGGCAAAGTTCAGCAAAGTGATGGTGACAACGAGCAGAAAGTAGTAATCTAGATGCCCATTATCTAATTCCGATGGAAACCATCCCGACGAGATGGACTAGAAGTAGAAGGCCGTCGACATGCTCTTCATCACCTCCAGCGACTGGTCATAGAAGAACCGCAGCTGCCCCACACAGAGCGACACATCTGAAGGAACAAAGGCGATTTTCACCTTCCCACAATGAGCAGGTGCTCAGGCTCAGGACCAACAGCTTAGGCGAGGGCAACATGATGAGTTGTTGCTCCTGTCAGGCTCGGGCCAACTACGCGCAGCCTTGAAGCTCATCGGTGTCCAAGTGTCGGGGGATCAAAGGGGGACGACGGGGGCTAGAACGACTACCCTCCGTTCTTGGTGGTGGCCGTGAAGGGAACTAGAGGGCGGCGGGTGTGGAGGACTGGACTGAGATGTGATGGCGGTTCAAGTGGCGATGGCTAGTAGGAACCCTAGCGACGAGGGACAAAGAGCTCCAATTTGTTCTCTCGTGCGAGGGGGTGAACAAGTCCAGTCGGTTTTCTTTTGGGTGTTCGAGGGAATAATGGGAGGTGAGTGTTGTGGCATGTTTGCTGTAAAATGTGCAAATAACAGTGGCAGTTGGATATACCTTATCATTTTTAAGTGAGCTACTGCGGGAAGCCACTCGACCCCCATCTTATTTCCATTGTGAAGGAGATGCACTTGAAAATAAGTTAAGCCCAGCACCCCAAAGCAAGTTCTTTTGAACTTTTGGCTAAATTTGGTAGTTAAGCTACTATAAGCTGCAAAAGAACTGGCCCTTAGTGGCTCTCGACCATATATGATCCTTTACCTGATGTGTATCGCCTCGCCTTACTCTAAGAGTCGCGGGAGTTGTGCTCCTCTCACCATGGACCTTGGGCTATACCGACGACTTCAAGCTCGAGGTCATCGAGGAAACGGTGGAATCCGGCCATCCATCTTCTGCTAGATTCCAAGCTCGAGGTCATCGAGGAAACGGTGGAATCTGGGGCCAGATTCCATCGTTTCCTCGATGACCTCGAGCTTGGTGAGATCAACCTCATCGAGCGGCGCTACACTTGGAGCAATGAGAGATGGTCGCCGACCTTGGTGTGGCTGGACCGCTTGATCTGCTCGATGGACTGGGAATAACGACATCCTAGTTGCTTGTTCCACGTTGGATTCTCCATGGTGTCAAGTCACTGCCCAATTATCCCGTGCGCCACGCTTTTGACGCCTAGGGCTCACAAGTTCCACTTCGAGGATATCTAGCCGAATTTTGATGGCTTCCGCTAGGTGGTTGCGATGACTGGAATGTGCAACCGCACCTCGACCCAATCCAGCATTTGGGTGTCACTGGTAAAGCGTACGGCCAATGCGGCAATCAAAATATTGGTAGCATCAAGCTACAGCTACTCATGGCCAAGGAAAGCATCTTCCTGCTCAACGTGGTGCAAGAGTCTTGACAGTTCTCCCTCAAGAAGTTCGACCTATGCAAAGAGTTAAAGCTTAAGTTGCTTGGTTTGGCATCCCTCAAGCGTACCGTTGCCCGCCAGCGCTCCCACAAGGATAGGGAGCAGATGTTGGGCACGGAAAGTACGAACACACGCTACTTCCACACCCATGCATGCCATCGCCACCATAAAAAACCATGTTGGTCACCATCGCCTATGATGATGTTGTCACCTTGACCAA
Source organism: Triticum aestivum (assembly GCF_018294505.1). Lineage (NCBI taxonomy): Eukaryota > Viridiplantae > Streptophyta > Magnoliopsida > Poales > Poaceae > Triticum > Triticum aestivum. The sequence goes on from NC_057812.1 coordinate 42,862,026, forward strand.
CGAGGATAAGGAGAAGATGCTGGTAGACTACTTGACAATCATGGGTTGTACCGTCCCTTGCCTTGTGGTTTTATGAGCTTGATTGGGAGATCATCAAACACGAGATTACCGCCACCATCCACCAGCTCTATTTGGTTAGCCTCGCCGAACTCAATGGTGCCCTCATCGTCTTGTTACTAAAGGAAAAATCGATTGTGATCAAGCACTTCTACCGAATTTATTTGTCATATAGCTTTGGCAGGTTTTTCTCCAGGCAGCTTGCCCTCTGCGTCGTACATTGACTCCTCGAGCTAATCAAGGAAAACCAGAGCGCCTTCATTCACGGTTGCTCCATTCACGACAACTTCCATATGGTTTAGCTCACCGCCACTGCCTTGCACATCAGATGCTCGGGCTCAAGGTTGACATTGTGAAGGCATTCCGTTCATTCTCATGGCCCTTCCTCCTACAGGTCTTGCGGTACACCGACTTTGGCAACATATTCATCAAGTTGGTCTGCATTATTCTACAACCGACATCCTCAAAAATCCATTCGTCGTCATGGCTGGAAGGCATATTCTTCACCGTCATGGGTTGTGGCAAGGCAACCCCCTTTCGGTGTTGTTGTTTCTTCTTTATAGGGCATAGGCATATTAGAGCCACTGCGTTGCCTTGGCGCCAAGCACCAAGTGTCATTGTACATTGTCGACGTGGTTGTCGTCCTCTCTCCAACATGCGACAAACTAATCTTGGAACGACTTGTGCCTAGCTCTTTGGCAGGCTTATGCACCAATTTTGACACGTGCTCCGTCGCACGAAAAGACAATTGCACCCGTTGTACCAATCCATTTGCGGCGAACTTGAGCTTCAAATGATCATAAAAGGCTTCCCATGTGCCTTCTTGCTGCTCCCATGTGTGTGAAGTCTATATGTGAATTGCCTTAGCCCTTTCCATTAGTTTAGATTTTTGGTTGCGTTGGCTAGTGCATGAAGCTCAACATGGTATCAAGGCCTAAGGACTTGAGTTCAAGTCCTGGTTTTTGCAATTTATTCAGAAATTGTTGTTGCCCCCCTCTGTGTCCACATATAGGCCTCTTGAGCCATACCTCTATTAACATGTTGACTTCCGCAACACATGTGAGGGTTTTTTTGAAGTGCATATGTGGATTGCCTAGCCCTTCCCATTGGTATGGACTTTTGGTTGCATTGCCTAGTGGCATAAAGCTTAACATGGTATCAGCGCATATGGTCTTGAGTTCAAGTCCTGACTTACACAGTTTATCCAAAACTTTATTGTTGCCCCCCTCTGTGTTCACGTATAGGCCTCTTGAGCTATACCTCTGAGTCTATTCACGTGTTGATTTTCTGGCATCACACGTGAGAGGGAGTGTTGAAGTGTATATGAGGATTACCCTAGCCCTTTCCATCAGTTCAGACTTTTGTTGTGTTGGCTAGTGCATGAAGCTTTGTTCAAATATATTGTCCATCTCTCTCCATCAATTCGGACTTTTGGATGAGTTAGCTAGAGCATGATTCAATATGGTATCCAAGCCAAGAGGTTTTGAGTTTAAGACCCTCTCAACGTAGTATTAAAGAAAAAGATTCTACGGCCACATCGATCCCACATCTAAGGATTGAGTAGCCTAGCCGTGAGGGGGAGTGTTGAAATATATTGCCCATCTCTTACCATAAGTTTAGATTTTTGAATGAGTTGACTGGAGCATGAATTCAATAAGCTTAACACCGTGCACCTACCTAAGCCTCCCCTTGTCGTTAAAGAAGATTCGCAAGGTCCACTTGCAGCCTCTTTTGGATAAAGATCTCAATTACATCACAATCGCATCCCCACATAGATTGCTAATTTGCTCAATATTGGAGGTTGGCTCATGCTGGTCAAATCGGTGCTTCTTTCCATCCCAATTTGCAAATTAACATGCTTCTTAAAAAATTGGCGAATTAATTCAAACAATTAATATGTCCTTTACTAGAAATGGAACTAGGAAATTAGACGGATGATCCCTTTGGACTAAGGGTGAAACCAGATCGCATTCGGATCGATAATGGTCATACGTATCCTATTCCAAATTTATTTTCGGATTCAGAAGTGGGACGGGTGCATATTCGAATACCAGATTATGCATATTCGAATACCAATACAATAACGGAATGCACTCGGGTCAAAAGTGGACAAACATAATTGTATAATAAGAAACATCCACAAGTAGTAAAGAATACACAAAAAGAGCCATAAATGATTAACAGTATGTAACCTAGCCATCCATCGCTCTATGCCTTATTCTTTGGATGAGATTTTCATTGATTATTCTCTCATAGTAATCCAGCCCATAAAACAAACCACGAAGTGCTTGCATATTGGGCCTCTATAGACTGAAGCGCATGCACCACATTTCTCTAGGCCTTTGCGACTGCATGTGCACAACACACAACAGCGAACTGCGAACTGCTTTCATCTAAAAGAAAGTTGCGAACAGTCTACGGGTGTCGGAGGCGATTGTTTAGTACCACCTCCCTTCCAAAGTGTCCCAAGCGTAGGGTACCATCGGTTGGTGCTATATAAAAAAAGAATGGGGGTGTGTGCATAGACCAGGAAAGCCTAATAGCTATGCACCCACGTCGCTAGTTGAGTGCCTCTTGGGTTTCTCGAGAAAAATTGTTGTTAAGTCATTTTTTGGCTAGTTGCACGGCCAACATAACATAAAAATTGGATAACTAAAATTTTAGACCGGATAATCTGATCGTAAATACAAATAATTTGGTATCTGGCAGATAATGCCTGCACCGCATCGTATTCCCGATCTAGTGTAGGTGTGTAGGAATCCGCTATCTGGTTCCATATCCGCGAGATAGCATTTTCTCTTCACATATCCTTGAATTCAAAACTGGATTCAATCCAGCAATTAGCGTTTTCTCTTCCCATATCCTATGAATTCGAAACCGGATTCGGTCCAGCAATTATTCGATCCGGTTTCAACCCTCACTCCGGACCTCGCAGGATCTCTCAATGAAGCTAAAGCGAGCAAGTTCATGCGAAACCTCAATTGCTTCTTGCCCATAGTGCCTTATGCGCCTTGTCAAAGCTATACTCAGCATGTTTCATTCCCGCAGTGCCTTTATAGTCAACACCACACCTGAAGTACAATCTCTAATGAGTCGTTCTCCACCTCGTGGTAGCTGATTACCCATTCCTTCTACTAGTTTTTTTTGCGTTCCAGTCAGAGAGCTTTATTCAACGAACGAACACCTGGCATCATCAGCTAACAAGCTGGCGAGTAGGAAAGAGGGTCTCAAACCAGTCCAACTTTCGGTAACCGTCAGAGTGCATGCATGTTTTGCACAAAGATGGGCCGGTACATTGGCTGATCGGTTTACATGTTGAATATCAAAAGAAGAAAGAGGAAGCTAGCTCTTCAATTTTTAATAATACTAGTGCCACAGCAGACAAGCTATAGTGGCGAGTTTTCCAGAGATTAACAATCTCCAGGCAATCTGTTTCCATGATCACATGTGAGAATCCACGCAGGTTTGCAAAAATCAGCCCATCTCACAGCGCCATCATCTCAACAATGAACGGATCAGAGACACCCAAGTGGGGTTTACTCCAAGCGCTAAGTAAAGCAATGCTGGAGCGCGCAACTCCGCCAGCACCCACCCACCTTGTCGGAATCCATGCTCAAAGCCGCATTCGTGTTGATCTTAACAATCCCTACGTCAGACGGTACCTAGCCATGTCCAGGAAGAATGGAAGCATGAGACTGGGGTATATCAAGCAACGCCAGATCCTCCCTGATGCGCTTGACCAAAGTGAATAGGTCGAGCTGTTCGTACCAAAAGAATCAGTAGCGAAACCTGCAAAATTGTCGATGGAGAACTAAAAGAAGCATCTAGGAGACATTGAAGTCTCGTAATCTCCAGCATGGCCAGGGGCTCAACTGAAGAGGCCGACAAAGAAGTGCCAGAGGATGAAGAACCAGAAGCAGTGAGTAGTTGTCGAAGTCATGCAATCTCCTACGCGGTGAAGGACACCGCTGAAGTGGGTCACGTAGAACTACCATAAGAGGAGTGGCCACCAGCACTTGTGTAAGTGGCTAGAGGCAGTGTAGCACGACAAATACCGGTTGGAGAGGTCGGCGGAGGAGATGAGGTCGCAGGCACAGAAGCGCCAAGCAAGGGAAGGTGCATGTGTGAGACGTAGTCGGTGGGTGATGTGAAGGGAAGGGAAAGATTGCGCCCCGAGGTACTCACCCACCGTAGGCAATTTTGATATAGAAACAAACCCTGGTGAGAAACTACAAGCGGTTTCAACGTAACAATTGCCTCAATGTTTTCCTGCAGGTGGTTTGAATTCTAACCGTCCATGATGCTTTCTATAACAAGAATAACCACCTCTGGTGTGGGTATTATAGGCGGCTTTGATGTCTTCGCTCACAACCGCTTCATAAGGCCGCTTGTAATGCCCGTTTTTGTACTAGTGTCGAGTCTGCAATGACAATGGACATGTTGGGCCCTATTATCTTGGAGGAGTTGTTTGTAGAGAAGCTAGGGGGACTAGCGCCCAAGAATGCGACTGGTCTAGAGATGATAATGGTCGCCTGCTAGTATATCTGGTGGGAGCGCCGACGCATTGTACATGAGAAAAAGGCGGGACTGGCAGTGCGTGCCATGATGAGCAACACAATGATAGTTGCAAACTCCATTGCTCAGAAGGAGCAGGCACCATCTTTGATTCAAAAATGGACTCGGCCAGTGTCAGGTAGGTTTCAAGCTCAATGTGGGCGCCTTCCCCCATGTTAATGGATGTAATGGGTCCTTGGAGCTGTTCTTTGTGACTCGCAGCTTTCTGGCGGCTTTACATGCAGATACAAGTAATAGGCCCTCAACGTTCCTTCTATAAAATTGAAGCGGTTCTAATGGGTCTCCAACTAGTAGAAGGAATGGGCAATCAGCTACCTCATGGTGGAGAGCGATGGCACTACCATCTCTATATGGGAGGATCGTTGGATCCCGGATCTATCCATTTTGCCCCCCACGGTCATACCAGGGGTACAACATTTGGTACTGTCGATCAACTCATCGACTCAAAAAATTGGACATGGCGACAAGAGGTGTCATGTTCTTACTATTGATGGTACTTCCCTCCCAGTCAGTAATCGAGGCGCTCTTAGCACTGTCTCGTCATGTTCCTTCTTTTGCTCATGTTCCTTGACTTGCCACATTTCAGGTAGTTAGATTGTCGACTCTGGTTGTAGTCATTCTCGACTTTGCCTCTTGTTTTGATTAGGATCGTCACATGGGTGCTCTACTTGGTGCTAGCCCTCGGCACCGTGACTCATAGGGTCTTCGGGAGCTTGACTGGTTTCATCTTCCCTTCGCCGCCACCGCTGCCAGTCTCTTTGCCTGTGTTACCTTGACTACCGACTCTTTGTGACATCATCGTCTTAGGTCACTTGTGTGGCTCTCATCTCCCATCCTTAATTCGGCATGGTCTTTTTGGATCTATCTTTGGCGGTATGTCTTTAGACTGTCAGGTTTGTCGGCTTGTAAACAGGTTCAGTTACCTTATCCTCATAGCGAGACTATGCCTCGACGTCCTTTCGAACTTGCTCACTCTGATGTTTGGCTTCTAACTCCCTTTGCCTCGAAAGGAGCCATCGTTACTATATTACTTTTAGAGATGATCTCTCGACACACATAGATATTTTTTATTTCTTATAGCGAGGTCTTATCTATGGTCTTACGTTTGCCGCCACGGTTCATAACGAGCTTTCCACTCCTATCCATGTCTTCCATGTAGATTCAGCTCATGAGTATATCTCTCATTTGCCGGGCGGATTCGTCGCTGAGAAGAGCACACTTGCTCAGTTCTCTTGTCTTGGTGATCATGTTTAGAATGGTGTTGATGAGAGCAAGCATTGTCAGCTTTAAAGTGGCTCATGCGTTGGGTTGAGGTTGTTTCTACTTTTTCCACCTATCCCATCTTCTGCTCTACAGGTTGACATTTCTCTCGAGCATCTTGTTGGTCATTTTCATGACTACTCAATGTTTCATTTATTTGGCTGTTTTTGCTACGTTGTTCTTTGCCCCCCCTCCCCCCTCCTTGAACGCACCAAACTGTCTGCTCAGTCTGTTGAATGTGTCTTCTTATGTTACAATGATGAGCTGAAGGGTTATCCATGTTGGGATGCTGTCAGTTGTCGGACATTTCTTAAGATATGACTTTTGATGAGTCTCATCCTTTCTATCCATGTCGATCCTCTCCTTCGGCCTCCCCATTGAGGATATTTCTTTCGTCACTTTTCCCGATACACCTATCACTAATGCATTGTCCTCGTCCATGCATCCCATCATACCTTCTCATACTACTGTTTTAGACCCCATGCTGTCGTCACCTACGGCTTCCCCACCTCGTTCGTTACCTAAGCCTACCTCACCTTGCTCGTCCCCCGAGGCTTCTATGATGATTCCCCCTCGTCCTCTTCTTTACCACATTGGTTGGCCGCGTGTTGTGGATTCTTCTAACGCGCCATCTCCCACGACTACCATGCCACCTTCTATTGGCAACGCACCACCTCCAGATCAACCTACTATTGACCACTATGGTTATTTTGACGTCTAGACTTCTTATTGTGATGTTATCCTGAATGGCAGAGGAAATTGCTACTAGTGAGCTCACTAGCACATGGGATCTCATTTCCCTTCCTCCAAGTGCTGACTTAGGCCAGGCCGGGCCTAATAAAGCCCGTAGCAGCAAAATGTAGGCCCCAGCCCGGCCCAGCCGTCAAGCCTAGATTTCAGACCCAGGCCTGTCCCATCAATAAAAAAACCGTCATGCCTCGGGCCGGGCCTCTTCCCTAAAACGCAAATATGTCAAGCGCAAGCGTGACCAATCCTTCGAGCTCAAAACATAAGCCCAGGCTCGGCCCACAGGCAAGATCAGGCCAGGTCGGGTCAAGCCGGGTTTCCCATGGCCATGTATACTTGTAAGTGGGTCAACAATGTTAAGACTGATTGTTCTCTTTGGCGTGACAAAGCTTATGTGGTATGTGGCTTTCAGCAGGAACATGGCCATGACCAGATGGGACATTTGCTCATGTGGCCCACATGACTACTCATCGCATGAACATTTGCTCATGTGGCCCACATGACTACTCATCGCATACTTCTCATTGTGGTTTCTATTCGCCATTTGCTTGTCTCTCAGCTTGATGCCAAAAACATATTTCTTAATGGTGAGTTGCATAAGGAGGTCTAGTTGCATAATATAGCCACCACATAGGTATTCTGGTCCTGATGGCATGATTCCTAGTATTCGTCGCTCTCTCCAACAAACCCCTCATGCCTAGTTTGAGTGTTTCGTCTTAGTGATGAGTATGGGTGGTTTTCTTACTAGTACTCGTGATCCTGCACTATATGTCCACCTTTCAGCTCGTCGTCGGACTCTTCTTCTATATGTCGATGACATTATCATCACTAGTGATGACTCTGAGTACATTGCCTTTGTGAAGGCTCATCTTAGTGACTAGTTTCTTATGTCTGATCTTGACCCACCTTGCTGCCTCATTGGGATCGATGTTTCAACTACCTCTAATGGCTTTTTTATTTCCTAAGAGAAGTATATCCAGGACCTTCTTACTCGCATTGCTTTTATTGGAAAGCACCGTTGAGACTCCTATGGAGCTCAACGTCCACCTGCGTGCTTCTGACGGCAAGCATTTGTCTGATTTGACGCGCTATCGTCATCTTGTTGGGAGTCTTGTCTATTTAGATGTCACTCTTCTGAACATTCCATATCCTATTCACATTCTAAGTCAGTTTGTCTCTGCTCCCACCTCGATCCAGTACAGTCACCTCCTCCGTGTTCTATACCTTCATGGGACTCTCGCCGTCTCTTCTTCCCACGCTCAAGTTCGGCGGTCTGCTTCTACTTACTGTGTATTTCTTGGTACTTTTCTCATTACCTGGAAGACAAAGAAACATACTTCACTTTCTTGTTCGAGTGCAGAGGCTGAGTTGCGAGCTATGACTCTTTTGGCAGCAGAGGTGACTTGGCTACGATGACTGCTTGAAAACTTTGGTGTTTTTGTCACTACACCTACTCTCTTGTGTCAGATAGTACTAGTATTGCGTGCTACCCTATGAACCATGAGCTCTCCAAGCATATTAATGTTTATGATTCCTTCATGTGCTCAAGTGTGCAAGATCAAATTATTGCTCTTCAGTATGTGCCTTTCAATTTACATTTGGTCGATTTCTTCACAAAGGCATAGACTAGAGCACAACACGGCTTCTATCTCTCCAATCTCAGTGTTGATCCACCATGAGCTTCAGGATTTTGGTGCTTCTATCTCTCCAAAAGAGACGGCCACTTAAGATCACAAACATTGCACCAAACATCTGAGGCTACTGCCCAGACGTAGCAGCCAGACCGAACCCGCAGATCACGTCGACCATGCCGACAAACTCACTACCCTCATAGCATCAAGGCGCCGCCCTTGCATTGTAGATCCAGAGACATGTCCATTAATTGTTGTTGCATCGTCGACCGAAGTCGTCACCTCGGCATACAACCATCATTTGAAGTCGTTGCTCCGTCATCCACCGAGCTTGACCATAAAGCAACCTTGCCAAACCGACAATCACGATGGAGAGGGATGTAGCACCTCAATGAAGACTTCAGGAAGGAAACAACGCTCACGGTCGCCGTCATCATTGGCGCCAACCATAATAAGTGCAGGGCTTTCACAACCACGGAGCCACACAAGGGAGCTCAGACAACGTGACGACAGTGGACATATCAGAGTGACCTGTCGCCAACAACCAAACACACCCACAATAGTTGTGGCACCTCACTCCACAACTACCATGTCATGCCATCCCAAGTAGCAGATCCACTGCAAACACTGGATCTACCAACAATCGTCCACCGTCACGGCTGATGCATAAGCATAGGGTGGCGGATGGTGCCTTTCTCCTCCCAGTGTCCTCTTCCCATCTTCCTCGCTTCCGCTTTCGCCATACCCTCGCTGCTCAGCTCTGGGTCTAAAGGCTGACTGACGACAGCAGCATCCGCTCCCGTCAGCATTTTCACCCCTTCCCACACCTCTCGTGTACTCTCCACTGCCTGCAAGTCCGACTAGGTATCATTTCCCTGCAAGTCCGACTAGGTATCATTTCCCTGGCTACGAGTTACTTGTGTGTTGCCTTGTTCCTACATCATGTGCTCCCATGCAAGTTGTCGCCATAGCTGCAAGCTCAGGCACCGCCCCCGAACTTACCCAAGGACGACAAGGGCCCAAGTGCACGTCGCTACCTTTCGCCAAGGCTAGGGACGCCCAGCAAGGGAGCGTGGGATGCGGAACCAAGTCCGTGACACATAACCCGCAAACAAGGGAAGGATACCAAGCCAAATTGGCAGGCAACGAAGAGTGCAACAGTAGGTATGGGGAAGCGATGAAAACGCTATCAGGAGCGGCACACCCTACCATCCTCTGCCTTTTCACTTGAACTTCCAAAGAACCCTGAGCTGAATTACTCGTCCCAATTTTGCCCTCACGGTCTTATAAGACTTGTCACCTTATTTCCCCTTGCACAAGGGAGGTCCCTTTACCAACGACGCGGGGTTGCCTGCAATCAGTAACCTCTTGCAAGGTGGCTTCACACCAGGATCCCCTAAATTAACATTTGTTTGCATTGGCACTGCATGTACCTATATTTCCATTCGCGGGGTCAAAATCATTTTTCTCCATATACATCGGGTCGAGTCATGCCTAGTTTTCCCTCCACAGCCACCTTGGCTTCTACTAGCCCAGCCACCTATTCCATAGGTGGTAATACCACAAGGCTGAGTAATGAACTCATTTCTAGACTGGAAACACATCTAAGGGCATGTTCTGATTCTCTCCAACTCTCAACTCCACAAACTCCACTAGTTTTTTTTTTTTTGAGACAAACAAACTCCACTAGTGAAGTTGATCCGAACGCCTGAGCTCCATGGAGTGAACTTCTCAAAGCGTAAAACCAAGTTGGGCCAGCCCAGCTTCACAAAACTAGAAAGCTTCACAAAACTAGAAAGCTGGAGTTGTTCATATTTACATCCACACTGCTACCACCAAAGAAAACGTTTGGGCACCATGAGCCCAACTAATCGTTACACTCCTGTCTCCCTTCAAATGGGCTTGTTTGTTGTGAACCCAAGTCTTGCCGAACAGGCCAGAAGGGCTCTGCCAGGCCAAGGCACGTTGGATAAGCTGCTGCTCATCCCGAACGTTCTCTAATCGCCGGGGGAATCTGGAAGCTAGCGAAAGAAGCCAGACATGCAGATTTGGAGAAGCTTGGAGAGAATCAGACCTGGCCCTAAGTTGGCCATCATAAAATCGCCAAAAAAAACTCCTTTTGATCATGAATCCCATCCCCACAATGTTCTATAACATGGTCAATCGTATCGTAATTTGCACAAAAAGGCGGCATCTTCTTGTATAGCACATGGAACATTAGGGGTAATTTACCTCGCTCAACATTCCCTAAGAACCTCAAAGGGGGCAGGCTTCTCTAGTTTGATCTTGACGCGCACTCATACAAACTTTCATGCTAACATCAGATTGAGTAACACAAATTAAAATTTAGGTAAATAGTGCTAGCATCGGTATTAAAACTAGCAGATAACTACAATTGTCGCTGCAAAAACTATTGTTGTAGCTGCCAAAACTTTTTTCTTGCCGGAATGAATGAACAGAAATTGAAGTCATGTGAGCATGCAAGGTTGGTAGCAAATTTACAAATTAAAACAAACACATTTGTTTGTCGAATTTGCGGTGGGATGTGTTTCTTGTTTTAAACCCGGCATGGGGGGAGGGGGTTCCACCTGAATGTGACCTCATTCAAAAAGAGGATTGATCTAGTTTAGAAGGGAAACCAGATCAGAAACCAAACAGAGGGCACGACACAAGCGACATATCCTCGTCGACCACACTACACAAGCGACAATTGCACTAAAACGCATGCCCCCAGATCTGAAGCGGCACGACTCAAACTTGTATTCCTAGGTGGCCATAGGCTACACACGTACATGTGTGGTACAATACGCAAAAGGCTCCTTGTATAACAGGGAAAATGCAAAGGGTCACGACTATAATATTATACATCAGGACCTCAACGCTTTTCAACTTCAAAGCCGGCAGAATGACTTAAATACATGTAATGATGTGCTGTGGCAGTAAGTAGCACATGTAATAAGAAAAACAGGTTAATGGGGTTACCTTTTCAAGCTCCTCAAGTACAGCCTTTGCAACAAAATTTTCTGCTCAAAAAGACTGTCCAACTCCATTCTTGGAACTATGGCTCAGACCACTATTTTCCAGAGAAAGAACACCAGCTTAGGCTTTAAAGAAACAGTATAAACAACACAGCAAGATATGATTATTTACCATCAAAGACGTAGGACTGAATTTGCTGTTGGGGGATTCTGCAACTTGTAGAATGCATCATCTGCATTCTCCTTAACAACCCGGTATTGAATTGTACAGATCAGCTGAACAAAGACATTATCCTGCAAGGGAAAAGGAGATCATCAATTATTTCAGCAAGTATACAAATAAGCAAAGCCGTCATTGCATTCACCTGGATTTTAGGTACTACAGCTCATCAATCACATGGTCAGAAACTCAAGTGAACGATTGGGTCATTATGGCCAAGTTTCCAAACATCTCCCATCAGTAGCAAAAATTAGATAAAAAGGATGGTTTGCTCCAGTTATAAACCCAATTTAAGTCCAGGACCCAACGTTGTGCAAACAATGTTCTCCAACTGTCACACATAATTTCTCTATCAATATTAACATCATCCCACAGCATTAACACTACTATCTTTTTTCACATTCAGAATCTAGCATCAGTGCCTGCTGCGGTCTCATTGTAACGCAACAATGCGGTCTCATTGTAACGCAACAATGATTTGAACTAACAATGGAATGGGCCATGTACATGCCACAGACTTCAAGTTTCATCCTAAGACTCTGCATAGGAAGGTGGACTCTTCTGATGAATCGGAGCACAAGGCAAGTTCTATGGATTTTGTTATGTGTATATTGAATGATTTCCATTTGAATCTATGTTATTTCTCTGTGGGGTCATAATCCATTGCTTCTACTAAAAAACTCTGCCTTCCTCTTAAAAATGTAGACACATTAATATAATGCTGCGATGAAAAACCCAATCCTGGACATCGTCAACAGTGCCACATGCTTTAATCCTGGGCTATTCTTCAACTTCACATTTCATGGAAGGATCCAGTTCGAACTTCAGAAAACGACATACTTTTATGATGCTTGAAGCTGACTCCAGAGTAGAAGGTCTGTTTGCTACATTCTAACAGCTATTATTTGTTATAAACTTATAATCCATAAATTGTGCTACAAATTCCGGTTTCGCTTGTAGGAATCATAAACGAGAAGTATAAGATGTACACCTCTCTTTCACAAACAGATACCAAAATGGTTCGGTCGCTTTTAGCAATTTGGGAGGTATCTTTCCTGCTCTATGTGCACATATGCTGCAAATTGTTACTAATTGCTAAACCTCTCATACCTGCTTTGCTTAAGAAATTGAGCACCTAAGACTACTGGATGGATGAAACAAAACCTGCTGATATTGGTAGACCACCACAGGATGCTGTTCTTAAAAGTTATCTTCATGGTATTAAGTATGAGAGTGCTCTTTCTGCGTTGGATCCAAAAGGGGAGGGGTCCCATCACAAGGTTTCTGCCATTGAAGCCTCTGAAAAACTTGAGAGGTGCTTTAAATCATTGACTGATGTTATTGGGACTATCACATTCTCACAAAATGACTGCTGCGAAAATATTGGTAGTGATAATTCTGTTCGAAGAACATCTCATTCATTTGACGAACATGAAAAGGTAGTTCTCGGATCTTAGTTATCTGGTTATGGTTTGATTCAAGTTATATGCATATATTATTGGGTCAGCTTGTAGTGTTATCCAAAGCAGTTTAAATAAGAAACATGCCGAACCAATTTTCGCAACCTATATAATGTACCTAAAATAGTTGTAAGGTGAAGAACTGCATTGTTTGGCTTCTGGATATCAGACCCAGAAGAAATGCCTGACAAGAACCATAACCACGCCAAACAAAGCCACACTAATGGTCAAATACGAGAGGGTGGAAGATAATTCTAGGTCTGGTATGAAGTGAGTACTTCAGATGGTAGAGGATGCCAGTCCATGGTCACTTTTTGATCTTGCCAATCATTTTAGATGCAGGTTCTGATATTTCTCGTTTTAGGATTACATATGTGTATTTTTTCTAGCCACATTTGCATATTATGCTTTCGATTTGAATGTGTTTTTTACTTTCTCCTGATAAATATAACACCTCTTGTCACTTTCTTTGTTGCATGTAGATTATGAAGCACTTGGGCTTTTAAGCTGGATGGCATCCTCTCAGGTTGGAGAGGAACCAAACATCTCCCAATTCAGGGTGGACGACACGAGCAGGCTTTTTGGCCCGCTCGTGGCCCGCTCGGTCTTGCCCAGCTCGGTCCTGGCCCGTTCAAAAAAATAGCCGGTCCGGTCTGCGAAATATGGACTGAAAAATGTTCGGTCCGGTCCTGTTAAAGCCCGGTCTGCTCGGTCGGACCGAAGAAGACCGAGAGAAAATAAGGATATCCCATAATCACGGCGCTATCCCACCATAATCTGTGGCTACATCTATGGAAATAACTGCCTACAGGATTCTTGAACCGATTCTCCCCTGATTTTGCATGCTCGTTCCGTAAAAGGTAGTTATCCTAGCACGGTCGAGTCAATCCCACGACTAACTCCACGTCCAATTTGACCCACTCATCACGGCATAGGTGTAGACGAATATTCGTGGGCTCATGAACGTGATAGATTGCTTGCATGCAACCAAGAAAGTTGCTAAGTAATAAACATGCGCAGGTTCATGGCTAATAGCACTTCCCCCTCAAAAAAAAAAAAAAAAGGCTAATAGCACTTTCCACGGCACGTCCTCTTACCCGTCGCCCCTGCTCTCACGCACGTCTTCCACCTAGCCACAGCACCACCCTCTCCCTCGCGCCTCTCTCTCACCTGCGCGGCCGCGCCACCCTCTCCCTCGCTCCCTATCCCTCACGTGTTACGCCGCCGCTCCCTCGGGCGGCCGCTCCCCCTCTCCTCCGCGCGGCCGCGCCGCTCCCTCTCTCCCCCGTGCCTCTTCCTCGCCTAGCAGGTGCGTCTTCTCCTGCTCCGGCCACCGTGCTTCATCTCCGACCACCTCTCCGACATCCTGGGCCCACATGGCAGTGACTCGACATCACCGGGACCGTGAGGACCGTCGGTCCGCACCGAGCTTCACGTCTGCCGGTCCGGTCCCTGAAATCGGGACCGCTGCAATGCTCGGTCCGGTCCGGACCAGACCGCCGGCGGCCGGTCCAAACGACGGCTCGGACCGGGACCGGACCGGCCCGGACCGTGTCCACCCTGACTCCCAATGAACAACCTAGCACCGAGAGAATTGGTTTGGAAACGGCAAAAAAAAATCCCTCTACTAGCTTACATGGGGATAGGAACCAGCAACTACATATATGTATTATTATGCGGCTAAGGTAGAAAATAGTAACATGACATTATTGATAGGCTCGCTCTGCTAGACCGGCCACAGGGGCAGGGACGGGCCATGGGCTTAGAGATTCTGAATTTGGCGATTTGCTTTGGCAGTTTGAGGCTTGACCAAGGGTGTTCAACTCATAGCAACAACTCTTCCCAACGTCGCAGAGAGTTGGACAACTACAATGAATTAATTGTGCTAAAAAACATGAGCAGAGCAATCTCGTCTGTTTCTCTTCCAGCAGTTCTTAATTATGAATCCGGCAGTGGCAAGTGACGCGGACGATCAATCTAGGCTAACATCTATCCAGGGGGAACAGAGCAATCTAGACGTGGCTAAGGGACAGAAAGCATAGCACAGATTAACTACCAATTCTGTGTGCTGCAACCTCATTGTAACTCAACAAATGATCTTAACTACCAACCACCTCCCAACGAACAATCTAGCGCCAAAAGAACTGGTTCCGAAACGGCAAAACAAATTCCCTCGCTAAATTACCTGGGACTGGACACGAGGTCCTGGGCGCAGACAGCTCTTAATTTGGTGAATTTAGGCTTGGCCCGGGTTGTTTCATGTTTTCAACCTATAGCAACAACTCTTCCCAACGCTGCAGAGAATTGGGCAACCACGATTGATCAACTACTAAGTTACTACTAGCATCCCAGCAAGTAGTATTAATCGCGAATCTAGCCCGGGCGAGTGATAAAGATGATGAATTTAGGGTAGGGTACCATCAATCCAGGGGGGAACAGAACAGAGCAATCGCCTGAGGGACGGGAAGCGAAGGGGGGAAAGAAAGAGAACCTTGGTCTTGATCTCGAGCGACTGGACGCGGGTGGAGAGGGTCCCGGCGACGAGCTCGCCGGCGCGGCGGTTGAAGAAGTTGATGCCCGGCTCGGCGAGGCGGAGGAAGCGGCCCCGGTTCTCCGCCGCCGCCACGTTCGCCTGCCCACGCACCCGCACCATCTCCGACGATCCCTCGTCGCCTACTCCCTACGCTCCCCAGAGGGTCGGGCTCTCCTGCTGGGTTCCCAGCACGCACTATCGTGCAGGGCGAACCAGAGGCCAGCACGTGTCCTGGTGGACCCCACCACTTAAACAACCCAGCATATCTCTCTGATTGCAGTTAGGTTTCAGAAAATCAGCGAAACCACATCTTTCTCTCCCGCGTAACAACAGATTGCCGCCAAAATCTCTTTCGTGGCTTCATCCTTTGTCCTACCAATCTATTTCCATTGTTACCCACTCCGGATGGGAGGAGAATAGATCAAGATTGACAGAAAATTGTCCTCTCCGTGGATCAACATCTACGGTGTTCTTCAGCATGGACGGAGCTCCTGGCACTTCATCGTCTGTAGGTATGTTCTTGCTCCTGCAATGCAATGTACAGATTATTAACACTCTTGATCATACGAAGGTGATAAGATTAAAAGAAACAAACAAATAAAGAGTTGAATGTATGACATGTAAATTAGTCCTTCAGAAATAGCTCCCCATACTTCATCTTACTTAGCCCTTCGAAATTGCATTATAATTGTGTTACTGATGATCACTCCTACGATGTTGTGCACATTATGCATCAGAGTACCACCTAAGTTTGTGCTAAATTTTCTTGCATGAGATTTCTCCTTTGACTTATTCTCTTTTTTGATAACTCTAATAATAGAGATTACTGTATCAAAGAAAAAAAATCAATATTTTGCTAATGCTATTGTGACTACCATGTGTTGTTTTGCAACACATTTTGTACCATCTTTAAGAGCTTTTCATGTTACGCTAAAACCAGGACTGAATATCGTGTGATTTTTTACTCTGTGTGTTGTCCATCAACTAATTAGTATATGATGAATTTTATTAGTTAATCGCTAGAAATTAAAATGAACATGCACATGTCATTCACTTGTATTGACTTTTGGATCAACATTGTATCTAGAGTTTCCAAATGTTATCGGACTCGGGATGGCCAACATCTAAAAAATGACCAGCTGCCAATTGAGGTATTGATCACTTACATGTCATATTCCTAATTCAAGTTTATATCTCACAAGAAATTATTTCTTTGTTCTTCCAGGTCTTGGGTAGCCAATCAAGTCGCATACAAGATAAACCCTTTTAAATAGCTCTATATAAACTTTGTATCTCAGGATTGCTCTACAAAACAGTTACCTTGCGATGTAATAATTTATCTTGCCATTCCTTCTGATGTTAGATGCACAATGGTTTATGCTCAATAAAGATATATACATGAATATGAATTAGTTGTTGGTTATTCCTTTTGATATGTTAGATGTGTAACTGTGGTTTAGTTTTCCAATTAAATGTGATCTTCGGCACTACATTTACTTAAAAGCGTTTTTATCAATTTGTGATTTCCCCCCAGTACAATGCTATTGAAAAGCAGAGAAGCAGAGAAAAATGGATAGCTCTCATACTTCAAAGTTTATTTAAAAGCGTTTTCATCAATTTGTGATTTTCCCCCAGTACAATGCTATTGAAAAGCAGAGAAGCAGAGAAAAATGGATAGCTCTCATACTTCAAAGTTTAGTACGAGAGCTAGTTAGCTACCAGACAGAGGTAGATACTAGTACAGAGGTAGATGAACTAATGAATCTTCACGCACCTTTTCCTGTTGAGTCTGCATCAAGCTCGCACCTTCTAGTGCGACTGCGCGGCATCTCGGCCATCGGCTGACGGTGCAGCAGTTCCACCATGGCACCATCTCCACGGAGCGGGCTGGATAGAACCTTGGCATGGCCTTGGGTGCGCTGGAGACGGGCACCACTAGCCGTGATGGCTCCCATCTTGCCGCCGGCCAAGGACACGGTTGGGCATGCCACAGCGCCCCTAGGTGAGCAGAGCTAGCCGCGACGGATCCCATCTTTCCTCCAGCTAAGACCACGGCCCCAGCAGCTCAGCGTGCCGAAGGCGCGCGACGCTAGCTAGTGGCGACGACTCCCGTCTCACCGCCTTCCAAACCCACCCCACGGCTCCCGGCGGCGAAGCGCGCCGGAGACTGATGGCGCTACCCGCGACAGCTCTAGTTCACTAAGCGCGTCGGAGACGGGCGGGGCTAGCAGCGAAATCTCTGGTCTTGCCGCTGGCCATAGCCCGGACGCCGGATTTCACCACGCCATAATCCTTTCTTGCAGTGGAATCAGTGGTTGTGGAATAGAGGGAGCGGCAGCAGTAGTGTGCTGGGATAAGGCTTCAATAAATTAAAAAAAATAAAAACGTATTATTGAGTGGTGGGGTCCACCAGAACACGTGCTGGGGTCCACCACTCAATAATACGTTTTTATTTTTTTTTATTTATTGAAGCCTTATCCCAGCACACTACTGCTGCCGCTCCCTCTATTCCACAGCCACTGATTCCACTGCAAGAAAGGATTATGGCGTGGTGAAATCCGGCGTCCGGGCTGTGGCCAGCGGCAAGACCAGAGATTTCGCTGCTAGCCCCGCCCGTCTCCGACGCGCTTAGTGAACTAGAGCTGTCGCGGGTAGCGCCATCAGTCTCCGGCGCGCTTCGCCGCCGGGAGCCGTGGGGTGGGTTTGGAAGGCGGTGAGACGGGAGTCGTCGCCACTAGCTAGCGTCGCGCGCCTTCGGCACGCTGAGCTGCTGGGGCCGTGGTCTTAGCTGGAGGAAAGATGGGATCCGTCGCGGCTAGCTCTGCTCACCTCAGGGGCGCTGTGGCATGCCCAACCGTGTCCTTGGCCGGCGGCAAGATGGGAGCCATCACGGCTAGTGGTGCCCGTCTCCAGCGCACCCAAGGCCATGCCAAGGTTCTGTCCAGCCCGCTCCGTGGAGATGGTGCCATGGTGGAACTGCTGCACCGTCAGCCGATGGCCGAGATGCCGCGCAGTTGCACTAGAAGGTGCGAGCTTGATGCAGACTCAACAGGAAAAGGTGCGTGAAGATTCATTAGTTCATCTACCTCTGTACTAGTATCTACCTCTGTCTGGTAGCTAACTAGCTCTCGTACTAAACTTTGAAGTATGAGAGCTATCCATTTTTCTCTGCTTCTCTGCTTTTCAATAGCATTGTACTGGGGGAAAATCACAAATTGATGAAAACGCTTTTAAATAAACTTTGAAGTATGAGAGCTATCCATTTTTCTCTGCTTCTCTGCTTTTCAATAGCATTGTACTGGGGGGAAATCACAAATTGATAAAAACGCTTTTAAGTAAATGTAGTGCCGAAGATCACATTTAATTGGAAAACTAAACCACAGTTACACATCTAACATATCAAAAGGAATAACCAACAACTAATTCATATTCATGTATATATCTTTATTGAGCATAAACCATTGTGCATCTAACATCAGAAGGAATGGCAAGATAAATTATTACATCGCAAGGTAACTGTTTTGTAGAGCAATCCTGAGATACAAAGTTTATATAGAGCTATTTAAAAGGGTTTATCTTGTATGCGACTTGATTGGCTACCCAAGACCTGAAAGAACAAAGAAATAATTTCTTGTGAGATATAAACTTGAATTAGGAATATGACATGTAAGTGATCAATACCTCAATTGGCAGCTGGTCATTTTTTAGATGTTGGCCATCCCGAGTCCGATAACATTTGGAAACTCTAGATACAATGTTGATCCAAAAGTCAATACAAGTGAATGACATGTGCATGTTCATTTTAATTTCTAGCGATTAACTAATAAAATTCATCATATACTAATTAGTTGATGGACAACACACAGAGTAAAACATCACACGATATTCAGTCCTGGTTTTAGCGTAACATGAAAAGCTCTTAAAGATGGTACAAAATGTGTTGCAAAACAACACATGGTAGTCACAATAGCATTAGCAAAATATTGATTTTTTTTCTTGATACAGTAATCTCTATTATTAGAGTTATCAAAAAAGAGAATAAGTCAAAGGAGAAATCTCATGCAAGAAAATTTAGCACAAACTTAGGTGGTACTCTGATGCATAATGTGCACAACATCGTAGGAGTGATCATCAGTAACACAATTATAATGCAATTTCGAAGGGCTAAGTAAGATGAAGTATGGGGAGCTATTTCTGAAGGACTAATTTACATGTCATACATTCAACTCTTTATTTGTTTGTTTCTTTTAATCTTATCACCTTCGTATGATCAAGAGTGTTAATAATCTGTACATTGCATTGCAGGAGCAAGAACATACCTACAGACGATGAAGTGCCAGGAGCTCCGTCCATGCTGAAGAACACCGTAGATGTTGATCCACGGAGAGGACAATTTTCTGTCAATCTTGATCTATTCTCCTCCCATCCGGAGTGGGTAACAATGGAAATAGATTGGTAGGACAAAGGATGAAGCCACGAAAGAGATTTTGGCGGCAATCTGTTGTTACGCGGGAGAGAAAGATGTGGTTTCGCTGATTTTCTGAAACCTAACTGCAATCAGAGAGATATGCTGGGTTGTTTAAGTGGTGGGGTCCACCAGGACACGTGCTGGCCTCTGGTTCGCCCTGCACGATAGTGCGTGCTGGGAACCCAGCAGGAGAGCCCGACCCCCCTCTGTCGGCGGGCTGGGCTGCTGGAACGACGATTCCGGCGACGAATTCGGCGTGCGGCGTGCGGGACTTGGGTTCCCCTTTCGACACGCTTTTCTCCTCTCTGGGGGGTTTGGAAACTTTGGATGCGGGTGCGGCACGGATACGAGTACGAGTGTGCGTGGGCACGGTGGGACGCGCCCTGGCCGTGCCAACCCGGACTACGTGGCACTGAAATAAAAAAACGAAGTGTTTTACTGCTTCTAGAGAAAAGAAAAACAGTCACCCGAATATCTCGCGGACGTTAGGTTTGGGTGACTTTGAGCAGCTAATCTCAAAGACAAAAATGTGGATTTTATTTCTTAGAAAGAAGCCGAACTACAGTATGCTAATACAACTTGTGTTTACATTGTCTGGCATCCGGCACAACCAACAAGCGACGCTCAAATTTTTTTTGAACATTAGTACAGACGCAAGCGCTCATACGTACGCGCATACACTCATCCCTATGGACGCGCGCACACACATCCTATCCCTATGAGGGTCCCTCTAACCATCTAAGTATTCAACTACCTTCAAAAAAAACTACAGGCTGGTTCATGATGACGCTCAATTTTCAATTGAATATAAACCCTCACAGTTTCAGAAGTTTCTTGATCTACAGTATAAGATGGCCATATGCGAAGCAGTCCAAAGAGTTGGCAACAATAGTCCTGCCGTCGAATTGTATCACAATTGGGAGATTTGGCTGATTTATACTCGTAGACACGCCTTCTAGTGTAGCACTGATTTTAGGTTCAAGGGCATCTTTGCAGTGAAATAAGTACTGATAAGCCAAGGAGATAACCTTTCCATCGCCATATTTGAGAACCATGCCATGTCTTGTCAGCTAGACCGGTATCCTGCACGAATGAACCATCCACATATGGTGCACCCAGCCTGAAGAAGGTCTAGGCCAAGGTGCGTGTTCCTCGTCCAGTGACATCTTACCTTTGATGATATATTCGACGCTATGCTTCTCAACTTGATCAAATGAAGAAAGGTAGCTACACAAAAATGCATGTGTAATCTCTCGAGGGGGGGGGGGGGAGGGGGTCTTTTTTGGTGCATTTGGTCATTTCGCAAGGACGAGATACGCCATAACAACATGATGATCATGGGCCGAACCTCCTCGCTCTGTTCCGCCAATAGGCATAACAACCACTCCATGCCAGTGTCAATTAGTTTATCATTTAAGGGTAGTGGCCATACCTGCTACATCAGATCCCAAAGCGAGACAGGGACTAGGCAGGTAATCAACGCATGAAAGGAATGTTCCTTAGTGAGGGAGTCCTGGATTAGGTGGTATCCGAACAGCCGGATTATATCCTTTGGCCAGACTGTTGGACTATAAAGATACAAGATTGAAGACTTCGTCCCGTGTCCGGATGGGACTCTACTTGGCGTGGAAGGCAAGCTAGGCAATACGGATATGTATATCTCCTCCTTTGTAACCGACCTTGTGTAACCCTAGCCCCCTCCGGTGTCTATATAAACCGGAGGGTTTTAGTCTGTAGGACAACATACAATCATACCATAGGCTAGCTTCTAGGGTTTAGCCTCTCCGATCTCGTGGTAGATCAACTCTTGTACTACTCCTATTATCAAGAATAATCAAGCAGGACGTAGGGTTTTACCTCCATCAAGAGGGCCCGAACCTGGGTAAAATATCGCGTCCTCTGCCTCCTGTTACCATCCGCCTTAGACGCACAGTTCGGGACCCCCTACCCGAGATCCGCCGGTTTTGACACCGACATTAGTGCTTTCATTGAGAGTTCTACTGTGCCGTCGCCGTAAGGAAGGATGTCTCGTCTCGTTGTTAAAAACAACATTACCGCCGGGGGAGCCCTGGCTGTCGGCCAAACTCTCCGGCTTGGCAGTTTCATCATGACCGCCTGTTCGGCCGCTGCACCGATGATGACCTCTCGGGTCATCAAAAACAGCATCCACGTCGGCTCGGAATTCGCCGAGCGGATGGATCCAATGGTGCTCTCTTCCCTAAACGAGCTCTTGGATCGTATCGCCGCCTTGGGAGTCGCTACAGACTATGATCGGATTGGGCTTAAACCCGATCAAAGGGAGATTAACTCTCCACCGGTCACCTAACATATTCCGGTAGTGGAGGAACAATGCGGCAATTCTTCCTCTATTTTGAGGACTAACTATGTCCGAATTCCTGAGCTCTCTGAGCCGGATACCCGCTTACGCGAGGACATCACCCAAGCCCTGAACCTAGAATCAGGCAGCGGGCCAGACTTATCGGGCAACACTCCGGAACCCGAACTTCCAAGATTGGAAACTCCTCGGCCCCTGGGTCTCAGATCGGGTAGGGGTTCGGACTCAAATCCACCCACCCACCCAGACATAAACGATCTTTCCCACATCAGGCAAGAGCCCCATGAAACAGTACATCATTATTGGGCCAGATTCCTCCTTGTGATGAATATGGTTAAGGACTGCCGCGAGGAAGACGCAGTCTCATTTTTCTGCAATAATTGCACGAACAAGGGAATCCTTAACGCCTTAAGTTGCCGTGACATATCACGCTTCGCTAACTTGGCGTCCATAGTACGAAAGTACTGTGCAAAGGAAAGCGCCTGGAAAACCGAAACGAAATTTTGGGATAATCCGGCTCAGAATATACACCCAATCCGAAGTAAAAGGGTGCACTATCATAAGACACCCGAGTTAGTTACAAAGAAACAAAAACCCTCTACAGGGCATGGAACCGTATTGGAGGGATGGCTTAACGGACCCTGCAAAATTCATAGTACATCGGATACCATACCAACACACAGCCTTAGAGCATGTTGGATACTCCGGCAGGTGGCCAAAAGTGGTGAGGATCTTCTCATCCCAAATGCCACAGAGCACCATCCCGTGGATAACAATACAGTATTAACAGTCTTTGAAACCTTCGCATCAAATAATAGGCGCAAGCGAACGCTCCACAGCCTCGCCGAAATCTCCCACGTGGTAGCAATGAATCCATGGAGTGACACGGCTATTACCTTCAATGCTAGTGACGAACCTAAATTCCGAACAGCCCGAGCACCAGCTGCACTGGTCCTCAGTCCAATTGTGGACGGCTTTCGACTCACCAAAGTACTCATGAACGACGGCAGTGGATTAAACCTCATTTATGAGGAAACTCTTCAAAAAATGAAAATAGACTAGAACTGCATTGAGCAAAGCAGCACAACCTTCAGAGGAATCATCCCCAGTCGGGAAGCACGCTGTGCTGGGAAAATCACACTAGATGTGGTATTCGGCATGCCGGAGAACTACAGGTCCGAAGAAATTACATTCCAAGTGGCCCCGTTAAGTAGTGGATACCACACCCTTTTAGGACGGGAGGCATTCACGATCTTCCAAGCCATACCCCATTATGGGTACATGAAGCTCAAAATGCCCGGGCCCAACGGAATCATCACTCTCGCTAGTGATCCGGACACAGCACTCCGCGCCGAAAACAAAACAGCCGCATTGGCCCTCGAGGCATTATCCGAAGCCCTTTCGACCGAGGAATTAACTGCGCTACGCTCCACAGTGAACAGGGACGACGTGATACTTGACAAGAGATCCAAGTCCACCTCTTTTAAACCAGCGGATGAAATAGTCAAATTCCAAGTCCATCCAACGGACCCTACAAAAACAGCCTCCATCGGGGCACAGTTAAACCCTGCCGTGGACGCCGCACTACGAGAGTTCCTGCGCGAGAATTGGGACATATTCGCCTGGCACCCCTCAGACATGCCAGGAATTCCACGCAGGCTGGCCGAGCACAGCCTCAATATCCTAAAGGGATTCAAGCCGGTCAAGCAGGCTCTTCGGTGTTTCTTTGAACCTAAGAGACAGGCTATGGGAGAGGAACTAGCCAAGTTATTGGAGGCCGGATTCATTAGAGAAATAGAACACCCGGACTGGCTAGCAAACCTGGTGATGGTACCAAAGAAGGACAAATCCTGGCGCCTATGTGTTGATTTCAAGGACCTCAACAAGGCTTGCCCAAAGGATCCCTTCCCCCTCCCCCGTATTGATCAAATTATCGATGCTACCGCAGGACACGAATCATTGTGTTTCCTCGACGCATACTCCGACTACCACCAAATCAAGATGGCGGAGTCCGACCAAGCCGCAACGGCATTTATCACACCATACGGCCCCTTCTGTTTCAACACAATGCCTTTTGGGCTCAAAAACGCCGACGCAACATATCAGCGCATGATTCAGACATGTCTGTGAAGGAAATATGCCCTAGAGGCAATAATAAAGTTATTATTTATTTCCTTATATCATGATAAAAGTTTATTATTCATGCTAGAATTGTATTAACCGGAAACATAATACATGTGTGAATACATAGACAAACAGAGTGTCACTAGTATGCCTCTACTTGACTAGCTCGTTAATCAAAGATGGTTATGTTTCCTAACCATTGACAAAGAGTTGTCATTTGATTAACGGGATCACATCATTAGTTGAATGATCTGATTGACATGACCCATTCCATTAGCTTAGCATCCGATCGTTTAGTATGTTGCTATTGCTTTCTTCATGACTTATACATGTTCCTATGACTATGAGATTATGTAACTCCCGTGTGCCGGAGGAACACTTTGTGTGCTACCAAACGTCACAACGTAACTGGGTGATTATAAAGGTGCTCTACAGGTGTCTCCAAAGGTACATGTTGGGTTGACGTATTTCGAGATTAGGATTTGTCACTTCGATCGTCGGAGAGGTATCTCTGGGCCCTCTCGGTAATGCACATCACTTAAGCCTTGCAAGCAATGCAACTAATGAGTTAGTTGCGAGATGATGTATTACAGAACGAGTAAAGAGACTTGCCGGTAATGAGATTGAACTAGGTATTGGATACCGACGATCGAATCTCGGGCAAGTAACATACCGATGACAAAGGGAACAACGTATGTTGTTATGCGGTCTGACCGATAAAGATCTTCATAGAATATGTAGGAGCCAATATGGGCATCCAGGTCCCGCTATTGGTTATTGACCGGAGACATGTCTCGGTCATGTCTACATTGTTCTCGAACCCGTAGGGTCCGCACGATTAAGGTTTCGATGACAGTTATATTATGAGTTTATACATTTTGATGTAGCGAAGGTTGTTCGGAGTCCCGGATGTGATCACGGACATGACGAGGAGTCTCGAAATGGTCGAGACATAAAGATTGATATATTGGACGGCTATATTCGGACACCGGAAGTGTTCCGGGTGATTTCAGAGAAAACCGGAAAGCCGGAGGGTTACCGGACCCCCCCCCCCCCGGGAGAAGTAATGGGCCATATGGGCCTTAGTGGAGAGAGAGAGGGGCAGCCAAAGGTGGGCCGCGCGCCTCCTCCCCCCTGGTCCGAATTGGACTAGGAGAGGGGGGCGGCGCCCCCCTTTCCTTCTCCCTCCCCACTTCTTCCCCCCTCCTAGTAGGAGTCCTACTCCTACTAGGAGGAGGACTCCTCCTTGGCGCGCCATAGGGGCCGGCCGGCCTCCTCCTCTCTTGAGCCTTTATATACGGAGGCAGGGGCACCCCAGAAACACACAAGTTGATCCACGTGATCATATTCTTAGCCATGTGCGGCGCCCCCTGCCACCATAGTCCTGGATAATATTGTAGCGGTGCTTAGGCGAAGCCCTGCGACAGTAGTACATCAAGATCGTCACCACGCCGTTGTGCTGACGGAACTCTTCCCCGACACTTTGCTGGATCGGAGTCCGGGGATCGTCATCGAGCTGAACATGTGCTAAAACTCGGAGGTGACGTAGTTTCGGTGCTTGATCGGTCAGGCCGTGAAGACGTACGACTACATCAACCGCGTTGTCATAACGCTTCCGCTGTCGGTCTACAAGGGTACGTAGATCACACTCTCCCCTCGTTGCTATGCATCACCATGATCTTGCGTGTGCATAGGAAATTTTTTGAAATTACTACGTTCCCCATCAGTCTGGAGAAACAGATCAGCAAAATAGTAGAGGCATGCGTAGACGATGTGGTCGTCAAAACCAAACACGTCGACTCTCTAATAGACGACTTGAGGCTCACATTCGACAACCTTCGAACATACGACATCAAGCTCAATCCAGAAAAATGCGTTTTCGGCGTACCAGCCGGAAAGCTACTGGGTTTCATTGTCTCCAATAGAGGAACTGAAGCTAATCCGGCCAAAATCCGAGCTTTGTCACAGTTGGCTACCCCAACAGACCTCAAACAAATCCAGAAATTAACTGGATGTGTGGCGGCTCTAAGCCGCTTTATCTCCCGCTTAGGAGAAAAGGCATTACCCCTTTATCGCCTCCTTTGGCACACCGAACACTTCGAGTGGACGGACGCTGCCACAGCCGGATTGGAAGAAATAAAGGCCATATTGGCAACCAACCCAATCCTGGTCGCGCCAAACATCAGCGAACCAATGTTGTTGTACATTGCGGCAACTCATCAGGTTGTAAGTGCAGTGCTCGTCGTCGAATGAGAAGCGGACGGACATAAATTCCCTCTTCAAAAGCCGGTATATTATGTATCCACTGTCCTCACTCCATGCAAATCACAGTACCCACATTATCAAAAGATAGCCTACGCGGTATTCATGGCATCGTGGAAGCTGCGACACTACTTTCAAGAGTGCTCGATTACAGTAGCCTCGGAAGTGCCCCTTAATGATATTATAAACAACCGCGACGCCACGGGCCGGATTGCCAAATGGACCATTGAGCTCCTCCCGTTCGACATAACATACAAACCTCGGTGAGCCATTAAATCGCAAGTATTGGCCGACTTTGTCGCCGAATGGACGGAAGCCGAACTCCCTAAAGAGTACGGCGCATACTCCAATTGGATCATGCACTTCGACGGCTCCAAAATGCTGGCTGGTCTGGGGGCTGGCGTCGTCCTGACGTCCCCAACTGGAGATACAGTGCAATACGTACTGCAGATACTGTATACAGACTCCAACAACGCAGCCGAATACGAAGCCCTGTTACATGGTCTTCGGATGGCAGTTTCCATGGGCATTCAACACCTAGAGGTGCGTGGGGATTCGAACCTTGCAATATCCCAAATAAATGGAGACTTCGATGCCAAAGATCCGAAGATGGCGGCCTATCAAAACGCCATCCTAAAGATGTCAGCTCGGTTCGAGGGGCTCGAATTTCACCATGTGGCTCGGGAAAACAATCAGGCGGCGGATATCCTCGCCCGCATCGGCGCAAAACACGATGCGGTCCCCCCCAACATCTTTTTGGAGAGCTTGTTTACGCCATCTGTGGTATGGGAAGGGGACACTGGTAACAATAGTCTGGACCCGGCCAAAATGCCCGATACCGAACACTCTGACATAATCGGAGGCTCTGCCACCGAAATAACACCTTCAGCCCACGTCATAATGGTCATCATTGCCCCATGGACAGAACCATTCTTGGCCTACCTAACTAGGCAGGAACTTCCTGCGGACCAAAATGAGGCACGCTGCATAGTGCGGCGATCTAAAGCCTACAGGGTCCACGAGGGAGAGCTGTATAAAAAAGCACTACCGGAGTCCTTCAAAGGTGCATCTCCGAAGAGGAAGGGCGGAAGCTTTTGGCAGAAATTCACGCCGGACTTGGCGGCTACCACGCCGCAGCCCGGGCCCTTGTAAGCAAGGCCTTCCGTACAGGGTTTTATTGGCCGACGGCCCGAGCAGACGCACAGGACTTGGTCCAACGCTGCCCGGTTGCCAGCTTTTTGCAAACCAAAGCCACATGCCACCCACCGCCCTCCAAACAATCCCCATTACCTGGCCCCGCGGTCTGGGGGCTTGACATGGTTGGACCCCTTAAAGGGGAACCCATAAGAAAAAATACTTACTGGTCATGGTGGATAAATTCACCAAATGGATAGAAGCCAAACCTGTTAAAACAACCGAATACGGACCGGTGATAGACTTCATATCCGGGGTCGTACACCGTTATGGCGTCCCCCATAGCATCATCACTGACAATGTCACGAACTTCACGGCCGATGAGGTAAAACTCTGGTGCAGCAACATGGGCATCAAGCTCGATTATGCTTCCGTCTATCACCCACAAACCAACAGCCAAGTTGAGCGAGCAAATGGTCTTATCATGAGCGGCATTAAACCCAGATTAGTGCGGTCCTTAAAGGAGTCTAACACGCACTGGGTAGAGGAGCTCGACTCCGTACTCTGGGGGGCTGCGGACCACGCCGAATCGTACTACCGGATATACACCCTTTTTTATGGTGTACGGCGTAGAGGCAGTTCTGCCCTGCGACATAATTCATGACTCACCTCGAGTGCGCATGTACGAAGAAAGAGAAGCCGAGATCGATCGACAGGACAGTCTCACTACAAGAAATATGTCAACTTGTGACCACCACTATTGGTCACTGAAAGGTCACAAATTTCCATTTGCGACCTTTTTGTGACCAAAAACAGAAGGTCAAAAGTTGGCGGTCATAAACTGACTATAGCGACCTTTCTTCTGGAATGGTCAAAGACGTTTACGACCAAAATATGTCCACTATGGCGTTTTGGTCACTAGCAACCACCCCAGGCCACGTAGGCATCCAGCGTGGCAAGCTGATGTGGCACAAGATTTAGCCCGGTCCAATTCAGTTTTCTACATGGGCCTAGCCCATTAATTCAGCCTTTCTATATTTTTTTCTGTCAATTTTTGGTCGACTTCATGGGCCTGGCCCAACATTGCAGCCTTTTTTATTATTGGGCCTTGGCCTTTTCGTCTAAATAATTATAATTTCCTTTTTTTATTAAATGGGTCCACCAGTCAGATGGGTCCCAGTTGTCAGGTTTGGGTCTGGTAAGTGAGTCCCATCTATCAGGCTCATATTCTTCATATTTCAACTAGTATTTAACTTGGCAGACAAAAGCACACATGATACTTCAAATAAGAGCAACCAGATCACGTTGCCAATACATATGACCATGTGTAATACAGTACTTTACAAGATCTACATGTGTAACGAGCTCTATAAGTGTGATACAATACTGCTTTACAAGAAAATGACGACATGCCGGACTCGCTGGACAACCATAGTCAAGGCTGGGAACAAACAAAACGGCAACATGGCTTCCTCTGTCAGGGCTGCCGGTGCTGCTCCTTCCCCGCCGCCGCCGCACAGGTGAATTTCCTGCACAAGTGAAATTGGACTGAATCTGTAAACTTGTTTATACTCCTGGACTGTGTTTGGAATGAATTTGGAGTACAAGGAAACCAAAACAATATCTGGACTGTGTTTGGACTAAATTTGGAGTACTCCTGGATTGAATTTGGACTGAATTTAACTGAAACAATGATCAGGACAATGAACAGTACACAAAACATTATAGTCCAGAACCATATGTGACGGACGGTACCCCAACATTACACAAAGGATGGTCAATGATCAAGACTAGTGTGCAATGATATATACCTTTGGTGACCGGGCTAGAATAATGGACCATAGCCTGAGGATCACGACATTCATCGTCTTGACGTGCTCGTGCACCTTCTTCATGATGTGTTGTGCCTCCACTATACTCTCCATCGTCATCTTGTCCGAGGACTTGTCGATGATCACCTCTGAGCATATCTCACCTATCTTTCTCTGCTTGGCTTGGACCATCGCGCCCACCGCTAGTAGCAAGGATGCTGCCAGTGCATAACCGACCCACTCACTGCAATAGAACAGATGAAACTTGCATATTATTCCAAGTCCCATTTTCAACTTGAGTACACACAAATATGTAACCAGGATTCAATGAAAATGATGCTTATAATCTTAATGATGCACTAAGTAGACTAACGGAAATATATATGGGAGGTATTCAGAAACATGTTTAATGGAAATATCCGGCTTGGAGATATTCAGAAGCATGATACTCCTAATCATGTACTTATGCTGAGAATATTTATGCTTGCATGTTCAGAATATATACTCTACTCAGCTTTACTAAGAAATATTGTTAAATCTTGACAAGTTAAATCTTGTTCGGTCTTGTTAAATACTCCAAGCAACTAATCCTACTGCGACTGCATCTTGAGTATAGTTACTCCAAGCAACTCTCTCGGACAAGTACTAACTAGAAAGAGCACCATGGGGACGGGGAGGTTTGGATGGAAATCTCACCAGGATGAGGTCGAAGATGAACCAGGAGGTGCCGAAGAGGAACACGAATAGGGACTGCAGGAACGGCATGAACTCCAGCCCTCTTCGACCAACCTCTGCACAAGCACAACCACACGCATGTCTCATGATTCAGTAGTCAGCGCGTACACCAAACTGTTGACTGTGGATTTCAGAAATGTGTGTGTGCGTACCATGAAGACGGCGATCCGTGAAGCTGATCGTGACGTTGACGCAGGGCACGGCGATGGCGCCATGCCGCGGTGCCGCCGCCGAGGACGACGAGGGAGAGGACCAGGACCCCCGCTCGCAGTCGGTGGTGGCGACCAGGAACATACAAAGAGTACAAGAACAAACAAAGCTCATGGTTACACTTAATTCACATTTTCTAACTCTCTTTTTACATGTACAAGATGCTAGAAATAAGATGTAGGCCTCTTTTGGTTCATAGGATAGGATTATCATAGGAATAGGAATCTTGTAGGAAATGAGATGACATGTATCTCAAATCCTATGAGTAGGAATAGGAAACAAGATGTCATTTGGTTGACACCAAAGGAATTTTTCCATTGAGTCTAGGCTCTTTTTTATTTTCCTATTAAATGTGGAGGATAGGAACCAATCCTATGTAGGAATAGGAATCCATTCCTATGAACCAAAGGGCTCTAAAGGAAAAAAATCCTATAAGAATCCTATCCTCTAAAATTCCTATGAAATTCCTCTAAACCAAAGGAGGCCGTAGAGTTTTCAAAAAATAATCAGCATACTTGCATTTTGCAGTGCTACTGTGTGCACTGGACAACAATCATTTATGGACTTAATTCAAAACACTTGTAACATAACATAAGCATGGTGAACAGGGTACCACATTTGATACCAACTGAGAACACTTATTACATAACAAGACAAGAGCAAAGTGAACTTAGTGTCGCAGTGTTGTTTAAGAGAGCGGCTCGTTCAATTTAAATTCACACCGAATGAGGCCAGAACCAACTTACATGATCTGGTATAAATCTACCAAATACCCTATTTCAGCAACATCACAGAACACACGAACTAAACCTAACATACAAGTGAGGTCACGACCAATATACATGACCTAGTAAGGAACCAAGGACCTTCAGTAGAAACCACCAAAACCTCGGCACGATCCACAGAAACAATATCATTCTACCATTTGGTTAAAGCTAGAACACTGCGACGCTGCATACATCTCCCTATGCAGCAACTAAAATCAAGTGTCTTCTCCATACACAAGACCAACACGGTACCAAAAATGATCTATTGCACAACCACGGCAGTTAGTACCAGCCAGCACAGTTAAAGTTGCATCCACGGATCATGGCAACTCGAGAGAAGTGATATACCTCGTTGATGGCGAGCATCTGGCCGTTGGCCTTCTTCACCTTCTTGAGCTTCCTCGGGAAGTACCTGCGCGCAAACAACCAAACACATAAGCGCTGACGAAACCAGCGCACGAGGAAGATCGAGGTCGGGGGAGGAGACTGACCAGAACTTGGACTTGGCGCGGACCTCGTTGGTGGCCCAAAGCTTCATGCGGTAGATCTTGGGCTGCTCATCGCCGGGGGTCGGCAGCGCGCGACCCACCACCTGGTACTGGTGGAACTGCGCACAAACACAAAGAGGTCAGCCACGATGGGGGTAAGATCGACGGTGCGACGGATCTAGAGGACTGGGGGAGGATGGCGGGGCGGGGAAGAGAGAGAGAGAGAGAGAGAGAGGGAGGAGGAGCTTACCCTGTGGGCGACCATTCTGGCGAGCTCTTGTGACCAGAGTGCGGGGCGGCGAGTGCGGGGCGGCGAAGCGAGAGGCGAGGTTGGATACGTAGTGTTGGAGGAAGGAGGAGGCAGCGGCGAGGTGGGTGGGAGGCGGGGAGGGGGAGGGGCACCGCTGAACTATATCGACACCGCGGACGACGACGAGCACTCCCCTCCACCTCCGCCCCTGAAGCTCATCTCCATGCCTCCTCCCTGGTCACCGACGCCTTGCGTGCCGGAGATGGCTGCCGGCCTAGATGGCGGTGACGGAGAGGGAGTTGGGTGAGTGGGTGGGGAGAGGGAGTGGGTGGATCTGGCCGCCGGTTGAGGGGAGAGGAGGGGGAGCGGCAACGGAGAAGGGGGGTCCGACGAGTTGTGGCGCAGGTTGAGGTACGGGTGTAGGGTTAGGGAAGGGAGGTGGCTTGGGGGTGGTGATGCGGTGGGGAAGGGAGGGGTCGGGGTGGCGATGCGGCGTGGATGGGCGCGGGGAGGCCATGGATGCGGGGAGGTCGCCGCCGGCTGGTGGGATCGGGGGAGGGGGATCTGAGGGGGACGAGGGGATCTGCATCGGGGGAGAGGGGAGAGGAAGAAAGAAAGAAAGAAAGAAAGAAGGCGGGGGGGGGGGGTGGATGGAAGATGCCAGCTAGGGTTTCGCCTTAGGTGGGGTTGGTGGGGGAGGCGAGGAGCGATGGCTACCATTGGATCCGGGAAGATCCAATGGTGTTTTGTGCATGATCCGTGTGCCTTGTCCATGGATCAATCAGAACGCAATACAATATTATGACCAATTGAATTGGTCATGATAAATTTAAAAATAAGATGTTAGATCATCTTAGCTATTTACTTGACCTGATACATTGGAAAAAAATGAAACAAATGAAAAACCTTCTCATCATGCCATCAAATGTGACCTAGTTTTTAGAAGAAAAAAATAACAAAATAGTAATAAGGAACTTTTCATTTTCTTTGCACGAAAATTCATTTTTCATTTTTCGAGTGCTCAGAATGAGTCCTTTTGTGAAGAACATACCAAATATTTGTTGCAAAATTGTATCAAATCATTTTTCTAAAATACTAGACCATATTTAATGTACAAATAACCAAATGGGTGGGTGTCACAACTTTTAATCCACCTCTCGTGAAAAAGACAAATTTCCGCCGATTCAGTTGGAAGCGGGTCAAATTTGAACTACAGTTGCCTCATAGTTTGCTATTTATTTTTTCCAAAAATCATTTCTAGGTACATAAGTACCTATTTAATCAGAGAAACACCAAAAAAATTCCAAGATTCAACCACTAGCTAGGAACGGTCAAGCCCGCCATTTTGACCGCATTTTGAACGGGCATAAAAAATTCAAAAAAAATCAAAAAATTGGAAAACCTTCGCATTGTGTCATTATATGTGACCAAGTTTCCTGGAAAAATAATAAACTTGTAATATAGAAATTATTTTAGAAAAGTGTTCCCATAAATGAGCTATCATGTGTGAAGATTCATGGATTTCAACCCAAACACTCAATCTCATGGTCACATTCATGGCATAGTTTGTTCAAATGATCTCATATTGTGCACAAGGGTTCATCTTGGAATTCCAAACAATGTTGCCAAAGGGAGTTTTCATTTTCTTTGCACGGAAAATTCATTTTCCATTTTTTGAGTGCCCGAAATGAGGTTTTTTTGTGAAGGACCTACCATATATTTGTTGCAAAATTGTACCAAATCATTTTTATAAAATATTAGGACATATTTAATGCACAATTGACAAAATGGTTGGGTGC
This sequence comes from Triticum aestivum, assembly GCF_018294505.1. Taxonomy (NCBI): domain Eukaryota; kingdom Viridiplantae; phylum Streptophyta; class Magnoliopsida; order Poales; family Poaceae; genus Triticum; species Triticum aestivum. Next base: position 42,895,870 of record NC_057812.1, read on the forward strand.
CAAAAGTTTTGATCCACCTCTGGTGAAAAAGACAAATTCCCGCCGATTTAGTTGGAAGCGGGTCAAATTTGAACTGCAGCTGCCTCATAGTTTGCTATTTATTTTTTCCAAAAATCATTTCTAGGTACATAAGTATCTATTTAATCAGAGAAACATCAAAAGTTTTCCAAGATTCAACCACTAGCTAGGAACGGTCAAGCTCGCCGTTTTGACCGCATTTTGAAACGGGCATAAAAATTTCAAAAAAAATTAAAAAAATGGAAAGCCTTCGCATTGTGTCATTATATTTGACCAAGTTTCCAGGAAAAATAATAAACTTGTAATACGGTAATTATTTTAAAAAAGTGTTCTAAAAAATGAGCTACCATGCGTGAAGATTCATCGCTTTCAAGCCAAATGATCAATCTTATGGCCACATTCATGGCATAGTTTGTTCAAATGATCTCATATTGTGCACAAGGGTGCATCTTGGAATTCCAAACAATGTTGCCTAAGGAAGTTTTCATTTTCTTTGCACGGAAAATTCATTTTCCATTTTTCGAGTGCCCAAAAGGAGGTTTTTTGTGAAGGACCTACCAAATAATTGTTGCAAAAATGGACCAAATAAATTTTATGAAATACTAGGACATATATAATGCATAATTGACCAAATGGTTGGGTGAAAAAATTTTTGATCCACCTCTGGTGAAAAAGACAAATTGTCGTCGATTCAGATGGAAACGAGTCAAATTTGAACTGTAGCTGCCTCATAGTTTGCTATTTATTTTTTCCAAAAATCATTTCTAGGTACATAAGTATCTATTTAATCATATAAACACCAAAAAAATTCCAAGGTTCAACCACTAGCTAGGAACGGTCAAGCCCGCCGTTTTGACCGCATTTTGAAACAGGCATAAAAAATTCAAAAATAATCAAAAAATTGGAAAACCTTCGCATTCTATCATTATATGTGACCAAGTTTCCAGGAAAAATAATAAACTTGTAATACGGTAATTATTTTAAAAAAGTGTTCTCAGAAATGAGCTATCATGCGTGAAGATTCATGGCTTTCAAGCCAAATGATCAATCTTATGGCCACATTCATGGCATAGTTTGTTCAAATGATCTCATATTGTGCACAAGGGTGCATCTTGGAATTCCAAACAATGTTGCCTAAGGAAGTTTTCATTTTCTTTGCACGGAAAATTCATTTTCCATTTTTCGAGTGCCCAAAAGGAGGTTTTTTGTGAAGGACCTACCAAATAATTGTTGCAAAAATGGACCAAATCAATTTTATAAAATACTAGGACATATATAATGCATAATTGACCAAATGGTTGGGTGAAAAAAGTTTTGATCCACCTCTGGTGAAAAAGACAAATTCCCGCCGATTTAGTTGGAAGCGGGTCAAATTTGAACTGCAGCTGCCTCATAGTTTGCTATTTATTTTTTCCAAAAATCATTTCTAGGTACATAAGTATCTATTTAATCAGAGAAACATCAAAAGTTTTCCAAGATTCAGCCACTAGCTCGGAACGGTCAAGCCCGCCGTTTTGACCGCATTTTGAAACGGGCATAAAAAATTCAAAAAAAATCAAAAAATTGGAAAACCTTCGCATTGTGTCATTATATGTGACCAAGTTTCCAGGAAAAATAATAAACTTGTAATACGGTAATTATTTTAAAAAAGTGTTCTCAGAAATGAGCTATCATGTGTGAAGATTCATGTATTTCAACCCAAACGATCAATCTTATGGCCACATTCATGGCATAGTTTGTTCAAATAATCTCATATTATGCACAAGGGTGCATCTTGGAATTCCAAACAATGTTGCCAAAGGGAGTTTTCATTTTCTTTGCACGGAAAATTCATTTTCCATTTTTCGAGTGGCCGAAATGAGGTTTTTTTGTGAAGGACCTACCATATATTTGTTGCAAAATTGTACCAAATCAATTTTATAAAATACTAGGACATATTTCATGCACAATTGACAAAATGGTTGGGTGTCAAAAGTTTTGATCCACCTCTGATGAAAAAGACAAATTCCCGCCGATTCAGTTGGAAGCGGGTCAAATTTGAATTGCAGCTGCCTCATAGTTTGCTATTTATTTTTTCCAAAAATCATTTCTAGTTAAATAAGTACCTATTTAATCATAAATACATGGTTTGGTGGCGATACGTCGAGGTTTGGGCGGTAGCCGAGGCCCCCAACTCTAGAGCGCGTAAACTCGCATGCCCGCCGCGTGGTCACCGCATGGCCGTGGCATTACCATGTGTTCTGGGCGGCCTAGGAATGTCTAGTGGGTTGGGCACTCCCCAGGTAGGTGCTAGGAAGAAAATCACAACATAATATTCTCACGAGGAGACCGATCGATGCTCAAACATGAATAAGCAGCCAAGTGTTTGATTAGCGGTACAGGAAATGCACATGGCCAATGGGTGTGAGTTTTGGTCGAGGATGATCATCTACTAAGGAGAATGTATTCACAAATTTTCAGCTCAAAAGGAGGATCCTAGGTGGTACTTGATTTGCAAAGTACCACACTGGACAAAAATATGAATGTTGAAGCTGGGCTCAAAATAATGAATGGATTGAGCTGAAATTTGGTGGAGGATGGTTATTTGGGCATAGGAAAGCATTGTAGAAAATTGATATCATTTTGACATGCCAAAGTAGTACTTCCTTCACAATGCTCTTTTATGCACAAAAACTTGGGAAAACTAGTGAGAGAGATTGGATGAATGAAATGAGCTAAAAATTGGTGTAGGTAAGTTACATAGGTATGGTCATGCGCTGGTAAATTTTCAGATCATTTGGGTAAGCCTAGCTAGTACTTACTTCACAAAGCTTCTCTCGAGGTAGAAACTTTGGAAATTTCCTGAGAAAGATTTACTAGGAAAATTGAGCTGAATATTATCATGTGGCAATGATTTGGGTATGGAAGAGTGCCCGAAAAGTTTGAGGGTAATAGGAGGGGTCTATATAACACTTGCTTTGCAACGTGCCAATTTGGCCATAAAATATATATTGAACCTGGGCTCACATAGATGATTTGACTGAGTTGCAATTTGGAGGAGGGTGATAATTTGGGCATATGAAGGAACTGTATAAATTTCATGTCATTTAGAGATATAAAAAGGTACTTCCTTCACAATGCTTCTAGGTGGACAAAAACTTTGGAAATTTGCCGAGGAAGATTTGCTAGGCCAATGAAGCTGAATTTTGTCATGCGGTAATGATTTGGATAGGAAAGAGTGCCCAAAAATTCCGAGGGCAATCAAGAATATATAAATAGCACTTCCTTCATAAAGTGTTGTTGTGAACATAATAGGAAAATGAATATTGTTGAATTAGTTTTGAACTAGGCAAGGAAGGATTTTCACATATTTGATGAAGATATGCCCCAAAGAATTTATGAGATTTTTTTGGGAATTTTGAGAATGATAGAAATATAGGTTGCTTCACAACCTAGGGCAAAAACTGCCACATGGACATGACACATAGGCAAAACTGATGAGATGGCGCCTAGTCATCACAACCCACCACAATCTACAAGGCTATGACCATCTATATTGGTCATTAACAACTAGAAATAAGGCAGCGGACTAGCACTGTTTGCTTTGTGACCATTCTGTGTAAGGAAATTACGACCTTCCTGACCAAAATGGTCGCAATGGTTTAGGGTTTGGAGCCCCCTGAACAACTTTTGACCAATTGGTCTAAAATGGTCATAAATTTATGACCAATTCTTCGAGGGTCACTGACAAAAGGTCATAAGTTGACATATTTCTTGTAGTGTCTGGACACCCTGGAGGAGGAGCGCGACGTGGCAAAAGCCTGTTCCGCATTTTATCAGCAACAGGCTCGCAGATACCAAAGCAGAGAAGTACGGGCCAAAACTTATAACGTTGGCGAGTTAGTTCTACGCCTGCCGGAGAAGAAAAAGTCCAAGCTCGAGTCCAAATGGGAAGGTCCCTTCATTATTGACCAAGTTCTGACCGGTGGAGCGTACCGTCTGCGGGATGCATCGAATAATCGGCTTGAGCCGAACCCATGGAACGCAGCCAGGCTCCGAAGATTCTACGCCTAGCGCCGGACTCTATGTTCGTCTCCTTCCTCTGTCCATTTTTTGCATATACATTATCTTTCTTTTTTCTCTTTCTTTCTTTTATTCTTTCTCTAGGCCTTCAAGGGCCAACTTGTGCCTCGCTTGCACATTATAGATGCGCTAACCGCGCTCATTATACCTGGGGGCTTCTTACACAGAAGCTTAATTATCTATCTGGGCTTCATGCCCAGCACATGTGTTATTCTTCCGCATGTACCTTTTCTTCGCCATTATATGCATCAATATGACTTAAGTTTTGGCCAAGCTGGGTTGCCTGGCTCTTGTACGTATGCCCTACGTTCCCGTTAATTCGGCTAGGGCATAAGGGGAGCACCTCTGTGATTGTTACTGCCGGGTCAGCCGGATGTGTACCTCAGACTGGGTGAAGCCGTAAGCTAGCGTTCTTAAGGGAATATTCGGTCGGTGAACAAAAGATGATTTTTATTTATTTCCCATATGTGCACTGATACGTCTCCGTCGTATCTACTTTTCCAAACACTTTTGCCCTTGTTTTAGACTCTAACTTGTATGATTTGAATGGAACTAACCCGGACTGACGCTGTTTTCAGCAAAATTGCCATGGTGTTGTTTTATGTGCAGAAAACAAATATTCTCGGAATGACCTGAAACTCCACGGAACATCTTAGAAAAAATAATAAAAAATCCTCGCCAAAGATGAAGACCAGGGGTCCCACACCCTGTCCACGAGGGTGGGCCCCCCTCTAGGGCGCGCCCCCTACCTCGTGGGCCACCTGGATGCCCTCCGACACCAACTCCAACTCTATATATTTGCTTTCGGAGAGAGAAAAATCAGAGAGAAGAAATCATCGCGTTTTACGATACGGAGCCGCCGCTAAGCCCTAAAACCTCTCGGGAGGGCTGATCTGGAGTTCGTTCGGGGCTTCGGAGAGGGGGATTCGTCGCCGTCGTCATCATCAACCATCCTCCACAACCAATTTCATGATGCTCACCGCCGTGCGTGAGTAATTCCATCGTAGGCTTGCTGGACGGTGATGGGTTGGATGAGATTTATCATGTAATCGAGTTAGTTTTGTTAGGGTTTGATCCCTAGTATCCACTATGTTCTGAGATTGATGTTGCTATGACTTTGCTATGCTTAATGCTTGTCACTAGGGCCCGACTGCCATGATTTCAGATCTGGACCTATTATGTTTTTATGAATATATGTGAGTTCTTGATCCTATCTTGCAAGTCTATAGTCACCTACTATGTGTTATGATCCGACAACCCCGAAGTGACAATAATTGGGACCACTCCCGGTGATGACCTAAGTTTGAGGAGTTCATGTATTCACTATGTGCTAATGCTTTGTTCCGGTTCTCTATTAAAAGGAGGCCTTAATATCCCTTAGTTTTCAATAGGACCCCGCTGCCACGGGAGGGTAGGACAAAAGATGTCATGCAAGTTCTTTTCCATAAGCACGTATGACTATATACGGAATACATGCCTACATTATATTGATGAATTGGAGCTAGTTCTGTGTCACCCTATGTTATGACTGTTACATGATGAACCGCATCCGGCATAATTATCCATCACTGATCCGGTGCCTACGAATTTTCCATATACTGGTTCTCGCTTATTTACTTTCCCACTGCTATTGTTACAATCACTACAAAATACCAAAAACATTACTTTTGTTGTCTTTACTTTTGTTGCCGCTACCACCACTGTCATATTATTGTGCTACTAAACACTTTGATGCAGATACTAAGTTTCCAGGTGTGGTTGAATTGACAACTCAGCTGCTAATACTTGAGAATATTCTTTGGCTCCCCTTGTGTCGAATCAATAAATTTGGGTTGAATACTCTACCCACGAAAGCTGTTGTGATCCCCTATACTTGTGGGTTATCAAGACCAATTTCTGGCGCCGTTGCCGGGGAGCATAGCTCTATTCTTTGAGTCACTTGGGATTTATATCTGCTGGACACTATGAAGAACTTGAAAGACGCTAAGACAACAATTTATCCCTCAACTACGAGGGGAGGTAAGGAACTGCCATCTAGCTCTGCGCTTGATTCACCTTCTGTTATGAGTAGGCTAGCAACACCTAAACCTGCTTCTGCTATTTGTTCTGATATGTCGCATGTTATTGATGATGCCACATCTGCTATGCATGATACTTATGATGAAACTGCTTCTATGCCTGATACTACTGTGCCCCTTGGTGAATTTCTTGATGAACAAATTGCTAGGGCTAGAGAAAAAGAAATTATTGAATCTGAATACGATGATGATAGTGATGATGAAAATATGCCTGTTATCCCTGAGGGTTATCTTTTTGATATGGAATCATCTACCACTATTTTAGCTTGCAGGGATAGATATGAGCTTAAGAGGTTATTAGTTAAATGGGACAAAGAATCACTTAGAGATAAAATGAAACCCGACCCTGCTTTTGCTACTTCACCTATCTGTGTTCCTGATAAGGATTATGAATTCTCTATTGATCCTGATATAATTACTTTGGTTGAATCTGATCTGTTTTATGGCTATGAATCTGAAACTGTTGTGGCACATCTTACTAAGTTAAATGATATAGCTGCCCTGTTTACTAATGACGAGAGATCGCGTTACTTTTATATACTCAAAATATTTCCGTTCTCATTAAAGGGTGATGCTAAGATATGGTTTAATTCTCTTGATCCTGGTTGTGTGCGTAGTCCCCAGGATATGATTTATTACTTCTCTGCTAAATATTTCCCTGCTCATAAGAAACAAGTTGCTTTGAGGGAAATATACAACTTTGTGCAAATTAAAGAAGAGAGTCTCCCACAAGCTTGGGGGAGGCTTCTCAAGTTACTTAATGCTTTGCCTGGTCATCTTCTTAAGAAACCTGAAATACTTGATATCTTTTATAATGGACTAACCGATGCTTCCAGAGATTACCTGGATAGTTGTGCTAGTTATCTTTTCACGGAAAGAACACTGGATGAAGCCGAAATTCTATTGAATAATATGTTGACAAATGAAAATAATTGGGCACCTCCTCAGCCAGCTCCTGCTCCAATTACTGAGTCTATTCCTAAACCAACTCCGAAGAAGAGAGGTGTTCTATTCCTCAGCCCCGAAGATATGCAAGAAGCAAAGAAATCTATGAAATAAAAAGGTATTAAAGCTGAAGATGTTAAGAATATACCTCCTATTGAAGAAATACATGGTCTTAATATACCGCCTGCTAAAGCAACTTATGATCTCAATTCTTTATTTATTGAAGAACCTCCTGACCCCGATATCCCGACACAGGTAGTAAAGGTAAATTCTCTCTATAGATATGATAAAGCTGAAGTTCCTCCTACTAAAATTGCTAGTCAGTGCTTGGATGAGTTTGATAACTTTATGTTTAAGCAAGACGACTTCAATGCTTATTTTGGTAGACAATTAAAAGAAAATGCTTATATGATTAGATGCTTGGGTGATTATATGGCTAATATTAAAGGTGAACTTAAACTTGTCAGCAAACATGCTTCTATGGTTACCACTCAAGTAGAACAAGTACTTAAGGCTCAAAAAGAAGTGCTTGATGAAATGAATAGTGAGAAAAATGATTATGTTGTTAGAGTGGCTACTAGAACTGGTAGAATGACTCAAGAACCTTTGTATCCTGAAGGCCACCTTAAGAGAATCGAGCAAGATTCTCAAAGAAATAATATTGATGTTCCTAATTCTTCTAAAAAGAAGAAGAAGAAAAATGATAGAACTGTGCAAACTTCTAGTGAACCTATTGCTGAACCACCTAATAATCCAAATGATATATCTATGTCTGATGCTGAAACACAATCTGGTAATGAACATGAACCTAGTGAAAATATTAATGATGATGTTCATGATGATGCTCAACCTAGTAATGACAATGATGTAGAAATTGAACCTGCTGTTGATCTTGATAACCCACAATCAAAGAATCAACGTTATGATAAAAGAGACTTTGTTGCTAGGAAACATGGTAAAGAAAGGGAACCTTGGGTTGAGAAACCCATGCCTTTTCCTCCAAAACCATTCAAGAAAAAGGATGATGAGGATTTTGAGCGCTTTGCTGAAATGATTAGGCCTATCTTTTTGCGTATGCGATTAACTGATGTGCTCAAAACAAATCCTTATGCTAAATATATGAAGGATATCATTACTAATAAAAGAAAGATACCGGAAGCTGAGATTTCCACCATGCTTGCTAATTATACTTTTAAGGGTGGAATACCAAAGAAACTTGGAGATCCCAGAGTACCTACTATACCTTGCTCCATTAAAAGAAATTGCATTAAAACTGCTTTATGTGATCTTGGAGCCGGTGTTAGTGTTATGCCTCTCTCTTTATATCATAGACTTGACTTGAATAAGCTGACACCTACCGAAATATCTTTGCAAATGGCTGATAAATCAACTGCTATACCTGTCAGTATCTGTGAGGATGTGCCTGTTGTGGTTGCAAACGCTACTATTTTAACGGACTTTGTTATTCTTGATATTCCCGAGGATGATAGTATGTCTATTATTCTTGGAAGACCTTTTCTTAATATTGTAGGAGCTGTTATTGATTGCAACAAAGGCAATGTCACTTTTCATGTTAATGGTAATGAGCATACGGTACACTTTCCGAGGAAACAACCTCAAGTTCATAGTATCAACTCCATTGGAAAAATTCCATCGATTATAATTGGAGGTTTTGAATTTCCTCTTCCTACTGTCAAAAAGAAATATGATATACTTACTATAGGGGATGTGCATATCCCCGTTGAGGTAACTTAGTGTTATTCGAAATTTCTCCGGTTTCATGATCATCGGAATGAGTTTGTTAACAAGACTTGATCAACCTTGTTAGTGGATTCTTTTTGATGAGCATGAGATGGATGAAACTAGAAGCACCACCTTCTGTACCTTCTCTTTATTTTCTGTTAATTAGTAGAAATAAAGTAAAAATAATATTTTTCTGTCTGTTTCCTGACTTATCCGTGCAATATAAAAATATCCCGAAAATAAAAGTCCTCAGAATGCCATGCCAATTTAATATGATTTTTCGGGAATATTTGAGGATTTACTGTGCAAAAATTACCGTGGGAGCAGCTGCCACCTGGTCACGAGGATGGTGGGCGCGCCCACCTGCCTCGTGGGCCCACGGTGGCCCTCCTCCACTTATCCCAGCACCCATCTTCTTCCTCTGTCTCACACAAACCCGAAAAACCAACTCAAGCACGAGTTCTAGCCACTTTTGCTGTGATTTTCGATCTCCTTGCTCAAAGCACCTCTCGCAAAAATGCTTGGGGAGATTGTTCCTTGGTATGTGACTCCTCCATTGGTCCAATTAGTTTTTGTTCTAGCGCTTTATTCTTTGCAAATTTGTGCTGCATAGGTGACCATGTTCTTGACATTGCATGTCAAATTTATATGGTTCCAAGTAGTTCTAATGCTTGATTTAGGCTCTAGTCACTTGTAGGAGTAGTTGCTATCAGTTTTATTTAAGTTGGTTCACTTTTGTTTGAAGATTACTAAAAATTTTAGAATTTTTCGGAGAAAAACAATATGCTTAGGAAGATGTTCCAAGGTGGTTCTTCTAAGAAGCAAGGACCCAGGATTGCTATGCGCGATGCTGACGAGGATCCACCAAGAGATGCTCCAGTACGGCCTTGCGAATGGCCGTTGGAAAATTTTATGGACCGTGCGGGAATTAAAGAAGAATTCAAAGCATATTTGCGCAATGCCAGTCTCGAGGATTTTGAGGCTAACAAATGCCCCCAGTATCATGATCTCACAAGTTCATTTGTGAGGAGGTTTGAGTATTCATCTTCGCGTAATTCTCCTTCAGTCATGTTTGATCTCTATGACAAATCTTATACCATGGACTTAGAGGATTTCACTTCTCCTTGCAAACTTCCATCATGGGGTAGTGTTAGGGATCCCCCTAAATCTGAATTTAGAAACTTTCTTGCTAGTATAACTGTGGGGGAATCTAGAGATATAACGCAGGCTACCATAGGGAGCATTCACTTTCCTTCTATACATTATTTTGCTCTCTTCATCGGTAGATGCATAAATGCTAAGGATGAAGCATGTCACATGTGTGTCCCTGATTTTAGCATTCTTAGGAGTGCTGTGTTAGGAGACCAATCTTATCATATGGGAGCCATTGTAGCTCGTAGGTTGCATCATAATAGACATAATGGAGATTTCTTTGGAGGAATTTATGCAACCCGCTTAGCTCATTTTCTTGAGATAGACATTCGTGAGGGTGATACGGAGTTGCCTCCTGCATATTTAGATTATAACTCTATGGCTTCGCACCAGTTTGTCGAGAGGCCTGAATCACCTCTCTTATATTGTTTAATTTTTGATAAACGACGTGTTTTCCGTATTACTCTCCCTGCTCCTACCTTCTTTGATTCATAGACAAAAAGAAGATATGTTATTACCATAGAGGAGGCAGAAGAGTACGAGAGGAGAGCGGAGGCAGCTCGACTCCATGCTGCAGCTCAACAGGCGATAACCGCTGCACATCAGTATGATCCCAACTATTCTTCGTCGCAGTACGATCCCAGCTACACCTATGGGTATCCGCCAGGCTATCCCTGGCAATAGACCAACTTAGGCCAAAAGCCTAAGCTTGGGCGAGTACGTATTTCTCATCGACATTACATTTATGTTCACACACACTCATTGCTAGATGTCGGTGCTCATACTCTTTCACTGTAATATCCATGCTAGTTTATTTTCTTTTTCCTGCTTTCTTCTTGTGTGTTTGTTAAACCTTAAGAAAAACCAAAAAAATTAGTAGTAGTTTATTTTTCTGCTGTAGTAGTAATAATTAAAAAGAAAACCCAAAAATATTTCCCGTTCTTCTTTTGCTTGTTGGGAGCTTTCCCGTGTAAATAGTTTTATTTCTTTTCTTTTCTTTGGGGGTCAATAGGAGAAGACCATAATTAAATTGTTGAAGTGGCTCTTATATGCATTATTGTTGATTTAACCAAGAGCCCATATTGCCTTGTCTTCTCATGTTTATTGAATGCTCGTAGATTCCAGCTTAGTCCAATGCACGTACACTCTTATAATTATTCACACCGTTCGGTCGTGCAAGTGAAAGGCAATTATGATGATATAAACATGTTTGCAATGACAATTAGAGATCATAGTTGCTTGTGCCATCACTAGTAGAAAACAGGGCTTTGGTCCAGGCCGGGTCAGCCCATTAGTCCCGGTTCAGTCCAGAACCAGGACCAATGTGGGCATTGGTCCCGGTTCATGAGCCCAGGGGGCCGGCCGGGCCACGTGGGCCATTGGTCCCGGTTCATCTGGACCTTTTGGTCCCGGTTGGTGGGATGAACCGGGACCAATGGGCCTCGCTCCTGGCCGACCACCATTGGTACCGGTTGGTGGCTTGAACCGGGACCAAAGGCTCCCCTTTAGTCCCGGTTCATGTCACCAACCGGGACCAATGAGGTGCCTATATATACCCCTCGCTCGCGAGCAGAGCACCCCAGTGCTCTGTTTTTCTCTGGCCGAGGGGGAGAGGGGTTGGTGGTGCTCTAGCTCACCTCCTATGCACACAAGGTGTTCGATGGAATGCCCGAGCCACACTACTTAAGCTTTCTCCTCTCCAAGCTCGACCTCCAAGCTCCATTTTACATAATATTTGTCTAGGTTTAGCGGTCCGTCACGCCCCGTCCCCATCTTCACCGCCGTCGATCACCCGCGCCGAGCTCATCGTCGGCACCACCGTGGTGAGCCTCTTGTTCTTATCTTCTTTCTGAAAGGAAAAATATTCTTACTTGTATGTTTACATAGATACTTGTATTATTTTCTTACTTTTATTATTGCATTTTATATAGTGCGATGGTTTTGGTATCCGCCCCCGTCGGCCCTCGTCCTGTCTATGATTCAGATGTGGTATATATATTATCTTTATAACTATTGGTTCATTTATTGTTTATGAAAATTATGCCGACCAACGTGACATAGATTTTATTTATGTAGGATGTATGTGAATCGGAAATGCCAACCGACCCTATTGTCGAGAGGTTAAATTTAGTTGAAGAAGAAAATAATTTGTTGAAGGAAAAAATAAAAAAAATTGAGGAGGAGAAGATGATATTGGAGTTGCATGTTGCGGATGTCGTCGATGATCACAAGATCAAGATGGATGCAATGCGCTTGAAGATTAGAAAGATTAGAAAATATGCCATTCATACCGAGGCTTGGTATCATTATGCCGTTGGATCAATTGTTACCTTGGTTGCGATTATGATCGCATTTGTTTTCGCATTGAAATGTTTTACATAGTTTCAATGTATGGTTTAATTAATTAGATGCTCTGGAGAGCTATATGTTGTTAGATGAGAACTATGTATGCACTTTGGTTTTAATGTGATGATGAACTTCTATTAATTTGGACACTTAATTATATATAATGCACGCAGATGAACCGGCAATGGATGTACGGTGACAGACACACCTGCGAGTACATTAAGGGCATGCATGAGTTTCTCGATGCGGCTGAGGCAAACAAGCAGAATGGTTTTATGTGTTGTCCATGCACTGAATGTGGGAATACGAGGTCTTACTCTAATCGGAAAATCCTTCACTCCCACCTGCTTTACAAGGGTTTCATGCCACACTATAATGTTTGGACGAGGCACGGAGAAATAGGGGTTATGATGGAAGACGGCGAAGAAGAAGAGTACGATGACAACTATGTGCCCCCTGAATACGGTGATGCTGCAATGGGGGGAGCTGGTGAAGATCAAGAGGAACCAGACGATGTGCCCAATGATGCTGCAACGGGTGAAGCTGCTGAAGATCAAGAGGAACCAGACAATGTGCCTGATGATGATGATCTCTGCCGGGTCATTGTCGATGCAAGGACGCAATGCGAAAGTCAAAAGGAGAAGCTAAAGTTCGATCGCATGTTAGAGGATCACAAAAAAGGGTTATACCCCAATTGCGAAGATGGCAACACAAAGCTTGGTACCATACTGGAATTGCTGCAGTGGAAGGCAGAGAATGCTGTGGCTGACAAAGGATTTGAGAAGCTACTGAAAATATTGAAGAAGAAGCTTCCAAAGGATAACAAATTGCCCGACAGTACATACGCGGCAAAAAAGGTCGTATGCCCTCTAGGATTGGAGGTGGAGAAGATACATGCATGCCCTAATGACTGCATCCTCTACTGCGGTGCATACAAGGATCTGAACGCATGCCCGGTATGCGGTGCATTGCGGTATAAGATCAGACGAGATGACCCTGGTGATGTTGACGGCGAGCCCCCCAGGAAGAGGGTTCCTGCGAAGGTGATGTGGTATGCTCCTATAATACCACGGTTGAAACGTCTGTTCAGAAATGAAGAGCATGCCAAGTTGATGCGATGGCACTGTGAGAGCCGAAAGAAAGATGGGAAGTTGAGAGCACCCGCTGACGGGTCGCAGTGGAGAAAAATCGAGAGAAAGTACTGGGATGAGTTTGCAAAGGACCCAAGGAATGTATGGTTTGCTTTAAGCGCGGATGGCATTAATCCTTTCGGGGAGCAAAGCAGCAATCACAGCACCTGGCCCGTGACTCTATGTATGTATAACCTTCCTCCTTGGATGTGCATGAAGCGGAAGTTCATTATGATGCCAGTTCTCATCCAAGGCCCTAAGCAACCTGGCAACAACATTGATGTGTACCTAAGGCCATTAGTTGAAGAACTTTTACAGCTGTGGAATGGAAACGGTGTACGTACGTGGGATGAGCACAGACAGGAGGAATTTAACCTTAAGGCGTTGCTGTTTGTGACCATCAACGATTGGCCCGCTCTCAGTAACCTTTCAGGACAGACAGACAACGGATACCACGCATGCACGCACTGTTTAGATGACACTGAAAGTATATACCTAGACAAATGCAGGAAGAATGTGTACCTGGGCCATCGTCGATTTCTTCCAACCAACCATCAATGTCGAAAGAAAGGCAAGCATTTCAAAGGCGAGGCAGATCACCGGAAGAAGCCCGCCATGCGTACCGGTGATCACGTACTTGCTATGGTCAATGATTTACACTACGTAATCTTTGGAAAGGGTCCCGGTGGACTAGCTGTTCCGAATGACGCTGAGGGACACGCACCCATGTGGAAGAAGAAATCTATATTTTGGGACCTACCCTACTGGAAAGACCTAGAGGTCTGCTCTTCAATCAACATGATGCACGTGACAAAGAACCTTTGCGTGAACCTGCTAGGCTTCTTGGGCATGTATGGGAAGACAAACGATACACCTGAGGCACGGGAGGACCTGCAATGTTTGCATGAAAAAGACGACATGCCTCCGAAGCAGTATAAAGGTCCTGCCAGCTACGCTCTTACGAAAGAAGAGAAAGAAATCTTCTTTGAATGCCTGCTCAGTATGAAGGTCACGACTGGCTTCTCGTCGAATATAAAGGGAATAATAAATATGCCAGAGAAAAAGTTTCAGAACCTAAAGTCTGATGACTGCCACGTGATTATGACGCAACTGCTTCCGGTTGCATTGAGGGGGCTTCTACCGGAAAACGTCCGATTAGCCATTGTGAAGCTATGTGCATTCCTCAATGCAATCTCTCAGAAGGTGAAAGATCCAGAAATCGTACCAAGGCTAAGGAGTGATGTGGCGCAATGTCTTGTCAGTTTCGAGCTGGTGTTCCCACCATCCTTCTTCAATATCATGACGCACGTCCTAGTTCATCTAGTCGACGAGATTGTCATCCTGGGGCCCGTATTTCTACACAATATGTTCCCCTTTGAGAGGTTCATGGGAGTCCTAAAGAAATATGTCTGTAACCGCGCTAGGCCAGAAGGAAGCATCTCCATGGTCCATCAAACAGAGGATGTTATCGGGTTTTGTGTTGACTTCATTCCTGGCCTTAAGAAGATAGATCTCCCTAAATCGCGGTATGAGGGGAGACTGACTGGAAAAGGCACTCTTGGAAGAGACTCAATAATATGCAGGGACGGATATTCTTGGTCTCAAGCACACTACACAGTTCTACAGAACTCTACCTTGGTGACCCCGTATGTCGATGAACACAAGAACAGTCTACGCTCCAAACACCCGGAGCAGTGCGACGACGGGATTACATGTGAACACATCAGGACTTTCAGCAGTTGGTTGGAAACACGTCTTAGAGGTGACAACACTGTTTGTGATGAGTTGTACTTGTTGTCCAGGGGACCATCTTTGACTGTATTGACTTACAAAGGATACGAGATAAATGGGAATACATTTTACACGATCGCCCAAGATCAAAAGAGCACCAAACAAAACAGCGGTGTCCGCTTTGATGCAGCAACCGAGAGCGGAAAGGACACATATTATGGTTACATAGTGGACATATGGGAACTTGACTATGGACCTGCTTTTAAGGTCCCTTTGTTTAAGTGCAAATGGGTCAATCTGTCAGGCGGCGGGGTACAGGTAGACCCACAGTACGGAATGACAACAGTGGATCTGAAAAATCTTGGGTACACTGACGAACCGTTCGTCCTAGCCAATGATGTGGCACAGGTTATCTATGTGAAGGACATGTCTACCAAACCGAGAAAAAGAAAAGATAAGGAAGCGAATACATCATACGATGAGCCAAAGCGCCACATAGTTCTTTCGGGAAAAAGGGACATCCTAGGAGTGGACGGCAAGACAGACATGTCTGAAGATTATGAAAAATTTCATGAAATTCCTCCCTTCAATGTCAAGGCTGACCCAAGCATCCTGATAAACAATGAAGATTATCCATGGTTACGGCGCAATAAGCAAATGACACAAGCGAAGAAAAAGTGAAGACTTTCTCCCGCAACTATTATGATGATACCATGCCAACTTTGTAACACACGAACATGCTACCATTGTTCGTTTTGTACATGCACATGCTATGTGGGTGAAATTATGATACCATGCCAACTTTCAACTTTTTCAGAGTTCATTTGAAATGCTTTCATGTCTTATGGTTCGGCCCTCGTAATACCATGACCATTAGTCCCTGGCCCATGCCAACTTTCAACTTTCTAAAACTAATGGCACTAACAGAAAGTTTATAATTTTGCTCCTCGCCCATGGCCCATGACCATTAGTCCCGGTTTGTGCCACAAACCGGGACTAAAGGGTTGGTCCTTGTTGCCGGCAGAGTTTAGTCCCACCTCGCCAACCGAAGGGGGCTCACACCGGTTTATAAGCCCTTCCCTCTCTGCCTTGTTGAGCTCCTCTCAAAGTGAAAATAGATGCCCTAATAGAAAAAAGTTTAACCTAAATTCATAGTGAATTTCTCTGAAATTCATAGAAATTTACTATGAATTTAGGTTGAATTTTCTCTATAAGCGCATCTATTCTCATTTTTTTAGTAAGTTAATCACAAACTTGTGATTCAAACAATTTTCAAAGAATTCAAATTTTAACTATTCAAATTTGAAAACTAATGGCACTAACAGAAAGTTTATAATTTTTCTAAAACTAATGGCACTAACAGAAAGTTTATAATTTTGCTAACCTAAAAGCAAACACAATTAAAAATTAAAGCAAAAAACAAAAGAAAATAAATAATGCAAAAAACAAATCAAAAAACAGGAAAAAAACTATTTTTATAGGAAAAAATAATCACAAAATAAAATGGCACTAACAGAAAGTTTATAATTTTTCTAAAACTAAAAGCAAAAAGAATAAAAAATAAAGCAAAAAACAAAAGAAAATAAATAATACAGAAAACAAAACAAAAAAACTGGAAAAAAATAGCAACAATAAGTATTTTGTTGTAAGTAGAAACAAAATAAAATAAATAAAGCAACAAAGAAAACAAAAAAACAAAAAAAGTGTTTTCAAATTTGAAAACTAATGGCATTAACAAAAAGTTTATAATTTTTCTAAAACTAAAAGCATAAAGAATTAAAAAATAAAGCAAAAACAAAAGAAAATAAAATAAATAAAGCAACAAAAAAACAAAAAAATGCCACCTACTGGGCCCCCACGGCCTGAATACGACTAGAAACCCATCAAAGGGCCAGGATTCAGGCCCGCAGGAGGCCCAGTAGGCCCATAGGCATAGCAGTGACAATTAGGCCCGTAAGCCTGCAATGGAGAGAAGCTCGAGAGGGGTGCGGCAGTGGGGCTTATAAACCACTGCGCACCCCTCTCAACTAGCGAGGTGGGACTAAACTTTCGACGCCGCAGCCGCACAAGGCCTTTGGTCCCGGTTGGTGGCACCAACCGGGACTAAAGGGGGGCATTGGTCACGGTTCGTGGCACCAACCGTGACCAATGCCCCCCTTTAGTCCCGGTTGGTGCCACCAACCGGGACCAAAGGCCGCCGCTTCCCGCCCTTTGTGCTGCTGAAAAGAGGCCTTTGGTCCCGGTTGGTGGCACCAACCGGGACTAAAGGGGGGCATTCGTCACGGTTGGTGCCACGAACCGTGACCAATGCTCCGTCTATATATACAACACCTGTGAAAATTTTGGTTCAGTTCTTCAATCCCGCCCCGACGACGCCGTCAGGCTGCCCCTCTGCTCGCCTCACCGTCGCCGCCATTGCCCCTGCCCCGCCCCCGAGCGCGCCCTGCCTCGCCGTCGTCGCCGGTCGCCCGTCCGCCGCCCCCGAGCACCCCCTGCGCTGCCGAGCCCGTTCGCCGCCCCCAAGCACCCTCTGCGCCTCGCCGTCACTGTCGTTGCCCCTGCCCCACCCCCGAGCACGCCCTACCTCGCCGTCGTCGCCGGCCGCCCGTCCGCCGCCCCGAGCACCCCCTGCGCCCCTGAGCCCGTCCGCCGCCCCCGAGCGCGCCCCGCCGTCGCCGTCGCCCTCGCCCTCGCCGACCCCGAGCCCGTCCTCGTCGCCGTTGCCCCCGACGCCGGCCGCCCGCGTCTCCTCCCCAATCCCTCCGGGAGAGGTAGCTACCGCCCCATCCTCCCCCCTTCCTTCCTTCCCTGCTCCTTAATTTGCATAATACTGTAGATGTATGTATGATGAATTTTGATATTTTTTTTGTTCATATATAATGTAGATGTCTATGTATGTATGGAATGATATCGATGGATGTATGTATATAGAAAATTCGTAGAAAATATGACAAATCCGATATGACCAATGTCCCCCTCC
Organism: Triticum aestivum; assembly: GCF_018294505.1. NCBI lineage: Eukaryota > Viridiplantae > Streptophyta > Magnoliopsida > Poales > Poaceae > Triticum > Triticum aestivum. The sequence continues at coordinate 42,914,055 of NC_057812.1, forward strand.
GGTTCACTCAGGAACACTAACTCTCTCGGAGAAAAAAATGTTATCGGGGAAAAAATGTTATCGGGGTCGAGGGTCGTCGAACATGAGAGGAAGAAGAGGATAAAAAAGAAGAGGAAGAAGAAAAAAAGAGGAGAAGAAAGAATAGAGGAGTAAGAACTCCTCTATTCTTTCTTAACTCCTCTATTCTTTCTTCTCCTATTTTTTTTCTTCTTCCTCTTTTTTTATCGGGAACGAGGGTCGTCGAGGGTCACCGAGCGGTAGAGGAAGAAGAGGATAAAAAAGAAGAGGAACAAAAAGAGAGGGGTCGACGATCGCCTAGGGGTCGAGGGTCGAGAGGGGGTCTAGGGTAGCCGAGAGGGGAGAGGAAGACGAGGAGAAATAAATAAGAAGAAGAAAAAAGAAGAAAAAGAAGAGTAGAAGAAGAAAGGAATAGAGGAGAAGAAGAGAAAAATAGAATATATATTCTATTTTCTCTTTTCTCCTCTATTCCTTTCTTCTTCTCCTCTTTTTTTTCTTCTTTTTTTTCTTCTTTTTTTCTTCGACACGTGGGGGGGGGGGTCGAGAACGTCGGACATTCATGAGAGAGGCGAGGAAGAAGGGGAAGAAGAGGGAGAAGAAGAGGAGAGTAAGAAGAGGAAGTCTTCTCCTCTATTCTTTCTTCTCTTCTTTTTTCTTCTTCTTCCTATATGTATTAGTTTTTTATTTAGGTTGTTAATTAGTAGATATTAATTTTGTTCATATATGTATGGATGCATGTGGTATGTACGTATGTATCGGGTATGTCGTTGTCGATATACCCCCTACTCGATAACTTCGACATGAGGGGGTCGAGAGGGGGTCTAGGGTCGCCGAGGGGTCGAGGGTCGTCGAACATGAGAGGAAGAAGAGGATAAAAAAAGAAGAGGAAGAAGAAAAAAAAGAGGAGAAGAAAGAATAGAGGAGTTATTCTTTCTTCTCCTCTTTTTTTCTTCTTCTTCTTCCTCTTTATTTTATTGGGAACGAGGGTCGTCGAGGGTCGTCGAGCGGTAGAGGAGAAACCCTAAATAGAAAGTATCGTCGGTGTGAGATACATGTACCGTCGGTGTCGGACACTACATCCACATCCCACAAGTGGCGCGGGCTTCGACGCCCACGTCACTTGTGGGACGTGGATGTAGTGTCCGACACCGACGGCCACATGTATCTCACACCCACGATACTTGCTATTTAGGGTTTCCTCTACCGTTCGGCGACCCTGACCCTCGACGACACTCGTTTTCGAAAAAATAAAGAGGAAGAAGAAGAAAAAAAGAGAAGAAGAATTCTTCTCTTTTTTCTTCTTCTTCCTCTTCTTTTTTTCTTCTTCTTCCTCTTTATTTTATCGGGAACGAGGGTCGTCGAGGGTCACCGAGCGGTAGAGGAGAAACCCTAAATAGAAAGTATCGTCGGTGGAGATACATGTATCGTCGGTGTCAGACACTACATCCACGTCCCACAAGTGGCGCGGGCATTCCTCTACCGCTCGGCGACCCTGACCCTCGACGACCCTCGTTTCCGATAAAATAAAGAGGAAGAAGAAGAAAAAAAAGAGAAGAAGAGAAGAAGAAAAAAAAGAGGATGTAGTGTCCGACACCGACGGCCTCATGTATCTCACACCGACGATACTTTCTATTTAGGGTTTCCTCTACCGCTCGGCGACCCTGACCCTCGACGACCCTCGTTCCCGATAAAATAAAGAGGAAGAAGAAGAAAAAAAAAGAAGAAGAGGAAGAAGAAAAAAAATAGGAGAAGAAATAAAGAGGAAGAAGAAGAAAAAAAGAGAAGAAGAGGAAGAAGAAGAAAAAAAAAGAGGAGAAGTTTTCTTCTTCTTCCTCTTCTTCTCTTTTTTTTATTCTTCTTCCTCTTTATTTTATCGGAAACGAGGGTCGTCGAGGGTCAGGGTCGCCGAGCGGTAGAGGAAACCCCTCTTTTTTTTCTTCTTCTTCCTCTTCTTCTCTTTTTTTATTCTTATTCCTCTTTATTTTATCGGGAACGAGGGTCGTCGAGGGTCAGGCTCGCCGAGCGGTAGAGGAAACCCTAAATAGAAAGTATCGTGGGTGTGAGATACATGAGGCCGTCGGTGTCGGACACTACATCCACGTCCCACAAGTGGCGCGGGCTTCGACGCCCACGTCACTTGTGGGACGTGGATGTAGTGTCCGACATCGACGGCCACATGTATCTCACACCCACGATACTTGCTATTTAGGGTTTCCTCTACCGCTCGGTGACCCTCGACGACCCTCGTTCCCGATAAAAAAAATAGGAAGAAGAAGAAAAAAGAGGAGAAGAAAGAATAGAGGAGTTCTTACTCCTCTATTCTTTCTTCTCCTCTTTTTTTCTTCTTCCTCTTCTTTTTTATCCTTGAAGCGTTGTCGAGGCCACCCCAAACCCTAGAGAAGCAGCGTCGAGGCCACCCCAAACCCTAGAGAAGCAGCGTCGAGGCCACTAATTAATATTAGTTCTATGTTTGCCACTAATATATCCATCTGCCATGTTTGAATAATAATTGCCATGTTGTCATTATTTGTAGAAACTATGGACACCGCCCGAGAAGAAGTACAAGAAGAGTTGTTGGGGGACATAATCGCACGAGGAAGTGATGCCGTCGTCTCGTTGTTTCTCAACGACACCGATGGTCTGGAAGCAGCTGGCTATGATTATGATGGCTCCGGTGACCTAATGCCGGTGCAAGAAGGAGACCGTGAGGACGGCTCCGGTGACCCAATGCCGGTGCAAGAAGGAGACCGTGATGACGTCTCCGGTGACCGAACCGAGTCCGCCCAGGTATATATATTAGTTAAGCTTCTGCTGACTAGCTAATTGATGCATTCATTGTTTTGGTATGTACACATATTAATTAAGTCTTTGTTCTTTTTTCTAGCCCTCCGAATCGAGCACAACTTCGGTAAAGAGACGAGGCCCGAAGAAAAAGTTGAGCTTGGATGAAAAGTTTGAGATCATAGCAATCGCGCCCGACGGCCAACCGATTGAACCCCTCCGGACAAAGAGCGCATTTGTTGCTCAGTGCGGGGTTTTGGTTAGGGACAAGATCCCGATCAGCATCCAGCAATGGTTAAAGCCGGCTACAGAAGACCATGAGGTGTCTTATGTCAATGATATGCAGAAAAATGATCTTTGGACTGAGCTGAAGTCAAATTTCACCCTACCGCCAGAGGATGATCCAGAGAAGCCAGTTAAAGAGCAATTAATCAAGTCTATTGCTCTTAAGAGGATGGCAGAACTATTCAGGAGGTGGAAGAAAGAGCTGAATAAGTTTGTCGAAAATCAAGAGACACCAGAATTCAAGGGCAGATATGAGAAGATCAGAGATCACTGGCCCGCATTTGTGGCCCACAAGACATCGTGAAAGTGCAACTATCCCTAGGTGGTTTTGGTAATTCATAACAACATATAGCTCATTGAGCTAATGCTATTCCAAGATGATCATTTCAGGAAAGCTCAATGATTGGCATGGCATGGATGGTGAAAGTGGAACCCTCAAAATGCTAAGGGCAAAGGATTGGCTCTATCTCATATGCTCAAGACTCTTCATTTTACTTTTTAGTGGTCCAAGATCACATTGAGTCCATAGGAAAAGCCAATACTATCAAGGAGGGATGAGGTGTTGCTTAATGAGCCTCTTGCTTCATGTGCTTAATGATATGCTCCAAAATCCTCAGCTACTTTCCCATATCCACATTTGACCTAAACCCAAAGCCAAACTCGGCCCTACCGATTCTTTCAACCCGGCGCCACCGAGTTTCACTTGTCATAGCCATTGCCAAACCCTAAGCAAATCGGTTCTACTGTTAGGGATCTCGGTCTCACCGAGATGGGATTGCAATCTCTCTGTTTCCTTTTCGTAACTTTTCGGTCTCACCGAAAGAGCGGATCAGTCCCACCGAGATTGCAATGTAAACTCACTGTTTCCTTTTCGTAACATTTCGGTCTCACCGAGAAGAGCGAATCGGTCCCACCGAGTTTGCCTGACCAACTCTCTGGTTAGCTTATTACCAAAATCGGTCTCATCGAGTTTGTGTAATCGGTCTCACCGAGATTACGTTATGCCCTAACCCTAACCATATCGGTCCTACTGAGTTGCATGTCAGTCCCACCGAAAATCTCTAACGGTCACTAGGTTTACTATTTTGGTCCGACCGAGTTTGTTGATTCGGTCCCACCGAGATTGGTAAATTGTGTGTAACGGTTGGATTTTGTGTGGAGGCTATATATACCCCTCCACCTCCTCTTCACTCGTGGAGAGAGCCATCAGAACACATCTACACTTCCAACTCATATGTTCTGAGAGAGAACCACCTACTCATGTGTTGAGGCCAAGATATTCCATTCCTACCATATGAATCTTGATCTCTAGCCTTTCCCAAGTTGCTTTCCACTCAAATCTTCTTTCCACCAAATCCAAATCCTGTGAGAGAGAGTTGAGTGTTGGGGAGACTATCATTTGAAGCACAAGAGCAAGGAGTTCATCATCAACACACCATTTGTTACTTCTTGGAGAGTGGTGTCTCCTAGATTGGCTAGGTGTCACTTGTGAGCCTCCGACAAGATTGTGGAGTTGAACCAAGGAGTTTGTAAGGGCAAGGAGATCGCCTACTTCGATCTACCGCTAGTGAGGCAAGTCCTTCGTGGGCGATGGCCATGGTGGGATAGACAAGGTTGCTTCTTTATGGACCCTTCGTGGGTGGAGCCCTCCGTGGACTCGCGCAACCGTTACCCTTCGTGGGTTGAAGTCTCCATCAACGTGGATGTAGGATAGCACCACCTATCCGAACCATGGGAAAAACATCCGTGTCTCCAATTGCGTTTGAATTCTCCAAACCCTTCCCTTTACATTCTTGCAAGTTGCATGCTTTACTTTCCGCTGCCAATATACTCTTTGCATGCTTGCTTGAATTGTGTGATGACTGCTTGACTTGTCCTAAAATAGCTAAAATCTGCCAAGAACTAAAATTGGGAAAAGGTTAAGTTTTTATTTGGTCAAGTAGTCTAATCACCCCCCCTCTAGACATACTTTCGATCCTACAAGTGGTATCAGAGCTTTGGTCTCCGTTTCCTTTGATTTCCATAGCTTTTGGTGGTCATAGCCTTGGTTTCACAACCTAGGAGAGTATGGCGTCTAGCGAGGGAAATTATCACCGTAGAGGTCCTTACTTTGATGGTACTAATTTTGCTAGTTGGAAGCATAAAATAAAAATGCATATTCTTGGACATAACCCCGCCGTTTGGGCTATTGTGTGTGTTGGTTTGCAAGGTGACTTCTTTGATGGGAGAGAACCAAACCATGAAGCTACCGCGGATGAGTTGAAGATGTTGCAATACAATGCTCAAGCTTGTGATATTCTCTTCAACGGACTGTGCCCCGAAGAATTCAACAAAATCAGCCGTCTTGAGAATGCAAAGGAAATTTGGGACACTTTGATTGATATGCACGAAGGTACTGACTCCGTCAAGGAATCCAAATTGGATGTGCTTCAAAGTCAACTTGATAAGTTCAAAATGAAGGATGGTGAAGGTGTCGCTGAGATGTACTCTAGGCTTGCTCTCATCACAAATGAGATTGCCGGCTTAGGGAGTGAAGAGATGACCGATAGATTCATCATCAAGAAGATTCTAAGAGCCTTGGATGGAAAATATGATACCGTGTGCACATTGATCCAAATGATGCCCAATTACAAAGATCTCAAGCCAACGGAGGTAATTCAAAGAATTGTTGCTCATGAGATGTCACTTAAGGATAAAGAGGAACTTCACAACAAATCAAGTGGTGCCTACAAAGCCTCATGTGAAGCCCCTACATCATCAAGTGAGAAACAAAACTTCAATGAAGAATTGAGCTTAATGGTGAAAAACTTCAACAAGCTCTACAAGAGTAGAAGCAAAGATAGAAGCTCCAAGTCAAGGTCCTACAATGACAAAAGATCTTCTAGTCGAGAGCGAAACTGCTACAATTGTGGAAGACCCGGACACTATTCCAATGAATGTACGGCTCCCTACAAGAGAAGAGAAGACTCTCCAAAAAGAAGACGCAAAAGAGAAGAATCACCACCAAGAGAGAGAAGGAGTAGAGATGATCGTTATGAACGAAGACACTCACGGAGAAGCAAGGATTCGGAAAGGAAGGAAAAATCATCAAGGAGCTACACAAAATGAAGACATCAAGCTCATGTTGGTGAATGGGTATCCGGCTCCGACTCCGACAACCACTCCGAGAGAAGTTATCACTCTGATTCCGAATATACTCAAGATGAAGGTGTTGCCGGTCTAACACTTGTGTCAACCAACTCCTACGATATATTTGACTCACCAAATGAAAGAATTGGAAGATGCTTCATGGCTAAAGGTCCTAAGATAACACACCCCGAGTATGTTGATTTTAATAGTGATGAAGATGACTTGTTAGGTGATGATGATTTACTTGTTGACAACTCTAGTGATAAATACTATGATGAAACGTCAATTAATCATGCTAATCAAGATAAAACGAATGACAATGATAAGGAGAAGATTGAGGCTCTAACTAAAGAACTAAGAACTCTTAAGTTAGCTCATGAAACTATCTTCGAAGATCATCGAGAACTTTTAAGAGCTCATGAGAAGTTACGCTTTGAAAAGCTCAATCTTGAGCAAGAACATGAGTTTTTAAAGGCAATCAATGATGATCTCCGCAAGAAAAGTTCTTCTTACATTGCCAAGCGTTTACTCTTATCCACTTACATGCCCCAAGTCAAGTCTAGTAACAAGAACAAGAAAGATTCTTCCTCTAGTAGTAACAATGATCATGCTAAATCCAATATTGTTGCTTCTAGTAGTTCTCTTGATTCCACTAATGATTCTCTTAGCCAAGTTACACTTGAGCAAGAAAATAGCTTATTGAAGGGAATTATAGAGAAAGGAGTGTACAAAAGCCTTGCTGGGAGTAAGCAATTCGAGGAAATTGTGCGCAAGTAAGGAAGGCGCCGGAAGAATCAAGGTGTTGGTTTTGAATGAAAGTTCAATGCCAATGGAGTTGAGTGGGAAGAAGATCAATACCCCAAGACAAAGTTTGTTCCTTAACAAGAGAAGTATCCTACTTCCTTTAAGGGACACAAGCTCAAGATGATCTTCCACCACAAGACTACAAGCAAAAAGGCAAGGACAAGCTTCAAGAGGAAATTGATGCATTTGAAGAAGCTCCTAAGACCTTAGTCAAGTGGATTCCCAAGACCACTTCAAGTTCCACTTCATCAAGTACGACTACAACTCCAAGGATTCCAATCAAGATGGTGTGGATCCAAAAGAAGAAGAACTAGAGAGTTCTTGAGGGTGACTCCGCCAACATACTTCACTCTTATCATTTTGGCAAGAACAAGTGCAATCAACTTCCACATCTTGCACTAGTTCAAGGAGTCACAAACCCTCTTGTTGGTAAGACAAGGGACAAGGTAACCTAAAAGTTTTCATGGACATCATCTTGTGTGTGCATCACTCTATGTCTATGGATATCCTTGTTTGTTCCTTGTGGGACTAACCCATGTAGGTATTGAAAGTGCAATTCACTCAAATGGATAGCTCCAAGTGATCTACATCAACATTGAGCATCCACATCTTCAACATCTACATGAAGTCATCATCGACAAAACCCAAGGTTAGTTCATCCCTCTTAGGGGGGATATCACATCTAGGGGGAGTTTTACTCTAAGACTTGAGCTAAAGCAACTCTAAAGATGTGAACACAACAATGCTTTATGTAAAAGTGGTAACCCCACTTGAGCTTAAACGATGAGTATGACCTATGATCAAGTGTTCTCACTTGACTCCTAAGTCAATATACTCATATATAGATGACCTAGTCATCGCCAATTGCTTGATAGATGCTAGAATTGGTTGTGCATGCTTTGTCACATATTTCAATTGCCATTTTATTGTGTGAGCATGTTGGTTGCATATTTTGCTCATTCGAGGACATCCACTTGTTGTTTTGATTGTTTGGTTTTATTTCCTTTTGCCAAGTGGATGGACAAGAATGCCTAAGAACCTCCTCTAGCTATCTATGCTTTTCTCGTCTCAAACTCTATTCATGCTACATCACAAAATTTGATCAAGTCAGATTCGAACCACTCTGTGTGAGGAGCACTCAGAGTCCCCGATTCATCATAGACTTAAACTTCCAAAACCTCTTTGTGATTCTCGGTCTGACCGATATCCTACTTTCGGTCCTACCGAGATCATTAAGTTGATCTGAATTTTTGATCTCGGTGCAACCGATTTAAACCATTCGGTCACACCGAGTTGCAATAACTGTATACCGTTTTGCATCTCGGTGCCACCGAGTTGTTCCACTTGGTCACACCGACAGGGTCGGGCTATATATAGTCACGGGAAAAAATTTGGAAATTTCTCCGAACCCCTTCGCCCGCGCGATAGCTCGCTCTGCCAATGTGGTCTCCGGATCGTCTCCTCGCCGCCAGCCGCCTCCAGTCGCTGGTCTCCATCGCCGTCAACGTAATTCAACCCCGGCGTTGCCGCCGTAGCGAGTCTCCGCCAAACTAGGGTATGGACTCGATCTTTGTGCTATCCCCAATCTGATTCCTAGCACATTGTGATCTTATTGTTTCTAGCCACGATTGAAACACTCCTATCCAGTCAATGCGTTCGTAGAATAGGATTGATTCGAAAATTTTAGGGTTAGGTTTCCGCCGAAACCATCTCGGACCCACCGAGTTGAAAAACTCGGTCCCACCGATTTGGCTCATGCCATTGCACAAGTGAGACTCGGTCTGACCGAGAATTACTAATCGGTGTGACCGATTTTGGAACTTTGTGAAACCCTAGCAGTCTCGGTGCCATCGAACTGTGACTCGGTCTGACCGAGTTCACTAGTTTAGGTTCCAAAACTGCTTCGGTATCACCGAGTTTAAAAATCGGTAGATCCGAAATGATTTCTGTGGGAAACTAAAACTAAGATTTTGAATCATTCTTTTGCAAAAATCTCTGCATTTTGTGATGCTCATCCACTCTACCTCATCTATAAACTGTTCACAGGGTCAGCAGTCAGTTTGTTCATCATGTCAGATCAGAGTGACAGCCAGAATGTGTCAGAACAGCAAGTGCACATGAGTGAGGGCACTAGTCCCTCCAGTTCTTAAGATGAAGGCAACAGGAGCACCCCTAGCAACTTGCCAAAAGCTGCCACCAGACAAAGGAAGAAAAGAACCTCAGACTCAGAGGATGAGGACTATGTGGCAGAAGAGGAAGCAACTTCCAAGAGAGTTGTGCTCAAGAAGGAATATGGCCCAGCACAGAGCACAAAGCCAGGGATGAAAATCAAAAGGCCAGCAGGAAGGCAGCCTATGCCAAAGGCCAGAGCCTCAACTCAGATTCCTGAAAAGCCTGCACCCATAGAGGCTGCTGCAGAAGGGAAGAAGAGGAAGGAGAGGATCAAAAAGACCACTGCTAGAGTGCTTGGGAGATCCTCAATCATGAGAGATTCTGAAGAGGAAGAGGAAGAAGAGGTTGCTGCTCCAGCACCTAAGATGCCAAAGCTGATGGGTGATGCTATAAGATCAGGGGCTACTCCATCCAAGCCCAAGGAAGAACCCAAGGCTGCATCAAAGGCCAAGACAACTCCAAAGAGGAATACAAGGAGCATACCTGCAACTGAGAAGAACAAGGCCCCAGTGCCTGAAGCTGCTGAAGATGATGATGAAGGACAAGTTCTGAGAAAACTCAAGCCCAAGATTCCAGACCACAATGATGCTCATCCTGTGGCTGAGGACATGAAAATCAGAAGAGACTCAGGGCTAAGGAAGTGGAGAGAAGCAGATCCGTATGCCAAGAAGAAGATGGACCACAACTCTATGTCCAACATGTACAAGGAAATTCCAAATGAGGCACTTGATACTTTCAAGTTTGGGTCTGTACATTATCTTCTGTCAGGGTTGCCAACTATCAATTGGATTTTGAGGCACACTCTATTGCCCAAGTCAGGTGATCACAAGATGATCAGAGACCATGCAATTAACTTGCTACACATATTTGATGTGCCTCAGAAATTCAAGGTCATGAGCCTCATAGTAGAGACTATCAAGAGGACTGCAGCTGATCAGAAGAGGAGTTGTGGTTATGCCCCTCAGATCCAGGAGTTGATTAACTCAAAGATGGGCACAGGCACATACTTGTTGGACAAAGAACATTTGCCCATCCATCCAGACTTTGAGGACAATCAAGTTGATGAATGAAAATGAACCATCATCAGCTCAAGCACAAGCAAAGAAGGAGAAAGCTGCCAAGATGCCAACTCAAGAGGAGACATCCGAGTATTTCTTGAAAACCAAACAAGAGCAGCTTGGTTACTTGATTGCATCCACACTGAGGATTGAGAAAGGACTGGCCACCCTCACTCAGAATCAGAAGAGCATAGAGAGAATCATGGAACAAAAGTTCTATGACCTAGATGTGAAGGTGACAGAGATTCAGTCTGCAGTGGAACAATTACAAGATGACATGTAGGAGAGGAGAGGGAAGACTACAACTGATGCATTTGCCAGAGTGCCACGAGCTCAGAGGTTGATTGAAGTGCCAGTTCCTGACACCAGAGCCACCACCTCAGCTCCAGCCACAGCACCAGCCCAACCAGCTCCAGCATCTACTTCAGCTCCAACTCCAACCACGTCTACAGAAGGCTTCATCCTTGGAGTGATCCAGACTCCACCACCACCAGAAGATCAAGCCTGAGAGTCGATCTAGCACTATGCATTTTCTAGGAACTTTTTGGTAACTTGTTGCCAAAGGGGGAGAAAAATGTATAGATCATAGGCTTCGAGAGAGAGTGTTGTTTATTCTCTCTTGCTTTATTTGGTGGTTTTTCGAACTTTGTTTGCTTTTGGTTGAGATACTTTGATATGATTGTGAGACATTGATGATCATGTGTTTGATCATAAGCTACACTTATGCATGCTTGATATATCTTATCTATCTTATGTGATCATTCACTTTCTTTGGTGATGAGTGCATGTATTTCTTTCTTATCTTTTTGAGCACTCCACCAAGATGTATGTGACATGGAAGAGTAAGCCATGACTCTAACTCTTTGTGCATTTGCAGTCCAAAGCAAATTTTTAAATATGCACAAATTTAGGGGGAGCTCTTACTTATCATATACTTCTCAAAGCAACGATATATTTCATTCTTATTATTATTTGTCGAAGCTTTGATCTATATGTTGTCATCAATTACCAAAAAGGGGGAGATTGAAAGTGCAACTATCCCTAGGTGGTTTTGGTAATTCATAACAACATATAGCTCATTGAGCTAATGCTATTCCAAGATGATCATTTCAGGAAAGCTCAATGATTGGCATGGCATGGATGGTGAAAGTGGAACCCTCAAAATACTAAGGACAAAGGATTGGATCTAGCTCATATGCTCAAGACTCTTCATTTTACTTTCTAGTGGTCCAAGATCACATTGAGTCCATAGGAAAAGCCAATACTATCAAGGAGGGATGAGGTGTTGCTTAATGAGCCTCTTGCTTCATGTGCTTAATGATATGCTCCAAAATCCTCAGCTACTTTCCCATATCCACATTTGACCTAAACCCAAAGCCAAACTCGGCCCTACCAATTCTTTCAACCCGGTGCCACCGAGTTTCACTTGTCATAGCCATTGCCAAACCCTAAGCAAATCGGTTCTACCCATAGGGATCTCGGTCTCACCGAGATGGGATTGCAATCTCTCTGTTTCCTTTTCGTAACTTTTCGGTCTCACCGAAAGAGCGGATCAGTCCCACCGAGATTGCAATGTAAACTCATTGTTTCCTTTTCGTAACATTTCGGTCTCACCGAGAAGAGCGAATCGGTCCCACCGAGTTTGCCTGACCAACTCTCTGGTTAGCTTATTACCAAAATCGGTCTCACCGAGTTTGTGTAATCGGTCTCACCGAGATTACGTTATGCCCTAACCCTAACCATATCGGTCCTACCAAGTTGCATGTCAGTCCCACCGAAAATCTCTAACGGTTACTAGGTTTACTATTTCGGTCCGACCGAGTTTGTTGATTCGGTCCCACCGAGATTGGTAAATTGTGTGTAACGGTTGGATTTTGTGTGGAGGCTATATATACCACTCCACCTCCTCTTCACTCGTGGAGAGAGCCATCAGAACACATCTACACTTCCAACTCATATGTTCTGAGAGAGAACCACCTACTCATGTGTTGAGGCCAAGATATTCCATTCCTACCATATGAATCTTGATCTCTAGCCTTTCCCAAGTTGCTTTCCACTCAAATCTTCTTTCCACCAAATCCAAATCCTGTGAGAGAGAGTTGAGTGTTGGGGAGACTATCATTTGAAGCACAAGAGCAAGGAGTTCATCATCAACACACCATTTGTTACTTCTTGGAGAGTGGTGTCTCCTAGATTGGCTAGGTGTCACTTGTGAGCCTCCGACAAGATTGTGGAGTTGAACCAAGGAGTTTGTAAGGGCAAGGAGATCGCCTACTTCGTGAAGATCTACCGCTAGTGAGGCAAGTCCTTCGTGGGCGATGGCCATGGTGGGATAGACAAGGTTGCTTCTTCGTGGACCCTTCATGGGTGGAGCCCTCCATGGACTCGCGCAACCGTCACCCTTCGTGGGTTGAAGTCTCCATCAACGTGGATGTAGGATAGCACCACCTATCCGAACCACGGGAAAAACATCCGTGTCTCCAATTGCGTTTGAATTCTCCAAACCCTTACCTTTACATTCTTGCAAGTTGCATGCTTTACTTTCCGCTGCCAATATACTCTTTGCATGCTTGCTTGAATTGTGTGATGATTGCTTGACTTGTCCTAAAATAGCTAAAATCTGCCAAGAACTAAAATTGGGAAAAGGTTAAGTTTTTATTTGGTCAAGTAGTCTAATCACCCCCCCCCCCCTCTAGACATACTTTCGATCCTACACATCGGAAACGAGTAAGAAGATGTCGGCGACAAACAAGCAAAATGCTGCGAAGAAGAAGCATCACCATTGCACGGGGTCAGGTGGCTACCTCGTAGCCCGGCCTAAGTGGGCCAAGACTGAGAATGATCTGGTTGATAAAGGGATCGAACCAGAGACAATTAACTGGCCAGACCGTTGCCGGACTTGGTTCTTCGGGGCTGGTGGAACCTTGGACCCTGTAACAGGGAAGTGCATTTGGAAGAATGATCAAATGGGCATACCAGTCAGGAAGCTTCAGCGGTATATCGAAGCAGCGTAGCAAGGGACGTTCTTTCCAGATAGAGAGAACGACGAGCTCACAATGGCCCTCGGGAATCCTGAGCACCCTGGACGGACACAAGGCACGCCAGGCTCCATTCCGTGGAAGGTTGGGTTTCCGGACGCAAGCGGTTACAAATCCCAGGAGAGGAGGAAAAAATTGTAGCAGACCCAAATGCAGGCGCTGCAAGCAAGGGTACAAGCGATAGAGGTACGAGAAGCAAATCGTAGCAAACGTACTGCCGAAGCTTCCCCCGAAGCTACCCCGCCATCTCAGCGGAGAAGCAGCGTGGCTTCCACCGAGCTTCTTTAGCCGGAGCATGCCTTGACGGCTCCTGCCAGCTATCCCGTGGATGCTATCATGGAGTCTCAAAATTGCCACCTTATGACGCAATGGATGAATTTGAAGGTCAAGGCGGCTGTTGGCTCTGTTTATCCTACTGAACCCGGCGCAACTTTTCACTGCCGGCCGATTCTAGAAGGATATGCTAGGGTGATGGTGGATGAAATAACGGAGGGATTTCAGGACCTCTAGCTTGACCACCCTACCGGTTAAGGGGAGACTAGGCTGGGGTTTTCTCTGAAGACTCCATGCCTATGGTGGAAGAAGCTCATCAACCTTTCGAACTGGACGCCTCCGCCTCCTCCTCCTCCTCCGGCAAGTCAGGGCACTCCGCCTCCTCCACCGCCTCCTCCTCCGGCAAGTCGGGGCACCCCACCTCCTCCACTGCCTCCTCCTCCAGTGAGTGACGATCGGGGCACTCGACCGGCTCCTTCTCTGGTGCGTGGCGGCACTCCGCCTCCTTCTCCGCCTACGCCGACGCGCCCAAGCAGCCAGCCTCCTCCTTCTCCGCCTCGTCAGCAAGGGCGGAAGTGACCTGCCGCCTCTCCAGCTGCTCCGGCGCGTCGTAGTCCTTCTCCTCTGCCTCATAAGCAAGTAAAGAAGACAACCGCTCCGTCTGCTCTGCCGGCGTCTAGCAGTACAGCCAGAGGCGGGAGGACATACAGATTCGGTCCTTCTCTGAAGACTCCAGAGAAGTTACCATATGAGAGGACCCCGGAGGAGAACGTCGAGATCGCGCGAGAAGAAGTGAGGAACTTCTTTGAAGGGGTGAAAGCAAAGAAACATCCACCTCCGGAGGAGAAGGTAGATCCGGTGAAAGCGAAGCACACTCTGGCTGCCCTGACAAAACCACCCAAGTCTCCGCCGAAAGGAAACTATGAGCGCATTATTGGAAAGGAATTTGCCGAAGCGGAGCGGTCGGGAAGTACTGTCAGTGATCAAAGGCTGAAAGAACAACGAGCTGGGAAACAAATTGCCCAGCTCGGCGAACAAGCGAAGCAATCGTGCCCCCCGCTCAAGGTGCCTAGCGACAACGTCGCTAATGATCCGAGGATGGTGCCTGGTTATAGCAATCTTGGCGATTACCTGCCCGACGATGTACATTATGAACCCATGGAGGTGCAGATACAAAGATACGAGTACGGGAAGCCTCTCGTCAAAGATGAAAGATCTCTATCAACGATGATGCGAAGATTGCATGATTGGTACTTGAAAATCTGCAAAGACTCTGGGGGAGGAGTACTTTGTATGTGAAAGTCAAAAAGGAGCATGACCTCGTTGGAACTGTTGCCTGTTCCATTTGAGGAGTTCTTTCAATTTTTCAATCAATTGGCCCTCGATAAAACAACGGTCACCTGCTACTGTCTGTAAGTAGTACTACTTCTGTCATTAAGTCTCTCTATATAGCTCAGCTCTTTCATTGCATGTATTTATAATCATCCTCACTATATTATGCAGATTGAAGATCGCCGAATTGAAGAAAAGACAAGTCGGTGATATTGGGTCCATTAACACATATCTCATAGATGCAACTCAGGTTAAATTGCATGCCGTAGATACCGAGGCCAACTTGCTCGTTGGTAATAAATGAAAACAAAGATATAATACTCTTTCCTTACAACTTCAAGTGAGTGTTACTGTCTTGTGCGTATTCGGTTTCCCTTATATATTAGTCAAGGTTATAGTAATGTAATTGAGGAGTTATGCATGTGTGTGCAGTTACCACTATATTCTCCTAGAGATTAAGCTTGAGCAGGGACTAGTAACTGTCTTAGACTCAAGACGAAAAGATCCCCAGGACTATGCGGACATGAATCAAATGCTCGAGAAGTAAGTTAAATCGATCATTATCCACCATATCAGCAACTTTTTTCATTTCCTGATATATCAAGTAATTGTTTTCTTTGTCTGGCAGGGTTTGGAAAAAATTCTCCAAAAAAGCTCCAGGACTCCCGAAGAAGCTGCAATTTAGACACCCGAAAGTAAGTACTAGTTTAGCATGTTCCGCGCATCTCCTATTGATTTGGCATTCTTGCTTATCAGTTTGATTGACCTCTATTTCTTTGTAAAGTGGTTGTGGCAGGAACAAGGGAATGATTTCTGTGGATACTACGTTTGCGAGTCCATCCGCCACACGACCTGTGAGTGGGGCTACATTGACGAACAATATGAAGTACGTAAATGACAACATTCACAATTTTATTTTATTACCATCATTTGTGTTGAGTTTCATTCATTCATATATATATATATATGTATTGACCCCCTTCTTCAAATTAGATGTTTCAGAAGCGGGATGAACTCCTAGCACCAGCTCGCATGCGAGCAATTCAAGAGGAATTGGCGGCATTCTTTCTTGACCACGTGATCGCTGAAGATGGAGAATACTATGTGGACCATGAGTCCGTATGATTATATTTGTAAGAGATAATTATTGTATATATGTAGCCCGTAGTGTCGGATAGATATACGAGAACTTTTTGTTCGACCAATCTCTCGGAGAAGGAGAGGTGGTCGATATCACTTCTCTCTGTATGCATATATGTTCATGACGATCTTCTGTTTCCTTCGTTTGCTTACTAGCTAGCCAGCGTGTCTAGTCCTCTCTATACGTATGTATAGTACGTAGCGTCGACCAAGCACGGACATAAGAGAGGACACTTCTCTCTATTAATTATAGCTAGCTAACATAATATATGAAACACCTAAATTAACCCCCAAAACCCCCACCCCCCCCCCTTTCAAAAAAAACAAAAACCCCAGCCACAGAAATGCTGACGCGTGGATGCCTATTGGTCCCGGTTGGTGCCACCAATCGGGACCAAAGGGTCTCCTGCCTGGGCTCCGCGCACAGGCCACATGGAGGCCCATCAGTCCCGGTTCTGGATTGAACCGGGACTAAAGGGACAGGGCATTAGTACTGACCCGTTAGTCCCGGTTCAGGAACCGAGACAAAAGGCCCTTACAAACCGAGACAACAGGCCCTTTTTCTACCAGTGCATGCTTGATTAGCTATGAGTTATAATGGTTTACCTTGTGTGCCAACATGCTATTGAGATGATTATGATGTGGTATGATGGGGTGGTATCCTCCTTTGAATGATTTAAGTGACTTGACTTGGCACATGTTCACGCATGTAGTTGAAACAAATCAACATAGCCTTCATGATATTTATGTTCATGGTGGATTATATCCTACTCATGCTTGCATCCAATGTTTATTAATTTTAATGCATGTACATGGCTGTTGTCGCTCTCTAGTTGGTCGCTTCCCAGTCTTTTGCTAGCCTTCACCTGTATTAAGCGGGAATACTGCTTGTGCATCCAATCCCTTAAACCCCAAAGTTATTCCAGATGAGTCCACTATACCTTCCTATATGCGGTATCTACCTGCCGTTCCAAGTAAATTTGTATGTGCCAAACTCTAAACCTTCAAATAAACATTCTGTTTTGTATGCTCGAATAACTCATGTATCAACCAAGGTTGTCCTTATCTTCCGTGTTAGTCGGGTTATTCTCAAGAGGAGTGGACTCCGCTCCTCACTCACGAGAAAATGGCTGGTCACCAGGATGCCCACTCCCATGCTTTACGCAAACTAAATCAAAATTAATTGCAAACAAAACTCCCCCTGGGACCTGATGTATGTTGGAGGCACTCGTTGTTTCGAGCAAGCCATGGATTGATGCTTGTTGGTGGAGGGGGAGTATAAACTTTACCATTCTGTTTGGGAACCGCCTATAATGTGTTTAGCATGGAAGATATCGCCATCTCTTAGTTGTTATGTTGACAATGAAAGTATATCGCTCAAAATACAATTTATCTCTATTTCAAAACCGAGCTCGGGCACCTCTACAAAACCCTGCTTCCTCTGCGAAGGGCCTATCCATTTACTTTTATGTTGAGTCATCACCCTCTTATTAAAAAGCACTAGCTGGAGAGCACAGCCGTCATTTGCATTCGTCACTATTAATCTATGTTGGGTGTGACTATGATTGGATCTCTTTTACCATGAATTATAATGTCTAGTCAGTCCTTGATATTTAAAGGTGCTCTGCATTTATGTTTTGCGATCTCAGAAAGGGCTAGCGAGATACCATCTTGTTATATCATATTATGATTGTTTTGAGAAAGTGTTGTCATCCGAGATTTATTATTATGACTTGCTAGTTGATTATGCTATTGATATGAGTAATTATGAGAGCTGAGAATTATTGCAAATATGGTTAGTTATGATCTATGCTGAAAACTTGAATGCTGGCTTGACATAGTTACAACAACAAGAGCAAACAGAGTTTGTAAAAGTTTTTCCTTCTTTCTTTCAGTTTGTCAACTGAACTGCTTGAGGACAAGCAAGGGTTTAAGCTTGGGGGAGTTGATACGTCTCTGTCGTATCTACTTTTCCAAACACTTTTGCCCTTGTTTTGCACTCTAACTTGTATGATTTGAATGGAACTAACCCGGACTGACGCTGTTTTCAGCAGAATTGCCATGGTGTTGTTTTATGTGAGAAAACAAATATTCTCGGAATGACCTGAAGCTCCACCGAACATCTTATAAAAAATAATAAAAAATCCTCGCCAAAGATGAAGACTAGGGGGCCCACACCCTTCTCACGAGGGTGGGGGCGCCCCCCCCCCCCCAGGGCGCACCCCCTACCTCGTGGGCCCCCTGGATGCCCTCCGACGCCAACTCCAACTCTATATATTTGCTTTCAGAGAGAAAAAATCAGAGAGAAGAAATCATCACGTTTTACGATACGGAGCCGCCGCCAAGCCCTAAAACCTCTCAGGAGGGCTGATCTGGAGTCCGTTCGGGGCTCCGGAGAGGGGGATTCGTCGCCGTCGTCATCATCAACCATCCTCCATCACCAATTTCATCATGCTCACCACCGTGCGTGAGTAATTCCATCGTAGGCTTGCTGGAAGGTGATGGGTTGGATGAGATTTATCATGTAATCGAGTTAGTTTTGTTAGGGTTTGATCCCTAGTATCCACTATGTTCTGAGATTGATGTTGCTATGACTTTGCTATGCTTAATGCTTGTCACTAGGGCCCGAGTGCCATGATTTCAGAACTGAACCTATTATGTTTTCATGAATATATGTGAGTTCTTGATCCTATCTTGCAAGTCTATAGTCACCTACTATGTGTTATGATCCGGCAACCCCGAAGTGACAATAATCAGGACCACTCTCGGTGATGACCATAGTTTGAGGAGTTCATGTATTCACTATGTGCTAATGCTTTGTTCCGGTTCTCTATTAAAAGGAGGCCTTAATATCCCTTAGTTTCCAATAGGACCCCACTGCCACGGGAGGGTAGGACAAAAGATGTCATGCAAGTTCTTTTCCATAAGCACATATGACTATATACGGAATACATGCCTACATTATATTGATGAATTGGAGCTAGTTCTGTGTCACCCTATGTTATGACTGTTACATGATGAACCGCATCCGGCATAATTATCCATCACTGATCCGGTGCCTACGAGTTTTCCATATACTGGTTCTCGCTTATTTACTTTCCCGCTGCTACTGTTACAATCACTACAAAATACCAAAAACATTACTTTTGTTGTCTTTACTTTTGTTGCTGCTACCACCACTATCATATTACTTTGCTACTAAACACTTTGCTGCAGATACTAAGTTTCCAGGTGTGGTTGAATTGACAATTCAGCTGCTAATACTTGAGAATATTCTTTGGCTCCCCTTGTGTCAAATCAATAAATTTGGGTTGAATACTCTACCCTCAAAAGATGTTGTGATCCCCTATACTTGTGGGTTATCAGTGGATTACATCCTACTCATGCTTGCATAAAATGTTTATTAATTTTAATGCATGTACATGGCTGTTGTTGCTCTCTAGTTGGTCGCTCCCCAGTCTTTTGCTAGCCTTCACTTGTACTAAGCGGGAATACTGCTTGTGCATCCAATCCCTTAAACCCTAAAGTTATTCCAAATGAGTCCACTGTACCTTCCTATATGCGGTATCTACCTGCCGTTCCAAGTAAATTTGTATGTGCCAAACTCTAAACCTTCAAATAAACATTATGTTTTGTATGCTCGAATAGCTCATGTATCAACCTAGGCTGTACTTATCTTCCGTGTTAGGCGGGTTATTCTCAAGAGGAGTGGACTCCGCTCCTCACTCACGAGAAAATGGCTGGTCACCAGGATGCCCAGTCCCATGCTTTATGCAAACTAAATCAAAATTTATTGCAAACAAAACTCCCCCTGGGACCTGATGTATGTTGGAGACACTCGTTGTTTCGAGCAAGTCATGGATTGATGCTTGTTGGTGGAGGGGAGTATAAACTTTAACATTCTGTTTGGGAACCACCTATAATATGCTTAGCATGGAAGATATCGCCATCTCTTAGTTGTTACGTTGACAATGAAAGTATATCGCTCAAAATGCAATTTATCTCTATTTCAAAACCGAGCTCTGGCACCTCTACAAATCCCTGCTTCCCTCTGCGAAGGGCCTATCCATTTACTTCTATGTTGAGTCATCACCCTCTTATTAAAAAGCACTAGCTGGAGAGCACATATGTCATCTGCATTCATCACTATTAATTTATATTGGGTGTGACTATGATTGGATCTCTTTTACCATGAATTATAATGTCTAGTCAGTCCTTGATCTTTAAAGGTGCTCTGCATTTATGTTTTGCGGTCTCAGAAAGGGCTAGCGAGATACCATCTTGTTATATCATATTATGATTGTTTTGAGAAAGTGATGTCATCCGAGATTTATTATTATGGCTTGCAGGTGATTATGCTATTGATATGAGTAATTCTGAGACCTGAGAATTATTGCAAATGTGGTTAGTTATGATCTCTGCTGAAAACTTGAATACTGGCTTGACATAGTTACAACAACAAGAGCAAACAGAGTTTGTAAAAGTTTTTCTTTCTTTCTTTCAGTTTGTCAACTGAATTGCTTGAGGACAAGCAAGGGTTTAAGCTGGGGGAGTTGATACGTCTCCGTCGTATCTACTTTTCCAAACACTTTTACCCTTGTTTTAGACTCTAACTTGTATGATTTGAATGAAACTAACCCGGACTAACGCTGTTTTCAGCAGAATTGCCATGGTGTTGTTTTATGTGCAGAAAACAAATATTCTCGGAATGACCTGAAACTCCACGGAACATCTTAGAAAAAATAAAAAAATCCTCGCCAAAGATGAAGACCAGGGGGCCCACACCCTGTCCACGAGGGTGGGGGGCACCCCCCCTCTAGGGCGCGCCCCCTACCTCGTGGGCCCCCTGGATGCCCTCCGACGCCAACTCCAACTCTATATATTTGCTTTCGGAGAGAAAAAAATCAGAGAGAAGAAATCATCGCATTTTACGATACGGAGCCGCCGCCAAGCCCTAAAACCTCTCGGGAGGGCTGATCTGGAGTCCGTTCGGGGCTCCGGAGAGGGGGATTCGTCGTCGTCATCATCATCAACTATCCTCCATCACCAATTTCATGATGCTCACCGCCGTGCGTGAGTAATTCCATCGTAGGCTTGCTAGACGGTGATGGGTTGGATGAGATTTATCATGTAATCGAGTTAGTTTTGTTAGGGTTTGATCCCTAGTATCCACTATGTTCTGAGATTGATGTTGCTATGACTTTGCTATGCTTAATGCTTGTCACTAGGGCCTGAGTGCCATGATTTCAGATCTGAACCTATTATGTTTTCATGAATATATGTGAGTTCTTGATCCTATCTTGCAAGTCTATAGTCACCTACTATGTGTTATGATCCGGCAACCCCGAAGTGACAATAATCGGGACCACTCCCGGTGATGACCTTAGTTTGAGGAGTTCATGTACTCACTATGTGCTAATGCTCTGTTCCGGTTCTCTATTAAAAGGAGGCCTTAATATCCCTTAGTTTCCAATAGGACCCCGTTGCCACGGGAGGGTAGGACAAAAGATGTCATGCAAGTTCTTTTCCATAAGCACGTATGACTATATACGGAATACATGCCTACATTATATTGATGAATTGGAGCTAGTTATGTGTCACCCTATGTTATGACTGTTACATGATGAACCGCATCCGGCATAATTATCCATCACTGATCCGGTGCCTACGAATTTTCCATATACTGGTTCTCGCTTATTTACTTTCCCGCTGCTACTGTTACAATCACTACAAAATACCAAAAACATTACTTTTGATGTCTTTACTTTTGTTGCCGCTACCACCACTATCATATTACTGTGCTACTAAACACTTTGCTGCAGATACTAAGTTTCCAGGTGTGGCTGAATTGTCAACTCAGCTGCTAATACTTGAGAATATTCTTTGGCTCCCCTTGTGTCGAATCAATAAATTTGGGTTCAATACTCTACCCTCGAAAGTTGTTGCGATCCCCTATACTTGTGGGTTATCATGCCCCCAGATGTTTTTTGCCTACGTTTCCTCTCGCAGGCCGGACATGCACTTTAGGGCATGCGTACCCAGGGAAAGGAACCCTTAACGGAACTATTCTCCCTGGAAGATGTTTCTTACTACCCATGTAATATAACATAACTAGTTGGGCACTTGTCTGTTCAAGTACTAATGACCCCTACGCCTGGTCTCCACGCATACCCCGGTTCTTATATAACCGAGCGGGTATTCGGATACACTCCGGACTATCGGGTCCCGAGGTTGAAGCGAAAAGGTCCGCCATGAAAAATGATTTACAATACGGCTAGAAGGCATTATACATGTCACTTTAATTATATAGTCATGCAGACCGACTAAATTCCTCTTCTATACCATCCAACAGGCGGTCTAGCCTACAATCCTGTTGGGAATACTTTGCGGCTAATTCTACTTGCCCATAGACTAAGCTAACAGGGATCTCTTTCCCATCGGGCCCCACAGGTCTGACCTCGGCCATGTGATTTGGGTCAGCCTTGGTATACCGCGTCTTCACCATGCCCAGGCTTCCCTGGCACCTTCACGGCAGGCAGATATCTTCCATAATCGGAAGCGCCGCCGTGCTCCCTTGAGCTTCTCTGCAAGATCTCCAATGCCTTCTGGCAGGGAGACGGATGGCCACAAGGCTTGGGCAATACCTTGCATCACCTGCCGAACTTGTTCGTGCAATTGTGAGAGCTCGGATAGAAGATCACCCGCAGACCCGGGCATCTCCTCCGCGGGACGACCCGTCAGCATACCTGCAGACATAACTCTATTAGCCGGCTTCTCCACCGACCCCTTTTTAAGGGTTCGTTCAAGCACTTACTAAAAATGCCGCATCGAAGCCGCTTATTCTCCTTCTCGGAGTCCGCAAGCTGGGCTCAAACATCTTTCAGTTCCACGCTCAGCTTGGTATTGGCGTCTTGGAGATTGTTTTTCTCCCGCCTGACCTCAGTCAGCACGTGTTTGCCAGCCTTTAGCTGTCGTACGGCATGCTGGTCCTCCGGATTCATCTGCAATATCTACTGTTAGATCTGCAGCCACGCCGCACACTATATGGTACCTATCATTCTTTGAAACAAACGTTACCAACTAGGGACTTCTTAGGTTCCTTCAATGCGGCAATGGCAGCCCGAAGTTGGGTCTTGCATTCCTCCAGCTCCTGTGACAGTCGAGTATTCTTCTCTGTAAGAACCTGCACAATAGATGATCCTTAAATCATTTCTGCTAACTGTTTCAAGTCTCAGGGGCTACTGATACATATAATCGTCAGATTTGCTTACCCGTACATCCCTTACATACTAGTCCGTGACTCTGGCTAGACCATTTTGAGCAGCACGGAGGTATGCGTCTCCAGAATTGAAGGCATCAAATGCCTCTGGGGAGAAGCAAGCGTCACGGAGTACGGCTCGGCGACGCCTATGATTCATGGCACTCTCCACTTCTGAATTTGTAGCGGATAGTCTATCCGCATCCTCTGTAGGAGGAGTATCCGGCGTCCGCCCCATGTCGGCTTCCGCCTCTATGTCCGGCCTTGGAGCCCGACTGGTGGAAGCATGATCGGCAGCCTCACCGGACATATTCCAGCGAGCGTTTTTTCTATTAAAGAAACATGGACTTCGTTACATTTTGAGAAAGACGACAACCACGGAGCAGGGTTTTTGTCATATCTCTGCGCCGGCGTCTCCGTCCTGACCGCCTTCCTTTTTGGCCTGCCCGGCCTCGGTGCCTCTTGTTGGTGAGTTGCTGCGGGTTCGGCACGGCATCCCGAAGGCCTTCCCTGTAAAACACCATATGTATATGGTAGGTGAAGTGTCTAAAAGGGGATCCTAGTTTTTGGAGTTGGGATTTTTGGTTTTTCTTATGTGCGACACGGGAAGCAGTCCGGGATAGTCGGCCGTAATGGCCACCATGGCGTCATCACAGCTTAATTGATAGAACTGCCGGTCTATCAGCTCCACGAATATGTCCGGATCTTCTTCGAGTCCGGGACCGAAGGCCCGGTCAGGGTCCTCTGGTTGTGGGGATGGGCTGTTGACCTCCCTTATGGCTTTTCGCAATTCCTGCCGCACAATGGCAAGGTGAATACCTACGACAAAGAATGCGGGAAGAATGGAAGTAGGGGGATATAACTCACCCAGCTTGGAGGGTTGTACATGGAGAATCCATCCCGTGGCTTGATGCGGATGAACTCCTCCTCCTCTCCCTTGAACAACTCGGATAGAATTTTTGCCAAAGCAGCAGCGTTGTCCGGACCCTTGCACCCGCAACGGGTGGCATCATCTTCCCTGTTAAAACACCATAGGGGGTGCCCTCGATATTGAAGTGGTTGCACTCCCCGCATTATACATATTGACATAACCTCGATTACTGTCAATCCTGATTGAGCCAGCACTTTAATCCGGTTCATCAGATAAAGGACTTCTCTGTTGTCTTCCTCCTGGGGGCTCCGTGGGCGCCAACTTCGGCGTTTCTTCAGAGGAGCATTGTTGAACTCAGGAAGACCCCGCCGAACAGGGTCTGGAAGGGGGACGTCCTCCATATAAAACCATTCCGAAGGCCAGTCTTCGGACGTCTTCTTCGGAGTACCGGACAGGTATCTGGTTTCGGCGATGCGCCATATTTAGGCTCCGCCTACTTGATAAAGTGACCCCTTCTATGTGCGGGGGACGAGGCAAAATAACCTTTTCCATAGCTCGAAATGAGCCTCGCAGCCTAGGAATAACTCGCAAAGGGCAACATAGCCGGCGATGTGTAACATGGAAGCAGGGGTGAAATTATGTAGTTGGAGGCCATAAAACTCCAGGAGCCCGCGAAGGAACGGATGAATTGGAAATCCGAGTCCCCTTAATAAATAAGGAACAAGGCATACCCGCTCCCCCGTAGAGGGGCTGGGGAAGCTCTCTGCTTGCTCCCCGCCATTGTACGTGGCGAGCCCGGCTCGGACGGGAACCATATACGCTGGAGGGAGAAATCCCTTAGTCTGCAGTTTGACTAATCGACTGTGTGGGACTGAACACCTCTCCCAATCACCGGGCTTAGGGCTACGGGGGCGGGAGGAGGAGCTGCGGAGGTCGGCCATGCTGGAGTGGATCTTTCCGAAGCGCGCTCCGATGGATTCTCGCTGGGGGAGGATGGTATGGATTGGATCTAAGAATCCCCATCCCTTTAATAGACAATTTATTTATCTGGCTAGGGGGGGCGAATGTAAAAATGCCCTGGCGCCTCATATTCATTCGACGCGTGGAAGATAGCCCTTATTGGGCACAGAAGCCAAGAGGTCCAACATTTATGGGACCGGACACTGCTTAACAAACATTCGAGATTTGGAGAAGAACCCGCCTTGCAATGCCGAAGACAACACTACGCGCCGGACTCATCGTCATTGAAGCCTGGTTTGGGGGCTACTGAGGGATTCCTGGATTAGGGGGTATCCGGACAGCCGGATTATATCCTTTGGCCGGACTGTTGGTCTATGAAGATACAAGATTGAAGACTTCGTCCCGTGTCCGGATGGGACTCTATTTGGCGTGGAAGGAAAGCTAGGCAATACGGATATGTATATCCCCTCCTTTGTACCCGACCTTGTGTAACCCTAGCCCCCCGGTGTCTATATAAACCGGAGGGTTTTAGTCCGTAGGACAACATACAATCATACCATAGGCTAGCTTCTAGGGTTTAGCCTCTCCGATCTCATGGTAGATCAACTCTTGTACTACTCATATTATCAAGAATAATCAAGCAGGACGTAGGGTTTTACCTCCATCAAGAGGGCCCGAACCTGGGTAAAACATCGCGTCCCCTGCCTCCTGTTACCATCCGCCTTAGACGCATAGTTCGGGACCTGTCGTGGAATTGTCACGGCAGATGTCCTCATGAAAGGACTTAGTCGTGGAGCCATCGCTACGGGTTAGCTTGAAGGGGTTAAACCGGACAAGGGGACACGAGAGTGTTATACTAGTTCAGCCCCTTCGATGAAGGTAAAAGCCTACGTCTAGTTGTGATTGGTATTGCTGGGGTTTCGAAGGCCAGGGAGCGAATCCGCTTTGTCTGGCTTCAAGTTGTTGTTTCCTGTCCCTAAACCGCCGCCGGGTCACCCCTTTATATACTCAGGAGGACCCCGGCCGGTCTATAGAGTCCGAGGCTGGCTCCTACAAGTGTCCGCCTCGGTCTCTTCTTTCCTATCTTACAATGCAAGTTTATACAATCATGGCGGTTTACTATCATGGGCCCTAAACCGCCTGCAGGCTCTGGGCCTCTAAACTTCATCTGTAAAGCGCCATCTTCTGGGTTTCCTTGGGCTTCAGTATAGCTGAGGGTGAACCGGCCCCTCCTGGGCGGTTTACCCCCAGAGGTTATATCCTCAACATTAGGCCCCAGATTGATTTGACCTTGTTCATGTCAGTCTTCAATCCTTGAATTTCTGGCAATTCTCGTAAACTGCCATATTGTCTTTTCCCTGTGAACTTTGGTGAACCGCCATAACGTCATCTTCAGTTACTGTAGTAACTCATTGCGACGTCATCCCTGTATAAAAAGTTTTATAAAGATTCCTTTCTCTTTAATTAATTCCCGAAAATCGAGGCGATAGCTGCATCCTCTTTTGCCGCTTCCGACTCCTCGATTTTTGCGCCTGCTGTTTTCCCCCACTTCCTTATAAATAAGACCGGGGCACCTTCCATTTCCCCCCTTTCCAAACCGCATCGTCTTCCTCCTCGCAACCCGAAGACCTCGAGTATCGCCTGCCACCGCCGTCGTTGATCTTCCAGTCCGCATCAACCAGGCCGCTGCATCACCCTGTTTGTACCAGATCTCTGAAGATACTCCGCCGCTGCGTGTCCCTGGTACATATTCCTTCCTGTTATGTGTTGAATCTGTATTAGGGTTTCGAAGCTTCTTCGGTGTTCATCAGTGTTCATCGGCCCTTCCTCTGCTTCTCCTTTAGCATCATACTGAATCTAGATAAACCTGATAATTTCCTCTTGCGGCCGGATCTATAGCTTTAATCTACCGTACTACAGTATCTTACTATTTCTGTATAAACCCTTATCTGAATCTTCTCTGTTCTGTTTAGCACCATTGTACAGCTCAGAAAAATTTGTCTCTTGAACAACGGTAGATCCAAAATTATATCACCTTCTTATGAAACTTGTTTCCACAACACTTAACAAATTTTCAGTTCGGGGTTCTACCTCCAAAGGGCAGTTTATCATTTAGCGTTGATAATCCGTCGTATGTCATTAGCCCTCTCTTAAACCGCCATCTAGACTTTGAACAGCCATGCCCGGTTTACTTCATACGTATACCTTGAATTGCCGGTTTAATATTTGACAAACACATACAAACCGCCAATCGTATACCGTCCATTTTTCCTTTTACAGACTTTGTAGGATGACGAAGCAATTTGCTGCTTGCAACTGGGTTCCATCTCGGATCACAGAAACGCAAATCAATGAATATGTTACCACCGGCGCTTTAGCTTCAAAGAATGTTCTCCATTGGCAAGTTCCTGGCCCTGAGTGCCCCCCTGAACCTCAAGATGGAGAAGTGATTGTATTCTTACAACATTTAGCTCGAGGTTTCAGTCCTCCCGGATCAAAAAATTTCCGGGATGTTCTTGCCAGGCTCCAACTTCATCCTCAAGATATTGGACCAAATTCTGTGTCCAACATATGCAATTTTCAAGTATTCTACGAGGTTTATCTGCAAGAAGAACCAACTGTTGACCTCTTTCTAGATCTCTTTCACTTAAACCGCCGGAAGGAATTTTCTGACGGACCTAATACTGAACTTGGTGGTGTGTCGATTCAAAAGAGGAAATAGGTTGATTTTCCTCACGCCAAACTTCACAGCCATCCAAAAGACTGGAACCAAACCTGGTTCTACTGTCAGAATACTGCCCCTGCTGAAGAGAATCCCTTGCCGGGCTACCGTCCGCACTGGCTCAGCAATAATCACCCTTTACCTTAGAGATTGCCTGCCAAAGATCAACAAGACTATGCACCTCAACTCGCCAAACTGCGGGCTCTCCTTGCCAACGGTTTAACTGGCGTTGATCTCGTCCGTTGCTGGATTTCATGGTGCATTCTTCCTCTAAGCCGCCAGCCCGGATTGATGTTTGAATATACCGGCAACACCAATGATCCACAACGGTTTAATGAAATAGAACTGACTGATGATGAAGTCAGTGAAAGTGTAAAGAAAATACTTGGCGAACCGCTCACCGTATGTACTCAAATTGGTCTGTGTCCTTTTTACGCCTCCAACAAACTGCCAGCGGTAAAGATTTTAACCTTGTATTTTTCCTGATCCTTCTCTGCTTTGACACTGCTATAATAATCCTTTTGTGCAATCCCATAGGCCAGTAGCTCCTTTTGGAAAAGGAAATCTCAAGACAAAGTAGCTAAGGCTCCTCGTGGTAAGACCAAGGACATCAAGAAAGCTGCCAAAAAGAAAAGTGTTGAGTCTTCAGAACCGCCAGAAGATGTCGATGACTCGGCTGAAGAGGTAAAGTTTGATTCCCTTGACTTCTATCCATATATTTTACTGATAATGATTACTCCCAGGATGATGCGGAGGCCAGCCATGCAGATCATGTTGAGGTAATTTGTCTTTCTTCTGACTCAAAACTTGTGTCGGTTCAATGATTTCGCCGTGCAGTTCAGAAAGTGAAATGCTCTCACCCTGTTGCTCATTTGGATCAAAAACTTTCTTTGAAGACACAGCAACCCGAAGGGCGTCGCACAACCCGGCACAGTGGTCAACAGGTCACTTCTTCCGGTTTACCTCATACCCCAAACCGGAAACATCGTCCAGAGGTTGCTTGTTCTCCTGAAAAACGTTATCTTTTGAAAGGTTTCTTTCGATGCCCTCTCAATTCATCTGATTCAAATTATCAGGCATCTTCTAATTCGTCTGGCGGTTCATCAACCACTTAGCTGCCTCCACTGAAAACCGTCCCTGGGTAAGTGTGTAGTCTTCCCTTCTCTTTCATAACTCAGTTGACCATGCTAATCTTTGTTTTAATATTAGTGCTAAAGCTCGTTTGAGTAAGAAGGCCAAGACCAGTGCCCCTACCGGTGAAGTTGAAGCGGAGAAAGCTCCTGAAAATCCTGATCAAAATCTTGATAATCTCATGGATGATTTTGTCCTGCCAGAGCCAACCATCAATGCTGATCCGCCGGAAGCTGGTCTGGCCATTGATGAGAATACCTCCAGTCCACATGCTATACCTGCAAACCCAGTTGCTGATCCACTGAAGTCAAGTGCTAATCCGCCAAGCCCAGCCAAAGACATTGACGTTATTATTACTGGCACTGCTTATACCGCTCCAGGCGATCCTGTTGTCTTGGCAAAACATACCGCCAAGGATGACTTTATTTCAATGGGCAAGAAGAAGACTGAAACTGATATGTCAAAATATGCTAATATTTCTGCCCAGGATCTTCATTCCGGATTCTTGAACCGGCTTTATACAAGCCGAGACAATGAGGCTGACTTGGTAAATCTGATGAAGGAACGTTATGAGGTAAACATTTTCCTCCTTATCTTTGTATTTTCACTGCCTTATATCCTGTAGCCCCCAAGGGTCGGTTTAGTTTGTAAAAACAAACCAAGACTTTGAATTTCCAAAACGCACATTGTTGACTTTTAAGTTTTTTGAACAAACACACATTAGCCCCCAAGTGCCAGGATTGAAACTTGTATGAATCCTTGGGACTTTGAATAAGCAGTAAGAAAGAATTAATCCGCATGAGTCCCCAAGTGCCAGGATTGAAACTTGTATGAATCCTTGGGACTTTGAATAAGCAGTAAGAAAGAATTAATCCGCATTAGCCCCCAAGTGCCAAGTGTAGAACCAGTTGTATGCTTGGGACTTTTGATAAAATATTGAAATGCTCCTCTTGATTTTGGCAGGCTGACATAAACCATCAACGGACGCAGATTGCTGATCTTCAAGAGTGTATCAAATCTCATCAAGAAGAATCTTCCAAAGCCAAAGATGAACTTCAAGCCGCTTTAACTTCCATAGAACGACTGAAGGAAGAATTCAAGACGGAACGTGCCAATTGGGACACTGAGAAGGGCACATTGCTGAAACGGGCTAAAGATGCCGAATCTGCTCTTAAACCGGTGGCAGAAGAACTTTCTGGGTTGAAGCGTCAAGTGAACGCCATGACCTCCACAGTATTTGGTAACTACTCCTGGCAAGGTATCTGAAATATCCATCTTGGAAGGTGCTGGTTGAAATATGAAATTCTTAAACCGTTGCAGGTAGCCGCATTACTCATCTGGGCTCAGATGTACGGATGAAGCTGAAAGCAGCATATACTCTTCTTGAACAACTATACACCGGTGCTCAACGGGTTATCTGCGCAGCATCCTATGACAATCCGGCCCCAACACTGATCAAGGACACTCTGGCAAGGCTATCCATGGTACCAGCACAGCTAGAAGAGGTGAAGCGATCTGCTGCCAGGGTCGGCGCTTTGTTGGCACTTACCCGAGCCAAAGCGTGGATAGCTGACTTGGATCCGGTTGACCTTGCCAAAGGCTTTCCAAGCACACAAGAAAATGGGGCAGATTTTGATGATGCAGCCCTTAAAAGAGTGACAAGGGAAATGCGTCCTCTAGTGAGTCAGCTGGCAAAAGATGCTAACTTGACGGTTCACCGGTCTTATTATGATGCCAACAACAAACGGATTAACCCAGTCATTCCGGAGGCGCAAAATCTTATTCCAGGAATCCGTAAGCACACTTATGCCCCTGACATTGATCCGTTAGAACTTATCAGTGAAGAAGCTATCTTTCAGGCCTTAACCCGGATTGACTGACCACTACAAACTTCCAGCCGCTAGGTGGGGAGGAGGAGGCTGAGCCGATGCTAGATGACCCATCAACTTCGCATCAACATGGTAATGAGACTTGATCCGGCAATCAGAGCGATACTCTATAAACCTTTTTCTGCTGGAGACACCATATTTTGGGCCTTCAAGCGCCTTGTAATAGGCTAGTAAAAATACTTTGATCTGTTGCCATCGTGCACTGGGATACACTTTGTGTTGATTTGTCATGAAAAGTTCAGTATTGGCTTATGTATTTTTACAATATTATGCAATCCCTGTGTCTGCATAAGGAAAATCTGTGATATAAAACATTGTTGTCGGTTTACCAATTGCGATTTGAAGAAGGGTGAAAACCCAACCTCCACCGTACCATGTTGGTATATATATGATATAGAACCGGGTTGTGATGAACACCGGCCGATTGCTAGAGACAAAGCGTCAAAGCCAGACCGGTTTTGAAGGATGTCGGATTACCTTTAATTGTATACTTGAACAAAAGATCCGTAAGCCATGCCGGGTTAAGAAAAACTCCGGTTTAACGTAGACCTTACGAAAAACAAAAACTTGGCAAAAAAGCAAACAAAAAACCGTAGTCGAGGATTTTCAAGGGCTGCCAGGCCCAAATTGAGGCTTTTCATGGGCTGCCAGGCCACTGAGTTAAACCATTTTGGCAAAGCCTTTTAAGATGGCCCTCCAACTAACCAATCATCATTTTAACTTTGACAAGTTCAGGGTCTCAATGAGAGTAACTGTCAAACGTTCGATGGGTCGTGCCAAGATTACCTGGATAGGAGTGGCTTATTTGATGAAGGCAGGTTAACCCAGGGTTTTAGGTGAATACACCAGGCTTCCAAGCCGTGGGTCGATACCCAGCTACAAGGGTCCTTTCAAACTCTTTGGTATTTGACACAAAGAGCCCCCAAGTAACTTTGTGAGCTGTGCTCAATGGGTGCCTATGTTTGAGTTGTGCGTAGCAACAAGACTCTCTTTGGCCCCTTGGGTGTGAAGCTCCCAAGCTTTGTCGTGGCGTGATAGCCGGATTAATGGACAGGACTCCGCTTTGCAAGCAGAAGCCCCCATGTGATATATTTCTGAGCTGTGCTCGCCGGGTGCCTATGTTTGAGTTGTGGTGTGTAACAAACTCTCTTTGGCCCCGTGGGTGTGAAGCTCCCCAGCTAGATGGTGGCATGGTAGCCGGGCTAACAGGTAGTACTTTGCATTATTAGCTGAAGCCCCCAAGTTAACAGATATTTGAAGAAAAAACGACGGAGATCCTGCTTGATAGCAAGGATGCCGGTTTATTGTATTGATCATAATATATACATTGTTGAAATATGTACATACGAAAAGCCTATGGCTTTAAGTGTAATAAGGCCGTAGGAGAGCTATGTTCCATGGCCGCTGGGTCTCCTCCTCAGAGCTACGTGAGTCTTCTCGAACGTCAATGAGGTAGTATGATCCGTTGTGCAGATTTTTGCTGACCACAAAGGGCCCTTCCCAAGGTGGGGATAACTTGTGCATATCAGTCTGGTCTTGAATGAGCCGAAGTACCAAATCGCCTTCTTGAAAGGTTCTTGTCTTAACCCGGCGCTTGTGATAACGCCGCAGGTCTTGTTGATAAACCGCCGACCGAGCCAAAGCCATGTCTCGTTTCTCATCTAATAGGTCCAGGCGTCCAGCGCCTCTTGGCATGCTTGCTCGTTGTCCGCTTCAACATAATTCGCAACCCGGGGCGAGTCGTGACGAATATCACTTGGGAGGACAGCCTTAGCCCCATAGACCAGGAAAAAGGGTGTATATCCCGTAGATCGGTTTGGGGTGGTATTTATGCTCCATAACACAGATGGTAATTCTTCCACCCAACAACCCGGCGTCCGCTTCAAAGGGACCATGAGTCGAGGCTTGATACCCTTCAGAATTTCTTGATTCGCCCTCTCCGCTTGACCATTAGACTGGGGGTGAGCCACGGACGCTACATCAAGCCGGATGTGCTCTCGTTGGCAGAATTCCTCCATCTCACCTTTAGAAAGGTTCGTACCATTATCTGTAATGATGCTATGTGGAAAGCCGTAACAGTAAATAATCTTTTTGAGAAATTGGACCGCCGTGGCTGCATCACATTTACTGATGGGCTCCGCTTCAACCCATTTAGTGAACTTGTCAACCACCACCAATAGGTGGGTATTCTTGTCCTTAGAACGCTTAAAGGGTCCAACCATATCAAGCCCCCAAGTAGCAAATGGCCAAGTGATGGGGATCATGCGTAACTCTTGAGTAGGAACATGAGCTCGACATGAAAATTTCTGACAAGCGTCACACCGCTTTACCAAGTCTTCTGCATCAGAATGAGCTGTCAACCAATAGAACCCGTGTCGGAAAGCGTTAGCAACCAAGGACTTTGAACTGGCATGGTGACCGCAATCCCCTTCATGGATTTCCCGTAGAATCTCTTGTCCTTCTTCAGGAGAAACACAACGTTGGAATACGCCTGAAACGCTAGAACGGTGCAACTCACCATTGTGAACAACCATAGACTTGGACTGCCGGACTATCTGCCTGGCGAAAAGTTCATCTTCTGGTAATTCGCCCCGGTTCAGATACGCCAAATATGGAACCGTCCAATCCGGAGTGGCATGCAAAACGGTTACCAACTGGGCCTCCGGATCGGGAACAGCTAAATCCTCTTCTGTAGGCAACTTTACACATGGGTTATGCAAGATATCTAAAAAGGTATTAGGTGGTACCGGCTTACACTGAGATCCCAGCCGGCTTAGAGCATCTGCTGCTTCATTCTTGCGCCAGTCGATGTGCTCCACCTGATAACCCTTAAAGTGACCTGCCACAATATCCACCTCGCGCCTATAAGCCGCCATGAGTGGGTCCTTAGAATCCCAAGTACCAGAAACTTGCTGAGCCACCAGATCAGAATCTCCAAAGCATCGGACCCGGCTTAAGTTCATTTCCTTAGCTACACGAAGACCGTGGAGCAAGGCCTCGTACTCCGCTGCATTGTTAGTACAAGGAAACATTAAGCGGAGAACATAACAAATCTTATCTCCTCGAGGGGAAGTGAGGACAACCCCAGCCCCCGAGCCTTCCAGCTGCCTGGATCCATCAAAGTGAATGGTCCAGTATGTATTATCCGGTTTGTCCTCTGGTGCCTGTAACTCGGTCCAATCATTGATGAAGTCCACAAGCGCCTGAGATTTGATGGCTGTTCGGGGCGTATACTTCAAACCGTGGGGACCAAGCTCGATCGCCCACTTCGCAACCCGGCCAGTTGCCTCTCTATTATGGATTATATCGCCCAAGGGAGTAGAACTGACCACTGTGATAGGATGACCTTGAAAATATTGCTTGAGCTTCCTACTTGCCATAAAAACTCCATACACTAGCTTCTGCCAATGCGGATATCTTTGCTTTGATTCGATCAGTACCTCACTGATATAATAAACTGGTCGTTGAACCAGATATTCTTTTCCGGCCTCCTTACGCTCAACCACAATCGCCACACTGACCGCTCGGGCATTGGCAGCCACGTACAACAATAGAGGTTCATTATCAACTGGAGCAGCGAGGACTGGCGGTTCAGCTAGCTGCCGCTTCAACTCCTCGAATGCCGCATTGGCGGCGACACTCCAGACGAATTTATCTGTTTTCTTCAACATCTGATACAGGGGAATCACCTTCTCTCCCAAACGGCTGATAAATCGGCTGAGGGCTGCAATCCGGCCCGCCAGACACTAAACATCATTGATACACGCCGGTTTAGCCAAGGATGTGATTGCTTTGATCTTTTCTGGATTTGCCTCAATACCCCTGTTAGACACAAGAAAACCCAAGAGTTTGCCTGCCGGAACACCAAAAACGCATTTGTCCGGGTTGAGCATCATCTTGTAAACCCGAAGATTGTCGAACGTCTCCTTGAGATCATTTATCAGGGTTTCCTGCTTCCTGGATTTCACCACAATATCATCCACATAGGCATGAACATTACGGCCGATCTGTTTGTGAAGACAATTTTGCACACAACGCTGGTAGGTTGCTTGGGCACTCTTGAGCCCAAAGGGCATAGAAACATAGCAGAAGGCTCCAAAGGGAGTGATGAAGGCTGTCTTCTCCTGGTCCTTAACTGCCATCTTAATCTGATGATAACCTGAATAAGCATCCAGAAAACTCAGGCGCTCACAACCCGCCGTTGCATCAATGATCTGATCAATACGCGGGAGAGCGAAAGGATCTGCCAGGCAAGCTTATTCAAATCAGTGTAGTCCACACACATACGCCAAGTGCCATTTTTCTTAAGAACAAGCACCGGATTAGCCAACCATTCGGGATGAAACACTTCGATAATAAACCCAGCTGCTAGTAGCCGGGCTACCTCTTCGCCGATGGCCTTGCGCCTTTCTTCGTTAAAGCGGCGAAGGTACTGCTTGACCGGTTTAAACTTAGGATCAATATTTAGAGTGTGCTCAGCGAGTTCCCTCGGTACACCTAGAATGTTAGAAGGTTTCCATGCAAAGATGTCCCTGTTCTCACGGATGAACTCGATGAGCGCACTTTCCTATTTCGGATCCAGATTTGTACTGATACTAAACTGCTTGGATGAATCACCAGGGACGAAGTCAACGAGTTTAGTCTCATCAGCCGGTTTGAACGTCAAGGCCGGGTCATGCTCCGTCGTAGGTTTCTTCAGAGGGGTCATGTCCGTCGGATCAACATTGTCCTTATAGAATTTCAGCTCCTCTATGGCACAAACCGATTCAGCATAGGCCGCTTCACCTTCCTTGCAATCCAAGGCAATCCTTCGACTCCCATGTACTGTGATCGTCCCCTTATACCCCGGCATTTTGAGCTGTAGATAGACATAACAGGGTCTCGCCATGAATTTCGCATAAGCTGGCCGTCCAAATAGCGCGTGATATGGACTCTGGATTTTCACCACCTCAAAGGTCAAAGTCACAGACCTGGAATCAAGCTCATCTCCAAACACGACTTCCAAAGCAATCTTCCCCATAGGGTATGCTGATTTACCTGGTACTACACCATGAAAAATAGTGTTTGATGGTTTAAGATTCTTATCTGTCAACCCCATGCGACGGAAAGTCTCATAGTACAGGATGTTGATACTGCTCCCTCCATCCATCAGAACCTTGGTAAACTTATCGCCCCCCACCTGAGGGGCTACCACCAAAGCTAGTTGACCCAGATTGTCAACCCGGGGCGGGTGATCCTCTCTGCTCCATACAATGGGTTGCTCCGACCATCGTAGATAATGTGGTACGGCCGGTTCAACAGTATTGACTGCCCTCTTGTGAATTTTTTGATCCCGCTTGCACAGGCTAGTAGTGAACACATGATACTGTCCGCGGTTCAACTGTTTGGGGTGACTCTGGTAACCTAACTGTTGTTGACTCCCTTGGTTATTCTGCTGGTTATTACCATGGTTGTTCTGATGGCCCTGGTTGTTCTAAAATCCAGAGCTTGAACCGCCGCCCCCATGGAAACCTGGGCCTGAACCGCCCGGCGGATCCTGATCATATCGGTATAAATCAGAATTTTTAAACTCCCCCATTATGTGACAATCCTTCCAAAGATGTGTGGAAGGGGCCTCCTTGGTTCCATGCTTCGGGCAGGGCTGGTTTAGTAAACGCTCCAGATTAATCCCTCCACCGCGCTGGGGCGGTTTACCTTTGCGACGCTGCATATTTGTGTTAGCCACCAAATCTGAATTATCCGCTTTACGCTTACTGTTATTCCCATGGCCCCCTTGGTTGTGGTGCTGCCCTTTTGCACCGTCGTTCTTCTTTCCCTTCTCCGGTTTGTCCTCCTCTGAATCCGGATCCTTGGTATTATCTGAATCGGCATACTTAACCAAAACGGCCATGAGTGTTGACATGTCGTTGCAATGACGTTTGAGCCTTCCCAACTTCTGTTTCAACGGCTTGAAACGGCAATTGCCCTCTAACGTTAATACTGCGGTGTTTGCATTAATACGATCTGATGAATGCAAAATCGTTGAGACCCGTTTAACCCAATGGGTCATGGACTCCCCTTCCTCTTGGACACAAGCGGCCAGATCTACAATTGACATCGGCTGCTTGCACGTATCCTTGAAGTTCTGGATAAACCGGCGCTTTAATTCGGCCCATGAATTGATAGAGTTGGTTGGCAAGCTCTTCAACCAAGTGCGAGTTGTTCCTTCCAGCATCATGGTGAAATATTTAGCACATACTGCCTCATCCACATCTAACATCTCCATTGCCATCTCATAGCTCTCCACCCACGCCTCTGGCTGCAAATCGGCGGTGTAATTTGGTACCTTACGAGGTCCCTTGAAATCCTTGGTCAATCGCACATTACGCAATGCGGGAGTTAAACATGGTACCCCTAGGGAACTGAACATTACCCCTGGCTCCACGAAGGCAGTGGGGTGAGCCGGAGTATGTTGTCGGTGGTGCACACTACTGGACACGGCCGGTTCGTCTTCCATGCGTCTGCTGTAACTCTGGCTTGGTCGGGGAGTGGAATGAATCCTCTCATGGCTATGTGAATACGCTTGCTGTTGATTCAGTGCTGTCTGAAGGAGATCCCTGGCCCGACGCGCTTCCACTACAACTGGTGATTCGCCGTCGGTTGGGAGAGCCGCCAGACGCGAAGCGGCGGCCACAATATTATCCAACGGGTTGGAATAATGCCGGGCGGCGTTGATGATGCAACGTTGTTCTGGCGAGGCAGGTCTGCTGCGCGTGGTTGAACCGGTGCTCCTGCTTCCGGTGCCCCCGCCCGGTTTGGTGCGGGTTGGTTACCAGCTCCTGCACCTGGCATGTTGAAAAGATTCTGCGGCTCATAAACCGACGGGAGACGTGATCGGTACCTTCTTCTCATGACCTCTTCTCAAGCATTCTGATCCAGTCTAATCCAGTAAGCCCGTGCTTCCAACTCGGCCCGCTCTGTGGCCATCCTGGCATTCTCTGCTGCCAGGTCCGCTTTAGCCTGGGCTATCTGATCTTTCACCTTTAGAATCTCCGCATCGTGTTGATCCCTCGCTGCTGCGTCTACCTCTGAGGACATCAGTGCCGCTAGAGCGTCAAACAAATCAGATAAGACTTGGGCCGGAGGCGGCGCCAAGCTTCCTGCTCCTGCTGGCGTGGCCATCGTTGAACCGAAGAGCATTGCTACGGCGGTAGATGAATGAGGCGCTGGTCGTGTGCCGGCCATGAAGACGGCGGCGCGGTTTGGCAGACCGGGGGAATCCGGAATACTGTTGCCCTCGGATCTTTCCTCAATCCGACTGTCATGCAACTGGTAAAGCAATTCGGTTTCTCCGGAAGACTCGTCACCGCTGCGGTCTACGGTTTCTCCATCGGAGACCGGTTCCTCCTCATACCCCGAACCATGGACGACACCTACGAAAACATGCCTTGCCTCAGGCTGAACCAGTGAAGAACTTGCACGCCGAGCCGTCTCGATGATGTCGGTGTAGATGTCCAGCTCGGGGGCCGGTTCGCCGATCTTGCCGATGAAGACGTGAATCCCACCAAAGGGGACCCGGTACCCGTATTCGATTGAATCGGCCTCGGGACCCCATCATGCGTTGTCGATGTAGAGCTTTCCACGGCGACTCTTCGTCATCCGGCCTACGGCGTATCCCTTGAGTCCATCGAAGCTGCCCTTCAAGAACTCGAAACCATCGTGCGATAGCCCCACGGTGGGTGCCAACTGTCGTGGAATTGTCACGGCAGATGTCC
This sequence comes from Triticum aestivum, assembly GCF_018294505.1. Classification (NCBI taxonomy): domain Eukaryota; kingdom Viridiplantae; phylum Streptophyta; class Magnoliopsida; order Poales; family Poaceae; genus Triticum; species Triticum aestivum. The sequence continues at coordinate 42,952,670 of NC_057812.1, forward strand.
TCATGAAAGGACTTAGTCGTGGAGCCATCGCTACGGGTTATCTTGAAGGGGTTAAACCGGACAAGGGGACACGAGAGTTTTATACTAGTTCGGCCCCTTCGATGAAGGTAAAAGCCTACGTCTAGTTGTGATTGGTATTGCTGGGGTTTCGAAGGCCAGGGAGCGAATCCGCTTTGTCTGGCTTCGAGTTGTTGTTTCCTGTCCCTAAACCGCCGCCGGGTCACCCCTTTATATACTCAGGAGGACCCCGGCTGGTCTACAGAGTCCCGAGGCTGGCTCCTACAAGTGTCCGCCTCGGTCTCTTCTTTCCTATCTTACAATGCAAGTTTATACAATCATGGCGGTTTACTATCATGGGCCCTAAACCGCCTGCGGGCTCTGGGCCTCTAAACTTTATCCGTAAAGCGCCATCTTCTGGGTTTCCTTGGGCTTAAGTATAGCTGAGGGTGAACCGGCCCCTCCTGGGCGGTTTACCCTCAAAGGTTATATCCTCAACATGACCCCCTACCCGAGATCCGTCGGTTTTGACACCGACACTTAGCTTCTCTGCATAGCCAAAAGCCTTCATGGTCCTTGATGTGACGCTTGGCTTTTGCATGCATTGATGGCTAACGCACCCACCTAGACCTTCCATGCAAACGTCCACATCTTGTGAGACACCTTGGTCTGCCAAACTAGGTTCCAGCAGGCATTGTGGGCTCCAAGCCAACCAGTCAATAGCTATGTTTCATACCTTAGCAAACCATACAAAAATGTTGTGAGAAGCCAATATTCATTGTTGATTGAGGAAAGTTAGGTTTGAACGGGAACCTAAAATGGAAAATCATACAATATCTAACAAAATACCACTAAACAACACAACACAACAAAGAAATATATCACTACAACCTTTCTAGAAGTATCATAAAAACCAAGTTTCAAAACTGTTTCTCCAAACTATATACGTCATGGCACTTATGCAGCGTCTTGGCAAGCAAAGAAACATAAATCCTAGCACATTCAAAATAATCCCCATCATAGTTTATCTTCATCAGTTAAACTATCAAGCTGTAAAGCTAAGGCTAAATCATAAAGACTACTGCCCTCCTTCCTCGAACATTTGCCAAATTCAGCTTGAGCCATTTCCCATGACAAAAATCAGAAGAATTAAAAATCACAACATCCTTCCTCATGAGGTTTAAGCTTTAAAAATCAGAGAACACATTTCTCACATAAAAAGGGCATGCAATCCATAACTCTAACGATTTGCTGTTTTAATCATAGTTCATTTTACATAAGATTAGCACGGTTTGCTTATGTATTACTCTGAGAGGTACTTAGCTGTAAGAGAGTACATATCCAAACACTAGTAGAAAAAGGGTCAAACGTGAAGCACATTAGTGCCGGTTTGAATTTGAGCCGGCACTAATGTGTAAATTAGTGCCGGTTCCAACGGCTAGCCGGGCCACTCTCATTAGTACCGGTTCGTGGCGAACCTTTAGCACCGGTTCGTGCCACGAACCGGTACTAAAGTGAGTGGTGGCAGGATGTTGTTAGTCCGGGGCCCCTCCAGCACCTTTAGTACCGGGCCGTATCACGAACCGGTGCTAAAGGTTGTCCTACATAGACCCTTCGTCCACCCGAGCTCGCTCTGTTCTTCCCCTTTCCTCTCTCCTCTCTGTTCTTTTCCCTCTTCCTCTCAAGCTCATCACACCTTTTGCCCAAGATTTGAAGGCCCCCATCCATTCAAATGATCACAAAGGTTAGCAACTTTTTCCTTTCATCTCTCATTGCTAGATTAGCTCGTGCAATGCTTTATATAGTGATTGATTTTTGAGTTTAGTAATTTGGGAGGAATTATATATATGTGCTAGTATTTGATTTATATGCAATTTGAGGTCAAAAATAACACTTAGTTTTGCATATGTAGGTGTGGTTTACTTAGTACCTTCTAAATCTCCGTCGTAACCACCGTCGATCGCTCGCAACGTCCCGTCGCCGGCACCACCTTGTGGTGAGCCTCTTGTTCATGAAGTTTTATATAAAATATTGATGTTTGTGTGATTTGGATATATAGTTACTCGTATAATTATCTTACCGATACGTTGTTTGTTATGCATAGTGCCATGGTTTTGATATCCGTCCCCGTCGGCCCTCGTCCGGGTTATGATTTGGATGTGGTATATTCTCTTTTAAAACTATTCATTGCATTTCGTGTTTATGACAAATTATGCCCATCAAGTTGACATAGATATTTGTATGTAGGAGGTAGTTGAACCGGAAATTCCAACCGACCCTATTGTCGAGAGGATAAATTTAGTTGAAAGAGAAAACGAGGATTTGAAGGAAAATTTGAAAAGAATTGAGGGGGAGAAGATGGAATTGGAGTTGCATCTTGCCGATGTCGTCGATGATCACAAGATTAAGATGGAGAAAATGCGCTTGACGATTAGAAAGATTAGAAAATATGCCATTCATAGTGAGGCTTGGTATCATTATGCTGTTGGATCAATTGTTACCTTAGTTGCGATCTTGATCGCATTTGTTGTTGCATTTAAATTCTTTAGCTAGAGAGTTATTTGTTTGTTGCATTTAAGTGTTGTATGATCTTTATGTATGAACTTTATGTATTGTATTAATTTGATGTTTTCGGTGCTGTGTATTGAAGATGAGCTGGCAATGGATTTACGATGACCGATGCTCTCCCGAGTTCATTAATGGCGTGCGTACTTTTCTGCTTGCGGCTGAGGCAAACAAGCGAGCGGATGGTTTTATGCATTGTCCATGTGCTAGCTGTAAGAATGGTCGCAATTACTCTACGTCAAGAACCATTCACGTCCACCTGTTTGAGTCCGGTTTCATGCCCCACTATAATGTTTGGACCAAGCATGGAGAAAGAGGGGTTATGATGGAAGACAATGAAGAAGAAGAGGACGACAACAGCTATCCTGGCCATGGGTTCCCTGAATACGATGATACAACAATGAGGAAAGAAGCTGAGCCGGTAATGTGGGAAGAAGCTGACCCGGCAATGTGGGAAGAAGCTGAAGAAGAGGCATCGGATGAGCCCGTTGATGATCTAGGTCGGGCCATTGCCGATGCAAAGAGAAACTGCGCAAGTGATTTGGAGAAGAAGAAGTTGCAGCGCATGTTAGAGGATCACAAAAAATTGTTGTACCAAAATTGCGTAGGTGACAAGAAAAAGCTGGGCACCACACTGGAATTGCTGCAATGGAAGGCAGAGAATGGTGTATCTGACAAGGGATTTGGAAAGTTGCTGGTAATGATAAAGGATATGCTTCCAAAGGACAACGAATTGCCCGAGAGTACGTATGAAGCAAAGAAGGTTGTCTTCCCTCTAGGGTTAGAGGTGCAGAAGATACATGCATGCCCTAATGATTGCATCCTCTACCGTGGTGAGTACGAGGATTTGAATGCTTGCCCGGTATGCGGTGCATTGCACTATAAGATCAGCTGCGATGACCCTGGTGATGTCGAGGGCGAGCGCCCCAGGAAGAAGATTCCTGCCAAGGTGATGTGGTATGCTCCTATAATACCACGGTTGAAACGTTTGTTCCAAAACAAAGAGCATGCCAAGGCGATGCGATGGCACAGAGAAGATCGTAAGAAAGACGGAAAGTTGAGAGTACCCGCTGACGGGTCGCAGTGGAGAAATATCGAAAGAAAGTACGGGAAGGAGTTTGCAGATGACGCAAGGAACGTATGGTTTGGTCTAAGAGCAGATGACATTAATCCTTTTGGGGACCAGAGCAGCAACCATAGCACCTGGCCTGTGACTCTATGTTTGTATAACTTCCTCCTTGGTTGTGCATGAAGTGGAAGTTCATTATGATGCCAGTGCTCATCCAAGGCCCTAAGCAACCCAGCAACGACATTGATGTGTACCTAAGGCCATTAGTTGAAGAACTCTTACAACTGTGGAATGGAACAGGTGTACGTGCGTGGGATGAGCACATGGGGGCAGAATTTGACCTAAAGGCGTTGCTGTTCGTGACCACCAATGATTGGCCTGCTCTCAGTAACCTTTCAGGACAGACAAACAAGGGATACCGCGCATGCACGCACTGTTTGGACGATACCGACAGTATATATTTGGCTAATTGTAAGAAGAATGTGTACCTGGGACATCGTCAATTTCTTCCGAGTAGGCATCCCGTAAGAAAGAAAGGCAAGCATTTCAAAGGTGAGGCGGATCACCGGACGAAGCCTCGCCATCATACTGGTGTTGATGTACATGATATGGTCAAGGATTTGAAGGTGGTCTTTGGAAAGGGTCCTGGTGGACAACCTGTTCCGAATGACGCTGACGGACGCGCACCCATGTGGAAGAAGAAATCTATATTTTGGGACCTGCCCTATTGGAAAGACCTAGAGGTCCGCTCCACAGTCGACGTGATGCAGGTGACGAAGAATCTTTGTGTGACCCTGCTTGGCTTCTTGGATGTGTATGGGAAGAAAAAAGATACACCTGAGGCACGGGAGGACCAGCAACGTATGCACGGAAAAGACGGCATACATCAGGGTCATGCAAGCTACGCTCTTACCAAAGAAGAGAAGGAAATCTTCTTTGAATGCCTGCTTAGTATTAAGGTACCATCTGGCTTCTCGTCGAATATAAAGGGAATAATAAACATGGCAGAGAAAAAGTTTTAGAACCTAAAGTCTCATGACTGCCACGTGATTATGACGCAACTGCTTCCGGTTGCATTGAGGGGGCTTCTATCGGAAAATGTTCGATTAGCCATTGTGAAGCTATGTGCATTTCTCAATGCAATCTCTTAGAAGGTAATCGATCCAGAAATCATACCAAGGTTAGAGAATGATTTGGTGCAATGTCTTGTCAGTTTCGAGTTGGTGTTCCCACCATCCTTCTTCAACATCATGACGCATGTCCTAGTTCACCTATGTGAAGAGATTAACATTTTGGGTCCTGTATTTCTACACAATATGTTCCCCTTTGAGAGGTTCATGGGAGTCTTAAAGAAATATGTTCATAACCGTGCTAGGCCAGAAGGAAGCATCTCTAAGGGCCAGGAAAATGAGGAGGTCATTGAGTTTTGTATTGACTTTATTCCTGACCTTAAGCCGATTGGTGTTCCTGAATCATGGCATAAGGGCAGACTGGATGGAAAAGGCACGCTAGGAGGGGAACAAATAATATGTATGGACGGACATTCTCTCACTGAAGCACACTACACAGTTCTACAAAATTCCGCCTTGGTGGCTCCGTATATGGATGAACACAAGAATTTGCTACGCTCCAAACACCCGGAGCGGTCTGATGACTGGATTACACGTGAACAAACCAGGAGTTTCGCCATCTGGTTGCAGACACGTTCCATGCATGACACCTCTATTGAAGATGACCTGTACTTGATGTCCCAGTTACCATCTTCGAATATAATGACTTTCAAAGGGTACGAGATAAATGGTAATACATTTTACACGATTGCCCAAGATAAAAGAGCACCAACCAAAACAGTGGTGGCCGCTTTGATGCAGAAACCAAGACGGGAAAGGAAACATATTATGGTTATATACAGGACATATGGGAACTTGACTATTGACGTGGTTTGAAGGTCCCATTGTTTCGGTGCAAATGGGTCAATATGACACGAGGCGGGGTAACAGAAGACCCGCAGTACGGAATGACAACAGTGGATCTCAACAATCTTGTGTATGCAGACGAACCATTCGTCCTAGCCAATGATGTGGCACAGGTTTTCTATGTGAGGGACATGTCTACCAAGCCAAGAAAAAGAAAAGATAAGGAAGCGAATGCATCGTACGATGAGCCAAAGCGGCACATAGTTCTTTCTGGGAAGAGAAACATCGTGGGAGTGGATGACAAGACAGACATGTCAGAAGATTATGAAAAGTTTGATGAAATTGCTCCATTCACAGTGAATATTGACCCGAGCATCCCGTTAAATGATGAAGATTTTCCATGGTTACGGCGCAAAGGGACATACGCGAAGAAAAAGTTTCACACCCAAAGATCTGGGATATGATCGGCTTCACTATCATCACTTTCTTCTATGTTTCACACCCAGGAGGGAATCTCTGTAATAGTTAGGGTAGTTATGTGTTTTGGCATTTAAAACGCGAAGAAATTTGATGTGCAAACAAATTCTTTCATGCCTTTACTGATTTTTAAAGTTAAGTTATTCACAAACTAGTGATTCACACTAATTTCAAATAATTCAAAATTTAAACTATTCAAATTTGAAAACTACGGGCACTAACAGAAAGTTTGTAATTTTTTGTACCTAAAGCAAAAATATTCACAAAGAAACTCTAAATACACAAAAAAAACAACTCAAAAATAAATAAAGCAAAAAAATAAAAAAACCCGCCTGCTGGGCCAGAGCGGCCTGCATACGACTAGAAACCCAACCTGTTGTTGGGCCAGGATGCAGGCCCGCAAAGGCCCAGTAGGCCCACAGGGCAGCATAGAACATGTAGGCCCAGTAGGCCTGCTTTGGAGAGGAGCTCGAGAGAGCTACCGCACGGGGGGTTATAAACCAGTGCGGACGCCCCTCGGCTAGCGAGGTGGGACTAAACTTGCCGCACCGCACCTGTGCCAGCGCACCCTCTTTAGTACCGGGTGGTGGCACCAACCGGTACTAAAGGGGGGCCTTTAGTACCGGTTGGAGCCACCACCCGTTACTAAAGGGGGTGCGGTTCCCGCCGCTTTGCCTGGCCAAAACAGGCCTTTAGTACCGGTTGGTGGCTCCAACCGGTACTAAAGGACCATCCTATATAACTAAACACTTCAAAAATTTCAGTTTCTCATCCGCTTCTTCTCCTCTGCCCCGTCGCCCGCCAACCCCGTCTCCATATCCCTCGTTGCCGCCCCCGTCGCCGTCCCGTCCCCGTCGTCGCCGCCCCGTCGTCCCCGTCCCCGTCGTCCCCGTCGTCACCGCCGCGCCGTCCCGTCCCCGTCCCCGTTGTCACCGCCGCGCCGCCCCGTCCCCGTCGTCGCCGCCCCGGCCCATTCCCGTCGTCGCCGCCCCGTCCCTGTCCCCGTCGTCGCCATCCCCGTCGTCACCGCGCCCGTCGCCGTCCCCGTCGCCGCCCCTCGTCGCCTCTCGCCTCGCCGGTGAGCACACACACACACATACATTTTTTTAGTTTTTTAGTTATAGAATTAGTTATAAAAATGTTAGAAATTTTTCTTTTTTTAGTTAGAGAAATAGTTAGTTATATAGCATTGTTAGAAATGTTATAGAAATGTTAGAATTGTTAGAAATTTTTCTGTTTTTTAGTTATAGAAATAGTTCTAATAAAGTTAGAATTTTTTATTTTTTTAGTTATAGAAATATTAGAAATGTTATACAAATGTTAGTTATATATATAGAAATGTTATAATTTTTTTTTCTGTTTTTTAGTTATAGAAATATTAGAAATGTTAGTTATATAGCATTGTTAGAAATGTTATAAGAATGTTAGTTATATAGAAATGTTAGAAATTTTAGTTATCAAAATCCAATCATTAAAAAAATGTTACTTTTTGCGGGCATATAGCTAGTATTTGTTCTCGACAATGCTCGGCCCGCATCCTTGCCGTCGACCCATCCGCGACGACGTCCGGCTGACCCATGTCCGAGACTGGGCTCCGCCAGGCTGGCACTGGGAGGTGCTGCCTGGAGGGGCGCGCCGCTTGATGAGGAACCCGGCCCCGATCGTCGATCCTGATCTCGTTTGGTGGCGTTCGCGTGGGCCAGTTTCAGTGCGGAGGGAGCCGACCCCGCCAGAGGTGGTACGTCGCCGTGTCAGGGAGGAGGACGAGCACGTCCATCACTACATGGTTGCGTTAGAGGGCGGCAGGTTCTCCAATACCTGGCAGTTTCTTCAGGGATCTCACTTCAGTTATGATCCTATGAGGGTTCCTTCTCTTTGGGTGTCCACCGCCCGCGCCGCATGATCCGACGATGTATTCGAGATTATATATTATTCGAGACGATGTATTCCAGATTATATCTATTATTCGAGACGATGTATTCGAGATTATATCTATTATTCGAGACAATGTATTCGAGATTATATCTATTATTCGAGACGACGTATTCGAGATTATATTCGATGATGCTTATTATGTACTATGATTGATTCAGCTTTTCCTTATTAATTGATTGCACCCATGCATTGTAATTTGAATATATTTCTTTTGGATTAGTTAAACAAAACCTATGGCGAACAATACCGGCAGAGAGGGAGAAGAGGCCCTGTTCAATATCATACGCAATCCTCGCGGGCCAGATGATGATCAGAATGAAGAAGATTATGACGGTGAACCATTAGCGCCTAAGAAGATTGCGGACAAGTTCATTTGTCAGTGCGGAGTTCTTGTGAAGGACCAACTCCTGATCTCCCTTCAAGAATGGAGAGAGCCAGCAAAGCCACGTCCAGGAGTTACTTTTGTCAACGACAGACAAAAACATTTGCTTTGGGAAACGCTCATGGAACATTTCACCCTACCAGATCATTTCACAGATGCAGATGTGGAGAAAGTCAAGGACGCTGCTCTTAGGAAGATGGCGGTTGCATTCAAGAACCACAAGATTCGTGAATGGGCCAAGTATGTCAAGGAGGAAGGAAGACTCCAGTATTCGAGGGAACACTAGAGAAGCAAAGTGCTCATTGGGACGATTTCGTGAAATTCAAGGATTCGGAATTATCTAAGGAACGGTCCAGAATAAACAAGGCCAATGCCGCAAAAAAGGATAAGTTCCATAAGCTGGGGCCAGGTGGCTATGCGGTGAGAATGCCTAAGTGGGATAAGTCTGAGAAAGAGATGCTGGATGCATGTGTCACTCCAGAAACATTGAGCTGGCCCCCCAGGTGCAGGACTTGGTTCTATACGCATGGAGGGGAGTTGGACCTGAAGACAGGCAAAATTTCGAAGAAGGCATGTCTGGATGGAGCCGAAGATAAGCTACTTGTTGCAATAGAAGAGGCTCGATCGGGGTTGTTCGAGCCCAACAGAGAGAACGACGAGCTTACGCGTGCCCTGGGAAATCCTGAACACCCGGGAAGAACACGAGGCATGGGCGTTATTCCGTGGTATGAGGGGTTTTCGGACTGGAACGCCGACTACAGAACCCGTGCGAGAAAGAAGATTGCGGAGGAGAAGAAGAGGAAGATGGAGGAGGAGCAGAGGAAGCTAGACTATGAACGCCTTCAAGGCCTAGAATCAACGCACGCGGATTTGGCAATCAAATTCCAGCGGCAGCAGGAGCAGATCGACTCACTTAGCCAGCAAAGGGGGTCTAAGCAGCTAGCGGATGATCCACCAATGGATAGCACCGTCCCATCCATGCCGAGAAGCAGCGTGGGTTCCGCCCCGGGCGACGCATTGCTGGATAGCTACCCAGTGGATGACATCATGGAGAACACTAACTGTGAGCTACACTTCAAAATGAAGAACATATCCATGAAGGTGGCGGACACCCTTGCTTTTACAAATCCCCCCGAGGCAACCTAACATTGCAACCCGATTCCAGCGGGCTATGCTCGTGTCTTGGTTGATGAGGTGGTGGACCAATATTCGGGGCTAGAGCTTGACATTCCTGGAGGTGACAATGAGCACACACACTAGGAGAGGCCAACCATCGTATCATCCTATGGAGAAAGGATTGCATCATCTTTCGAAGGCCACCGACATCGCGTCATCTGACTCCGTGTCGTAGTCTGCCACCGAGTCAGCAGACTCCCGCTCCTCCAAGTCCACCAACGCGTCAGGCCACTCCTCCTCCAAGTCCGGCACAGCTTCAGGCCACTCCTCCTCCAAGTCCGGCAAAGCGTCAGTCCACTCCTCCTCCAAGTCCGGCAAAGCGTCAGGCCACTCCTCCTCCAAGTCCGGCACAGCTTCAGGCCACTCCTCCTCCAAGTCCGGCACAGCTTCAGGCCACTCCTCCTCCTCCAACTCAACCACGTCAGCCGTCTTCGCCGCCTCAGCAATCACGGAAGAGAGCCGCCTCAGCAATCACGGAAGAGAGCCGCCTCAGCTATGGTGCGTAGCGGTACAAGTCGAGGTAGTACTGGAGGTACAGGCGGAGGCAAGCGATTTCAATATGGTCCAAGCCTCGCGCCTCTTCTGCAGAGGCCTTACGACAAGTCCGAGGAGGAAAACGTAGCCATATCGAAGGCCGAGGTGGAAGCCCATTTTGCACCGAAACCACCACCGCCGCCAAGGGAGAAAGTGCCTGTGGAAAAGATTGACCACTTCATTCGTATGGCTAGACCACCAGCTCCCAAGCCTGTTGACACAGACTATAAGCGCCACCTCAGGAAGTTAAATCAAGCACGTCTACAGAAAGAGGCGAGCTCGAGCTCGAACAAATCAGCTGGCAAAAGGAGCGGTAAAACCGTTCCCCAGCTGGGAGAACAGGCGGCACAATCAACACCCCCGCTTGTTGTGCCAACAACACATGAGAGTAGGCGCGCCCAATATTATTGTGCGCAAACCGTTAACGTTCCCGGGGTGGGCGATGTGGTAATAACCGAGGAGCATATTGCGCGGGCTGAATCGATCGGGATCATTGTTGGACAACTCCTCGATATCGAGCCCATGTCTCCGACTAGAGAGGAGGAAATAAAACGGAAATATGCCCGGGGCCAACCTTTGGTCGAGCCAGAGGAGGTCAATAAGCTCCCAACGAGAATGTATGAATTGCATCAATGTACATGGACATTACCAAGATTTCCAATCGAGAGTCCCTCATGGTGAATGTCAAGAAGGATCATTACTACCATGAGAAAGCTGTGACCGTTGAGTATTCAGAACTATTTCAGCTATACAATCAAGACGCACTCGACAAATCTATCGTCAGTTGCTATTGTCTGTAAGTGATTTCTTTCTGTAATTTAAGTCTCAAGCTAGCTGTAGTGATCATTTTGATCAATCATTACCTGTAATTATCCTCACTATATTCTTTTCTGTGGTATTATGCAGGATGAAGATTTATAAAATGAAAAAAGGTGAACGCTATGGCATTGGGTTCATTGACCCAAATACCATTAATGAATACACGCGGAAAATAGATCCATATCACAAAAAAAGTGTAGAGGACAGCATGCTACAGTTCTTCAAGGAACTCAAATACAATGAAGATATACTACTTCCTTACAACTTCCAGTGAGTCACACTGTCTTGTACTACAAATTCTGTTTTTCCCTACTAGCTAGCTACATGTTTTTGCTTACATATGCCCGCTTAATTAAGACATGCAAACGTGTGTGCATGCAGATTTCACTGGATCTTGTTAATCATTAAAGTTGATGAAGGAACAGTTGAAGTGCTAGACTCGCTACTTAAGAAAGCAAGTGACTACACCATCGTGAAGGGGATAGTCAACAGGTAATTTCAATCATTATTAACTATATCTCGGCCTATTTAATTAGTTCGTCATTTCCTGATAACAACTATTTAATAACCCATTTATTCATTTTCTTTGTCGGCGGGGCAGGGCTTGGGCAAAGTTCATCAGGGCCACTCCAGCTCCAGGCGCATGAAAACAAAAGCTGAAATGGTATCGACCCAAGGTAAGTAATTAAGTAGTACTAGCTAGCTGCCATCTCTTTAATTATCATGCTTGATTAATTATTATCTGATCAAATTTCATTCTCGTAAAGGCCCTGAAGCAGGCGCCGGGGAATGATCTATGTGCATACTACATTTGCAAGAACATTCGCATGATGGCGTCCGAAAGGAGCAAATCTCAAAGACAGGAGTGGGTACGATATCGATTGTCAGAACACTATTCACAATTTTTACACCATTATCGATATCTAGTCACACAACTAATACACATGCATATTATCTCCTTCTTAACAGTTCAGAGAGGTGCGGGACAAGCTCCTACCACAGAACCGCATAGAAGCAATTCAAGAGGAAATAGCGGGATTTTTGCTCGACCAGATCATAGATCCCAAAGGAGAATACTATTACCCGCTACCGCCCCCATGAACCACTTCCAATTGTTATCGTACTCCGAAGGCACCAATTAGCTAGGCTAATGCCACTGGCTCTGAAGGCACCAATTAGGAGAAATTATATATATATATATATATATATATATATATATATATATATATATATATATATATATATATATGTATACACATGTGTGTAGATATGTGTGAATTAATTAATGATGGTTGTATGAGACATTCGATGATATATATATATATATATATATATATATATATATATATATATATTATGATCGGTTCTATTAGAAATTTTATTTATATATATGCATAACGTGTACAATATATAGTATCATAAAATACCAGCAAACGAAAAAGAATTAAATGGAAAACATAAAATTAAATGAAAAAGAAATCATAAACCCAAAACCCCCCAACATTTTAATACCGGTTGGTGATACCAACCGGTACTAAAGGGCTCCCTGCCCCCGAAGCTGGCTCGTGCCACATGGTTGCCCTTTAGCACCGGTTCGTGCTGAACCGGTACTAAAGGAGGAGGGGGGGCCTTTAGTGCCTACATTTTAGCGCCGGTTACCAAACCGGCACTAAAGGGCCTTACAAACCGGTGCTATTGCCCGGTTCTGCACTAGTGAAAGAAGCTAGACAAAGACAACAATATATTTAGATTTGGATCATACTAATGATATCTGTCACACATTCACCGAAGCTTATACTCCCTCTATTTCCTTTTAGCCAGCATATAATATTTGGTCAAAGTCAAACTTTGTAAAGTTTGACCAACTTCATAGGAAAAAATACCGACATCTACATTACTAAAGTTATATGGTATGAAAATTAATTCCATGATGTATCTAATAGTATTGATTTCATATTGTGAATCTTAATATTATTTTTCTATAAACTTAGTCAAAGTTGACAAAGTTTAACTTTCACCAAATTTTATATGCAGACTAAAAAGAAACTGAGGGAGTAATAAATATGCATGATAATTGATCCCCCGAAGTAGTCAAATAATTGACTTATTTTTTATTTTGTGGGTGAGCTAATTGACGTACCTAATGCTAGTCAAACATTCAGTTACAAATCCATGTCCAAATGTTTTGACTAAATTGTTGATTCCACTACCCAATAGGCAAACAAGAAGAGTGACAGATATTCCAAAAAAGTGATGAATATGGGGAGGCATTTTTAGCTGTGATTTCAATTATTTTATTTTATTTTAATCTCTTTAAGTACATAATTTTTTTTTGAGACATAGTACATAATTATTTTATATCATTGTATATCCTTCTCTCCGTTCGCGGGCAGAAAATGAGGCAGCTGCTCCGCGGTGGCAACGAGGCAGGGAATAGGGGATGGAGGAGGGAATTAAAGCAGGCACCTCTATTTCTCGCATTAAGCGAGAGAGGAGCGACCCCTTGCTGAAGGGAACGCTAGTTGGGCCGGCCCACGCGTGCGGGAAACACGGCCTATTTTCTGTTTTGTTTTTTCATAGTTTTTTGTTTTTTACTTTTTTACTTTTTGTACTTTAAAATATTATAAATATATATACTACAAAAAGAACTCTTCAAAAAACATTTGAAAAAATGTTGAACAAGTATTCAAAAAAAAGTTGAACAAGCATTTGGAAAAAATGTTGATAATGTATATAAAAATGTTGAACATGTATATAAAAATGTTGAACAAGTATTTGAAAAAATGTTGATCATGTATTTGAAAATGGCGAAAAAGTATTGGTAAAATGTTAGATGTGTATTAGAAAAATATTGTTGACGTATACAAAAAATATAGAATAATAAAAAGAACAACGAAAATAACAAAAGAAACAATAAATAAAAAACAAAGAAACAAAGTAAAAAAAGAATGAAAAAGAACGAAAAAATGGAGAAGAAAAAAGAAAACAAACGAAAAAAAAAGAAAAAAATCAAAGAAAACCGATTTGTAATAGCCTCAACTACGACGCGCATTCAAACCAACCTATGGTTAGATGGTTAGAGGGGCTGTGGCATCCCCAGGCCTCAGCCCACCAGGGTTCAAGTTCTGATGCTCGCATTAATTTCTAGATTTATTTCAGGATTTCTGACGATGTGCATTCAGTGGGAGAAGACATTTCCGTCGATGACGAGGTGCCTACTGTGACTTCATAAATTTCAAGATGACATACCGGCTCAGTCTTTCGGAGGTGCTCATAAGAATAGAATATGCGCATGTACATTCATAGAGGTGAGTGTATACGCGTGTATATGAGCGCTGCACTCAGCTAAAAAGCATTATGAGCTTCCAAAAGGACACCAAGTTGTATGAGTTGATGTATGCACTGCACTCGGCTAAAAAGCATTATGAGCTTCCAAGAAGAATCATCTTGCATGCCATCGGGTACAACACCGCTGCTTGAAGCTCGTTCAAGCATTCAAAACACAAGCAACATTGGCTGATCAGAAGAAGCACCAAAAACAATCCGGCAGGAAATGGAAACACGAGAAGAATTGAAATCTTACGGCTCAACACAAGGACAAAGGCAATTTCAAGAATTCTGTCAAGCTTGTGGGCGACGTGGATGTAATAACCATTCTACCGGGAACTATCCTACTCCCAACTTAGCAAGAATCAGACCCGTACCATCTGGATTGTGCAGTCCATAAATCAAAACCCATACTTTATGTTGTGTACAAGATAAAAAAAGTTCAAAACTTGAGAAATTCAAGATATGGCATGATCACCTTAATCATCGCGAAGGAGACACTTGTATAAAAAATAGATATGGGAAAAGAATTCGTCTAAAAGTGGTGGGAGGAGAAAAGGCCTTGATTGAAAAATTTATAAATGCCAAGTGGAAACTGGCAAGAGCTACCAACAAAACCAAGAAATCAATAATGTATTTTAACATTTTGCCCACCTGGGCAAAATCTTCACCTTTGGTTTCTCTCATAACCTGTAAATACAAAACTTTGTATGGCATGTTTTATTCCTCCGAGTCACCAACTCATAAAGTGGACTACTTAATATTGTTCTCCCCGCCCAATTCCTTCACTATTCGCTGTGATTCACCTAGCAGACCCTGCATCTGCGGTGCATTCGAGATGTCTGGATCGTGCTGAACAATAAGCGTGAGGCTGTGCAAGCATTTCAGGTAGTGCTGCCTGAGGGCTTTCGACACCACGTTTCTTGTATGAGGCTGCAACAATTAGATATCGTGTCACAATGGCTGTTTAGTTCTTATGCACTACAGATCCAACTGAACAGAAAGGCTGATGCTTCGTTGCATGATTTTTGACAAATGTGGAGAAGGGTCTGACACAAACCTCGTTGTAAAGTGAAATACACCTGCGCAGAGCTTGTTCAACGTGTTGATAATCAAACTGAAATGCAGCAATCCAAGTCAGCAAAAATAAAATTGATAAAATTAAGTGATACTATAGGTAAATTAAGCATGAATTAACACAATGCAGAGGAAAGTTGATCAAGTACAGAAAAAATAAAACTATGTCTATTTAACACAAATTAAAGCCTGGAATTTGTAACTTCCAACTATGAATCAAATGTTTCCCAATAATATAAAATAGAAAAATTAACCACCAAGACCACTGTGATTAGTGGCTGAATTTCAAAGGGAAAATCGATCAATTTATAAGTCTCGGTACCATTTCCATATTGAAAAAAGCATCAGTGTTGTATAGGACCTTTTCAAAATTATTTTTAAAATGGATGCACAATTTAGTATATCGAGCATCTATGAGAGGTTTATCTGGCCATATGAATATCTAGAGCAGGCATTGTTATATTACAGGCAAACAAATACAGTACAACATATAATTAGGTCATTGCCATATTAATAAATGAAGTATTGGAAAAATACCGCTGGTGCCTGTATTCTCTTTCTTGCAGCTTCAAGAAGTCCAACAACTTCAAGTGCTTGCAACTATAACAGCAAAGTATCAATAAGAAAACTGGGATTCATGCATCTACCTAGTCAAGAAGATAACAATAATAATAGTGTTAATAAATCAATTTCCAATGTTTCACAATCCTAGGTACAGCACTGCGACATCAGGTTACAACTAAATTCAAGTATGGTGGGAGATCATTCTTATGCAGAAAATTTCAGATACGATGCTAGTTATCTCTTCATGGAACATGGGGTTGACATAACATTCTTATCGTACAAAATCCCACAACAAAGGTAAAGGCAACCTGATGTTACATGGGAGCTTTATGGTAACTTTGATCAGCTTGAAAATTTAAAGCACCAATGTCTTAAAAATGCAATCCTGAGAGTTACCAACAGAATTAATTCTTAACTGATGGAAAGAAAAATAAATAAACATGAAAGCGGGTGAAAATTGTAAAAATGGCAGTAGAAGGGGTTGAGCATCATGAACAGGGTAGCATGATAAACCCCTCAGGGTGAGTAGGAAGTAGAAACATACAAGTACAACTATTGCCCCAATCTTCTCTCTTTCCATGGCAAATGTGCTATTTAATTTTTTCCGATTCTCCCTTGAAGGATTCAATATTCCTTCCGTTATCCTACCATGATGAAATATTGAAGACTTCAGTAACATTAAGCAATTCATTGGGCTACTTACCAGTATTCTAGGCAATAAATGTAATAAACATGTACAATGCAACACCATAGAAGGGATAACTAAAGTATAGAATAGCAATGAAGGCAGGCTTCAGTCAAACAGACCTGTGAATTAGATACCACCATTTTTTTATTTGAAATTTTGAGTTGAAATTTCACCAATGAAACGGTTCAGCTAATCTTTATGGGTAACATAAAATATTCCACCAGCAAGTTTAATTGTGAAATCATAGAGGCCAATAAGAAGAATACCTTTCAAAGGGATTAATCCTCAAATTTGAGAAAATCCTCGAGATTTCACTACAGTAATCTATGACATATGAAAACAAAACCACCTTTTGATGTGCTTCATGGGTTTATGGAGATAGAAACTCGGAACATACAAAAAAATGGAGCTAAATGGCAATACCTTATTGAATCATTGACAAGTTGTTTTGCCTTGACAAGGTGAGGCGTAGACAGATCATTGTTTACCTTGATATCACTAGTAATTTTAAGCAAAGTTAGCCTTGCCAAGTGTACCAATATACCTGCTACCTATAACAATGAGACCAGCATACAATAGGTAATCAATCACTGATAGAATGCAATTGTTCAACATAAATATATCTTTAGATTTCAAAAGCCAGTTCAGATTGGCTGCAGCTATGTGGTGTATCAGGCTCCAGGGTTATAGGCCACGTGAGCCAAGCCATCCTAGGCAGGCCATATGGGTCAATCCCATCTACATATATCAGACTTAACAACGAAATCTTAAGATGCATGCAACTTCAAGAGTTTCCGTGTAACAAAGCTTGTGATATATACTACCAAGTGTGACCATTAAGATAAACTGGCCACGATGCTTTCATTTGGTAACACGATGACATTTTGTTATACTCGAGAATCGGCTCAAAAGCCAAATACAAGGCAATGGCAAACCTCAAAATGATCTTCAGAGAGAATCTTCCTTCTGACAGTGAGGCATCTGAATATCATAAATAATTGAAACCTATAAGTAAGAAAACTTTAAAAATAGCCAAGGAGCTTAACAAACAACCTTTTTACCTTTCCAATAGTTCTTCTGATTCCTTCAAATTCCCTATGTTTTGAAGAGTAACACTTAAGGTTTCGGCTGCGGCTGTAGTATCCAACGAATTCCATCCCTACCAAACAGTTCCACAGATATATTTCAGTAGTTTACATGTCATGGACTGATCACTGATGTCTATGGCAATATGGTTTCATGCTCTACACTGGGCCACTTAATCATGTATACACGCAGATCGTACTGAGTACTGAGGCAGCATTCCACATGACAACTTTGAGATGTTCGGATATAGAAATGGAAGTAAAATAGTGTCCCCTCATTTTTTGGATTCATGTCAACTTCAGTCAGTTTGGTATTTACTAAAACCAAACAGTATTTCGGTTTCATACCGTATTTACCGAACTAAACTAACTGGATGCACAAGCCTATGATTTAAGGCTCATATCAACTTCACATGGCAGACCACTGAAGAAAGTATATGTTTAAAGCTATATAAGCAAACCTTCGAAAGCTCCAGATTATGTAATATCTTCCGTTGCAAATTTTCAGCTTCAGCCAGTTGCTTTGACTTCACCAACTCCTAAAAAACAGTATATTAAACAAGAGCAAAAAATGCGCTCAAGGATGAAGTAAAATCACAAACAAGAATCACAGAGCAGAACTGGTCAGAGCATGCCATAAGAGAACTTAAGAAGAGTATGTGCTCATTGCAGAGAACTTAAGAAGAGTGATCAGCAAACACATTTTTTAAGTTTAGTATGTCAATATCTGCATTTAGATAGAAGAAATGCTTTCAGCAAGGCAGATTTAAATAAGAGAAAGTACATCAGAGGCCGTTGTTTTTTATTGAATACTGCAGAAACTAAGAATTAGGGATCTGAAGAATAATTTAGCATATCAATTGGGAACACTTTAGGTGTCATCTAAAATTTCCACTCTCTGCCCACCTCTAAAATGTTCTTCCAACTGACTGTACATAATCACGCTAAATATTTTACTAAAGGATCCTTGAACCTTGAAAGGAAGCCACGATAAAAGAGACCTCTAAATTGGACGCTAGCCTCATTGGGCCAACTGAGTTACACACCCACGATAAAAGAACAGGAGGAGGCGACCCTTTGGGCCAGAGCCGGCGCGTTGGGCCTGCGTGCCCTCATTCCCCAGACCTGGGATGTACATTAATTGCACCACCCTCACTCTGTATAATTGCCTCCTAGGAGGATGTAACTGAAACCCCTTCCTTTTCAATGCAATGAAACGCAAATCTTCTGCGTTTTCTCGAAAAAAAACCCTCTCCCTCTCTCCCCAGGTGAAGATCAAGGTGTGCCTGAAAGTGTTGTTTTGCTCACCATCAAATATCGGTGTCGCATTGTATTTATATTTTAAATATGCAACTTTTGAAAGGAAGCCACAATAATCAGAGCCTCATGTTCTTCCAACTGACTGTCCGCATGGGTGTGTAACTCTGTTCCTGCCTTCTCAATACAACAGAACACAAAGCTTCTGCGTTTTCTCGAGAGAAAAGAAACATCAAAGAGCATGGCTACAGCATTTCTTTTATAAACATCAACATAGTAGAAACCCCTATGCATAAGTTTGGAAAGCATAGTTGTTTATTGAGAGCTATAACATATTTGATAAAGGTGCTTACCAAAGAGAGAAACTTCATTCTTTGTATGCACGCAGGTGATTCGCCAAGTCCAGCTTCCTAATTAGCCTTCGTTAAACCCTTTCATGCACAAAAAAGAGATTAAGATCTACTCCTAAATGATAAACGTACCTCAAGTATCCTAATAGACTCTCGAATAAGAGCTTCTGCATCTTTTCCTTTTCCTTGTTGACTTAAAACCTACAAACAGGAAAAGATATGTTTAGCCTTTTCTGGCACAACACAGTTAGAAAGCTTGAAAATGCATTTCTCTGGTAAATAGTTGCAAATGGTTCCATCTATTTAGGAGACTGTAAAAATTAGGGAAATGCTCAAGAAAACACAGTTTAGAGTGAGCTCAAAAAGGGCATAAGTGCTTCAATAAGGGTGAAGTGAGCCTTGAAGATAGAACATTTAATATTTACTCGATGACATGTGGGATCATTAGAATAAGGCACCCGCATATCAGTAATATCGTCCAAACCACCCTCATCCATTTATTCACCCATCACTTGTGTCCTCGGTCATGATTAACAAAGCTCGCAAAAAGGAAAATTTTAAAACTACGTGACTCTCTCGCATCAAAACTGTTATACTCTCGCCTAGCTGCCCCGTTCGTCCGCGAAAAAAAATAGTTCACATGTTTTATTTCCTGTGAAATTGATGGCAATAGGGTATGGTTCACTGTTCATCTTTTCTCCATTCCAAAAAGCAACTTGAAAAGAGTTTTTCCATAGGAATCAGTTCCTTCAGAGTTTTCTTTGAAATTCATTGAAACAAAATGGGGCCTAATTAATATCCATGTAGTTTACATAGTTTCCGCTTCCAAAAAACAGTGTCACCATGTCAGATATGATTGGTTATGTTTAGCTAGGTGAGTGTGTGTCATATCTGGCTAAGGGGCTAGGAAAGAAAATACATAGTTTCCACCAAACAGTGCCATAGCTTTGGAGTGTGGCCTGTGGGGCTCAGGAGCTAGTTTAGCTTAGGTGTATGCCTGCTGTATCTGGTTTCCATTAATTAACTCAAATGAAATACAAAGCTCCTGCCCTTCCAGAAAGATGTCTCTGGAAAGAATAAGAGAATATAGAACACTAACTTATACAGTAACAGAGCAGTTGTACCTTGGCAAGAAGGTACATTGTATTTGCATAGTCTGGGTTACCAAGCCCCATAACACGTCCTTCTATCTACAAAAAGTTCAAAATTATGAGCCAGAGCTACAAAACATAAATTACCTTACCGTGAAAAATTTATCCAGATATATTATTTCTGAACAAAGAATAGCACATACAATTTTTACTCATCAGTAACTGGTATGTACCACTAACAAATACTCCCTCCGTCCCATAATATAAGATCGTTTTGGAAGCTGTTTTAGCTTGTAAAACGATCTTATATTATGGGACGGAGGGAGTATTTGATTATTCAGAGAAAACAAATAAAGATAAAGTCAGCAGAATACATACTACACAAGAGGGAAAAGGACAATACAGTAGCTCTTCTTGGATGAAACATTAACAGAGTATTCACATGGAAGAATAGCTAAAGTTTGTATTCATACAAAAGACCAACTGATGCTTGGTCCTACTGGCCTTCATAGGTAAATTGGAAGAGCTTTTCATGTACATATCATCGATTTACATGCACATATTTTCTAGTGCTTTGCCAAGTGTGCCATGACACAATGCCGGATATATTTCTATCACAGTTTATCATTGTCTGCTTGTGTGCCATGTGTCAAACAATAGACAATATTGAAGTAGTGTACTGCCTTACCCAAATGTTGTAATATTAATAATCTTACTGGCATAGACACACATGATATTAAAATAACGAATGTGAAACATGCAAAGGAAAGGGAGGGTAGATAACTAATGTTCAGTACCTTCAAAGCACGCTGCAAAAAGAAACAACAGAAACAGAAAATAATATAAGAAGCAAGTTTAAACTGAAGAAAACATGCATCAAATAATACAAAATGATGCAATAAATATATTGAAAATTAAAATGGCTAAACATGCTTTCCTTTTCAAGATTGTATTGTAATATTGTTCCACAAGCAGTTCCTTAATTTTTTATGTTGCACATGGTTAGAACAAGCACAACTCAAATAAGTAGAGAAGCTTAAATTAGTGAACTGTAACAGCAAGACAGAAAATGGGCACCATGTGGGCCTTCAAACGCACCCCCCGCATACCTCCAGGGTCGCTCGCGCGGGCGACTCCGGAGGCGACTCCAAACCCTAGCAAAAAGCCACCGATCCCCTGCCTCCCTGGCCGCCGCCGCCACCGGTGCCCGGCCGCCAAAGGCGGTGTTGGCGTGTGTGTGCGCACCCTGGCGGAGCTTCTTCACGCGGAGCAGCGACGCCGCGTGGGTTGCGCGGGTGTCCGGCGAGGCGGCGGGGCGGAGGCGAGTCGGGGCGGTTGGGCGGCGGACTGGTGGCAGCGACGCGGTGCCAGGGCTAGGAGGTTGTGCGGTGGTGCGGCGCGCTAGCTTGCGGCGGCGCTCTGCTCTGATCTGGGCCCGACCTAGGCCGGGCGGGCCGTGGCCGTGGCGCGTCTGGCTAGCGACGGCGACGTCGCCTACACGGGCCTGCGGCACCCCGTCCACCCCAACCAACATCTCCCTCCCCCCACCCCTCCCGTCCGCTGCTGTTGGAGAGGATGCTGGCATGCGAGCAGCGGCTGCTCTGCTATGCCCCGGCGGATCCCGGCGGCGGAAGCTACGGGCTGGCGTGGCGGCGCGGTGCAGGTGACCCCGTGTTGTCTGCTGGACGCGCTCCTAGCAGTGGCCGGCCTGCAGGCCCTGCACTGGCCGGTGCTTCCTACCGAGACGACAACGTTCCAAGTCTCCCTCATTGTGATAGACTCCCCCAGTGACGACTTCGCCACCTCCGATCTGCCTCGACGTCGATGGCCTTCGGAAGTCCCTGCTCACGGGTCGGGGCGAAAACCCCGCGCGGTGTCGGCTTGCGCTGTCAATGGCGACGCCTGAGGGTGCCGTTACCTCCTTGGAGGCGTTGACATGACCCTGGCCGGACTTCCTCCTTGAGCACTGGGGGAAACCCTAGGTCCGGCTTGCCAGACCGGGCAGCGACAGCGTCTCAGCGTTGTTCCCTTCTTGAAGGCGCTGCCATGGCTGCACATGGAGTACCTGATGCAGCGGCGAGAGGTTGGTGATGTGGCGCTCTGGCGGTGAATGCTACATAGGAGGTGGACGCCCGGGGCGCAACGTATGCCAGTGCCGACACTTCTCCGACGAGTTCTACACCAGTCCCAGCCGGTCCCTGCCTTTCACCCCGCCGACTCTCTCTAGGCACACAAGGGCACGAGGTATGTTGGGCTGGGCAGTTCTGGAGCTGAAATCATCCCTGGAGGCGTCTGGCAACGGCGGTGTTGCTGCCCTATTGCTCCGAGCCTCGACACCTCGCCATTCTTGGCTGGAGGCAAGGCTGGAGAGACCTGATGTCGTTGTGGTCTGTAGTTGAGGGCACCTCCTCACCTAATTGTAGCAGCTTGGTGAGGACGGTCGTGTGTGTGTGCGTGTGTGTGTATCCCTCCTTTGTGGAGGTTGTACCCGTGTTATCTTTCTGTTCAATGAAATGAAACGCAACCCTTTTGTGTTTTCTCAAAAAAAAAATGGGCACCATGTGCAACCGAAAATGAGTATCCAGATGATAACTTTTGCAGTGTTGTGGATGCTATGTTTTTTTAAGAAATTCTATGATGTATAAACTGGTATGTTTCTCTGAGAAATCCTTTGATTCCTAGACCGAGGAGCGGCATACCCGCGATGTGTTCCTGTGTTGTGGCGGCGCTCAGAAGCAGACAACTTCAAGCCTCTCCTTGTCTAGGTCAGTGAGCCACTTGATTGGTACGGGCATGGGCCACATGGGTCATCAGTGATGGGCCGTACATACAACACTCCCCCTCACGAGTCATAGATATCTATCATTCCCATCTTGTCACACGCTAAGCTGCATTCTCTGGTTCCAAGTCTTTCAGTCAAACAATCTGCAATTTGAACCACATGCTCTATCTTGATAATCCCAAATCCAACTTTTCTTTGATAAAGAATCTGTCTATCTCCACATGTTTGTTCTATCATGTTGAACTTGTTAAGCTTCATGCACTAGCCAACGCAACCAAAAGTCTGAACTGATGAAAGGGCTAGGCAATCCACATATACACTTCAACACCCCCTCTCACGTGTGATGCGGGAAGTCAACACATGGATAGACTCACGTATGGCTCAAGAGGCCTATACATGGACACAAAGGGGAGAAGAACATTTTTTCGATAAACTACGAAAGCCAAGACTTGAACTTAAGACCTTAGGCTCTTGATACCATGTTCAACTTCATGCACTAGGCAACGCAACCAAAAATCCGAACTGATGGAAAGGGCTAGGCAATCCACATATACACTTCAACAGAACTAGGTTGTTTGCTATATTAATTGCCGACTTGTTGTCACACCGTACATTCTAATAGATTCCTTGTCTATAGCAACTCACTCAGTCCCTAAGACATATCTCTGTATTTAGCCTCTGCAGTTGATTTCGAAACAGCGGGTTGTTTCTTGCTTCTCCAAGACACTAGATTTCCTCCAGCGAAACCACAATGGCCTAAAGTTGATCTGTTGTCATCAAGCTGCTAGCCCAATCAACATCATAATAACCATCTACAACAAGGTGTCCATAACTCTTGAACAACAACCCTTCCCCATGAGTACCTTTCAAGTATCTCGAGATTCTATGTACTGCCACAAGATGTTCACTTCTAGGCTCATGGATGTAACTAGTCGCAACACTTACTGCAAATGCAATGTGTGGTCGTGTACGACACAAGTACAACAAATCTTCCCACCAATAGCTAATATTTTTGTTTAGCCACAAGATCACCAAATTGGGCTGCAGTCACTTTGTAGTTTTGATCAATTGCGGATGAAGCTGCTCGAAAGCCCAACATGCCAACATCACATAGAAGGTCCAAGGCATACTTTCTTTGAGAAAGAGCTATTCCTTTTCCAGACATGGCCATTTGTATACCAAGTACTTGAGTCGACCAAGATCTTTAACTTCAAAGGCCTTTACTCAGACACTTCTTTAATCTTGCTATCTGTACGTCATCCTTCTCCGGTGATAATGATATCTACATAAACTACACGAATGATTATTTTCCCTTTAGAGTGTCTATTAAACAATGTATGATCACCATTGCATTGTCCATACCCCATGTGACACACTGCCTGTCTATACTTGTCAAACAAAGCTCTTGGAGATTACTTCAGCCCGTAAAGGGCTTTCTTGAGCCTACATGCCTTGCAAGCAGTCTTAGAAGTCAAGAACCCAGGTGGGATCTCCATGTAAACCTCCTTCTACAAGTCCCCATGCAAGGCCACCCAAAATTTGGTGCACAGGAGATCAGAATCCTCATAGCATTCATCTTCGCTATTGGAGCAAAGGTCTCATCATAGTCAATGCAATGCACCAACGACGGTACATCAGTGGGCCAAACCAAAGAAAGGCCGTCTCTTTAATGACGTGGTCATGCGGATATGATCCAACAAAAGAGATGTTGAAGAATATGCCCTACTCAAGGAGTCAAGCACTTGATCAAAACTAAATCATCCCACGACATGAGCACATAGGAAAGATGAAGAGAAGGATAATCAACACTAACAAAGATATTTCCTACCAGTAAGCACCCCACTAACTCACACGTCATTCTTGCATCTCACTGCCACTATGCCTGAGAAATGGCAGAAAGCAAAAGGTGTGAACCTTGTAATCTTTTCTATACAGGAAAACAAACCCTCTTCAAAGCTATACATTGTGGAGTACTGCTGTCAGCAGAACATTCCCTAGTGTGTAAGAGAATTTGAAGGTGATAAAAGGCAGTGAAGTATTCCAACAGTCCGCCACGACACTCGCCCCATGGCAGAGAAACCCTTCACCAAGCAGCGGAGCTCAGCATTTCCACCACACCGATGCCTCCGATCTCCCCCACAGTTCCCTTTCCCGAGAAGCAACTTATCTTGGCCATTGGACCGCGTATAAATACCCACGGGCATGCAAGGCAAGGCCCCTATTTCTTCACCTTCCTCCCCTCCCACATAGGCATGCGATCTTCTCCATGGTTTTCGGCAGCAAGGTCTCCCCGCCCATGCTCAGCAGCATAGCACCCCGATATGCTTATCTGCATTCATTTTCGTGGGGATACATATGATGCACTTCACATGGTGTTTTGATGCGTTTGGTTTGGTTTTTGTGGCAGAGATAGCGCCCATGGTGAACCTTTTTTGGCGCCGGATCAATGTCGCATAGGCTGTGTGTACTTGGAAAAGTTTTGTGTTCCCACGTAGAGAAATGTTTGTGCTGTGAATTGTTGTGTGGCGCATGCGCGCCTCGCTTCACGGTTTTCTATGATGTTCTCCTTTTGATTCATAATCATAAGAGTCTATGCAGAAAAACAATTAATGCTATCTCTTCTAGAACTTTTTTGGCTTGCCATCTTTACTTGTTTTGAAGAGCTCATTTTGGAGTATGTTCGTAAGCATCCAACAACAACAACAAAGCCTTCAGGCCCTGTTTGTTTGGGCTTTTGCTTCTGCTTTTGCAACTTTTCCACTTTGGTCAAAAAGCCACAAAAGCTCCTAAATAGATGCTTTTGGATCTTTTATGGCTTTTGGAGCTAAATATTGTTATATTGGTTCATCAAAAGCCATAAAAGCCCAAAAGCACCTATTTAGGAGCTTTTATGGCTTTTCGGCCAAAATGGAAAAGCTGCAAAAGCAGAAGCAAAAGCCCAAACAAACAGGGCCTTAGTCCCAAACAAGCTGGGGTAGGCTAGAGGTGAAACCCATAAGATCTCGTGATCAACTCATGGTTCGGGCACATGGCTAGCAAGCTTCCACGCACCCTGTCCATAGCTAGTTTTTTGGTGATACTCCAATCCTTCATATCTCTCTTTACGGATTCCTCCCATGTCAAATTCGGTCTACCCCGACCTTTCTTGACATTCTCCGCACGCTTTAGCCGTCCACTATGCACTGGAGCTTCTGGAGGCCGGCACTGAATATGCCCAAACCATCTCAGACGATGTTGAACAAGCTTCTCTTCAACTGGTGCTACCCCAACTCGATCTCGTATATCATCATTCCGGACTCGATCCTTCCTCGTGTAGCCACACGTCCATCTCAACATACGCATCTCCGCCACACATAACTGTTGAACATGTCGCCTTTTAGTCGGCCAACACTCAGCGCCATACAACATTACGGGTCGAACCGTCGTCCTGTAGAACTTTCCTTTTAGCTTTTGTGGCACTCTCTTGTCATAGAGACTGCCAGAAGCTTGGCGCCACTTCATCCATCCAGCTTTGATTCGATGGTTCACATCTTCATCAATACCCCCATCCTTCTGCAGCATTGACGCCAAATATCGAAAGGTGTCCTTCTGAGGCACCACATGCCCATCAAGGCTAACCTCCTCCTCGCGCCTAGTAGTACTAACCGCACATCATGTACTCGGTTTTAGTTCTACTAAGCCTAAACCCTTTCGATTCCAAGGTTTGTCCGCACATCATGTACTCGGTTTTAGTTCTACTAAGCCTAAACCCTTTCGATTCCAAGGTTTGTCTCCATAACTCTAACTTCCTATTTACCCCGTCCGACTATCTCAACTAGCACCACATCATCCGCAAAGAGCATACACAATGGGATATCTCCTTGTATATCCCTTGTGACCTCATCATCCAGCTTGACCAGGATAATCCGGTCGCCACGTCTCTTGACGTCTACCACTCCATCCTTGAGGCTCTTGTTGATCAAGATGCCTACGCCATTTCTATTTGCAGCCGTCCCCGTGTACCACAGCTTGAAGCCTATATCCTCCACCTCCTTCGCCTTTTGACCCGTCCATTTGGTTTCTTGGACGCAAAGGATATCAACCTCCTCACCATTGCATCAACTAGCTCCCGAAGCTTCCCTGTCAAAGACCTACGTTCCAGCTACCTAAGCGAATCCTCCTAGGCTCGGCTAGCTTCCTCCTACGTTCGTAAGCGTTCGCATTAGATTTTACATTTGGCGATCATCCACACGTATTACTTGTTCATTTCAGAGCACCTTTGCGTTTAACATTTGAGGGGGCAGAATAGGTGTACTAAATAGTGGTATTTCCGATACTTTCCTCGTTTTGTTGAAATTATGCTGCAATCGAATAGTTATGGTCAATGAATTGGCTTGAATAATTTCACGTATCTTAAATGGGGACTCGGATAATTGGTTTCTAGTTTTTACTGCATTCTGCAAAGGAATTAAAGTTTCTAGCATTTTATTCACTTTATTTTTAATTTTTTTTGCAGCGAACATATGTTGGTTTTACGCATTCAAGAAGGCACACCGGCTGGATTAGAATTCTATCGGTCGCAGAGTCAAGCGGTTCAAGACGGCTCTGCTCCAATGACTTGATATGGTGAGACAAAATCTCTATGGCTCCATGTATTTTGCATGCTCTTGCGTATATGGTGTTTCCTTCATTAGTTTCATTCATTTTAGTTCATTTCTAGTTGCTTGCTGTTTTTGGCTTGCTTGTGCCTTTATTTACCTTGCATGGCTTGCAATTTTCACCTTGTTGTAAAACCAATGTATGTAGCTAGTAGCTTCATTACTTGCTTGATAAAGCTTTAACAAATTGCTAAGTGGATAAGTGTATCGCTTTGATTGGCTATAGGTCTCAGAATTCAATTTACACTGATGGAAAACAAGCCAATACAAGAGAACTAGTAGCTTGATTGATATCTCAATGTATGAGTGATTAAAATGCTCATAAAAATGCGGTTGAATTGGATGGTGTTTGCCTACTTGTAGCTTGTATTTGGAGCTTGGATGTTTTATGACTCCTCAATTCATTTGATTTCAATTCAATAAAATTGTAATTGTGTGATAAGATGATAGATAATTAGCCGATGCCCAAGGTGATTCAATTGGTATTTGTTAGGAGATG
The DNA here is from genome assembly GCF_018294505.1 of Triticum aestivum. Taxonomy (NCBI): domain Eukaryota; kingdom Viridiplantae; phylum Streptophyta; class Magnoliopsida; order Poales; family Poaceae; genus Triticum; species Triticum aestivum. The sequence continues at coordinate 42,980,897 of NC_057812.1, forward strand.
TCATGAAGCAAGTATGCAAGCTGAATTTATTAATTATGTTACTCCAGAAGTAGTGTAATGCCACAATTATGTTATTCCAGATGATATGATGCATCCTTTGCTCCTTTTTATTTTATATGTACATGTGCTAAGTTCTAGTTGCTTATTGATTGAGAGAAATCCACCACATATCCTTTTATTCAGGAAACGAACCGAAATGAAGGAAACACCACATACGCTAGAGTATGCAAAATACATAGAGCCATGGAGATTGCATCTCGCCTTCTCAAGTCATTGGAGCAAAGCAATCTTAAACTGCTGACTCCGTGACCAACAGAATTGTGATCCAGCCGGTGTGCCTTCTTCAATGCATCATACCTACCTATGTTCATAGCAAAAAAGTAATCTAAAAATAAAACGAGCAAAACGCAAAAACTTCCATTTACTTTGTAGGGTCTAGTAGAAACTAGAAACCAATTATTTGAGTCCCCATTTGAGATATCTAAAACTACTCTAGCGAAACTAATTGGCCATAACTATATGATTGCAATATGATTTCAACAAAACGAGCAAAGTATCGGAAATACCACTATCTAGTACATCTAACTGCTCCTTCAAGTGTTAAACACAACTGAAATGAACAAGTAATATGTATGGCTAATCGCGAAGCAAAATCTAATGCGTAAACTACGAACATACTCTAAAATTAGCTCTTCAAAGCAAAAAAAATAAGACAACCCAGAAACTTCCTCCAGGAAATCACACAAACTATTTTTCTCATAGACCCATATGATTGTGAATCAAAAGCAAAAAACATCCTAGAAGAACACGAATCGAGGCATGCATGCCCCCCCCCAAATCTCAGAACAAATAATTTTAAATGTGTGAAGACAAAAAAATTCCACAGCCTACACGGCATTGATCCGACACCAAAAAAATTCACCGGGAGCACTCGATCTAGCACAAAATCCAAACCCAAACGCATCAAAACAACATGCAAAATGCACCATATGTATGCCTGCAAAAACGAATGCACGTACAGAGTTAAGAGACTTTGGGGGCATTCGGGCTCGATTCAGTGGTTACGCGCATGATAGGTGCGATGCTGCTGAGCGTGGACGGGGCAACCTCACCGTTGAACACCTACATGGAGAAGGTCGTCATGCCCAGGTGGGAGGAAAGGCAAGTGAAGAAATAGATGTTCAGCCTTGCGTGCCCATGGCTATATGTATGTCGATCCAACAACCAAGATAAGTTGCTTCTCGGGAAAGGGAACCACAGGGGAGATCAGAGGCGTTGATGTGGTGGAAATGGTGAGCTCCAGTGCTTGCTGAGAGGTTTCTCTGCCTCGGCGATGGGGCAAGCATCATGGCTAGCTGCTGGAACACTTTGCTGCCTTTTTACCACCTTCAAATTCACTTGCACACTAGGAAATGTTCTGCTGACAGTAGTGCCCCACAATGTTCACCTTCAAAGACGGTCAGTTTCTCTGTATGGAAAAAAATACAATGTCCACACCTTTTGCTTTTTGCCGTTTCTCGGGCCGTGAGATGCAAGAATGACGTGTGAGTTAGTGGGGTGTTGGCTGCTAGGAAATATTCAGGCCCTTTTCACCCGCAACGCGATACCGGAGTTATACATTTTCAAGGTAGAGTTTTGTCCTCTTTTGCTAGAAACACTACAAAAGTAGAAGCACCCTTCTAGAGATAAGAATAGCAAATGTTTTGAAGCACTGATGGAAGCATGCCATGCTAAAGTTGACGATCTCGTTTGTTTATCCTTCTTTTCATCTTGCCCTATGTGATCATGCTACGAGTGCATCAAGATGATTTAGTTACGATCGAGTGCTTGACCCCTTGAGTAGGGCATATTCTTCATCATCTTTGTTGTTGTATTGTATCCCAATGACCACGTCATCAAAGAGACGGTCTTTCTTTGGTTTAGTCCACCAATTTACCGTCATTGGCCTGGTTATACTCGCCACAAGCCTTGCTTTGTACCTTCCAATCTTTCCTTCTACATTCTGCTTCACAGGTGTATACCCACTTGCAGTTGATTGCATTCTTTCCTGTTTGGAGGTGTTACTGCCCATGTCTTGCTCTTACACAGAGCCTCGAGCCTCCAGCTCCTCCACCAAGGCCATATGTCATTTTAAGTCACCCGTTTGCCTTCATATAAGTCGGAATTGACACAAACTGAAGAAAAGCAACAAATGCTCTATAGTTTAGACTAAAGAGAAGCAACAAATGCTTTGTAGGTTGGAGATAATGCCTCATACAGAACTTAATTTCCAATATCATTGGCATCGAACCCATACCGATTATCTGGTACCCTTGTTCTTGCTCGAGTACTTCTCCCCAAAGAAATCGGCCCATCAATTGACCCTTCGGTAGCCACTGACCCTTCAGCCTGGTCCCCATCAGAGGAGATGGAAATCACATTAGTACTACCCTATTGTTCCATCAGTGGCTGATCTAGTTGCTCCCCCTAATGTGCAACACATTACCACTCTTCCATGAATACACCTTGAGCTGCTTCGCTTGCTCTGCTGTCCACCTCAGCACACTGCCAGGCACGCTACCAACTTGAGCCGATGCACCAACCTGCGCATCACTAGTGTAGGTCGATGCTTGTGTCACAGGAGCCACATGAGTTAATGTGCCACTACTATCCCCCACTTGACCAATTTCACCAACCCGAGATTGGTCATGGCCTTCGGACATGATGCTTAGATCATTTTTCTCACCATAAGAAGGTTTTGACACACAGAATGTAACATCAATGCTCACAAATGTCATCCTCTCATATAGATTCTAGCATTTGTACCCCCTTTGTCCTGAAGAATACCCAATAAAGATACACTTGACTCCTGAGGATCCAATTTGTTGATGGCCTATGATCACGAACAAAACAAGTGCAACCAAACACCTTGGGAGGAATTAGAAATTTATTTTCTGTGAAACTTAACTCACAACAATTTCATACCTTTCAACCGGGATGGCGTGCGATGATCAAGAAGGTGGCCATCATCACAGCTTCACTACACAGAAACTTGGGCACATAATGGTGAACATCAATGCCTGAGCCACGGTTCAACTTGCTCTTGTCCACACCATTCAATACATCAGGAAATATTTGATACATTTTGTCAAAAGACACATGTCCCATCCTAGATTAGGGCTCTAACTTCCTTATCCTCGACAACTGCAGCTAGCATGTGCATTCCCTCATGGTCTGTCCTGTTGCGGTCCATGTACCACAGCCCCCTACGCCTTGCCTTGGGAGCATGTCCCATCCTGGATTAGGGCTGTAATCTCCATATCCTCAACGACTGCAGCTAGCATGTGCATTCCCTCCTGCTCCGTCCTGTTGTGGTCCATGTAACACAATCCCCTATGCCTCACCTTGGGAGCATTCCAATGAGGAGCATTTGAAGAACCACCACCCCGATTCTGACAACATCTCCCATTCCGACCACCTCCATTGCTACTACCAACACCTACCTCCGCCTTGGGAGCATTACAATCAAGGAGTTCAACATCCATGCTAGTATCAGGTAGTCAATATCACTCCACTTCTTCCATTCCGAGCTTTCCTTGTTAGCATGTTCTTCAACCGTCTGAAGAACATATCCCATCAGATCCTTTGGCTTCAATATCAACAGGGCCCACCTCGACCAGCTTAGGCAGCTGCTCCTGCCATTCAAATTCACGTCATTTGGCATGAGCTCAAGCTTCAAAACCCGATCTACTTGGAACACGACAAGTGCACCACCTTCTGCATCGGTGTTGGAGATGACCCCTCAACAATTTTCGCAGTCATGAGCTACGTCAGTTTCTCAAGAGCAGTGGCCAGTTCAGACCCCATGACAGCCTCCATCTCTTCTTCTCCTAGTTGTACCACCTCCAGTGTTGCCTCCTTCCTCTGCAATCAGCAGCCACACCACCACCAGGATCACTCACTTTAGCTATGAGAACCTCTTCTACGTGCGTCAGCGCCAAGTTAAGCCATCAGTTCCAACAACACCAACCTCAACAACAGCAACAACTCCGGCAGTGCCTCCCGCTAACACTCCACCACCTGTGCGCCGCCCAACCACCAGTCGATCCGCGCCATCCCATGACACGCCAGCGCGCTGCCCTTTGCTGCAGCCGCCGCATAGCTCCAGGCCACCACGTTGCTCTGCCGCGAGAGGGAGAAAGATGAGCCTCGCTGACGACGCTGCCATCTCCAGGGCCCTGGCCTCTGATACCATGTAGACCGAAGAGAGGCAAACAACTTTGAGCCTCTCATTGTCTAGGTCATGGGCCAAAAGTGATGGGCCACACATACAACACTATATTTGATTTTCCTGGCTATTCCAATGTGATGTTGCGCACTATTGAGGTTTCCAAAGATTATTGAAATATGGCCATCATTGTGTCCAGCAAGATTAAAGAACTACTTCCTCCGTTCCTAAATATAAGTCTTTCTAGAAATTCCAACAAGTGACTACATACGGAGCAAAATGAGTGAATCTACACTTTAAAATATGTCTACATACATCTGTATGTTGTATTCCATTTGAAATGTCTAAAAAGATTTATATTTAGGAACGGAGGGAGTACATGTTAAGGTAGCAACAGGAAATGTATATTCATTCCTTAGAATTATTGCCTAGATGACATTTCAATTAAAAGCTTGTCAAACATTACAAGATAATACAATTACAAAAAACATAAGACATTAACTCGAAAAAAATCATGAGGTAAAAACAGGTACCTCAAAACATGTCTGAGCTTGATCAAACCTGCGTTGGATATAATAGTATTGCCCAAGATTACGGAAAGCTGCTCCAACCCTACAAGAGGCATGTAAAGTATTTTTATACAATTCCAAAATTAAGGTAGTTCTCCAACACACGGAATTTAGATGAAACACTATATGCATTGACAAGTGCAGTCAACCACGCAACACACACAGGCAACACACACAGACGAAAGTGCATACCATCCTTCCACTCACCAACAATGGTATACAATGAGCAGGCAGGAATGTGTAACACATACTAGAATGTAATGAACAAAAATATCTGTCATATATACTCTTTTTTATCCCAAAAGAGTGGTATTTTGCTCCTGACTAGAACTTTCTTTTACAAAATGAGCCGAATCAAAGTCACTGAACAATGATATAGAACACATTATAATCTAAAAATCAAAGTACCGTATATCATCAGGTCCAAATGATTGCTCCAAGATTTCAATCGCTTCCAGATATAACGGCTCAGCTTTCTCATACTCTTTCCTTAGCCTATAAAACTCTGCCTGCAAAACTTAGGATAATAGTTAAATAGGGGAACAAAAAGGAATGTTGCTTCATGCAAGACTTGTATTAACTTTTAAGGTAGGTTTACGAAAGCCTACCACAAAAGAGAGCATGGCCTGCCTATTCAAATTTGTAGACAAAAACTATTTGAGTGCCAGTGTGTCAAATGCAACCCGTACAACTTAAACTAGGGGGGATAATACAGTGGTATTTGTACAAGAAACCAACAATTCCGGTCTTTTGAAGTTGTTTGGTTGAGAGAGCTTAAATGGTTACGGGTTTAATGGAATCACATGATAAAGATTGGACTTCACATGCAGATTCATAAACGTATGGAATCTAAAATACAATGCGCGGAATCTATTACTGAATCCTGATACACACAAGTATTTTAAATTCTATGAAGCATAAAAACTAGCAAACAAGAGTTCTCTAGGTGACTTATCAGACACTTTGATTTAATTGGTAGCCTTACATTGTCAGTCCCCCCACGCAGTTTAAATATTACAAAATAGACATAATTAAGCATATAATGGTATGGTATTAAATGCAGCTGAGTTTACCAGTTTAGTTCAATGTCTAACCTGTTCAAACTTTTCCACATATTTCTTGCTGAACTTGCATAGGTTAGGACAACAAAATCTGTGTGCACTTTAGCATCCCTAAGAGAATCTGGCACACCTTTTGAGTCTATGGTTGTATGTCCCACTGTCAAAAAAAGAGGAATCTGGACAAATATGTTACTACTTACTACGAACAGAACCTATTCCTAACTCGGTTAAACTTTCCTAGCTTACAGCAAAGTGTGGTAATGTTTGACTATGAACCCAAACAGATCTTAAACCTCATAATCTAGCTTATGGACTTATATGGGTACTGCAGTTCCATACATTAGAAAGGCAAATAGAATGTTACTTCAATCTTCAGTTCATAATCAACAGTAACACATACCAAGTTGTTCAGAGCTGATGCAGCATGTGGATCTCTGAGTCCAAATCCTTCTTTAGCTTCTTGTAAGGCTGCCTTGAATAACTTCTCTGCTTCATCTAGTTTTCCCTGGAAAATTAATATAAATGGATATGATAGACTAACAACAACTGTAATTTAACGGTCGAATGAAGAGTAGGAGTAACTAAAGAGACACGCCTCCTTTCCTCCTCTCATACAGTTATACTCCAACCAAACATTATGATGTTAAAAATTTGTAATGCACAGGGTATATGGTCCAAACAGTCATACTTAATTTAAATGTTCAATAGTTGCATGATTTTGCAACTGAAGCAAGGTCTTGGAATATGTACTTCCAATACGAGAAGTTGCTAAACCCAAGCTTTCAAGAAATACCAATAAAAAATATCATGGCAAATTACCACCCAGTTCCCGTATATCAACATGAAACAGCACATAGTTTAATACTTTAATTACAGGCTAAACCTTCCAAATCCACATGGTTTAATGAGGAAACTGAAGAGTTATCCCCATAGTAAGAGTTGCAGCAAGTGACCAAAAAGTGTGGACCAAACAGGTTATATGAAAATCGGTCAGCATCAGGGGACTAAGCACTGGAGTTGTTCTTTCTAGGCTATGATGTATCAACATGATTGTGGTTAAATTTCGCATCATTTTCGGGAAACACATATAATAAAGAGAATTATGTTTGAACAGAGGAGGAAACTATAATGTAGTACTAAGATTATTTTTCTCAGAAGGATAATGCCAAAAGGTGGTTCAGATGAAGGTAAGGATAATGAGAACCTTACTTCCATGAAAAACTCTCGTGCTTTATCAGTGCACATTCTCCATTTGATCGTGTGTTCATTTGAGATCACTGAACCATCTTCAATGCGACGCAGGCCAGTAACATTTACATCAGCTTGCTCACTTGTAGCTGCTGGAGCAACCAAATCATCCTGAGCCAATACAGAGTTGCTGCTCAGGCCAAGAACAACAGCTGTAACAAGACTGGAATTAGGATTGCCATGGTATCAAATATGATATTTATTTGATTAAATCAAATGGAGGAGGCTGCATATGCAGAGAGCAGACCTGCTTGCCCAATCAGTATGGCGGCATATGTTGAACCCTTACAACTGAAGTGACCATCACTAGAACCTGTGAGAGAAAATCATTAATTTCACTCATCTTGTTAAAATGGTTATGATGGCAAACATGAGAAATACCACCCTTACTGCAGTAGGAACAATACCCGCGGGACAGATTAAAATCAGATCACTAATCTAGTCTTAGGCCCTCACGACCCTCGCGTATCTCTCAGTACATCCGCCCAAGCAATCGGAGGCAGCATCATCGCAATCTCACGATCTAAGACACTACCAGTCCGCCTCGCTACAGCTATTCCGCCGCCAAACTGAAGACCCGGCGTGGAGATCCTGCGAGGGGTAGAGAGTAGAGGCACGGATAAGCGCTCACCTGACGTGGAGGCCGCGCCGGCGGCCGCGCGGGGCAGGCTGAAGCTCCTCCAAGACGGCGCGGCGGCGAGACGACCCGCCGGGGCGTGGCGAGCGTGCCGCAGGAGCGAGAGAAGCCTCCGCCGCGAATACATGCTCCGATATTTCGTCGCCTCTCGACCGGCGGCAGGGGCTGGCGGCAGCGGAGGCGGCGGGGACGGCGCTTGCTTTCTTCGTCGGCGGCAGCGGCAGGGAGGCGGCCAGCGCGACGAGAGAGGAGGGAAGGGTTTGGTTGGGCCAGGGACAAGGACCAGGCGGTCAGTTTTAATTTGGGTCCCAATAACATGCAACGGACGGCCCAATAACTACCGTGAAGCAACTTTTTTTCTTTTGAGTAATTACCGTGAAACAACTAAATCCAATAGTTCGCCGCAAAGGCTATATCTTGCTTATACCTTTTTTTAGAATCATATCTTCCTTATACCTAGTGCTCTTTCGGTCTCGCCTGAAGCATTTTCATACCCGCTACAGTTTCAGACCGGCTTCTTTTCCGTCTGTTTTTTTTTTTGCGTTTGCTGTTTCTGATCAAAAAAAAAAGATCGCTCGTGGGGGTTTCTTCTGGATTTTTTGTCATTTTTATTTTTTTGTTTTATTTTATTATTATTTTGTTTTTCTCTACTTCTTCAATGGTTTTCTTCAGTTTTATTATTTTTTTGGTTTTCACTAATTTCCTTTGTTTCTTTCATGGTTTTCATTGGCTTTTCTTTTTTTTCTTCGTCTTTGTATCTTTCTTGGTTTCCATGGGGTTTTTTGCTTTTCTTTCTTTTTCGATTTTACATCTTCATTTTTATTTTCTTTCTTTCCTTATTTTAATCAGTTTTTTTCTATTTCTTTATCGGTTTTTAAAACATGGTCAACATTTTTTATATGCACGTTTAAAAAAAATCAAATGCTTTCTTAACATTTTTCAAAGACAAGATTAAAGATTTCTAAAAGTATAGTCAATTTTTTCTATAGACGTCTTTAACATTTGTCAAATGCTTAATTTAAATTTTCAAATAAAAGATTAACATATTTTGAATACATGGTAAACATTATTTTAGACATTTTTAGCATTTATAAATGCTTGATTAATATTTTCCAAAATACAATATTAACATTTTTTAATGCATGTCAACATTTTTTCCTATACACATTTAACATTTTTCAAAGGATTGATGAAAAAACTCAAATGCAAGATTAATTATTTTTTAATAATGGTCAACTTTTTTCTATACACATTTAACATTTTTTTCAAATGCTTGATTAACATTTTTGAATATACGATCAACATACACATTTAAGAAAATTTAAATGCTTTATCAACATTTTTCAAATGCTTGATTAATATTTTTTAAATACATGATCAACTTTTTCACACACATTGTATGCTTTGTCTATACATTTTTTTACACATGAGAAAGAGAATTTGTATACAAATTTAACAATTTCCAAATGTTTTGTTGACATTTTTTCAAAAAAATAATATGGAAATTATTTTTTAATATATTTATTTATAATATTTGGAAATATAAACGAAAGTGAAGAAAAAAAAGAAAAAAAACGAAAACGAAACACATGAAAAAAAAAGATGAGGTTGTGACCTCCTGCACGCCTATTAAAAAAGATAATTAATTTCTAGTTAGTCAAATCACAGATTACAAAATTAGGTTTTGCTTGTCTATTACTATGTGTTCTTTCTACTATGTGAGCACCTACAAAAAAAGCAAAACTGCAAAGCAAGCGTGTGTTTGTTCTGCGGAGAAGTGCTATGATTCGCTACCCAGTGGAACAAAATGGTGTATCCTTGAAACCACCTTTGTGTTCATGGCTAGCTTAAGCTTGTCTCATTTTGTCTGGTATTCAAATATCTATATTAACATTCTTCGTACAATGTAGCTTACTGATCATTCTGGCATATTTCGGATGGCAAAGGAACTAGATAGGATTCTTGATTCATCTAAAGCCGAACCAAATGATGCTTCCACCTCGTACCCGGAGAAAATAATCACTCCGATATGTCAAACCATATCGGTGGTACATTCATCTATTGAAGTTCTGTGTTGATTTCCACTTTCTATTAACTGTTAGTGTTACATTTTATTACATCTGAATTGGTGTTGCTAACCCACTTGTGTATCGTGTTGTCTGCATATTGACAGTTTGACACGGGTCTTTCATAAATTGAGGAGGAGGTCCTATAATCCGCTGGTATAGTTTGGTGCTTTAAGATCTTAGCACTAACCCCAACTTGAAATTGTTCACTTAGTGTGTTACACTGTTACTTGGCAGCTAATGTCTTCAAAACTAATCTACTTTGAGTATTAAAGTCAGCTGAATCTTTAAGAAAACCAGACTTCTTGACTTTGCCTTTTCCTGGCGTAGTATAGTTAGCAAAGCACATAACCACTTTTCAAGTACGAACCACCTCAACTCCGCATAATTATGCAGCTCATATTGATTCCAATCTGTATCTCTTCGGTGTTACAGGTTCTTCTATGCCTCCAGGGCATGCATATAGCTCTGCACTCAATCAGCCTGAAACAAAATTTGAGCTCGATGGAAGCTGATGCGGCTGTGCATCAAGAATTTACTTCATTTCAGTTGAGAATTCAGGTGTTGGCGTTTGGTTGTGCATCAAGAAGTTACAACAATCACTTCCACAAAACAGACCGAGGCCAATCCCCTCTCTCAAGGTGGTTCCAGATTCCGGTCCAGACTTGCTCACCAAAAATTATAAGATATGAAAATTTTGTGACAAAAAGTTGTACTAAATCAGCAACAATTAATATGGATCAGAGGTGGAGTACTATGTTTTTAGCCAAAATCCCATATACAGCAGAAGGATTGCACTAAAACTCTTCTATGCCAAACCAAAATCTTTCAACACATATATCCACCTACATACATGTTACAAAAGGAGAACGGGTGGCAGAATCCAACAAATACACAACAAAACTGGCCTCCAAAGTGAGCAACGGGGCTACTCGAGCAAATCATTCCTGGTCATTATATAGATTTGAACAAGAAACATTCACAAGGATCAGCTTCCTTTGGGGCACATTGCACAGCTTCAACAACTGATCCAGACGTGTAATAATGTATCAAATCAGGCACACATGTTCTTGGAACAGCGGCGGCGCTCACATATCTGCAGCGGATCAAAGATATGCCTCTTGCTCCGTGGCCTGTTTATCGTTCTTTAGCTTGTACATGTCCTCATATCCTGGAAACACATGGGATTGGATTTAGTGATTGATGCCTGCCAGATCCATCGCGGCAAAGGGCATTACGACTGAACCACAACACAAACCTGAGCCAACTAATGATGGGCAGAAAGTTCTACAGGTTGTGTGAATTCATATCGAGTACAGACAAGTTAGTATAGGATTACAATGAGCAATAGAAAGTCTACGGACATGTTGTCTTCTTAGCCAGTTTTTCTCATTTCCTTTTGTAACCATAAACAGGTATTGAACAATTCATGCAGAGAAACATATCGACAAACACGATATGCAACCAAATGAATGGACCAACTGCAACTGTATCAGAAACATGACAGCATGACTTACATTTTTTTGTTGTTAAGCAGGTTAAAATGCTGCGTTTTTTTCCTTCCATCCACCAATGCAACAAAAAGATGGCGCTCTTAAAAGAAAAACAAAAATCTTCAAAACAAGAGTCAAACAATCCTAGTGGTTCATTCAAATGCACCAGCCTCCACACATATGGTACCTCACACAGGAAGGTGTTCAATTTTAATGTAAGCCAACCTAGTTCTTTCGCCATGGCCAAGAGCCCAGAGGCATGCAGTTGAAGAACAGAAAGAAAAGGAAACTGAATGAATTTGAAAGGCACATACCATTGCTGTGGTCCACCCCATCCCAATGAAGGCCAGGTTTTATACCATAACGGTTTGGAGGAGGATCTACCCCACGTTTCAGCCAGCTGTGAGGAGGTACATTTTGAGGAACTATATAGCCAGATTCCTTCATCTTTTCATCATCTCCCAAGTCATTGAGAAGGAAGTCTGTATCTTTGCGCTGCAATGCATTATCACCCATTAACCAGAAGAATTAAGCAACTCCAAATAAAAAAAACTGCAGTTACCTTCACAAGATGAGCCATAGGATCACCCCATCAGAGTCTGTTCTTCAGCATGCTGTCAAGCTCAGGATCATCCCTACACGTAAACAAACTCAATTTTAAATATATTTTTTAGTTACAAAACTCCATGTTCATTTTGACAACAAAAGGCAGACAACACCAACAATAAGGATTACATTGTTCAAAGCAGGTGCCTATTATCGGTTGCACAAATTCTCAAACTAAGTCAACAAGGATCATGCCCCTTTCTGTGCAAGTTTAATAAGAAATAGTACCTTGTTCTCGCAAATGGCTTCTTCTTCTCATCTTCAAGCTCCTTCACTCAAGCCTCAGCTGCTCGTTTCTGCATCAATCCTTTACCCCATTCTATATGTTTTTGCTGCCAACAGAAGAACACCAGTTATTACTTATTAGCTATAGGCAACAACGTCCAAGATAGAGATCCTGTATTGAAATGACTCCACACAACTGAGGAAGAGGAAAAGGTATGACAAGTGATTATTCGATCATTTGCTGCATTTCATTCCATACTACGATGAACTCACTAATAAGTGAGATGATTTCAACTAATCTGATTCCCTCATATCCAGCAAGTGTCTTATCTGAATTTGTATCTCATAGCATGAATAGAGTGCTTACATGGTACAGGGAACCAGGGGAACTTGGCACAAAAGGAAACCAGATTTTGGTTTATGCAACAGTAACAGCTTGTATGAGAGTGAACAAAGTTGGCATTAACAAGCTCTGTGCCTTTAATGTTGTAATCTTTACAGTACTGAGTCGGAGCTTTCATAGTTTTCTGTTTCCTGATTAGTCATTATCCTTTTATATGTAGTGCCTATTCTTCTAGGCACTCTGCACATTGCACACCCTTTATTCTGACGGTCCCAAGGTAACATTTTATTCAAATAAGTTAAGAAATGTTGGTGCTTGCAGGCAAAGAGAAGTGTGTGGCATAGTGCATTTTCTGCATTTTTGCCACAAGAACACAACACAGTATCAGGATAAGATAATTAGCACAAAACAATTCCTCAAATCTATATTCTGTACTACTGGAAACACGTGAATTTTCATGTGGCAAAGTATAATTACCAGATAAAACACAAAGATGACTAATAAAAAATCCAGAGGAAGAGCATATATTTACCTTTGGCTTCTGTATGTCTTCTTGATTTATCCTTTTTCCTGGGAAACATCAAAATGCAATATTACCGCAGAAACTAGAATGTCTACATAGGTAACTGCCACCAAAATAACCAAAACATGATAATGCATAGTGCATACCTTCCTTGTCTCGGAACACTGCCTTTGCCCCTTTACCTGTGAACGAAGGGTCCTGTGCTGCAAACCTAAAAGACAAACATCGTACGGCATATCACAAATCTCAGCAGAAAGAGTAAGCATATGTATACGAAGACATGAAGTATCACTCACTTGAGCTTCTCATACTCCTTAATCTTTCTGAAGTCCTCTTTAACTTCCTCTGTTGACATCAACCCAGCTCTCCTTGTCTCTTTCAGAGCCCCTTCCTTTCTAACCTTCCTTAGAGAAGTGTCTCTCTCCTTACGAGGTGGAGATAATCATCTAGCACAAACTTCGACCCATGGTTGAGAAATATCCCTATCCCCCGGGCTCTGTCCCAAATTTTGTCTTCCTGTGAGAGACAGGTCGTCCAGTTGTGCCGAGTCCTGGTACTTCCGTCTTCGTGGTGGAGAGACGTCCTCGGGCTCCTCCGAGTCATGTCGTGTCCAGTGCCGAGGGGAAGAGCCGTTCTGAGGCTCCTCTAAGTCATGCCTCGTGCGCCTCTGTGGTGGCGAGATGTCCTAGGGTTCCTCGGAATAATGGCGAGCTTGTCTCCTTGGAGGAGAGGGCTCGTCTTGCCGCCTAGACTTACGTGGTGGTGACAGATCGGCTCCCTCTCATGTACCCCCCTCCCCCCTCAGGGTGATGGCGTGCCACGTCGCCTTTGCCACCTAGTTACTACTTCTAGTTCCTCATCACCCGGTGCTTCTTTATTGACCTCTACATTTGAGCCCCTGACTATGCTAAAGATTACAAGACTTTAATGTCTACTAGATGTTTGTTTTGGTTCTCCATCGACAGTTTGCAGGTTTTGAGGTACATTTCCATGGATCTGTGGTACTTGACCGTCTTTTCATATGACTCATGATTCTTCTAGTTTGTCGTACATTCAAACCTGTGGATTCTCCTGTTCATGTTCTTACTTCTGATGGTGCTTCCCTCCCAGTCGATAATGAAGGCACTCTTAGAACTTTGTCTTGTCATGTTCCTTGACTTACCATAGCTCATTCTCGACTTTGACTCTTGTTCTGATTAGGATCGTCACATTGGTGCTCGCCCTCGACGTTGTGACTCCTAGGGCCTCCTGGAGCTTGACTGGCTTCAACTTCCCTTCACCTCCGTTACCTCAACTACCAGCTCTTTGTGGCATCATCGTCTTGGTCACTTGTGTGTCTCGTCTCTCATCCTTAGTTCGACGTGGTCTTCTTGGATATGTCTTTGGCGGTGTGCCTTTAGACTGTCAGGTTTGTCGGCTTGGTAAATATAGTTACCTTATCCTCACAAAGAGACTATGTTGCGGCGTCCTTTCGATATTGCTCACTCTGATGTTTGCGGCCCTGCTCCCTTTGCCTCGAAAAGAGTCATCGTTACTATATTATCTTTGCAGTCTTGTCCTTTCAATGCACATACAACCTCTCCTTCGGCCTTGCCCATTGAGGATATATCTTTCCCCACTTCTCCTAATACACCTATGACTTATGTATTGTCCTCGTCAACGCATCCCATTGTGTCTTCCCGTACTATTATTATAGACCCCATGCCACCGGCACTTGCGGCTTCCCCACCACTCATCTATTGTCCTCGTCAACGCATCCCATAGTGCCTTCCCGTACCACTATTGTAGACCCCATGCCATCGTCACTTCCGGCTTCCCCACCTCGTTCGTCACCTAAGGCTACCTCACCTCGCTCGTCCCCTAAGGCTTCTCCGATGATTCTCGGGGTGTGACTTTTGATGAGTCTTGTCCTTTATATCCACATCCATCCTCTCCTTCGGCCTTGCCCATTGAGGATATTTTTCCCCACTTCACCCGATATACCTATGACTCATGTATTGTCCTCGTCAACGCATCCCATTGTGTCTTCCCGTACTACTATTGTAGACCCCATGCCACCGGCACTTGCGGCTTCCCCACTACTTTGTCCTCATCAACGCATCCCACCGTGTCTTCCCGTACCACTGTTGTAGACCCCATGCCATCGTCACTTGCGGCTTCCCCACCTCGTTCGTCACCTAAGGCTACCTCACCTTGCTCGTCCCCTAAGGCTTCTCCGATGATTCCCCCCGTCCTCTTCTTTACCACATTAGTTGTCCGCGTGTTGCGGATTCTTCTGATACACCATTACCCTCAACGACCATGTCTCCTTCTGTTGGCAGTGCAGTCGTCCGCGTGTTACGGATTCTTTTGATACACCATCACCCTCAACGACCATGCCTCCTTTTGTTGGCAATGCACCCCCTTAAGCTCAACCTACTTATGTCTTCCGCTTCCACATAGCATCAGGACACCACCCATGCAATGTAGATCCATGAACCTACCCATAAACTATTGTTGCATCGCCATCCGAAGTCGCTGCCTCGACGTACAACCACCATCTGAAGCTGCCGCTGCGACATCCACCGAGCCTGACGACAAAGCAACCCTGTCAATCCGATAATCACAACGGAGAGGGACATAGCACCACGATGAGGCCTTCAGGAAGGAAACAACATGCGAGGTCGCCATCATCATCGGCGCCAACCATAGTAAGTGCAGGCCTTTCCCCATCACTAAGCCACACAAGGGAGCTTAGACTACGTGGTAGCACACATAGCAGAGTGCCCTGCTAAACGACAACCAAACACACCCACACGACACAATATTTGTGGCACCATACTCCATAACGGCCATGTCATGCCATCCCGTGTAGCAAATCCATGTGTAGACATCGTATCTACCCACAACCGCTCGCCGCCACGGCTGACGGGCATGCACAGGGTGGTGGATGATGCCTTTCTCCTCCAAGTGCCCTCTTCATCCCTTCCCCACACCGGTCGGCTCCGAGTCCAAAGGCTGCGGTGGTCTACTCCCGGCAACGTTTTCACCCCTTCCCCTACACCTCATGTGTACTCTCCACTGCCTGCCAGTCCGGCTGGGCATCCTTTGCATGGCTACGAGTTGCTGTGCGCTGCCTTGTTCCTACATCCCATGCTCCCATGCAGGTTGCCACCATGGCCGCAAGCTCAGCACCACCACCGGCGGAGCAGGAGCATAGGTAGTCGGCACCGTCTCCGTCTTACGCAAGGACGCAGAGCGCCCAAGAGCACGACGCTACCAGTCGCCAAGGCGAGGGAAGCCCAACAAGGGAACATGGAATGCAGCATCAAGTGCGTGGCACAGAACCCGCAAACAGTGTAAGGATGCCAAGCCAAATCGACGAGGAACGAAGAGTGCACGAGAGGTATGGGGAAGCGATGAAAACGCTAGCATAAGCGGCACACACCCCCTATCCTCTGCCTTTTCTTCACTTGAACTTGCGAAGAGGAACCCTGAGCTGACTTGCTCATCCTAGTTTTGCCCTAATGGTACTCTATAGGACATGTCACTTCCTTTCCCTTTAGCACCTAGGGAGGGTCCTTGACCGGCGTGGGGTTGCCTACAATCAATAACCTCTTGCAAGGTGGATTCGTACCAGAATCCCCTTAATTAACATTGTTTGGATTAACATTGCATCTACCCGTATTTCCATTCGAAGGGTCAAAATCATCTTTCTCCTTATACATTCGGTTGGGTCATCCCCAAATTTCCCTCCACAACCACCTTGGCCCTACTAGCCCAGCCACCTCTTTCACAGGTGGTGCTACCACGAGGTTGAGCAATGAACTCATTTCTAGGCTAGAACCACATCTAGGTTGGAACCGTCATAAAACTGCCAAACCGAAACTTCTTTGGATCACGAACCCCATCCCCACATTGTTCTATAACATGGCCAATCGTATCTTAATTGGCGCCAAACAAGATAGCTTCTCGAGATTCTACCCATGAGTACATCTCTCATTTGTTGCATGGATTCTTGTTAAGCGGGGCACACTTGCTCAATTCTCTTGTCATGGTGCTCGTGCTCAAAATGGTGCCGATGAGCGCAAGCAGCGCCAGTTTCTTGAGGCGGCTCGTGCATTGATGATCATCACCTCTCCTCCGCCTTCCTTATGGGTTGAGGTTGTTTCTACTTCCACCAATCTCACCAACATTCAGCATTCCTCTGCTCCACAAGGTGACATTCCCATCGAACGTCTTTTTGGTCATTCTCGTGACTACTCGACGCTTCGTTTGTTCGATTGTGTTTGCTATGTTCTTCTTGCCCCACGTGAACACACCAAACAGACTGCTCAGTCTATTGAATGTGTCATCTTAGGCTACGATGATGAGGATAAGGGTTATCGGTGTTAGGATCATGTCGGTTGTTGGATGCACATTTCTCAGGGTCTGACTTTTGATGAATCTCGTCCTTTCTATCCACGTCCATCCTCTCCTTCTGCCTAACCCATTGAGGATATTTCTTTCCTCACTTTTCCTGATACACATATCACTCATGTATTGTCCTCATCCACGCATCCACTGTGTCTTCCCGTACAACTGTTGTAGACCCCATGCCATCATCACCTGCGGCTCTGCACCTCATCCGTTACCTAAGGCTACCTGACCTCGCTCGTTACCCGAGGCTTCTCCAGTGATTCCCCTCTTCCTCTTTACCACATTGGTCGTTTGCGTGTTGTGGATTCTTCTGATGCACCATCTCCCTCAACTACCATGCCCCTTTTGTTGGCAACACATTGCCTCCAGCTCAACCTACTTATGACTTCTGCGCTCCCCCACTTCCGCCTATTGACCGTTGTAGTTATTCGGAGTCATTCTTCTCAAGGCGACTTCTTATAGTGGCCATGGTGTTCATCCCAAACGGCAGCATGCAATGGCAAAAGATATTACTGCTCATGAGCGCACAGACACGTGGGATCTCATTTCCCTTCCTGTGGTCGTCCCATCACTTATAAGTGGTTTACAAGGTTAAGACTAATGGTTCTCTTGAGCGTTACAAAGCTCGTAGTGTGGCTCGTGGCTTTCAGCTAGAATATGGCCGTGACTACGATGAGACATCTGCTCATGTAGCCTACATGACCACTATTTGCACATTTCTCGTTATGGCTTCTATTCGTCACGGGCTTGTCTCATAGCTTGATGTCAAAAAATGCCTTTGTTAATGGTGAGTTGCACGAGGAGGTCTACATGTAGCCACCACCTGGGTATTTTGGTCCTGATGGCATGATCTTTTGTCTTCGTCACTCTCACTATGGCCTTAAGCAAACCCCTCATGTCTGGTTTGAGCGTTTCATCTTAGTGGTGATTGTGGGTGGTTTTCTAGCGAGTGCTCATGGTCTTGCACTTTATGTCCACCTTTCAGCTCGTGATCAGACTCTTCTTCTATATGTCGATGACATGACCATCAGTTCATCACTGGTGAGCACAGTGGCTCGAATGAAGGGCGATGAGGCTCAGAGGTGGTAAGGTTTGTGTTGTAGGCGGGGGTCTTTAAATAGCGGGCGTTAGGGTTGGCGTAGCGATGGCTCAAATTCGCACTGCCCGAGTTGGCTTCTCGTTCTCAACGGCAACACGAATGTCGGGTAGGTGAATGGCGGTCAGCCTGGTTGAATGCAGTAGGAAGTCGTCCCATCGGCCCGTCCGGTCACGTCCACTCTGAACCAGCATAACGAGATGAGAGCGGCAGGCCGAAGCAGCTTTTCGACAAAGGAATCTGTGTGCACTTTAGCATCCCTAAGAGAATCTGCCACACCTTGAGTCCATGGTTGTACAAAGGAATCTGCCTAATATGTTACTTACTATGAAAAGAACCCATTCCTAACTCGGTTAAACTTGCCTAGCTTGGAGTGCGGCAAAGTATGGTAATGTTTGGCTATGAAACCAAACAGATCTTAAACCTCATATAATCTAGCTTATGGACTTAAATGGGTACTGCAGTTCCATACATTAGAAAGGAAAATAGAACGTTACTTCAATCTTTAGTTCATAGTCAACAGTAACGCATACCAAGTTGTTCAGAGCCGATGCAGCATGTAGATCTCTCAGTCCAAATGCTTCTTTAGCTTCCTGTAGGGCTGCCTTGAATAACTTCTCAGATTCATCTAGTTTTTCCTGAAAAATGGATATAAATGGATATAATAGACTGACAACAATTGTAATTTAAAGTTTGGATCAAGTAGGAGTAACTAAAGAGACACGCCTCCTTTCCCTTGCATAAAGTGATACTCCAACAAACATTAAGATGTTAAAAACTTGTAACACACAGGGTAGGTATTTGGTCCAAACAGTCATACTTAATTGAAACGTTCAATAGTTGCATGATTTCGTAACTGAAGCAAGGCCTTGGAATATGTACTTACGATAAGAGAAGTTGCTAAACCCAAGCTTTCAAAAATAGCAATAAAAAATATCATGGCAAATTAGCACCCAGTTTCTGTATATCAACATGAAACAGCACATAGTTCAATGACAGGCTAAACCTTCCAAATCCACATCGTTTAATGAGGAAACTGAAGGGCTGACCACCCCCCCCCCCCCCCCCCCCCCCCCATTGTAAGAGTTGCAGCAAGTAACAAAAAAGTGTGGACCAACCAGGTTACATGAAAATCGGTCATCATCAGGGGACTAAGAACTAGAGTTATTCTTTCTAGGCTATGATGTATGAACATGATGGTGGTTGAATTTTGCATCATTTTCGGGAAACACATATAAAAAAGAGAATTATGTTTGAACAGAGGAGGAAACTATAATGTAGAAAGTGTTTTTCTCAGAAGGATAATGCCAAAAGGTGGTTCAGATGAAGGCAAGGATAATGAGATATTTGCTTGCAGGAAAAACTCCTGTCTTTTATCACTGCACATTCGCCATTTGATCGTGTGTTCATTTGAGATCACCGAACCATCTTCTATACGACGTAGGCCAGTAACATTTGCATCAACTTGCTCACTTGTAGCTGCTGGAGTAGCCAAATCATCCTGAACCAATAAAGAGTTGCTGCTCAGCCCAAGAACAACAGCTGTAAGACGACTGGAATTGGAATTGTCATGGTATCACATATGATAGTTATTTCATTAAATTAAAAGGCAGAGTCTGCATATACAGAGACCAGACCTGCTTGCCCAACTGAAGTCACCATCAGTAGAACCTGCGTATACATACGTTGAACCCTTACAACTGAAGTGGCCATCAGTAGAACCTGAGAGACAAAATCATCCATCCATATTGTTAAAATGATGGCCACAGCAAAACAAGAGCAGTAACACTCTTAGTTGCAATAGACACGATACCAGCGGCGCCGATTTAATATTTCAACTCAATTCATTATAACAGTTTACCATCAAAATGTACCAAGCATTAGTGTTGCGTATTCCGAGACGATGCCCAATGTGCACGGGGGTCGTATTACCGTACCGCACTCCTGCAGGTTCGAGTCCGGCCAACTCCCATGATATGGAAGGCATACCAATCTGGGGCAGCAGAGCAAAGGCTCACCACACCAATCGCCCTAATGGCCTAATCTACTCTTAGGCCGCCATGATCCTCGCCTATGTCGCACTGCATTCGCTCAAACAATCGAAGGCAGCATCATCGTAATTTCACACTACATCCACTCAGAATGCAACCCAGACCGCATCGTCAAAGTACCCACCAAGACACCATCGGTCCACCTCGCTACAGTTGCTAAACTGAACTCTCCAGACCCGGCGTGCTGATCCTGTGAGGGGTCGAGAGTAGAGACACGGGGAAGCGCTCACCTGAGGTGGGAGGCCGCGCCGGCGGCCGCGCGGGGCAGGTCGAAGCTCCGCGAAGACGACGCGGCGGCGAGATGACCCGCCGAGGCGAGGCGAGCGTGCCGCAGTAGCGACAGCAGCCTCCGCCGCGTGTACATGCTCCGTTCGCTTCTGGCCTCGCTACCGGCGGCAGGCGGTGGCGGTGGCGGCGACGCTTGCTGTCTCTCCGTCGGCGGCAGCGCCAGGGAGGTGGCCAGCGCGACTCGAGAGAGAGGGAGGGGTTTAGGCCTGGGCCTGGACCAGGCGGTCGGTTATACAGTAAAAAAAATTAGGGCTTGGCGGTCGGTTATAACTGACCCAGGTAAACCCAGACTTGCTCACTAAAAGTTTCTATGTTTCGGCCAAATCCCATATACAACAGAAGGATGGCACCGGTACTCCTCCGTGCCAAAACATACATGTTACAAAATGTTTAAATGTGTCGAGGAGAATTCAGTAGCAGAATCCAGCAAATACACAACAAAACTGCGTGGCTACTCGAGCAAATCATTTACGGTCATCATGTGTTCGAAGAAATGATGTTCAAGGGCATCGCTTTCTTTCCTTTCAGGCACATTGGGCAACCTCAGCAACGGATCCAGCCAGCATGCCACCGGACATGTTCTTGGGACAGCTGCGGCGCTCACATATCTGCGACGGACCAAAGGTATGCCTCCTGCTCCGTGGCCTGCTTGTCATTCTTTAGCTTGTACATGTCCTTCTCGTATCCTGGAAACACATGTACATGGATTTAGTGATGGCTGCCACACACTCATGGCGGCAAAAGCGCATTACAACTGAACCAGAACATATATCTGAACCAACAGATGATGGACGGAAAGTTATATAAGTTAAAATGCACCCAAGACAAGATGTGTGAATTCATATAGAGTAGCAGACAAGTTAGTATAGGATTACAATGAGCAACGGACAATGTCTGTGAACATGTTCTCTTCTTTGCCGACACGATATATATTAGTAATCCTCCTGTAAACTAATATAAGATTGTTTAGATCACTGAAGTTTATAGAGGGAGTACTGTTTTTCTCATCTCATTTTGTAACCATAACCAGGTTTTGAACAATTCGTGCAGAGAAACATATCTTGGCTACAACAAGCATGATATGCAAACAAATGAATGGACCAACTGCAACAACTCTATCAGAAACATGACAGCGCGACTAACAGTTTATACAGTTGTTGAGCAGGTTTAAATGATGTGTTTTTCCTTATCATCCACCAATGCAACAAAGAGATGGCACTCTTAAAAGAAACACAGATCTTCAAAACAATAAAGGTATGAAGTGAAACTCAAACAATCCTAGTAGTTTATTTAAACACCAGCATCCACACATACTAGGTAGCTCACACAGGAAGGTGTTAGTTTTTCATACCTACAATTTAAGCCAACCTGGTTCTTTTACCATGGCCAAGAGGCACGCAGTTGAAAAAAAGAAAGGGATACTGAATAAATTTGAAAGGCACATACCATTGCTGCGGTCCACTCCATCCCAATGACGGCCTGGTTTTATGCCATAACGGTTTGGAGGAGGATCTACCCCACGCTTCAGCCAGCTGTGAGCAGGTACATTTTGAGGAACTATAAATCCAGATTCCTTCATCTTTTCATCATCTCCCAAGTCATTGAGAAGAAAGTCTGTATCTTTGCGCTGCAATGTATTAGCACACATATCAACCATTAACCAGAAGAAATAGCATCAACAGATTCAATTAAGCAACTCCAAATCAAAAGCTGCAGTTACCTTGACAAGATGAGCCATAGGATCACCCCATCGGAGTCTGTTTTTGAGCATGCCGTCAAGCTCAGGATCATCCCTGCACGTAAACAAACTCAACTTTAAATACTTCTAAGTCAGTTATAAAACTCCATGTTCATTTCGACATAAAAAGCAGACAACACAGACACCAAAAATAAAGAGTACACTGTTCAAAGCAGGTACTGTATTGTCGATTACACAAATTCTCAAATGAACTCAACAAGGATCATGCCCCTTTATAAGCAAGTTCAATAAGAAAAAGTACCTTGTTCTTGCAAATGGCTGATCCTTCACATCTTCAAGCTCCTTCACTCGAGCCTCGGCTGCTCGTTTCTGCACCAAACCTTTACCCCATTCTATATGTTTTTCCTGCAAATAAGAACACCAGCTATTATTTATCAGCTATAGGCAGCGGCACCCAAGATAGAGATCATGTATTGAAATGACTTCAGATAAGCGAGGAAGAGGAAAAGGTATGATGAGTGATTATTCAATCATTTGCTGCATTTTGTTCCATTCTACGACAAACTTACAAATAAGTGAGATGGTTTCAACTAATTGATCTCCCTCATATCCATGTGTCTTATCTGAATTTGTATGGATCAGTAGTTCACAACATGAATAGAGAACTTACAGGGAACAGGGGAACTTGACATAAAAGGAAACCAGATTTTGGTTATGCAAAAATAACAATTTGTATGAGAGTGAATAAAGTTGGTATTAACAAGCTCTGTTCCTTTTAATGTTGTATAATCTTTATAGTACTGAGTGGGAGCTTTCATAGCTTTTCTGTTTGCTGATCAGTAGTTATCCTTTTATATGTAGTGCCTATTTTGTTTCTACACATAGAAGAGGTGTTCGTCTAGGCACCCTGCACATTGAACACCCTCTATTCTAACGATCCCAAGGTAACAATTTATTCAAAGAAGTTCACAAATGTTGGTGCTTGCGGGCAAAGAAAAGTGTGTGGCATAGTGCATTTTGCCATTTTCTACAGTTTTGCCACAAGAACACGACACAATATCAGGATAAGATAATTAGCACAAAACAATTGCTCAAATCTATATTCTATACTACTAGAAACATATGAATTTTCATGTCAATTAACCAGATGTCCAGATAAAACACAAAGATGGCTAATAAAAAATCCAGAGCAAGAGCATATATTTACCTTTGGCTTCTCGTCTTTCTTTGCCTTCTGTATGTCTTCTTGATTTATCCTTTTTCCTGGGAAACGTTACAAAGCAATGTTACCACTGAAACTAGAATGTCTACATAGGTAACTACCACCAAAATGACCAAAACATGATAATGCACAGTTCATACCTTCCTTATCTCGGAACACTACCTTTGCCCCTTTACCAGTGAACGAAGGGTCCTGTGCTGCAAACCTAAAAGACAGATACCATACAACATATTACAAATCTTAGCAAAAGGAGTAAGCATATGTATTCCAAGACATGAAGTATCACTCACTTGAGCTTCTCATCCTCCTTAATCTTTCTGATGTCCTCTTTAACTTCCTCTGCTGACATCAACCCAGCTCTCATTGTCTCTTTCGGAGCTCCTTCCTTTCTAACCTTCCTTGGAGGAGAAGTGTCTCTCTCCTTACGAGGTGGAGATAAATCATCTGATGCAGACTTCCGACCCTTCCTTGGTGGAGAAATATCCCCATCACCCAGGCTCTGTCCCAAATTTTGTCTTCTTGCGAGCGACAGGTCGTCCAGCTGTGCAGAGTCCTGGCGCTTCCGTCTTCGTGGCGGAGAGATGTCTCCAGGCTCCTCCGAGTCATACCGAGACCGGCGCCGAGAGGGGGAGTGGTTCTGAGGCTCCTCCGAGTCATGCCGAGTCCGGCGCCGAGGGGGGGAGTGGTTCTGAGGCTCCTCGGAGTCGTGCCTCGTGCGCCTCCGTGGTGGTGAGATGTCCTGGGGTTCCTCGGAATCATGGCGAGCCCGCCTCCTTGGAGGAGAGGGATTGGCTTGCCGCCTGGACTTCCGTGGCGGTGACAGATCGCCTCCCTCTCCTGTACCCTTGCCATCCGGTGAGGGTGTGTCACGCCGCCTTTGCCTCTGCCTCGGAGGCGAAATATCACTCCCCTCAGCACCTCCACGCTTAGGAGATGGCGTGTCACGCCGCTGCCTTCGCCGCGGGGGAGAGAGGTCCTCCTTCCTCCCGGCGCCACCTCCCCTCTCAGGCGACGGAGTGTCGTTCCGGCGGCGGCGGGGCGAGCCACTGCCCGCAGGCTCCGGAACAGGCAGAGTGACCCACCCGCTGCCGTCGTTAGCGATGGAGTTGTAGGGGCGGGCGGCCCGGATCGCCTCCATGCGCCGCATCCGCTTCACCTCGATGTCCTCGTCCACCTGAGGCTTCTCGTCCCCTGCGGACAACCCACCACACGCCCGATTCCAGTCAAAACTCACCGCGAATCTGGCGAAATCCTCGCGAATCAGACTCGAACCACGACGAAGGAAAGGGGGGTGGGGGGCGGAGATACATACCCGACGAGGGCTCGTCCTCCGGGATCTGCACCGGCTTCTGCCACACGGGGTCCTCGTCGACGATTAGCACCCCTCCGGCCGAGGGCTTGGGGTTCTTCTTCTTCTTCTTGGCCTTCTTCTGGTCGCCGGCGGCGGCGGGGCCCGACTGGTACCGCTTGAGGTAGTCCTTCATGGACACCGCGGCCCCCGATGTGGAAGAGGACGGCGGTGGCTGCTTCGTCGCCATGGGTGGCGGCGGCCGCGAGCCCCAAGGTCACGGCTCGGCGGGGGGGGGGGGGGGGGGGGGGGGGGGAGGGGCAAAGGCACGGCTCGATGGGGAGCGGCGCCGGCGGCTAGGGTTCGGCTGCGGCGAGGACGGCCGGGGTGGACCGGACGGGACTGTCTGAGCTGTGGGGGGGAAGAGAGGGGCTGGCGGCCTCCAATATTGTGTCGCCTCTCGACCGGCGGCAGGGGCTGGCGGCAACGGAGGCGGCGGGGACTTTCTCCGTCGGCGGCCAGCGCGACTCGAGAGAGGAGGGAAGGGTTTGGTTGGGTCAGGGCCAGGACCAAGCGGTCAGTTTTAATTCAGGTCACAATAATACCCAACAGATGGCCCAATAACTACCGTAAAGCAACTTTTTTTTGAGGACTAACCTAGCAGTTCGCCGCAAAGGCTATATCTATTTTAGTTTTTGAGCAAAAGGCTATATCTTGCTTTATTTTTGTTTATTTTTTGAGTGCTCGGCTATATCTTGCTTATACCGAGTGTTCTTTCGGTCTCGCCTGAAGCATTTTCATACCCGCTACCGTTTCAGACCGGCCCCTTTTGCCGTCTGTTTTTTCCATTTGCGGGATTTTTTGTTTCTTTTTATTTTTCGTTTCATTTTATTTTTTTTCCTGGTTTTCTCCATTTCTTCAACGGATTTCTTCAGTTTTATGTTTTTTTCCTTTTTCACCAGTTTTCTTCAACGGTTTTCATTGGCTTTTCTTTTTTTTCTTTGTCTTTGTTTCTTTCTCGGGTTTCATGGGTTTTTTTGCTTTTCTTTCTTTTTTGATTTTACTTCTTCGTTTTTATTTTCTTTCTTTCTTGATTTTAATTGGTTTTCCCTTTTTTTCCTTTGTTTTTGCATACATTCTTGATATTTTTCATATACATGTTTTAAAAAGATCAAATGCTTTATTAACGTTTTTCTGTACATATTTAACATTTTTAAATGCTTGATTAATATTTTTAAATATACGATCAACATACACATTTAAGAAAATTTAAATGTTTTTTTAACATTTTTTAAAAACTTGTTCAATATTTTTTTCAAATGCTTGATTATTTTTTTTAAATACATGATAAACTTTTTCACACACATTGTATACTTTATACATTTTTGTATACATGAGAAAAATATTCTTTATAAACATTAACAATATTCAAATGCTTGATTGACATTTTTTCAAAAAAAAATTGATGGAAAGTGCTTTTTAATAATATTTGGAAGTATAAACGAAAGTGAAGAAAAAAGGAAAAAAAATAAAAGGACGAGGTTGTCACCTCCAGCACGCCTGGGCTGGCCCATTTATAGAGGCGCCTTACGCGAGAGCACGCTAGGTCTCGCTATAAGCGAGAAATAGCGTTGCCCATAGTTCGTTGGGCGTCGTGTAACCAATTCACTCGACCCCAGCCAAAACCCTGGCCAACGAATGCGGAGACCAACGTGCACACCATCGGTAGGGCGGTGACGTCGCTATTCTCCCCTCGCCGGAGATACGTCAGGGACATGCGAGGGCAGCACCGGCAGGCGGCGGCCACTTGGGTAAGGTCCAATAAACTACTATTGGGGTTCATTTAGTCCCATACTGCTTGAGGATGGTGGATTCAACTGCATTAAAGATGCTGGCCTGAGCAGGGATGTCACCAAGTAGTAGTAGGAGGGGAGTAGAGCTCTTAGTATAGGGTTTAGGATTAGGGGTGTACAGGGTTGGGGCTGGAGGGGCACAGGTATGGCGGGGAGCTACAAGGGTAAGGGATGCCCGGCGGCAGAGCCAGGCTGTGGGGGGTTAGGGGCAGGGGCTATGCCCAACGGTTGAGCCAGGTTGTGGGGGGTAGGGCCAGGATATGCCGGACATAGGAGGGCAGGGTATGACAGGCAGTAGACTAGGTGAGTGTCTACACAGTCGGGTTGTAGGGGGTATAGGGGGGAGCTATACTTCTCAGGAAAATTGATAGAAGGGAGGGTTTGGGGGGTTCAATTCCTCCTAGTGGAGAAATACCCCCCCCCCCTTCCTAAATATAAATCTTCTAGAGATTTCACTACAAACTACATATGGATGTATATAGATATATTTTAGAGTGTAGATTCACTTATTTTGCTTCGTATGTAGTCTATAGTGAAATCTCTAAAAAGACTTATATTTAGGAATGAATGGAGTAATAAAAAAGATAATTAATTTCTAGCTAGTCAAATCACATATTGCAAAATTAAATTTTGCTTGTCTATTACTATGTGTTCTTTCTACAAAACAACAAACTATTACTGTGTGTGTTTTTTTTTCTGCGGAGAAGTGCTATGACTCGCTATCGTGGGACAAAATGATGTATCCTTGAAACCACCTTTGTGTTCATGGCTAGCTTAAGCTTATCTCATTCTGTCTGATATTTGAATATCTCTATTAACATTCTTATGAGAAGATGAAACCATATTTGGGCACCCCAAGAAAAAGGATGTTGAATCTACCGCCATTATGAGTTTCTATCAAAACGAAATAATTAAAGAGATGAAGGCAAGTTTAGATGTAAATTTTCGCAATGTGCTTAATCTTTCTTCCACTATCAATGGCCATGTGCTCTCACAAAACAGAAAGATAAATGCTATAGATAAGAAATTTTGTCTTTTCTTCCCCAATACCAAAGATGGCAATACCTAGATCTATTCTTGTTTTTATGCCTAGCTAGGGGCGTTAAACGATAGCCCTTGTTGGGAGGCAACCCATTTTTATTTTTATTCTTTGCTTTTTGTTCCTGTTTAGTAATAAATAATTCATCTAGCTTCTGTTATACTTGTATTTTTTATGTTTTAATTAGTGTTTGTGCCAAGTAGAGCCTTTAGGGTCTTCTTGGATGATTATTGTTTGATCTTGCTCATAAAAATAGAAAATATGCGCTCACGAAAATAATTATCATTTTTACCAGAAAGCGATAAAATACTAATTCCAACTGTAGTAGATCAATATACTTTTTATCCTGGTCTTCCTAATTTTTTAGAATTTTTGAAGTTATAGAAGTATTCGAAATCTCCAGATTACTACACTGTTCTGTTTTTGACAGATTCTATTTTTTGTGTGTTGTTTGCTTATTTTGATGAATCTATGAGTAGTATCGGGACGTATGAACCATAGAGAAGTTGGAATACAGTAGGTTTAACACCAATATAAATAAAAAATAAGTTCATTACAGTACCTTAAATTGATGGTTTATTTTCTTATACTAACGGAACTCATGAGATTTTCTGTTGAAGTTTTGTGTTGTAAAGTTTTTAAGTTTTGTGTAAAGATTTGATGGATTATGAAATAAGGAGTGACAAGAGCCTAAGCTTGGGGATGCCCAAGGTACCGCAAGGTAAAATTGTGACGCCCGGATAATTAAGCTACAGTATTCCCATGCTAATGATGCCACATCACCACTATTACTGTTACTAATCTCACGTTGATCCAAATCCGGTTCAAATTCTTCAAATAATAAGTACAATTCTAAACTTCTCAAACATGAAAACTAAAATGTTCATCATGTGGCAGATAATCCCTAACTTATTTTGATGTTGGAGCCAACCTTTTTCAAAATATTTAAATGCCCTAAACTAAATAAAAACAATGGCTGAAATAACAATTTAATTGCTTTTTAAATTTTAAAATATTAAACTAACTTGTTTTGGTACCAAACTAGGTTTGGTAGTGGCATGTACTAATGATACTAATTTAGGTGCCGACTCAGTATATTATAAAATTAAAATAAATAGAAACTAAGTTAGAAAGGAAAAATAGATAAAAGGAAAAAGATCAAATAAAAAAACAGAAAAGAGAAAAGGCCTCCCCCACTGGGCCTCGGCCCAGCCATATGCCAGACCGGCCCATCCCCACTCCCTTAACCTCCTGGTGCCGAAACCCTAGCCACCGACATCCCCCACTTTCCTCACTTCGCCACTCCCTCTCCCCTTCCCGGTCTCCATTATCCCCCCACTCCCCTCGATCTCACACACCTCTCTCTCCCTCCCACACGCGGATCCCATCGATGGCAACCGCCGCCCCCGTCGCCTTGCACCCGTGCCGCCGCCGGACCTCACCGGACGTCATCGCCCCTCTCCTTTGCCCCCTCGTTCCAGATCGGGACCCCGCCTCCCCGACGGCGTGACGTCGTTGGATCACCGAGGCCATCTCGCCGTCCTCATCACCCGCGCCGTCCTCGACCTCCTCCTCAACCGCGGCTCCACCGAGCCTCGTCGATGTTCCCCTGCAACGGGGGTGAGCCACCGTCCGTCCTCCTCTTCCCTCTCCTCGTTTCATCGGTGTAGGCCGTCGTTCTCGCTGCCCGGTCTACGTCCAGTGGCCGTGGTCACCGCGACCGTGACCGCGCCACCGCAGCCGCCCCGCTGCTCGATCGTCGCGCCCGCGCTGCTGCCCCTTGCCCGCGCGCTCGCTTGTGCTGCTCTGCGCCGTCGCGTGCGCGTGCCCATAGGCCCCACTGCCCGCTTCTTCCGGACGCCGCTGACCTTGCCCGCCTTTGGCCCTCCCCTCTGCCCTGCCTCCATCGACGCATGCTGTCGCCCGCCCGGGACCGCGCCCACCCCGACCGACGGCTCCGCCGCCTGCCGGCCAAGGGCCGATCCCCTGAGCTCACCCGCAACCCCCTGGCCTCTCCCGTTCAACCTGCGAGCCGCCGTCCCTGCTCGTCGCCGCTTCTCTGTTGCTGCACGTCGGCCCGCGCCCGCCGCTGCCCTCCCACCGGTGACCGCCGGCTTCGCCGGCCTCATCCACCACGGCGGCCCTGGTTCACCGCACCGGCGCCCGAGCGCTCACGGGGCCCTGCCCCAGCACTCCCTCGCCCGTTAACCAACACACCCGACCCGCTATGGCCCCTCTGGGCCTATGACACTGGGGCCCCACCCCAGAACGTTAAAAAAAGATTTAAAAAATAATAAATATATTAATTTAATTAATTATGTTTAATTAACCTAATTAACTAGTGTTAATTAAATACACAGTAATTAGATTAGTTAAAACCTAATTAGATTAAATAGTCAATGACATGCAGGACCCACACATCAGCTTGACCAGTCAACACCTCTGTTGACTGATGATGTCATGCTGATGCAATAATACTATTCTCGAATTTAATTAATAATTAATAAATTAAAAATGATTTAAAACTTTAAAAATTAATATAAAATAATCTGTAATTCAGATGAAAATACTTTGTACATGAAAGTTGCTTAGAATTTCGAGACGAATCCGGATATGCAGCCCGTTCGCCCGCCACACATCCCTAGCATAGCGAACACACAACTTTTCCCCTCCGGTTCATCTGTCCAAAAACGCGAAACACCGGGAATACTTCCCGGATGTTTCCCCCCTTCGCCGGTATCGCGTATCCCTACGTCAGGTCACCCCTAGCACAACGTATTGCCGTGTCTTGTGATAACCCACAAGTATAGGGGATCGCAACAGTTTTCGAGGGTAGAGTATTCAACCCAAATTTATTGATTCGACACAAGGGAAGCCAAAGAATATTCTCAAGTATTAGCAGCTGAGTTGTCAATTCAACCACACCTGGAAACTTAATATCTGCAACAAGGTATTTAGTAGCAAAGTAATATGATAGTAGTGATAATGGTAGCAAAAGGTAACAATAGCAAAGGAAAAGTAAATAAGCGAAGAACAATATATGGAAAGCTCATAGGCAATGGATCGGTGATAGAGAATTATGCTGAATGTGGTTCATCATGTAACAGTCATAACCTAGGGTGACACAGAACTAGCTCTAATTCATCAATGTAATGTAGGCATGTATTTCGAATATAGTCATACGTGCTTATGGAAAAGAACTTGCATGACATCTTTTGTCCTACCCTCCCGTGGCAACGGGGTCCTAGCAGAAACTAAGGGATATTAAGGCCTCCTTTTAATAGAGTACCGGACCAAAGCATTAACACATAGTGAATACATGAACTCCTCAAACTACGATCATCACCGGAAGTGGTCCCGATTATTGTCACTTCGGGGTTGCCAAATCATAACATATAGTAGGTCACTATAGACTTGCAAGATAGGATCAAGAACTCTCATGTATTGATGAAAACATAATAGGTTCAGATCTGAAATCATGGCACTCGGGCCCTAGTGACAAGCATTAAGCATAGCAAAGTCATAGCAACATCAATCTCGGAACATAGTGGATACTAGGGATCAAACCCTAACAAAACTAACTCGATTAGATGATAAATCTAATCCAACCCATCATCGTCCAGCAAGCCTACGATGGAATTACTCACGCACGGCGGTGAGCATCATGAAATTGGTGATGGAGGATGGTTGATGTGTTGGGGAACGTAGCAGAATTTTAAAATTTTCTACGCATCACCAAGATCAATCTATGGAGTCATCTAGCAACGAGGGAGAGTGGAGTGCATCTACATACCCTTGTAGATCGCGAGCGGAAGCGTTCAAGAGAACGGGGTTGATGGAGTCGTACTCGTCGTGATCCAAATCACCGATGACCGAGCGCCGAACGGACGGCACCTCCGCGTTCAACACACGTACGGTTGGGAGAGACGTCTCCTCCTTCTTGATCTAGCAAGGGAAGGAGAGGTTGATGGAGATCCAACAGCACGACGGCGTGGTGGTGGAAGTAGCGGGATCCCGGCAGGGCTTCGCCAAGCGCAAGCGGGGAGGAGGAGGTGTCACGAGAGGGAGGGAGGCGCCAGGGACTTGGGTGCGGCTGCCCTCCCTCCCCTACACTATATATAGGGGGCCTGGGGGCGATGGCCCCTACAGATCCCATCTAAGGGGAGGGGCGGCAGCCTAGGGGTGGCTTGGCCCCCAAGGCAGGTGGAGGCGCCCCCACCCCCTTAGGGTTTCCAACCCTAGGCGCAAGGGAGGCCCAAGGGGGGGCGCACCAGCCCACTAGGGGCTGGTTCCCTTCCCACTTCAGCCCATGAGGCCCTCCGGGATACGTGGCCCCACCCGGTGGACCCTCGGGACCCTTCCGGTGGTCCCGGTACAATACCGGTGACCCCCGAAACTTTCCCGGTGGCCAAAACTAGACTTCCTATATATAAATCTGTACCTTCGGACCATTCCGGAACTCCTCGTGACGTCCGGGATCTTATCCGGGACTCCGAACAACTTTCAGGTTACCGCATACTAATATCTCTACAACCCTAGCGTCACCAGACCTTAAGTGTGTAGACCCTATGGGTTCGGGAACCATGCAGACATGACCGAGACAACTCTCCGGCCAATAACCAACAGCGGGATCTGGATACCCATGTTGGCTCCCACATATTCCACGGTGATCTCATTGGATGAACCACGATGTCGAGGATTCAATCAATCCCGTATTCAGTTCCCTTTGTCAATCGGTACGTTACTTGCCCGAGATTCGATCGTCGGTATTCCAATACCTCGTTCAATCTCGTTACCGGCAAGTCACTTTACTCGTTCCGTAACATATCATCCCGTGACCAACCCTTAGTCACATTGAGCTCATTACGATGATGTTTTACCGAGTGGGCCCAGAGATACCTCTCCATCATGCGGAGTGACAAATCCCAGTCTCGATTCGTGCCAACCCAACAGACACTTTCGGAGATACCCTTAGTGCACCTTTATAGTCACCCAGTTACGTTGTGACGTTTGGCACACCCAAAGTATTCCTATAGTATCCGAAAGTTGCACAATCTCATGGTCTAAGGAAAAGATACTTGACATTAGAAAAGCTCTAGCAGACGAACTACATGATCTTGTGCTATGCTTAAGATTGGGTCTTGTCCATCACATCATTCTTCTAATGATGTGATCCCGTTATCAATGACATCTAATGTCCATAGTCAGGAAACCATGACTATCTGTTGATCAACGAGCTAGTCAACTAGAGGCTCACTAGGGACATGTTGTGGTCTATATATTCACACATGTATTACGATTTCCGGATAACACAATTATAACATGAACAATAGACAATTATCATGAAAAAGGAAATATAATAATAACCATTTTATTATTGCCTCTAGGGCATATTTCCAACAGTCTCCCACTTGCACTAGAGTCAATAATCTAGTTACATTGTGATGAATCGAACACCCATAGAGTTCTGGTGTTGATCATGTTTTGCTCGAGGAAGAGGTTTAGTCAACGGATCTGCGACATTCAGGTCCGTATGCACTTTACAAATATCTATGTCTCCATTTTGAACATTTTCATGAATGGAGTTGAAGCGACGCTTGATATGCCTGGTCTTCCCGTGAAACCTGGGCTCCTTGGCAAGGGCAATAGCTCCAGTGTTATCACAGAAGAGAGTCATCGGGCCCTGACGCATTGGGAATAACTCCTAGGTCGGTAATGAACTCCTTCACCCAGATTGCTTCTTGTGCTGCCTCCGAGGCTTCCATGTACTCCGCTTCACACGTAGATCCCACCACGACGCTTTGCTTGCAACTGCACCAGCTGACTGCCCCACCATTCAAAATATACACGTATCCGGTTTGTGACTTAGAGTCATCCAGATCTATGTCGAAGCTAGCATCGATGTAACCCTTTACGACGAGCTCTTCGTCACCTCCATAGACGAGAAACATATCCTGAGTCCGTTTCAGGTACTTCAGGATATTCTTGACCGTTGTCCAGTGTTCCAGGCCGGGATTACTTTGGTACCTTCCTACCAAACTTACGGCAAGGTTTACATCAGGTCTGGTACACAGCATGACATACATGGTAGACCCTATGGCCGAGGCATAGGGGACGACACTCATCTTTTCTCTATCTTCTGCCGTGGTCGGGCATTGAGCCGTGCTCAATCTCATACCTTGCAATACAGGCAAGAACCCCTTCTTGGAATGATCCATATTGAACTTCTTCAATATCTTGTCAAGGTACGTACTTTGTGAAAGACCAATGAGGCGTCTCGATCTATCTCTATAGATCTTGATGCCTAATATATAAGCAGCTTCTCCAAGGTCCTTCATTGAAAAACACTTGTTCAAGTAGGCCTTTATGCTTTCCAAGAATTCTATATCATTTCCCATCAATAGTATGTCATCCGCATACAATATGAGAAATGCTATAGAGCTCCCACTCACTTTCTTGTAAACGCATGCTTCTCCATAAGTCTGCGTAAACCCAAACGCTTTGATCATCTCATCAAAACGAATGTTCCAACTCCGAGATGCTTGCACCAGCCCATAGATTGAGCGTTGGAGCTTGCACACCTTGTCAGCATTCTTAGGATCGACAAAACCTTCCAGCTGCATCATATACAATTCTTCCTTAAGGAAACCATTAAGGAATGCCATTTTGACATCCATTTGCCATATCTCATAATCATAGAATGCGGCAATTGTTAACATGATTCAGACGGACTTCAGCTTCGCTACGGGTGAGAAAGTCTCATCGTAGTCAACCCCTTGAACTTGTCGATAACCCTTAGCGACAAGCCGAGCCTTATAGATGGTCACATTACCATCGCGTCTGTCTTCTTCTTAAAGATCCATTTATTTTCTATGGCTCGCCGATCATCGGGCAAGTCAGTCAAAGTCCATACTTCGTTTTCATACATGGATCCTATCTCGGACTTCATGGCTTCCAGCCATTTGTCGGAATCTGGGCCCGCCATCGCTTCTTCATAGTTCGAAGGTTCACCATTGTCTAACAACATGATTTCTAGGACAGGGTTGCCGTACCACTCTGGTGCGGAACGTGCCCTTGTGGACCTTCGAAGTTCAGTAGCAACTTGATCTGAAGTTTCATGATCATCATCATTAACTTCCTCCCTAGTCGGTGCAGACACCTCAGGAACAATTTCTTGAGCCGCGCCACTCTCCGGTTCAAGAGGAAATACTTCATCAAGTTCTACTTTCCTCCCACTTACTTCTTTCGAGAGAAACTCTTTCTCTAGAAAGGATCCATTCTTGGCAACAAAGGTCTTGCCTTCGGATCTAAGATAGAAGGTATACCCAATAGTTTCTCTAGGGTATCCTATTGTAACGCCCTCGATGCGGCTATATCTCCTACGTGTCGAAGCACGACTTAGAGGCATAACCGCATTGAAAGCAATGTCGCAAGTAAGGCAATCTTCACAACATCCCATGTAATATAGATAATAAAAGGGGAAGGTACATAGTTGGCTTACACTCGCCATGTCAAACAAGGTACATAAATAGCATTACATCAACCAATCACTCATGGCCAGACTACGGTGTCAAAATAGAAGATCAACCCAACATGCGACACGGTCCCGATCGCCCCAACTGGGCACCACTACTGATCATCAGGGAAGGACACATAGTAACGGCGTGAGTCCTTGTCGAACTCCCACTTGAGCTCAAGCGCGTCATCTAGAATGAAATCATCAGGCCCTGCATCTGGTTTGGAAGTAATCTGTGAGCCACAGGGACTCAGCAATCTCGCACCCTCGCGATCAAGACTATTTAAGCTTATAGGTAAGGCAAGGTAAAATATGAGGAACTGCAGCAAGCGACTAGCAAATATGGTGGCTAACCTATTCGCAAAAGAGAGCGAGAAGAGAAGGCGAGGCATGGACGGATAACCAGAGAATAACCTGCGCAAACATTACTCCAACACCGTGTTCACTTCCCGGACTCCGCCAAGAAGAGACCATCACGACAACTCACACAGTTGATTCATTTTAATTAAGTTAAGGTTCAAGTTATCTACAACCGGACATTAACAAATTCCCATCTCCATAACCGCGGGCACGGCTTTTGAAAGTTCAAATCCCCGCAGGGGAGTCCCAACTTAGCCCATGACAAGCTCTCATGGTCAACAAAAGATATACCTTCTCCCGAGACATTCCGATCAGACTCGGTATCCCGGTTCTACAAGACACTTCGACAAGTTAAAACAAATCCAGCAACACCGCCCGAATGTGCCGACAAATCCCGATAGGAGCTGCATATATCTCGTTCTCAGGGCACACTCAGATTGTCTAAACTTCCGGTAGGCCAGCCCAGAGTTGCCCCTGGTGGCCACCGGCGGCTGACGAGGTGGACCAACACTCAGAGGAGCACTGGCCCGGGGGGTTTAAATAAGATGACCCTCGGGCTCCGGAAACCCAAGGGAAAAAGAGGCTAGGGGCAAATGGTAAAACCAAGGTTGGGCATTGCTGGAAGAGTTTTATTCAAGGCGAACTATCAAGGGGTTCCCATTATCACCCAACCGCGTAAGGAACGCAAAATCCGGGAACATAACACCGATATGACGGAAACTAGGGCGGCAAGAGTGGAACAAAACACTAGGCAAAAGGCCGAGCCTTCCATCCTTTACCAAGTATATAGATGCATTAAGATAACAAGGTAATATAATGATATCCCAACAAGAAAATAATGTTCCAACAAGGAACGGTCTCCAATCTTCCCCTGCAACTAGCAACGCTATAAGAGGGGCTGAGCAAAGCGGTAACATAGCCAATCAACGGTTTGCTAGGACATGGTGGGTTAGAGGTTTGACATGGCAATTTAGGAGGCATGATAAGCAAGTGGTAGGCATCGTAGCATATGCATAGCAAAAGAGCGAGCATCTAGCAAAGCAAAGATAGAAGTGATTTTGAGGGTATAATCATCTTGCCTGCAAAGTTGTTAGAGTTGACTGGATCCTCGAAAGCAAACCCAACGGGCTCCTCGTTAGCGAACTCGTCTCCCGGCTCTACCCAAATAATACAAACAAGCAAAAAGGACACAATCAACCACGTGCAAAGCTCAAACAACATGATGCAAACATGGTATGCTATGCGGGATGCGAGATGTGATGCATATGCAAGATTTGACAAGGAATGAATGAACCTGACCTCAAATTGGAAATCCAAGTGTGCCACTGGAAAGGTGAGGTGATTTCGCTTGAAAACGATATAAAGAACGTCGGAATCGGAGACACTGTTTGGAAATGGCAAGCAAAACAAATATGGCACCGGTCTGCGATATACAGCAAGTAGCCATCTAAAATGCAACAAGACAAACATGCTACAGCACCCAAACATGGCAAAAAAATACATGGAAGGGATCCATTCAAGATTCTTAACAAAAGAGGAACACTGAGGTACGGCCAATTCATCCATTAACAGGTTCAAACAAGCATGACAAAAGTGCAATTGATAAACATGTTTCAGACTTAGTGAAATTAACACTTGTATGGAATTTCAGATCATGTAGCACATTTTGGAGCATGAAAACTAGATGCTACAGGAACTGAGCATGGCAAAGTAAAGCATGGCATGGAGCTACTCAAAGAGCTTAACAAAAGACCCTTAGTGACCTTGAGCCAAAAGGGATCAGAAAATACAATTGCAAGCATGTGAACATGGCAAAAACATAAACAGATCACAGACTTAGTGAAAAACTGGAGCATGCACTTCAGATTTCAAGTAGGCATGTTTACGAGCTCGATGCACTCACTACAGATCAAGGCATGACAATCTAAGCATACACCCATCAAGAATACACATTATACAAGCTAGACATGGCAAGAAAAATAACATAGCATGCACGGATCAACTACAACATCCTCGGCAAAATCGCTAACAAGTAGACAATCTTCCAGGATTCACGAAATAGCAAAAGTAGAGCTCGATTGACTCAAGCTAGGGTGCTCCATAATTGCAAAAAAACATGGATGGATAGAGCACCACAATGTTAACAAATCATCCTTACTGATCATCCTCAAAAGAGGCACGGATCACTAGGAAACAACATAAACATATGGCATATTGATAAAAACAGATCAAGGACTTAGTGGAATTGCTAGGTCCCTGAAATCAGCATTAACAAATGCACCACTTTGCAAGCTTGTGCTAGTCACCACACACATCACAAAAATACATGGATAGCACCTCTAGAAAGATGACAAAGCATATAACAAAACACATGTAGAGCTCATGAGCATATCATGCACACATTAATCATGGCAAAATGACAAATAGCTACTTGGTGCAGCAGATCTGACAATTAACTCAAATAGCACTCTTCCAATGGCATTTCGGGCATCAAGATGAACTCGAATGAAAATGATGCAATGTGATGAAATGATGTGCTCTCTGAGGCGAACATTTTGATATGCTATATGCCCAAAACGGATCTACGGATGCAAAGTTACGGCACGATGAACATGGCAATTTGGACTGCAGACTTAGGGAAAAAAATGGGGTCAACCTAGGGTTTTCAGATCTGGATCGGATCGCCGGCATGGTTCCCGAAGCAGCTCGCCGGAGTAGAGGTGGGGGAGGCCGGAGAAGTGGTCCCCGGACCAGATCTCACCGGATCCGGCCGGAGCTAGTCGCGGGGCGGCGGAGGAGGGCGCGACCGAGCGCGGCGGCTCCGGTGGCGCACGGCGCCGGCGAGGGTAGGTGGCGGCGACGACGAACACCGGTGGGCGGAGCGGAGGGAGGATCCGGGCAGCGGCCGGCTCGATCCCGCGGGCGGCGGGGCGCCCAGGCGGCGGGGCGCGGGCGCGATGGGCTCCGAGGGCCCGCCCTGGGCTCAGCGGGCCTCAGCGGCGGCGGCGGCTGCGGTTTCCACGTGGCGGCGACAGATTGGTGGCGGCGGGCGGACGTTGTCCGGCCGCGCGGAGGTGTGGGGAGCTGGGTTAGGGGTGGAATGACCCGGGATTTCGAATGGGGGAGGTATATATAGGCATAGAGGGAGCTAGGAGTGTCCAAATGAGGTGCGGTTTTCGGCCACGCGATCGTGATCGAACGCTCTAGATGATGGAAGGGTTTTGGTGGGTTTTGGGCCAAAATGGAGGGGTGTTGGGCTGCAACAACACGAGGCCTTTTCGGTCCCTCGGTTAACCGTTGGAGCATCAAATGAAGTCCAAATGGTACGAAACTTGACAGGCGGTCTACCGGTAGTAAACCAAGGCCACTTGGCAAGTCTCGTTCCAATCCAGAAATGTCTAATCCCCACACATGAAATAAAGGTAGAAATGACCACCGGAGGAGAACGGAGCGTCAGAATGCAAAACGGACAACGGGGAAAATGCTCGGATGCATGAGACGAACACGTATGCAAATGCAATGCACATGATGACATGATATGAGATGCATGACAACAACAACAACACGCGGAGACAAAGACCTGAATCCGAGAAAATAAAATAACTTAGCGCCGGAAACGGCAAGAGTTGGATTACATATTAGGTAAATTATATCCGGGGTGTTACAACACTCCACCACTACGAAAGGATCTCGTCCCGAGATCTAGGACTGGAAGAACGCTGGGTACTCAGAACGGAGGTGATCCTCGCGTTCCCAGGTGGCTTCACAGTCGGAATGGTGTGACCACTTGACTTTGAGGAATTTGATTGACTTATTGCGAGTCTTGCGTTCAGTCTCTTCAAGAATAGCAACGGGGTGCTCACGATAAGAGAGATCTTCTTGGAGCTCCATGTCTTCGAAGTCGACGGTGCGGTCAGGAGTCTTGAAGCACTTGCGGAGCTGAGAGACATGGAACACGTCATGCACATTGGCAAAGTTTGAAGGAAGCTCGAGTTGATAGCGAGATTGCCTCTCTTGCTGATGATCTTGAAAGGTCCCACGTATCTAGGGGCAAGCTTCCCTTTGATACCGAAGCGACGAGTACCTTTCATTGGAGAGACGCGGAGGTAAACATGATCTCCGATCTCGAAAGCCAAATCACGGTGCTTACTATCATAGTAGCTCTTCTGGCGCGATTGCGCTGCTTTGAGGTTATCATGAATGACTTTGCACATTTCCTCTGCCTCTGTGATTAAGTCATTTCCCAGAAGTTGACGTTCACCAGTTTCAGACCAGTTGAGAGGGGTACGACACTTCCTGCCATATAGAATTTTGAATGGGGCCTTGCCCGAACTTGCTTGAAAACTGTTGTTGTAGGAGAATTCAGCATATGGAAGACAATCTTCCCACTTCATGCCGAAGGAGATCACACAAGCCCTGAGCATATCTTCAAGAATCTGATTGACACGCTCGACTTGACCGCTAGTTTGAGGGTGGAAAGCAGTGCTGAAGCGGATGTTGGTGCCCATGGCCTTCTGAAAAGACCCCCAAAACTTGGAGGTAAAGATGCTACCATGGTCTGAAGAGATCACCTGTGGAATACCGTGCAGTGAGACAATTCGATAGGTATAGAGCTCCGCCAATTGAGCTGCAGTGATAGACTCTTTGATAGGCAGAAAGTGAGCCACTTTAGTGAGTTTGTCAATGACAACGAATATAGCATCATTGCCACACTTGGACTTTGGAAACCCAGTCACGAAGTCCATCTCAATGTGGTCAAACTTCCATTCTGGAATGGCAAGAGGTTGGAGGAGACCAGCTGGCCTTTGGTGTTCTGCCTTCACTCTTCTGCAGACATCACACTCATTCACGAACTGAGCAATCTTGCGCTTCATTCGAGTCCATCAATAAGCCTGCTTGAGGTCCTGATACATCTTCGTGCTCCCAGGGTGGATGGAGAGGAGTGAATTGTGAGCCTCGTTCATGATCACTTTACGAAGGTCACCTTTGGGCACGACAATACGATCCTCGAAGAAGAGAGTATCCTTGTCATCAAAGCGGTAGCACTTGTACTTGGGTTGACTCTTGGCAATCCCAATCTTCACCTTCTTCACCATAGCATCAAGAAGATGAGCCTCGCGAATCTGGTGTTCCAAGGTAGGAGAGACTTGAAGGTTGGCGAGGAAACCTTGAGGAACAACTTGTAGATTGAGTTTGCAGAAAGCTTCACAAAGCTCGGATTGGTAAGGCTTGAGAATCAGACTGTTGCAGTAAGCCTTCCTGCTCAAAGCGTCAGCAATCACATTGGCCTTGCCTGGAGTATACTCGATACTCGTATTATACTCTTGAATCATTTCGACCCATCGAGTCTGCCTGAGGTTGAGATTAGGCTGAGTGAAGATGTACTTGAGACTCTTGTGGTCAGTGAAGATGTCCACTTTTCTTCCCAATAAAAGATGTCTCCAAGTCAAAAGAGCATGCACAACTGCCGCCAACTCGAGGTCATGAGTGGGGTAGTTCTTCTCATTGGGCTTCAACTAGCGAGAGGTACAAGCCACAACTTTCTTCTCTTACATCAAAACTGCACCAAGACCTTGAAGAGAGGCATCACAGAAGACCTCGAACGGTTTGGATTCATCAGGAGGAGTCAGAACTGGAGCAGTGACCAATTTCTCTTTCAAAGTGCTGAAAGCAATGTCACACTTCGGAGACCAAACGTACTTGACGTGCTTCTGGAGAAGGTTTGAAAGGGGCTTTGCAATCTTTGAAAAGTTCTCCATGAACCTTCGACAATAGCTTGCGAGACCGAGGAAGCTACGGAGTTGCTCCACATTCTGAGGTGGTTCCCAATTCATAATTGCAGACACCTTCTCAGGATTCACCGCAATGCCCTTGGCAGAGATGATATGCCCAAGGTAAAGAACCTCATCGAGCCAAAACTCACACTTTGAGAACTTGGCGTAGAACTGATGTTCCCTGAGCTTATCGAGCACCAAACGCAAGTGCTTGGCATGATCTTCCTTGTTCTTCAAAATGACCAGAATGTCGTTGAGATAGACCAAAACAAAGTCATTGGTGTAGGTGTTGAAGATGAAGTTCATCATGCGAGAGAAAGTCGGAGGAGCGTTGACGAGGCCAAAAGACATGACAGTGTATTCATATGAACCATAGCTTGTCCTGAAAGCCGTCTTGGGAATATCTTGCTCACGGTTTCGAATCTGGTGATAACCCATATGGAGATCAAGCTTGGAGAATACTTGAGCACCTTTGAGTTGTTCGAACAGCTCGTTGATGTTGGGAAGTGGGTACTTGTTCTTGATAGTCTTCTTGTTCAATGGACGGTAGTCAACACAAAGTCGGTCCGTTCCATCCTTCTTCTTCACAAAAAGAACTCCACAACCCCACGGAGAAGAACTAGGTCGGATGAGACCCACTCTCTCTTGAATATCGAGTTGCTTCTTCAGCTCCGTCAACTCTTCAGGTCCGAGCTTGTAAGGACGTTTGCAAACAGGTTCCGTGCCAGGCTCAAGATCGATGACGAATTCAACTGGCCGGTGCGGAGGCATTCCTGGAAGCTCTTCGGGAAAGACGTCTTGATATTCACAAATGACTGGAATTTGTGAGATGGCATCCAGTTCACCCTTCTCATTGAGAGAAAACAGGCGGATGGTATTATCCCGAGCAGCAAAGACAATTACATCCTCAGACGAATGAGTCAATTGAATCTGTGTGGCTGCACAATCAAGTTGAGCCTTGTGTTTAGAAAGCCATCCCATTCCGAGAATAAGATCAATATCCGAGTTACCAAGAACCATTGGAGAAGCCAGAAACTTGAAATCACCCATCGAGATAGAAATATCCGGAATCTCGTAGTTAGCGAGCAAACATCTACCCAGAGAGACAACTGCTAACGGTTTATGCATAACTTGAGCATACCACCCATGCTTAGATGCAAAAGGTCTCGAGATGAAACAATGCGATGCACCAGTGTCAAAAAGTACTTTTGCAGGAACATCGTTAACAGGAAGGTTACCCATGATGACATCTGACGAGTCCTCTGCCTGAGCTGCATTAACCATGTTGACCTTGGTGTACTTGGGGTTATGCTTGACCACAACTATACTTGCCGATCTCACAGGAGGAGGAGGAGGAGGGAGACGCCTCTGATTGAAGCATTTGTTGGCATAGTGACCCTTTTGTTGGCACTTGTTGCACGTGACCTCTAAAAGCGGACGGTGGTACGGGGCACTCGATCTTGGAGCTTGAGACGAAGTCTTGTTCTGAAAGCCAGGGTTGGGTGGGTGGGAAGATCCACTGCCACCTTTGCTCTTCTGATACGGCTGATGGAACGGAGGAGGAGGAAGCCAATACTTCTGCTGCTTGGCCACTTGAGTAGAGGAAGAAGGAGTAGCATCTCTGACTCGCTTCTTGGACGCATCACACTTCAGTTGAGAAGCCTCTTGCTTCAATGCCATGTTGTAGAACTCATCGTACCTCAAGGGCTCAAAGAGAACAAGAGCTAGCTGGATTTCTTCTCTGAGACCACCCCTGAACTGGTATATCATGCTCTTCTCGTCAGGGACGTCCTGCTTAGCAAAGCGGGCGAGCTTCTGAAACAACTTGTTGTAGTCATAGACAGACAAAGAGCCTTGCTTCAGGTTGCGGAATTCCTCACGCTTGCTTTCAACCACGCTCTGAGGAATATGATGAGCTTTGAAGTCTTGACGGAATTCATCCCAGGTAATCACACGGCCTCCTCTGGAATCCTTGTACTACTGGAACCATTCTGCAGCTTGATCTTGTTGGAAATATGCCCTAGAGGCAAAAATAAAAGCATTATTATTATATTTCCTTGTTCATGATAATTGTCTTTATTCATGCTACAATTGTGTTATCCGGAAATCGTAATACATGTGTGAATAATAGACACCAACATGTCCCTAGTGAGCCTCTAGTTGACTAGCTCGTTGATCAACAGATAGTCATGGTTTCCTGACTATGGACATTGGATGTCATTGATAACGAGATCACATCATTAGGAGAATGATGTGATGGACAAGACCCAATCCTAAACATAGCATAAGATCGTATAGTTCGTTTGCTAGAGTTTTTCCAATGACAAGTATCCTTTCCTTAGACCATGAGATCGTGTAACTCCCGGATACCGTAGGAGTGCTTTGGGTGTACCAAACGTCACAACGTAACTGGGTGACTATAAAGGTATGCTACGGGTATCTCCGAAAGTATCTGTTGGGTTGACACGGATCAAGACTGGGATTTGTCACTCCATATGACGGAGAGGTATCTCTGGGCCCACTCGGTAATGCATCATCATAATGAGCTCAATGTGATCAAGTGGTTGATCGCGGGATCATGCATTACGGTACGAGTAAAGTGACTTGCCGGTAACGAGACTGAACAAGGTATTGGGATACCGACGATCGAGTCTCGGACAAGTAACATACCGATTGACAAAGGGAGTTGAATACGGGGTTGCTTGAATCCTCGACATCGTGGTTCATCCGATGAGATCATCGAGGAGCATGTGGGAGACAACATGGGTATCCAGATCCCGCTGTTGGTTATTGACCGGAGAGTCGTCTCGGTCATGTCTACATGTCTCCCGAACCCGTAGGGTCTACACACTTAAGGTTCGGTGACGCTAGGGTTGTAAAGATATGTATATGCAGTAACCCGAATGTTGTTTGGAGTCCCGGATGAGATCCCGGACGTCACGAGGAGTTTCGGAATGGTCCGGAGGTAAAGAATTATATATATAGGAAGTGCTGTTTCGGCCATCGGGACAAGTTTCGGGGTCACC
Source organism: Triticum aestivum (assembly GCF_018294505.1). NCBI lineage: Eukaryota > Viridiplantae > Streptophyta > Magnoliopsida > Poales > Poaceae > Triticum > Triticum aestivum. The sequence goes on from NC_057812.1 coordinate 43,025,485, forward strand.
GGTATTGTACCGGGACCACCGGAAGGGTCCCGGGGTCCACCGGGTGGGGCCACCCATCCCGGAGGGCCCCATGGGCCAAAGTGGGGAGGGGAACCAGCCCATAGTTGGCTGGTGCGCCCCCCTAGGCCCACCCCATGCGCCTAGGGTTGGAACCCTAGGGGTGGGGGGGGGGGGGCGCCCCACCTTGCCTTGGGGGCTACTCCAGCCCTGGCGGCCGCCCCCCTAGGAGATCTCATCTCCTAGGGCCGCCCCCCTAGGGGAGCCTATATAAAAGGGGGGGGGGAGGGAGGGGCAGCCACACCTTGAGTCTTGGCGCCTCCCTCTCCCCTGCTACACCTCTCTCTCGTAGTATACGGCGAAGCCCTGCTACTGTGATGCCCTGCATCCACCACCACGCCGTCGTGCTGCTGGATCTTCATCAACCTCTCCTTCCCCCTTGCTGGATCAAGAAGGAGGAGACGTTACGCTGACCGTACGTGTGTTGAACGCGGAGGTGCCGTCCGTTCGGCGCTAGGATCTCCGGTGATTTGGATCACGTCGAGTACGACTTCCTGATCCCCGTTCTTTGAATGCTTCTGCTCGCGATCTACAAAGGTATGTAGATGCATCCGATCACTCGTTGCTAGATGAACTCATAGATGGATCTTGGTGAAACCGTAGGAAATTTTTTGTTTTCTGCCACGTTCCCCAACAGTGGCATCATGAGCTAGGTCTATGCGTAGTTCTTCTTGCGCGAGTAGAACACAATTTGTTGTGGGCGTAGATGTTGTCAACTTTCTTGCTGCTACTAGTCTTATCTTGCTTCAACGGTATTGTGGGATGAAGCGGCCCGGACCAACCTTACACGTACGCTTATGTGAGACCGGTTCCACCGACTAACATGCACTAGTTGCATAAGGTGGCTGGCGGGTGTCTGTCTCTCCCACTTTAGTTGGAGCGGATTCGATGAAAAGGGTCCTTATGAAGGGTAAATAGAAGTTGATAAATCACGTTGTGGCTTTCACGTAGGTAAGAAAACGTTCTTGCTAGAACCCTCTTGCAGCCACGTAAAACATGCAACAACAATTAGAGGACGTCTAACTTGTTTTTGCAGCAAGTGCTTTGTGATATGATATGGCCAAAGTTGTGATGAATGATGAATGATATATATGTGATGTATGAGATGTTCATGCTATTGTAATAGGAATCACGACTTGCATGTCGATGAGTATGACAACCGGCAGGAGCCATAGGAGTTGTCTTTATTTTTTGTATGACCTGCGTGTCATTGAGAAGCGCCATGTAAATTACTTTACTTTATTGCTAAACGCGTTAGCCATAGTAGTAGAAGTAATAGTTGGCGAGCAACTTCATGGAGACACGATGATGGAGATCATGGTGTCATGCCGGTGACAAGATGATCATGGAGCCCCAAGATGGAGATCAAAGGAGCTATGTGATATTGGCCATATCATGTCACTTTTATTATTTGATTGCATGTGATGTTTATCATGTTTTTGCATCTTGTTTACTTAGAACGATGGTAGTAAATAAGATGATCCCTCATAATAATTTCAAGAAAGTGTTCCCCCTAACTGTGCACCGTTGCGACAGTTCGTTGTTTCGAAGCACCACGTGATGATCGGGTGTTAGATTCCAACGTTCACATACAACGGGTGTAAGACAAATTTACACATGCAAACACTTAGGTTGACTTGACGAGCCTAGCATGTACAGACATGGCCTCGGAACACAGAATACCGAAAGGTCGAGCATGAGTCGTATAGAAGATACGATCAACATGAAGATGTTCACCGATGTTGACTAGTCCGTCTCACGTGATGATCGGACACGGCCTAGTTAACTCGGATCATGTTATACTTAGATTACTGGAGGGATGTCTATCTAAGTGGGAGTTCATTGAATAATTTGATTAGATGAACTTAATTATCATGAACTTAGTCTAAATTTTTTACAATATGTCTTGTAGATCAAATGGCCAACGTAGTCCTCAACTTCAACGCGTTCCTAGAGAAAACCAAGCTGAAAGACGATGGCAGCAACTACACGGACTGGGTCCGGAACCTGAGGATCATCCTCATAGCTGCCAAGAAAGATTATGTCCTACAAGCACCGCTGGGTGACGCACCTGTTCTCCCTGCAGAACAAGACGTTATGAACGCTTGGCAGGCACGTACCGATGACTACTCCCTCGTTCAGTGCGGCATGCTTTACAGCTTAGAGCCGGGGCTCCAAAAGCGTTTTGAGAGACATGGAGCATATGAGATGTTCGAAGAGCTGAAAATGGTTTTCCAAGCTCATGCCCGGGTCGAGAGATATGAAGTCTCCGACAATTCTTCAGCTGTAAGATGGAGGAAAATAGTTCTGTCAGTGAGCACATACTCACTATGTCTGGGTTGCATAACCGCTTGACTCAGCTGGGAGTTAATCTCCCGGATGACGCGGTCATTGACAGAATCCTTCAGTCGCTTCCACCGAGCTACAAGAGCTTTGTGATGAACTTCAATATGCAGGGGATGGAAAAGACCATTCCTGAAGTATTTGCAATGCTGAAATCAGCAGAGGTAGAAGTCAAAAAGGAACATCAAGTGTTGATGGTGAATAAAACCACTAAGTTCAAGAAGGGCAAGGGTAAGAAAGCCTTCAAGAAGGACGCAAGGGAGTTGCCGCGCCCGGCAAGCAAGCTGCCGGGAAGAAGCCAAAGAATGGACCCAAGCCCGAGACTGAGTGCTTTTATTGCAAGGGAAGTGGTCACTGGAAGCGGAACTGCCCCAAATACTTAGCGGACAAGAAGGCCGGCATCACAAAAGGTATATGTGATATACATGTAATTGATGTGTACCTTACCAGTACTCATAGTAGCTCCTGGGTATTTGATACCGGTGCGGTTGCTCACATTTGTAACTCAAAACAGGAGCTGCGGAATAAGCGGAGACTGGCGAAGGACGAGGTGACGATGCGCGTCGGGAATGGTTCCAAGGTCAATGTGATCGCCGTCGGCACGCTACCTCTACATTTACCTTCGGGATTAGTTTTAAACCTCAATAATTGTTATTTAGTGCCAGCTTTGAGCATGAACATTGTATCGGGATCTCGTTTGATTCGAGATGGCTACTCATTTAAATCCAAAAATAATGGTTGTTCTATTTATATGAGAGATATGTTTTATGGTCATGCTCCGATGGTGAATGGTTTATTCTTAATGAATCTCGAGCGTAATGCTACACATGTTCATAGTGTGAATACCAAAAGATGTAAGGTTGATAATGATAGTCCCACATACTTGTGGCACTGCCGCCTTGGTCACATAGGTGTCAAACTCATGAAGAAGCTCCATGTAGATGGACTTTTAGAGTCTCTTGATTATGAATCATTTGACACGTGCGAACCATGCCTCATGGGTAAAATGACCAAGACTCCGTTCTCAGGAACAATGGAGCGAGCAACCAACTTATTGGAAATCATACATACTGATGTGTGCGGTCCGATGAGCGTTGAGGCTCGCGGTGGCTATCGTTATGTTCTCACCCTCACTGATGACTTGAGTAGATATGGGTATGTCTACTTAATGAAACACAAGTCTGAAACCTTTGAAAAGTTCAAGGAATTTCAGAGTGAGGTTGAGAATCAACGTGACAGAAAAATCAAGTTTTTGCGATCAGATCGTGGAGGAGAATACTTGAGTCACGAATTTAGCACACACTTAAGAAAATGTGGAATAGTTTCACAACTCACGCCGCCTGGAACACCTCAGCGTAATGGTGTGTCCAAACGTCGTAATCGCACTCTATTAGATATGGTGCGATCTATGATGTCTCTTACCGATTTACCGCTATCTTTTTGGGGCTATGCTTTAGAGACTGCCGCATTCACTTTAAATAGGGCTCCGTCGAGATCCGTTGAGACGACACCATATGAATTATGGTTTGGGAAGAAACCTAAGCTGTCGTTTCTAAAAGTTTGGGGATGCGATGCTTATGTCAAGAAACTTCAACCTGAAAAGCTCGAACCCAAGTCGGAAAAATGCATCTTCATAGGATACCCTAAAGAAACTATTGGGTATACATTCTACCTCAGATCCGAAGGCAAGATCTTTGTTGCCAAGAATGGATCCTTTCTAGAGAAAGAGTTTCTCTCGAAAGAAGTAAGTGGGAGGAAAGTAGAACTTGATGAAGTATTACCTCTTGAACCGGAAAAAGGCGCAACTCAAGAAAATGTTCCTTAGGAGCCTGCACCGACTAGAGAGGAAGTTAATGATGATGATCAAGATACTTCAGATCAAGTTGCTACTGAAATTCGAAGGTCCACAAGGACACGTTCCGCACCAGAGTGGTACGGCAACCCTGTCTTGGAAATCATGTTGTTAGACAACGGTGAACCTTCGAACTATGAAGAAGCGATGGCGGGCCCGGATTCCGACAAATGGCTAGAAGCCATGAAATCCGAGATAGGATCCATGTATGAAAATGAAGTATGGACTTTGACTGACTTGCCCGTTGAGCGGCGAGCCATAGAAAATAAATGGATCTTTAAGAAGAAGACAGACGCGGATGGTAATGTGACCATCTATAAAGCTCGGCTTGTCGCTAAGGGTTATCGACAAGTTCAAGGGGTTGACTACGATGAGACTTTCTCACCGGTAGCGAAGCTAAAGTCCGTCCAAATAATGTTAGCAATTGACGCATTTTATGATTATGAGATATGGCAAATGGACGTCAAAACGGCATTCCTTAATGGTTTCCTTAAGGAAGAATTGTATATGATGTAGCCGGAAGGTTTTGTCGATCCTAAGAATGCTGACAAGGTGTGCAAGCTCCAACGCTCGATTTATGGGCTGGTGCAAGCATCTCGGAGTTGGAACATTCGCTTTGATGAGATGATCAAAGTGTTTGGGTTTACACAGACTTATGGAGAAGCCTGCGTTTACAAGAAAGTGAGTGGGAGCTCTGTAGCATTTCTCATATTATATGTAGATGACATACTTTTGATGGGAAATGATATAGAACTCTTGGACAGCATTAAGGCCTACTTGAATAAGAGTTTTTCAATGAAGGACCTTGGAGAAGCTGCTTATATATTAGGCATCAAGATCTATATAGATAGATCGAGACGCCTCATAGGTCTTTCACAAAGCACATACCTTGATAAGATATTGAAGAAGTTCAATATGGACCAGTCTAAGAAGGGGTTCTTACCTGTGTTACAAGGTATGAAATTGAGCTCAGCTCAATGTCCGACCACGGCAGAAGATATAGAAGAGATGAGTGTCATCCCCTATGCCTCAGCCATAGGTTCTATTATGTATGCCATGCTGTGTAGCAGACCTGATGTAAACCTTGCCGTAAGTTTGGTAGGAAGGTACCAAAGTAATCCCGGCAAGGAACACTGGACAGCGGTCAAGAATATCCTGAAGTACCTGAAAAGGACTAAGGAAATGTTTCTCGTTTATGGAGGTGACGAAGAGCTCGTCGTAAAGGGTTACGTCGACGCTAGCTTCGACACAGATCTGGATGACTCTAAGTCACAAACCGGATACGTGTATATTTTGAATGGTGGGGCAGTAAGCTGGTGCAGTTGCAAGCAGAGCGTCGTGGCGGGATCTACATGTGAAGCGGAGTACATGGCAGCCTCGGAGGCAGCACATGAAGCAATTTGGGTGAAGGAGTTCATCACCGACCTAGGAGTCATACCCAATGCGTCAGGGCCGATCAAGCTCTTCTGTGACAACACTGGTGCTATTGCACTTGCCAAGGAGCCTAGGTTTCACAAGAAGACAAGGCACATCAAGCGTCGCTTCAACTCCATTCGTGAAAATGTTCAAGATGGAGACATAGATATTTGTAAAGTACATACGGACCTGAATGTAGCAGATCCGTTGACTAAACCTCTCCCTAGAGCAAAACATGATCAACACCAGAATTCCATGGGTGTTCGATTCATCACAATGTAACTAGATTATTGACTCTAGTGCAAGTGGGAGACTGCTGGAAATATGCCCTAGAGGCAATAATGAAAGCATTATTATTATATTTCCTTGTTCATGATAATTGTCTTTATTCATGCTACAATTGTGTTATCCGGAAATCGTAATACATGTGTGAATAATAGACACCAACATGTCCCTAGTGAGCCTCTAGTTGACTAGCTCGTTGATCAATAGATAGTCATGGTTTCCTGACTATGGACATTGGATGTCATTGATAACAAGATCACATCATTAGGAGAATGATGTGATGGACAAGACCCAATCCTAAACATAGCATAAGATCGTATAGTTCGTTTGCTAGAGTTTTTCCAATGACAAGTATCCTTTCCTTAGACCATGAGATCGTGTAACTCCCGGATACCGTAGGAGTGCTTTGGGTGTACCAAACGTCACAACGTAACTGGGTGACTATAAAGGTATGCTACGGGTATCTCCGAAAGTGTCTGTTGGGTTGGCACGGATCAAGACTGGGATTTGTCACTCCATATGACAGAGAGGTATCACTGGGCCCAATCGGTAATGCATCATCATTATGAGCTCAAAGTGACCAAGTGTCTGGTCACGGGATCATGCATTACGGTACGAGTAAAGTGACTTACCGGTAACGAGATTGAACAAGGTATTGGGATACCGACGATCGAATCTCGGGCAAGTAACATACCGATTGACAAAGGGAATTGAATACGGGGTTGCTTGAATCCTCGACATCGTGGTTCATCCGATGAGATCATCGAGGAGCATGTGGGAGACAACATGGGTATCCAGATCCCGCTGTTGGTTATTGACCGGAGAGTCGTCTCGGTCATGTCTACATGTCTGCCGAACCCGTAGGGTCTACACACTTAAGGTTCGGTGACGCTAGGGTTGTAAAGATATGTATATGCAGTAACCCGAATGTTGTTCGGAGTCCCGGATGAGATCCCAGACGTCACGAGGAGTTTCGGAATGGTTCAGAGGTAAAGAATTATATATATAGGAAGTGCTGTTTCGGCCATCGGGACAAGTATCGGGGTCACCGGTATTGTACCGGGACCACCGGAAGGGTCCCGGGGGTCCACCGGGTGGGGCCACTCATCCCGGAGGGCCCCATGGGCCAAAGTGGGGAGGGGAACCAGCCCATAGTGGGCTGGTGCGCCCCCCTAGGCCCACCCCATGCGCCTAGGGTTGGAACCCTAGGGGTGGGGGGGCGCCCCACCTTGCCTTGGGGGCTACTCCAGCCCTGGCCGGTGCCCTCCCTAGGAGATCTCATCTCCTAGGGCCGGCGCCCCCCCTAGGGGAGCCTATATAAAAGGGGGGGAGGGAGGGGCAGCCACACCTTGAGTCTTGGCGCCTCCCTCTCCCCTGCTACACCTCTCTCTCATAGTATACGGCGAAGCCCTACTACTGTGACGCTCTGCATCCACCACCACGCCGTCGTGCTGCTGGATCTTCATCAACCTCTCCTTCCCCCTTGCTGGATCAAGAAGGAGGAGACATTACGCTGACCGTACGTGTGTTGAAAGCGGAGCTGCCGTCCGTTCGGCGCTAGGATCTCCGGTGATTTGGATCACGTCGAGTACGACTTCCTCATCCCCGTTCTTTGAACGCTTCCGCTCGCGATCTACAAAGGTATGTAGATGAATCCGATCACTCGTTGCTAGATGAACTCATAGATGGATCTTGGTGAAACCGTAGGAAATTTTTTGTTTTCTGCAACGTTCCCCAACAGGTCTTTGAGTTGGAAGGAAGCGAACTTGACAAAGTCCTCAGGCCTGACGTTACTGCACTTGAAATGCTTGCACAAGTCCACGAGCCAATCGTCAGCATCAGTTGCCTCAACACAATTGCTGAAAGTCTTTGGCCCGTTAGCAAGGAACTGGTTGAGTGAAGGAAAGTGATTCTGATTGTTGCCTTGGTTCGCTTGATTGCGCTCTTGAAGAATTTGCATGATCAACTGCGTGTTTGCATTGGTAGCGGCCATCACAGCTTGCCATGCCTCCGGAGGAGGGGGAGGTGGTGGCGGATCCTGATTCTGATTCTGATTGCTGCTCTTAGCGGGAGCCATCCTGAAGAGGGTGACGTCCGTTAGCACATTGACAGATAACATTTTGAAGCTGAATCAAACGGGTTGAAATTGCAACATATAGTCTTCACATCCGAACAAAATGAACGAATGCATTCCAATTGAAATGGTCACATATCCATAAATTGAGAAGCCACTTAGAATTTAGGTAGAGGAATAAAATCAACAAGGTACGGAGCAAGAACGAATACTCGGTAAGAAATCCCAATCTCAAACCAAATATCTGTGGAAGAAGAACTAGAGCTACAAGAATTCCCACCTATGAAACTCCCGAACCTTTCCATTTATGCAATCAGGTGTTGGGGATACAGGGGAACCATAATATCTCACCCAAATCTAGCAATTCCTACATCCAGCTGTATCCATCCTTCAACACATAACCGAGAAAAACTTCGGAAACCATCTACCTCAACCTTCGAAAAGCATCTGTTATACAAGTTATGGCAATACTCCCGAACTCCCGCCCTAGTACTGGGTGGCGTCGAGGTTATCTCACCAACAACTGCATAAAAGAGATTTTCGATGTCGGCAAACTAAACTCAGGTATTCCAGAACTGCAACGATAAAATTGTGACGACAACACCTCGAAGCTCAACTCCCCGGGACACTGCCACAACCCCTAAATGACAGGAGGCACCAAGAACAATGTTCTCGTCACAAATCCATCGGAACGATTCCAAGATACCCACGTGATCCTAATTTTTTTTAGTGAAATTTGAGAAGAGAAGAGTCAAAACTCTACGTCAGGATGCCTTACCAGAGCGATGAAGGGACTGGGGAGTAAAAAGAATTCCTAAACTCTCCGATATATAATTCCTAAATGACTCAAAACATTTTTTTCTAGACTCAACAACGGCTGCTAAAAACGATCAAGCAGTGGGGGCTCCTAAGGTCGGGGAAGGCTCTGATTACCAACTTGTAACACCCTCGATGCGGCTATATCTCCTACGTGTCGAGGCACGACTTAGAGGCATAACTGCATTGAAAGCAATGTCGCAAGTAAGGCAATCTTCACAACATCCCATGTAATATAGATAATAAAAGAGGAAGGTACATAATTGGCTTACACTCGCCACGTCAAACAAGGTACATAAATAGCATTACATCAACCAATCACTCATGGCTCGACTACGGTGCCAAAATAAATGATCAACCCAACATGCGACACGGTCCCGATCGCCCCAACTGGGCACCACTACTGATCATCAGGGAAGGACACATAGTAACGACGTGAGTCCTCGTCGAACTCCCACTTGAGCTCAAGCGCGTCATCTGGAACGAAATCATCAGGCCCTGCATCTGGTTTGGAAGTAATCTGTGAGCCACAAGGACTCAGCAATCTCGCACCCTCGCGATCAAGACTATTTAAGCTTATAGGTAAGGCAAGGTAAAATATGAGGAACTGCAGCAAGCGACTAGCAAATATGGTGGCTAACCTATTCGCAAAAGAGAGCGAGAAGAGAAGGCGAGGCACGGACGGATAACCAGAGAACAACTTGCGCAAACATTACTCCAACACCGTGTTCACTTCCCGGACTCCGCCGAGAAGAGACCATCACGACAACTCACACAGTTGATTCATTTTAATTAAGTTAAGGTTCAAGTTATCTACAACCAGACATTAACAAATTCCCATCTGCACATAACCGCGGGCACGGCTTTCGAAAGTTCAAATCCCTGCAGGGGAGTCCCAACTTAGCCCATGACAAGCTCTCACGGTCAACGAAGGATATACCTTCTCCCGAGACATTCCGATCAGACTCGGTATCCCGGTTCTACAAGACACTTCGACAAGTTAAAACAAATCCAGCAACACCGCCCGAATGTGCCGACAAATCCCGATAGGAGCTGCATATATCTCGTTCTCAGGGCACACTCAGATTGTCTAAACTTCCGGTAGGCCAGCCCAGAGTTGCCCCTGGTGGCCACCGGCGGCTGACGAGGTGGACCAACACTCAGAGGAGCACTGGCCTGGGGGGGGTTTAAATAAGATGACCCTCGGGCTCCGGAAACCCAAGAGAAAAAGAGGCTAGGGGCAAATGGTAAAACCAAGGTTGGGCATTGCTGGAAGAGTTTTATTCAAGGCGAACTATCAAGGGGTTCCTATTATCACCCAACCGCGTAAGGAACGCAAAATCCGGGAACATAACACCGATATGACGGAAACTAGGGCGGCAAGAGTGGAACAAAACACTAGGCAAAAGGCCGAGCCTTCCATCCTTTACCAAGTATATAGATGCATTAAGATAACAAGGTAATATAATGATATCCCAACTAGAAAATAATGTTCCAACAAGGAACGGTCTCCAATCTTCCCCTGCAACTAGCAACGCTATAAGAGGGGCTGAGCAAAGCGGTAACATAGCCAATCAACGGTTTGCTAGGACATGGTGGGTTAGAGGTTTGACATGGCAATTTGGGAGGCATGATAAGCAAGTGGTAGGCATCGTAGCATAGGCATAGCAAAAGAGCGAGCATCTAGCAAAGCAAAGATAGAAGTGATTTCGAGGGTATGATCATCTTGCCTGCAAAGTTGTCAGAGTTGACTGGATCCTTGAAAGCAAACCCAACGGGCTCCTCGTTAGCGAACTCGTCTCCTGGCTCTACCCAAATAAGACAAACAAGCAAAAAGGACACAATCAACCATGTGCAAAGCTCAAACAACATGATGCAAACATGGTATGCTATGCGGGATGCGAGATGTGATGCATATGCAAGATTTGATAAGGAATGAATGAACCTGGCCTCAAATTGGAAATCCAAGTGTGCCACTGGAAAGGAGAGGTGATTTCGCTTGAAAACGATATAAAGAACGTCGGAATCGGAGACACGGTTTGGAAATGGCAAGCAAAACAAATATGGCACCGGTCTACGATATACAACAAGTAGCCATCTAAATGCAACAAGACAAACATGCTACAACACCCAAACATGGCAACAAAATACATGGAAGGGATCCATTCAATATGCTTAACAAAAGAGGAACACTGAGGTACGGCCAATTCATCCATTAACAGGTTCAAACAAGCATGGCAAAAGTGCAATTGATAAACAGGTTTCAGACTTAGTGAAATTAACACTTGTATGGAATTTTAGATCAGGTAGCACACTTTGGAGCATGAAAACTAGATGCTACAGGAACTGAGCATGGCAAAGTAAAGCATGGCATGGAGCTACTCAAAGAGCTTAACAAAAGTCCCTTAGTGACCTTGAGCCAAAAGGGATCAGAAAATACAATTGCAAGCATGTGAACATGGCAAAAACATAAACAGATCACAGACTTGGTGAAAAACTGGAGCATGCACTTCAGATATCAAGTAGGCATGTTTACGATCTCGATGCACTCACTACAGATCAAGGCATGACAATCTAAGCATACACCCATCAAGAATACACATTATACAAGGTAGACATGGCAAGAACAATAACATAGCATGCACGGATCAACTACAACATCCTCGGCAAAATCGCTAACAAGTAGACAATCTTCCAGGATTCACGAAATAGCAAAAGTAGAGCTCGATTGACTCAAGCTAGGGTGCTCCATAATTGCAAAAAAAAACATGGATGGATAGAGCACCACAATGTTAACAAATCATCCTTACTGATCATCCTCAAAAGAGGCACGGATCACTAGGAAACAACATGAACATATGGCATATTGATAAAAACAGATCAAGGACTTAGTGGAATTGCTAAGTCCCTGAAATCAGCATTAACGAATGCACCACTTTGCAAGATTGTGCTAGTCACCACACACATCACAAAAATACATGGATAGCACCTCTGGAAAGATGGCAAAGCATATAACAAAACACATGTAGAGCTCATGAGCATATCATGCAGACATTAATCATGGCAAAAATGACAAATAGCTACTTGGTGCAGCAGATCTGACAATTAACTCAAATAGCACTCTTCCAATGGCATTTCGGGCATCAAGATGAACTCGAATGAAAATGATGGAATGCGATGAAATGATGTGCTCTCTGGGGCGAACATTTTGATATGCTATATGCCCAAAACGGATCTACGGATGCAAAGTTACGGCACGATGAACATGGCAATTTGGACTGCAGACTTAGGGAAAAAAATGGGGTCAACCTAGGGTTTTCAGATCTGGATCGGATCGCCGGCATGTTTCCCGAAGCAGCTCGCTGGAGTTCCTGCACGGGGTCGCCGGAGTAGAGGTGGGGGAGGCCGGAGAAGTGGTCCCCGGACCGGATCTCACCGGATCCGGCCGGAGCTAGTCGCGGGGTGGCGGAGGAGGGCGCGACCGAGCGCGGCGGCTCCGGTGGCGCGCGGCGCCGGCGAGGGTAGGTGGCAGCGACGGCGAACGCCGGTGGGCGGAGCGGAGGGAGGATCCGGGCGGCGGCCGGCTCGATCCCGCGGGCGGCGGGGCGCCTAGGCGGCGGGGCGCGGGCGCGATGGGCTCCGAGGGCCCGCCCTGGGCTCGGCGGGCCTCAGCGGCGGTGGCGGCTGCGGTTGCCATGTGGCGGCGATAGATTGGCGGCGGCAGAATGTCCGGTGGCAGGCGGACGTTGTCCGGCCACGCGGAGGTGTGGGGAGCTGGGTTAGGGGTGGAATGACCCGGGATTTCGAATGGGGGAGGTATATATAGGCATAGAGGGAGCTAGGAGTGTCCAAATCAGGTGCGGTTTTCGGGCACGCGATCATGATCGAACGCTCTAGATGATGGAGAGGGTTTTGGTGGGTTTTGGGCCAAAATGGATGGGTGTTGGGCTGCAACAACACGAGGCCTTTTCGGTCCCTCGGTTAACCGTTGGAGCATCAAACGAAGTCCAAATGGTACGAAACTTGACAGGCGGTCTACCGGTAGTAAACCAAGGCCGCTTGGCAAGTCTCGTTCCAATCCGGAAATGTCTAATCCCCACACACGAAAGAAAGGTAGAAATGACCACCGGAGGAGAACGGAGCGCCGGAATGCAAAACGGACAACGGGGAAAATGCTTGGATGCATGATACGAACACGTATGCAAATGCAATGCACATGATGACATGATATGAGATGCATGACAACAACAACAACACGCGGAGACAAAGACCTGAATCCGAGAAAATAAAATAACTTAGCATCGGAAACGGCAAGAGTTGGATTACATATTAGGTAAATCATATCCGGGGTGTTACACCTATGAAGACGCATTTTTCCGATTTGGGTTCGAGCTTTTCAGGTTGAATTTTCATGACATAAGCATCGCATCCCCAAACTTTCAGAAACGACAGTTTAGGTTTCTTGCCAAACCACAATTTATACGGTGTCATCTCAACGGATTTCGACGGAGCCCTATTTAAAGTGAATGCGGCAGTCTCTATAGCATAACCCCAAAATGATAGCGGTAGATCGGTAAGAGACATCATAGATTGTACCATATCCAATAGGGTGCGATTACGACGTTCGGACACACCATTATGCTGTGGTGTTCCAGGTGGCGTGAGTTGTGAAACTATTCCACATTTCCTTAAGTGCGTGCCAAATTCGTGACTCAAATATTCTCCCCCACGATCTGATCGTAAGAACTTGATTTTCCTGTCACGTTGATTCTCAACCTCACTCTGAAATTCCTTGAACTTTTCAAAGGTCTCAGACTTGTGTTTCATTAAGTAGACATACCCATATCTACTTAAGTCATCAGTGAGGGTGAGGACATAACGATAGCCACCATGAGCCTCAACGCTCATTGGACCACACACATCAGTATGTATGATTTCCAATAAGTTGGTTGCTCGCTCCATTGTTCTGGAGAACGGAGTCTTGGTCATTTTACCCATGAGGCATGGTTCGCACGTGTCAAATGATTCATAATCAAGTGACTCCAAAAGTCCATCTGCATGGAGTTTCTTCATGCGTTTGACACCAATGTGACCAAGGCGGCAGTGCCACAAGTATGTGGGACTATCATTATCAACCTTACATCTTTTGGCATTCACACTATGAATGTGTGTAACATCACGTTCGAGATTAAATAAGAATAAACCATTGACCAGCGGGGCATGACCATAAAACATGTCTCTCGTATAAATAGAACAACCATTATTCTCAGATTTAAATGAGTAGCCATCTCGCATTAAACGAGATCCAGATACAATGTTCATGCTCAAAGTTGGTACTAAATAACAATTATTGAGGTTTAAAACTAATCCTATAGGTAAATGCAGAGGTAGCGTGCCGACGGCGATCACATCGACCTTGGAACCATTCCCGACGCGCATCGTCACCTCGTCCTTCGCCAGTCTCCGTTTATTCCGCAGTTCCTGTTTTGAGTTATAAATATGAGCAACTGCACCGGTATCAAATACCCAGGAGCTACTACGAGCGATGGTAAGGTACACATCAATAACATGTATATCACATATACCTTTGGTATTGCCGGCCTTCTTTTCCGCTAAGTACTTGGGGCAGTTCCGCTTCCAGTGACCATTTCCCTTGCAATAAAAGCACTCAGTCTCAGGGTTGGGTCCATATTGAATATACCTCGGGAATATACCTTGAGGCAGTTCCGCTTCCAGTGACCGTTTCCTTTTTGGTTTCCACCTCCGCTAATTTCAGCATTGAATATACCTCGGGAATGGTCTTTTCCATCCCCTGCATATTGAAGTTCATCACAAAGCTCTTGTAGCTAGGTGGGAGCGACTGAAGAATTCTGTCAACGACCGCATCATCCGGGAGATTAACTCCCAGCTGAGACAAGCGGTTATGCAGCCCTGACATTTTGAGTATGTGCTCGCTGATAGAATTGTTCTCCTCCATCTTACAACTGTAGAACTTGTTGGGGAACGTAGCAATAATTCAAAATTTTCCTACGTGTCACCAAGATCAATCTAGGGAGTCATCTAGCAACGAGGGAGGAGTGAATCTACATACCCTTGTAGATCGCGTGCGGAAGCGTTCAAGAGAACGGGGTTGATGGAGTCGTACTCGTCGTGATCCAAATCACCGATGATCCTAGCGCCGAACGGACGGCACCTCCGCGTTCAACACACATACAGAGCAGCAACGTCTCCTCCTTCTTGATCCAGCAAGGGGGGAGGAGAGGTTGATGGAGATCCTGCAGCACGACGGCATGGTGGTGGAAGTAGCGGGATTCCAACAGGGCTTCGCCAAGCGCTGCGGGAGGAGGGAGATGTGTCATGGGAGGGAGAGGGAGGCGCCAGGGCTTGGGTTTGGTTGCCCTCCCTCCCCCCCACTATATATAGGGCCAAGGGAGAGGGGGAGGGCGCAGCCTTGCCCCTTCCTCCAAGGAAGGGTGCGGCCAAGGGGGGGAGGTGTCCATCCTCCCCAAGGCACCTCGGAGGTGCCTTCCCCCTTTAGGACTCTCCCCTCCTCTTGTCCCTTTGGCGCATGGGCCTCTAGGGGCTGGTGCCCTTGGCCCATGTAGGCCAAGGCGCACCCCCTACAGCCCATGTGGCCCCCGGGGCAGGTGGCCCCACCCGGTGACCCCCGGGACCCTTCCGGTGGTCCCGGTACAATACCGGTGATCCCGAAACTTGTCCCAATGGCCGAAATAGCACTTCCTATATATAATTCTTTACCTCCGGACCATTCCGGAACTCCTCGTGACGTCCGGGATCTCATCCGGGACTCCGAACAACTTTCGGGTTACCGCATACTAATATCTCTATAACCCTAGCGTCACCGAACCTTAAGTGTGTTGACCCTACGGGTTCAGGAGACATGCAGACATGACCGAGATGACTCTCCGGCCAATAACCAACAGCGGGATCTGGATACCCATGTTGGCTCCCACATGTTCCACGATGATCTCATCGGATGAACCACGATGTCAAGGACTTAATCAATCCCGTATACAATTCCCTTTGTCTAGCGGTACGATACTTGCCCGAGATTCGATCGTCGGTATCCCGATACCTTGTTCAATCTCATTACCGGCAAGTCTCTTTACTCGTTCCGTAACACATCATCCCGTGATCAACTCCTTGATCACATTGTGCACATTATGATGATGTCCTACCGAGTGGGCCCAGAGATACCTCTCCGTTTACACGGAGTGACAAATCCCAGTCTCGATTCGTGCCAACCCAACAGACACTTTCGAGATACCTGTAGTGTACCTTTATAGCCACCCAGTTACGTTGTGACGTTTGGCACACCCAAATCACTCCTACGGTATCCGGGAGTTGCACAATCTCATGGTCTAAGGAAATGATACTTGACATTAGAAAAGCTTTAGCACACGAACTACATGATCTAGTGCTATGCTTAGGATTGGGTCTTGTCCATCACATCATTCTCCTAATGATGTGATCCCGTTATCAATGACATCCAATGTCCATGGTCAGGAAACTGTAACCATCTATTGATCAACGAGCTAGTCAACTAGAGGCTTACTAGGGACATGGTGTTGTCTATGTATCCACACATGTATCTGAGTTTCCTATCAATACAATTCTAGCATGGATAATAAACAATTATCATGAACAAGGAAATATAATAATAATCAATTTATTATTGCCTCTAGGGCATATTTCCAACAGTCTCCCACTTGCACTAGAGTCAATAATCTAGTTCACATCGCCATGTGGTTAACACTCAAGGTCACATCCCCATGTGACTAACACCCAAAGAGTTTACTAGTGTCACTAAACTAGTTCACATCATCATGTGATTAAGACTCAATGAGTTCTGGGTTTGATCATGTTTTGCTTGTGAGAGAGGTTTTAGTCAACGAGTCTGCAACATTCAGATCCGTATGTACTTCGCAAATCTCTAGGTCATATTATAAATGCTGCTTCCATGCTCCACTTGGAGCTATTCCAAATGGTTGCTCCACTATACGTATCCGGTTTGCTACTCAGAGTCATTCGGATAGGTGTTAAAGCTTGCATCGATGTAACCCTTTACGCCAAACTCTTTATCACCTCCATAATCAAGAAAATTCCTTAGTCCACTAGTTACTAAGGATAACTTTGACCGCTGTCCTGTAATCCATTCTTGGATCACTCTTGTACCCCCTGACTGACTCATGGCAAGGCACACTTCAGGTGCGGTACACAGCATAGCATACTGTAGAGAGCCTATGATAAAAGCATAGGGGACGACCTTCATCCTTCCTCTTTCTTCTGCCGTGGTGGAGCTTAACTTCATACCTTACAACTCAGGCAAGAACTCCTTCTTTGACTGATCCATCTTGAACACCTTCAAGATCATGTCAAGGTATGTGCTCATTTGAAAGTACCATTAAGCGTTTTGATCTATCCTTATAGATCTTGATGCTCAATGTTCAAGTAGCTTAATCCATGCTTTCCATTGAAAAATACTTTCCAAATAACCCTATATGCTTTCCAGAAATTCTACGTCATTTCTGATCAACAATATGTCAACATATATTTATCAGAAATTCTATAGTGCTCCCACTCACTTCTTTGGAAATACAAGTTTCTCATAAACTTTGTATACACCCAAAACTTTGATCATCTTATCAAAGCATACATTCCAACTCCGAGATGCTTACTCCAGTCCCTAGAAGGATTGCTGGAGCTTTGCATACTTATTAGCATCTTTCAGGATTGACAAAACCTTCCGGTTTGTATCACATACAACCTTTCCTCAAAAAAATGTCGAGGAAACAATGTTTTGACATCCTATCTGCAAGATTTCATAAATAATGCAGTAATCGCTAATATAATTCCAACAGACTCTTAGCATCGCTACGAGTGAGAAAGTCTCATCGTAGTCAACTCCTTGAACTTGTCGGAAAACATCTTAACGACAAGTCGAGCTTTCTTAATGGTGACATTTACCATCATTGTCCGTCTTCCTTTTAAAATCCATCTGCACTCAACAGCCTTACGACCATCGAGCTGTTCTGCCAAAGTCTACACTTTGTTTTCATACATGGATCCTCTCTCGGATTTTATGGCCTCGAGCCATTTATCGGAATCCGGGCCCACCATCGCTTCTCCATAGCTCGTAGGTTCATTGTTGTCTAGCAACATGACTTCCAAGACAGGATTACATACCACTCTGAAGTAGTATGCATCCTTGTCATCCCACGAGGTTTGGTAGTGACTTGATCTGAAGTTTCATGATCACTATCATAAGCTTCCACTTCAATTGGTGTAGGTGCCATAGGAACAACTCTTTGTGCCCTGCTATATACTAGTTGAAGTGACGGTTCAATAACCTCATCAAGTCTCCACCATCCTCCCACTCAATTCCTTTGAGAGAAACTTTTTCTCGAGAAAGGACCCGATTCTAGAAACAATCCCTTATTGCTTTCGGATCTGAGACAGGAGGTATACCCAACTGTTTTGGGTGTCCTATGAAGATGCATTTATCCGCTTTGGGTTCGAGCTTATCAGCCTGAAACTTTTTCACATAAGCGTCGCAGCCCCACACTTTTAAGAAATGACAGCTTAGGTTTCTCTAAACCATAGTTCATACGGTGTCATCTCATCGGAATTATGTGGTGCCCTATTTAAAGTGAATGTGGTTGTCTCTAATGCCTAACCCATGAACTATCGTGGTAATTCGATAAGAGACATCATGGTATGCATCATATCCAATAGGGTGCAGTTATGATGTACGGACACACCATCACACTATGGTGTTCCAGGCTGTATTAGTTGTGAAACGATTTCCACAATGTCTTAATTCTGTGCCAAACTCGTAATTCAGATATTCATCTCTATGATCATATCATAGATATTTTATCCTCTTGTCACGACGATCTTTCAACTTCACCCTGAAATTACTTGAACCTTTCAATAATTCAGACTCGTGATTCATCAAGTAAATATACTCAACATCTACTCAAATCATCTATGAAGTAAGAACATAATGATATCCACTACATGCCTCAGCACTCATTGGACTGCACACATCAAAATGTATTACTTCCAACAAGTTGCTTTCTAGTTCCATTTTACTGAAAACGAGGCTTTCAGTCATCTTGCCCATGTGGTATGATTTGCATGTCTCAAGTGATTCAAAATCAAGTGAGTCCAAACGGTCCATTTGCATGGAGTTTCTTCATGCATATACACCAATAGACATGGTTCGCATGTCTCAAACTTTTCAAAAATGAGTGAGTCCAAAGATCCATCAACATGGAGCTTCTTCATGCATTTTATACCGATATGACTTAAGTGGCAGTGCCACAAGTAGGTGGTACTATCATTACTATCCTATATCTTTTGGCATGAACATGTGTATCACTACGATCGAGATTCAATAAACCATTCATTTTAGGCGTAAGACCATTGAAGATATTATTCAAATAAACAGAGTAACCATTATTCTCCTTAAATGAATAACCGTATTGCGATAGACGTAATCCAATCATGTCTATGCTCAACGCAAACACCAAATAACAATTATTTAGGTTTAACACCAATCTCGATGGTAGAGCGAGCGTGCGATGCTTGATCATATCAACATTGGAAACACTTCCAACACATATCGTCAGCTCACTTTTAGCTAGTCTCCGTTTATTCCGTAGCCTTTTTTTTCGAGTTACTAACACTTAGCAACCGAACCGGTATCCAATACCCTGGTGCTACTAGGAGTACTAGTAAAGTACACATTAACATAATGTATATCCAATATACTTCTATCGACCTTGCCAGCCTTCTTATCTACCAAGTATCTAGGGTAATTCTGCTCCAGTGGCTGTTCCCTTTATTACAGAAGCACTTAGTCTCGGTTTTGGGTTCAACCTTGGGTTTCTTCACTAGAGCAGCAGCTGAATTGTCGTTTCATGAAGTATCCCTTCGTGCCCTTGCCCTTCTTGAAACTAGTGGTTTCACCAACCATCAACAATTGATGCTCCTTCTTGATCTCTACTTTTGTGGTGTCAAACATCGCGAATATCTCAAGGATCATCATATATGTCCCTGATATATTATAGTTCATCACGAAGCTCAAGCAGCTTGGTGGTAATGACTTTGGAGAACCATCACTATTTCATCTGGAAGATCAACTCCCACTCGATTCAAATGATTGTTGTACTCAGACAATCTGAGCACAATCTCAACAATTGAGCTTTTCTCCCTTAGTTTGTAGGCTAAGAAAATTGTCGGAGGTCTTATACCTCTTGACGTGGGCATGAGCCTGAAATCCCAATTTCATCCCTCAAAACATCTCATATGTTTTGCGACGTTTCAAAACCGTCTTTGGTGCCTCAATTCTAAACCATTTAGCATTACACACTGAACTATCATGTAGTCATCAAAACGTGTATGTCAGATGTTCGCAACATCCACAGACAACGTTCGAGGTTCCGCACACTAAGCGGTGCATTAAGGACATAAGCCTTCTATGAAGCAATGAGGACAATCCTCAGTTTACGGACCTAGTCCGCATAATTGCTACTATCAACTTTCAACTAATTTTTCTCTAGGAACATAACTAAACAGTAGAACTGAAGCGCGAGCTACGACATAATTTGCGAAGACCTTTTGACTATGTTCAGGATAATTAAGTTCATCTTGTGAACTCCCACTCAGATAGACATCCCTCTAGTCATCTAAGTGATTACATGATCCGAGTCAACTAGGCCGTGTCCGATCATCACGTGAGACGGACTAGTCATCATCGGTGAACATCTTCATGTTGATCGTATCACCATACGACTCATGCTCGACCTTTCGGTCTTCTGTGTTCCGAGGCCATGTCTGTACATGCTAGGCTCGTCAAGTCAACCTAAGTGTTTGCATGTGTTCCGAGGCCATGTCTGTACATGCTAGGCTCGTCAACACCCGTTGTATTCGAACATTAGAATCTAACACCCGATCATCACGTGGTGCTTCGAAACAACAAACTGTCGCAACGGTGCACAGTTAGGGGGAACACTTTCTTGAAATTTTAATGAGGGATCATCTTATTTACTACCGTCGTTCTACGCAAATAAGATGTATAAACATGATAAACATCACATGCAATCAAATAGTGACATGATATGGCCATCATCACTTTGCTCCTCTTGATCTCCATCTTCGGGGCTCCATGATCATCATCGTCACCGGCATGACACCATGATCTCCATCATCATGATCTCCATCATCGTGTCTTCATGAAGTTGTCTCGCCAACTATTACTTCTACTACTACAGCTAACGGTTAGCAATAAATTAAAGTAATTACATGACGTTTATGTTGACACGCAGGTCATAAATAAATAAAGACAACTCCTATGGCTCCTGCCGGTTGTCATACTCATCGACATGCAAGTCGTGATTCCTATTACAAGAACATGATCAATCTCATACATCACATATATCATTCATCACATCCTTTGGCCATATCACATCACATAGCATACCCTGCAAAAACAAGTTAGACGTCCTCTAATTGTTGTTGCATGTTTTACGCGGCTGCTATGGGTTTCTAGCAAGAACGTTTCTTACCTACGCAAAAACCACAACGTGATATGCCAATTGCTATTTACCCTTCATAAGGACCCTTTTCATCGAATCCGATCCGACTAAAGTGGGAGAGACAGACACCCGCCAGCCACCTTATGCAACTAGTGCATGTTTGTCGGTGGAACCAGTCTCACGTAAGAGTACGTGTAAGGTCGGTCCGGGCCGCTTCATCCCACGATGCCGCCGAATCAAGATAAGACTAGTAACGGCAAGATAATTGACAATATCGACGCCCACAACTACTTTGTGTTCTACTCGTGCATAGTAACTACGCATAGACCTAGCTCATGATGCCACTATTGGGGAACGTAGCAATAATTCAAAATTTTCCTACGTGTCACCAAGATCAATCTATGGATTCATCTAGCAACGAGGGAGGAGTGGATCTACATACCCTTGTAGATCGCGCGCGGAAGCGTTCAAGAGAACGGGGTTGATGGAGTCGTACTCGTCGTGATCCAAATCACCGATGATCCTAGCGCCGAACGGATGGCACCTCCGCGTTCAACACACGTACGGAGCAGCGACGTCTCCTCCTTCTTGATCCAGCAAGGGGGGAGGAGAGGTTGATGGAGATCCAGCAGCACGACGGCGTGGTGGTGGAAGTAGCGGGATTCCAACAGGGCTTCGCCAAGCGCTGCGGGAGGAGGGAGATGTGTGATGGGAGGGAGAGGGAGGCGCCAGGGCTTGGGTTTGGTTGCCTTCCCTCCCCCCACTATATATAGGGCCAAGGGAGAGGGGGAGGGCGCAGCCTTGCCCCTTCCTCCAAGGAAGGGTGCGGCCAAGGGGGGGGAGGAGTCCATCCTCCCCAAGGCACCTCGGAGGTGCCTTCCCCCTTTAGGACTCTCCCCTCCTCTTGTCCCTTTGGCGCATGGGCCTCTAGGGGCTGGTGCCCTTGGACCATGTAGGCCAAGGCGCACCCCCTACAGCCCATGTGGCCCCCGGGGCAGGTGGCCCCACCCGGTGGACCCCGGGACCCTTTCGGTGGTCCTGGTACAATACCGGTGACCCCGAAACTTGTCCCGATGGCCGAAATAGCACTTCCTATATATAATTCTTTACCTCCGGACCATTCCGGAACTCCTAGTGACGTCCGGGATCTCATCCGGGACTCTGAACAATTTCGGGTTACCGCATACTAATATCTCTATAACCCTAGCGTCACCGAACCTTAAGTGTGTAGACCCTATGGGTTCGGGAGACATGCAGACATGACCGAGATGACCCTCCGGCCAATAACCAACAGCGGGATCTGGATACCCATGTTGGCTCCCACATGTTCCACGATGATCTCATCGGATGAACCACGATGTCAAGGACTTAATCAATCCCGTATACAATTCCCTTTGTCTAGCGGTACGATACTTGCCCGAGATTCGATCGTCGGTATCCCGATACCTTGTTCAATCTCGTTACCGGCAAGTCTCTTTACTCGTTCCGTAACACATCATCCCGTGATCAACTCCTTGATCACATTGTGCACATTATGATGATGTCCTACCGAGTGGGCCCAGAGATACCTCTCCGTTTACATGGAGTGACAAATCCCAGTCTCGATTCGTGCCAACCCAACAAACACTTTCGGAGATACCTGTAGTGTACCTTTATAGCCACCCAGTTACGTTGTGACGTTTGGCACAGCCAAAGCACTCCTATGGTATCCGGGAGTTGCACAATCTCATGGTCTAAGGAAATGATACTTGACATTAGAAAAGCTTTAGCATACGAACTACACGATCTAGTGCTATGCTTAGGATTGGGTCTTGTCCATCACATCATTCTCCTAATGATGTGATCCCGTTATCAATGACATCCAATGTCCATGGTCAGGAAACCGTAAGCATCTATTGATCAACGAGCTAGTCAACTAGAGGCTTACTAGGGACATGGTGTTGTTTATGTATCCACACATGTATCTGAGTTTCCTATCAATACAATTCTAGCATGGATAATAAACGATTATCATGAACAAGGAAATATAATAATAATCAATTTATTATTGCCTCTAGGGCATATTTCCAACAGAACTTGTCGGAGACTTCATATCTCTCGACCCGGCCGTGAGCTTGGAAAACCATTTTCAGCTCTTGGAACATCTCATATGCTCCGTGTTGCTTAAAACGCTTTTGGAGCCCCGGTTCTAAGCTGTAAAGCATGCCGCACTGAACCAGGGAGTAATCATCACTACGTGTCTGCCAAGCGTTCATAACGTCTTGTTCTGCAGGGAAAACAGGTGCTTCACCTAGCGGTGCATCAAGGACATATGCTTTCCTGGCAGCTATGAGGATAATCCTCAGGTTATGGACCCAGTCCGTGTAGTTGCTGCCATCGTCTTTCAGCTTGGTTTTCTCTAGGAACGCGTTGAAGTTGAGGGCAACATTACCATGGGCCATTTGATCTACAAGACATATTGCAAAGATTTTAGACTATGTTCATGATAATTAAGTTCATCTAATCAAATTATTAATGAACTCCCACTCAGATAGACATCCCTCTAGTCATCTAAGTGATACATGATCCGAGTCAACTAGGCCATGTACGATCATCACGTGAGACAGACTAGTCATCATCGGTGAACATTTTCATGTTGATCGTATCTTCTATACGACTCATGTTCGAACTTTCGGTCTTCCGTGTTCCGAGGCCATGTCTGTACATGCTAGGCTCGTCAAGTCAACCTAAGTGTATTGCGTGTGTAAATCTGGCTTACACCCGTTGTATGCGAACGTTAGAACCTATCACACCCGATCATCACGTGGTGCTTCGGAACAACAGACCTTAGCTATGGTGCACATTTAGGGGGAACACTTTCTTGAAATTATTGCGAGGGATCATCTTATTTATCCTACCGTCGTTCTAAGCAAATAAGATGTAAAACATGATAAACATCACATGCAATCAAATAGTGACATGATATGGCCAATATAATTTTGCTCCTTTTGATCTCCATCTTTGGGGCGCCATGATCATAGTCGTCACCGGCATGACACCATGATCTCCATCATCATGATCTCCATCATCGTGTCTTCATGAAGTTGTCTCGTCAATCATTACTTCTACTAATATGCTAATGGTTAGCGATAAAGTAAAGTAATTACATGACATTTATGTTGACACGCAGGTCATAAATAAATTAAGACAACTCCTATGGCTCCTGCCGGTTGTCATAGTCATCGACATGCAAGTCATGATTCCTATTACAAGAACATGATCAATCTCATACATCACATATATCATTCATCACATCCTTTTGGCCATATCACATCACACGGCACATGCTGCAAAAACAAGTTAGACGTCCTCTAATTGTTGTTGCAAGTTTTTACGTGGCTGCTATAGGTTTCTAGCAAGAACGTTTCTTATCTATGCCAAAACCACAACGTGATATGCCAATTTCTATTTACCCTTCATAAGGACCCTTTTCATCGAATCCGATCCGACTAAAGTGGGAGAGACAGACACCCGCTAGCCACCTTATGCAACTAGTGCATGTCAGTCGGTGGAACCAGTCTCACGTAAGCGTACGTGTAAGGTCGGTCCAGGCCGCTTCATCCCACGATGCCGCTGAATCAAGATAAGACTAGTAACGGCAAGAAAATTGACAAAATCAACGCCCACAACAACTTGTGTTCTAGTCGTGCATAGAAACTACGCATAGACCTAGCTCATGATGCCACTATTGGGGAACATAGCAGAATTTTAAAATTTTCTACACATCACCAAGATCAATATATGGAGTCATCTAGAAACGAGGGAGAGGGGAGTGCATCTACATAACCTTGTAGATCGCGAGCGGAAGCGTTCAAGAGAACGGGGTTGATGGAGTCGTACTCGTCGTGATCCAAATCACCGATGACCGAGCGTCGAATGGACGGCACCTCCGTGTTCAACACATGTACGGTTGGGAGAGACGTCTCCTCCTTCTTGATCCAGCAAGGGTTGGAGAGGTTGATGGAGATCCATCAGCACGACGGCGTGGTGGTGGAAGTAGCGGGATCCCGGCAGGGCTTCGCCAAGCGCAAGCGGGGAGGAGGAGGTGTCACGGGAGGGAGGGAGGCGCCAGGGACTTGGGTGCGGCTGCCCTCCCTCCCCTCCATTATATATAGGGGGCCTGGGGGAGGGCGACGGCCCCTACAGATCCCATCTAAGGGGAGGGGCGGCGGCCTAGGGGTGGCTTGGCCCCCAAGGCAGGTGGAGGCACCCCCACCCTCTTAGGGTTTCCAGCCCTAAGCGCAAGGGAGGCCCAAGGGGGGCGCACCAGCCCACCAGGGGCTGGTTCCCTTCCCACTTCAGCCCATGAGGCCCTCCGGGATAGGTGGCCCCACCCGGTGGACCCCCGGGACCCTTCCGGTGGTCCCGGTACAATATCGGTGACCCCCGAAACTTTCCCGGTGGCCAAAACTGGACTTCCTATATATAAATATTTACCTCCGGACCATTCCGGAACTCCTCGTGATGTCCGGGATCTCATCCGGGCTCCGAAAAACTTTCGGGTTACCGCATACTAATATCTCTACAACCCTAGCGTCACCGAACCTTAAGTGTGTAGACCCTACAGGTTCGGGAACCATGCAGACATGACCGAGACAACTCTCCGGCCAATAACCAACAGCGGGATCTGGATACCCATGTTGTGTTGGGGAACGTTGCAGAAAACAAAAAAAAATTCCTACGGTTTCACCAAGATCCATCTATGAGTTCATCTAGCAACGAGTGATCGGATTGCATCTACATACCTTTGTAGATCACGCGCAGAAGCGTTCAAAGAACGGGGATGAGGGAGTCGTACTCGACGTGATCCAAATCACCGAAGATCCTAGCGCCGAACGGACGGCACCTCCGTGTTCAACACACGTACGGTCAGCGTGATGTCTCCTCCTTCTTGATCCAGCAAGGGGGAGGAGAGGTTGATGAAGATCCAGCAGCACGATGGCGTGGTGGTTGATGCAGGAGTCACCGCAGCAGGGCTTCGCCGTTCTACTACGAGAGGGAGAGGTGTAGCAGGGGAGAGGGAGGCGCCAAGAGTCAAGGGTGCGGCTGCCCCTCCCTCCCCCCTTTATATAGGCCCCCTAGGGGTGTGCCGGCCCTAGGAGATGGGATCTCCTAGGGGGGGGCAAGGGGTGGAGTGCCCCCCAAGCCAGGTGGGGCGCCCCCCCACCCTAGGGTTCCCAACCCTAGGCGCATGGAGTGGGCCAAGGGGGGCGCACCAGCCCACTATGGGCTGGTTCCCCTCCCCACTTTAGCCCATGGGGCCCTCCGGGATGGGTGGCCCCACCCGGTGGACCCCCGGGACCCTTCCGGTGGTCCCGGTACAATACCGGTGACCCCCGAAACTCTCCCGATGGCCGAAACTGCACTTCCTATATATAATTCTTCACCTCCGGACCATTCCGGAACTCCTTGTGACGTCCGGGATCTCATCCGGGACTCCGAACAACTTTCGGGTTACTGCATATTCATATCTCTACAACCCTAGCGTCACCGAACCTTAAGTGTGTAGACCCTACGGGTTCGGGAGACATGTAGACATGACCGAGATGGCTCTCCGGTCAATAACCAACAACGGGATCTGGATACCCATGTTGGCTCCCACATGCTCCTCGATGATCTCATCATATGAACCATGATGTCGAGGATTCAAGCAACCCCGTATACAATTCCCTTTGTCAATCGGTATGTTACTTGCCCGAGATTCGATCATCGGTATCCCAATACCTCGTTCAATCTCGTTACCGGCAAGTCACTTTACTCGTACCGTAATGCATGATCCCGTGACTAGAAACTTGGTCACTTTGAGCTCATTATGATGATGCATTACCGAGTGGGCCCAGAGATACCTCTCCGTTATACGGAGTGACAAATCCCAGTCTTGATCCGTGTCAACCCAACAGACACTTTCGGAGATACCCGTAGTATACCTTTATAGTCACCCAGTTACGTTGTGACGTTTGGAACACCCAAAGCACTCCTACGGTATTCGGGAGTTACACGATCTCATGGTCTAAGGAAAAGATACTTGACATTGGAAAAAACTCTAGCAAAGGCACTATACGATCTTGTGCTATGTTTAGGATTGGGTCTTGTCCATCACATCATTCTCCTAATGATGTGATCTCGTTATCAATGATATCCAATGTCCATAGTCAGGAAACCATGACTATCTGTTGATCAACGAGCTAGTCAACTAGAGGCTTACTAGGGACATGTTGGTGTCTATGTATTCACACATGTATTACGATTTCCGGATAACACAATTATAGCATGAATAAAAGACAATTATCATGAACAAGGAAATATAGCAATAATCCTTTTATTATTGCCTCTAGGGAATATTTCGAACAGTCTCCCACTTGCACTAGAGTCAATAATCTAGTTACATTGTGATGAATCGAACACCCATGGAATTTTGGTGTTGATCATGTTTTGCTCTAGGGAGAGGTTTAGTCAACGGATCTGCTACATTCAGGTCCGTATGTACTTTACAAATATCTATGTCTCCATCTTGAACATTTTCACGAATGGAGTTGAAGCGACGCTTGATGTGCCTTGTCTTCTTGTCAAACCTGGGCTCCTTGGCAAGTGCAATAGCTCCAGTGTTGTCACAGAAGAGTTTGATCGGCCCCGACGCATTGGGTATGACTCCTAGGTCGGTGATGAACTCCTTCACCCAAATTGCTTTATGCGCTGCCTCCGAGGCTGCCATGTACTCCGCTTCACATGTAGATCCCGCCACGACACTCTGCTTGCAACTGCACCAGCTTACTGCCCCACCATTCAAAATATACACGTATCCGGTTTGTGACTTAGAGTCATCCAGATCTGTGTCGAAGCTGGCGTCGACATAACCCTTTACGGCGAGCTCTTCGTCACCTCCATAAACGAGAAACATTTCCTTAGTCCTTTTCAGGTACTTCAGGATATTCTTGACCGCTGTCCAGTGTTCCTTACCGGATTACTTTGGTACCTACCTACCAAACTTACGGCAAGGTTTACATCAGGTCTGGTACACAGCATGGCATACATAATAGAACCTATGGCTGAGGCATAGGGGATGACACTCATCTCTTCTATATCTTCTACCATGGTCGGACATTGAGCTGAGCTCAATTTCACACCTTGCAACACAGGCAAGAACCCCTTCTTAGACTGATCCATATTGAACTTCTTCAATATCTTATCAAGGTATGTGCTTTGTGAAAGACCTATGAGGCGTCTTGATCTATCTCTATAGGTCTTGATGCCTAATATATAAGCAACTCCTCCAAGGTCCTTCATTGAAAAACTCTTATTCAAGTAGGCCTTAATGCTGTCCAAAAGCTCTATATCATTTCCCATCAAAAGTATGTCATCTACATATAATATGAGAAATGCTACAGAGCTCCCACTCACTTTCTTGTAAACGCAGGCTTCTCCATAAGTATGCATAAACCCAAATGCTTTGATCATCTCATCAAAGCGAATGTTCCAACTCCGAGATGCTTGAACCAGCCCATAAATCGAGCGTTGGAGCTTGCACACCTTGTCAGCATTCTTAGGATCAACAAAACCTTCCGGCTGCATCATATACAATTCTTCCTTAAGGAAACCATTAAGGAATGCCATTTTGACGTCCATTTGCCATATCTCATAATCATAGAATGTGGCAATTGCTAACATGATTCACACGGACTTTAGCTTCGCTACCGGTGAGAAAGTCTCATCGTAGTCAACCCCTTGAACTTGTCGATAACCCTTAGCGACAAGCCGAGCTTTATAGATGGTCACATTACCATCTGCGTCTGTCTTCTTCTTAAAGATCCATTTATTTTCTATGGCTCACCGCTCAACGGGCAAGTCAGTCAAAGTCCATACTTCATTTTCATACATGGATCCTATCTCGGATTTCATGGCTTCCAGCCATTTGTCGGAATCCGGGCCCGCCATCGCTTCTTCATAGTTCGAAGGTTCACCGTTGTCTAACAACATGATTTCCAAGACAGGGTTGCCGTACCACTCTGGTGTGGAACGTGTCCTTGTGGACCTACGAAGTTCAGTAGCAACTTGATCTGAAGTTTCATGATCATCATCATTAACTTCCTCTCTAGTCGGTGCAGGCACCTCAGGAACATTTTCTTGAGTTGCGCCATTTTCCGGTTCAAGAGGTAATACTTCATCAAGTTCTACTTTCCTCCCACTTACTTCTTTCGAGAGAAACTCCTTCTCTAGAAAGGATCCATTCTTGGCAACAAAGATCTTGCCTTCGGATCTGAGGTAGAAGGTATACCCAATAGTTTCTTTAGGGTATCCTATGAAGACGCATTTTTTCGACTTGGGTTCGAGCTTTTCAGGTTGAAGTTTCTTGACATAAGCATCGCATCCCCAAACTTTTAGAAACGACAGCTTAGGTTTCTTCCCAAACCATAATTCATATGGTGTCGTCTCAATGGATCTCGACGGAGCCCTATTTAAAGTGAATGCGGCAGTCTCTAAAGCATAGCCCCAAAAAGATAGCGGTAAATCGGTAAGAGACATCATAGATCGCACCATATCTAATAGAGTGCGATTACGACGTTTGGACACACCATTACGCTGAGGTGTTCCAGGCGGCGTGAGTTGTGAAACTATTCCACATTTTCTTAAGTGTGTGCCAAATTCGTGACTCAAGTATTCTCCTCCACGATCTGATCGCAGGAACTTGATTTTTCTGTCACGTTGATTCTCAACCTCACTCTGAAATTCCTTGAACCTTTCAAAGGTCTCAGACTTGTGTTTCATTAAGTAGACATACCCATATCTACTCAAGTCATCAGTGAGGGTGAGAACATAACGATAACCACCGCGAGCCTCAACATTCATTGGACCGCACACATCAGTATGTATGATTTCTAATAAGTTGCTTGCTCGTTCCATTGTTCCTGAGAACGGAGTCTTGGTCATTTTACCCATGAG
Source organism: Triticum aestivum (assembly GCF_018294505.1). Lineage (NCBI taxonomy): Eukaryota > Viridiplantae > Streptophyta > Magnoliopsida > Poales > Poaceae > Triticum > Triticum aestivum. The sequence goes on from NC_057812.1 coordinate 43,055,867, forward strand.
GCATGGTTCGCATGTGTCAAATGATTCGTAATCAAGAGACTCTAAAAGTCCATCTGCATGGAGATTCTTCATGCGTTTGACACCTATGTGACCAAGGCGGCAGTGCCACAAGTATGTGGGACTATCATTATCAACCTTACATCTTTTGGTACTCACACTATGAATATGTGTAGCATTACGCTCGAGATTCATTAAGAATAAACCATTCACCATCGGAGCATGACCATAAAACATATCTCTCATATAAATAGAACAACCATTATTCTCGGATTTAAATGAGTAGCCATCTCATATTAAACGAGATCCTGATACAATGTTCATGCTCAAACTTGGCACTAAATAACAATTATTGAGGTTCAAAACTAATCCCGTAGGTAAATGTAGAGGTAGCGTGCCGACGGCGATCACATCGACCTTGGAACCATTCCCGACGCGCATCGTCACCTCGTCCTTCGCCAGTCTCCGCTTATTCCGCAGCTCCTGCTTTGAGTTACAAATGTGAGCAACTGCACCGGTATCAAATACCCAGGAGCTACTATGAGTACTGGTAAGGTACACATCAATTACATGTATATCACATATACCTTTTGTTTTGCCGGCCTTCTTGTCCGCTAAGTATTTGGGGCAGTTCCGCTTCCAGTGACCACTTTCCTTGCAATAAAAGCACTTAGTCTCGGGCTTGGGTCCATTCTTTGGCTTCTTCCCGGCAGCTTGCTTGCCGGGCGCGGCAACTCTCTTGCCGTCCTTCTTGAAGTTTTTCTTACCCTTGCCTTTCTTGAACTTAGTGGTTTTATTCACCATCAACACTTGATGTTCCTTTTTGACTTCTACCTCTGCTGATTTCAGCATTGCAAATACTTCAGGAATGGTCTTTTCCATCCCTTGCATATTGAAGTTCATCACAAAGCTCTTGTAGCTCGGTGGAAGCGACTGAAGGATTCTGTCAATGACCGCGTCATCCGGGAGATTAACTCCCAGCTGAGTCAAGCGGTTATGTTACCCTGACATAGTGAGTATGTGCTCACTGACAGAACTATATTCCTCCATCTTACAACTGAAGAACTTGTCATATCTCTCGACCCGGGCATGAGCTTGAAAAACCATTTTCAGCTCTTCGAACATCTCATATGCTCCGTGTCTCTCAAAACGCTTTTGGAGCCCCGGTTCTAAGCTGTAAAGCATGACGCACTGAACCAGGGAGTAATCATCGGTACGTGTCTGCCAAGCGTTCATAACGTCTTGTTCTGCAGGGAGAACACGTGCTTCACCTAGCGGTGCTTGTAGGACATAATCTTTCTTGGCAGCTATGAGGATGATCCTCAGGTTCCGGACCCAGTCCATATAGTTGCTGCCATCGTCTTTCAGCTTGGTTTTCTCTAGGAACGCGTTGAAGTTGAGGACAACATTGGCAATTTGATCTACAATACATGTTGTAAAGATTTTAGACTAAGTTCATGATAATTAAGTTCATCTAAATCAAATTATTCAATGAACTCCCACTCAGATAGACATCCCTCCAGTCATCTAAGTATAACATGATCCAAGTTAACTAGGCCGTGTCCGATCATCACGTGAGACGAACTAGCCAACATCGGTGAACATCTTCATGTTGATCGTATCTTCTATACGACTCATGCTCGACCTTTTGGTATTCTGTGTTCCGAGGCCATGTCTGTACATGCTAGGCTCGTCAAGTCAACCTAAGTGTTTGCATGTGTAAATCTGTCTTACACCCGTTGTATGTGAACGTTGGAATCTATCACACCCGATCATCACGTGGTGCTTCGAAACAACGAACTGTCGCAATGGTGCACAGTTAGGGGGAACACTTTCTTGAAATTATTATGAGGGATCATCTTATTTACTACCGTCGTTCTAAGTAAACAAGATGCAAAAACATGATAAACATCACATGCAATCAAATAATAATAGTGACATGATATGGCCAATATCACATAGCTCCTTTGATCTCCATCTTGGGGCTCCATGATCATCTTGTCACCGGCATGACACCATGATCTCCATCATCATGATCCCCATCATCGTGTCTCCATGAAGTTGCTCGCCAACTATTACTTCTACTACTATGGCTAACACGTTTAGCAATAAAGTAAAGTAATTTACATGGCGTTTCTCAATGACACGCAGGTCATACAAAAAATAAAGGCAACTCCTATGGCTCCTGCCGGTTGTCATACTCATCGACATGCAAGTCGTGATTCCTATTACAATAGCATGAACATCTCATACATCACATATATGTCATTCATCATTCATCACAACTTTGGCCATATCACATCACAAAACACTTGCTGCAAAAACAAGTTAGACGTCCTCTAATTGTTGCTGCAAGTTTTATGTGGCTGCAATAGGGTTCTAGCAAGAACGTTTTCTTACCTACGTGAAAGCCACAACGTGATTTGTCAAATTCTATTTACCCTTCATAAGGACCCTTTTCATCGAATCTGCTCCAACTAAAGTGGGAGAGACAGACACCCGCCAGCCACCTTATGCAACTAGTGCATGTCAGTCAGTAGAACCGGTCTCACGTAAGCGTACGTGTAAGGTTGGTCCGGGCCGCTTCATCCCACAATACTGCTGAAGCAAAATAAGACTAGTAGCGGCAAGAAAGTTGACAACATCTACGCCCACAACAAATTGTGTTCTACTCGTGCAAAGAGAACTACGCATAGACCTGGCTCATGATGCCACTGTTGGGGAATGTTGCAGAAAACAAAAAAAATTTCCTACGGTTTCACCAAGATCCATCTATGAGTTCATCTAGCAACGAGTGATCGGATTGCATCTACATACCTTTGTAGATCACGCGCGGAAGCGTTCAAAGAACGGGGATGAGGGAGTCGTACTCGATGTGATCCAAATCACCGGAGATCCTAGCGCCGAACGGATGGCACCTCCGTGTTCAACACACGTACGGCCAGCGTGACGTCTCCTACTTCTTGATCCAGCAAGGGGGGAGGAGAGGTTGATGAAGATCCAGCAGCACGATGGCGTGGTGGTGGATGCAGGAGTCACCGCAGCAGGGCTTCGCCGTTCTACTACGAGAGGGAGAGGTGTAGCAGGGAAGAGGGAGGCGCCAAGAGTCAAGGGTGCGGCTGCCCCTCCCTCCCCCCTTTATATAGGTCCCCTAGGGGTGCGCCGGCCCTAGGCGATGGGATCTCCTAGGGGGGGCGGCCAAGGGGTGGAGTGCCCCCCAAGCCAGGTGGGGCGCCCCCCACCCTAGGGTTCCCAACCCTAGGCGCATGGAGTGGGCCAAGGGGGGCGCCAAGGGGGTTCCCCTCCCCACTTTATCCCATGGGGCCCTCTGGGATGGGTGGCCCCACCCGGTGGACCCTCGGGACCCTTCCGGTGGTCCCGGTACAATACCGATGACCCCCGAAACTCTCCCGATGGCCGAAACTGCACTTCCTATATATAATTCTTCACCTCCGGACCATTTCGGAACTCCTCGTGACGTCCGAGATCTCATCCGGGACTCTGAACAACTTTCGGGTTACTGCATATTCATATCTCTACAACCCTAGCGTCACCGAACCTTAAGTGTGTAGACCCTACGGGTTCGGGAGACATGTAGACATGACCGAGATGGCTCTCCGGTCAATAACCAACAGCGGGATCTGGATACCCATGTTGGCTCCCACATGCTCCTCGATGATCTCATCGGATGAACCACGATGTCGAGGATTCAAGCAACCCCGTATACAATTCCCTTTGTCAATCGGTATGTTACTTGCCCAAGATTCGATCGTCGGTATCCCAATACCTCGTTCAATCTCGTTACCGGCAAGTCACTTTACTCGTACCGTAATGCATGATCCCGTGACCAGACACTTGGTCACTTGGAGCTCATTATGATGATGCATTACCGAGTGGGCCCAGAGATACCTCTCCGTTATACGGAGTGACAAATCCCAGTCTTGATCCGTGTCAACCCAACAGACACTTTCGGAGATACCCGTAGTATACCTTTATAGTCACCCAGTTACGTTGTGACATTTGGTACACCCAAAGCGCTCCTACGGTATCCGGGAGTTACACGATCTCATGGTCTAAGGAAAAGATACTTGACATTGAAAAAACTCTAGCAAATGAACTATACGATCTTGTGCTATATTTAGGATTGGGTCTTGTCCATCACATCATTCTCCTAATGATGTGATCTCGTTATCAATGACATCCAATGTCCATAGTCAGGAAACCATGACTATCTGTTGATCAACGAGCTAGTCAACTAGAGGCTTACTAGGGACATGTTGGTGTCTATGTATTCACACATGTATTACGATTTCCGGATAACACAATTATAGCATGAATAAAAGACAATTATCATGAACAAGGAAATATAATAATAATACTTTTATTATTGCCTCTAGGGCATATTTCCAACATGTTGGCTCCCACATATTCCACGATGATCTCATCGAATGAACCACGATGTTGAGGATTCAATCAATCCCGTATTCAATTCCCTTTGTCAATCGGTACGTTACTTGCCCGAGATTCGATCGTCGGTATTCCAATACCTCGTTCAATCTCGTTACCGGCAAGTCACTTTACTCGTTCCGTAACACATCATCCTATGACCAACCCTTAGTCACATTGAGCTCATTATGATGATGTTTTACCGAGTGGGCCCAGAGATACCCACTACTAGGAAAAGGGCTATAGATGGAAATGACAGTAATGGCGCACCAGACATGTGGTGCGCCATTAGTGTCCAAATACTAATGGCGCACCACATCCACGGTGCGCCATTAGTAACAATTTTTTTTAAATTTTTTTCAAAACTACTAATGGCGCACCGTGGGAGTGGTGCGCCATTACTAGTAACTAGTAATGGCGCACCACTCCCACGGTGCGCCATTAGTAGTTTTGAAAAAAAATTAATTTTTTTTACTAATGGCGCACCGTGGGAGTGGTAACTAGTAATGGCGCACCACTCCCACGGTGCGCCATTAGTAACTTGGCCAGTACTTCCACCGAATGCACCCCCCCTGTGGACCGCCTTTTCAGTTTTAAAAAAACTAAAAATAAATGATGGAAATGTCAAAAAATAAAAGAAAATAAGTTTCCCATGTGATATGTGGTCTAGTTGTTGTGAAAATTTACAAATATGAATTTCGACTTTATTTGCAAAATCTCTCGAGAATTTGTAAAATGGGCAAAACTTTTGCGTACGAACTCGGATGAAAAAGTTTTTTATATGAAAAATCATCTACTTGAAAAGTTACATCCGAATTTAACCGGGGGAACCCCGTTAAACATTTTCAAAATCCCGAAAAACCTAACAGAAAAAAGTTACGGGGCTTCTAAGATCCGGAGGCAAAAAAATTCAAAAAATTTCAAACTTACTAGTGGCGCACCGTACGCCACTAGTAACAGAAAAAAATTGGTGACGGAAAACAAATTGGTTTTGAAAAAAAAATTGAATTATTTTTCAAAATATGATACGTAATATGATCGAGAAGTTTGAAATATTTTTTCAAAATTTCATCATACTCATGAACATGAACAAAGTCCTAGACATCAGCAAGGTTTAATAGGATTGATATGATAGATATATCAACAAGTGCCTGTGCTGGGGTTGGATAGAACTATGAAGTTAAGCGTGCTTGGGCTGGATTAGTGTGAGGATGGGTGACCTTTCGGGAAGTTTGACCACAGAGTGCGATTTGACCTGAGATTAAGCATAGTGACCCGAGATTAAGAAAAAAAAATAAAAAAATTGAATTTAAAAAAAATGAAAAAAAATTTGAAAAAAATTATTACTAATGGCACACTTCTATGTGGTGCGCCATTACTAAGTCAGATAGTAATGGCGCACCTCTAGGCATACTAATGGCGCACCAGTAGTGCGCCATTAGTAGGCAAAACTGGTGCGCCATTAGTAGGCCTTTTCCTAATAGTGACCTCTCCGTCATGTGGAGTGACAAATCCCAGTCTTGATTCGTGCCAACCCAACAGACACTTTCAGAGATACCCGTAGTGCACCTTTATAGTCACTCAGTTACGTTGTGACGTTTGGCACACCCAAAGTATTCCTACAGTATCCGGAAGTTGCACAATCTCATGGTCTAAGGAAAAGATACTTCACATTAGAAAAGCTCTAGCAGACGAACTACACGATCTTGTGCTATGCTTAAGATTGGGTCTTGTCCATCACATCATTCTTCTAATGATGTGATCCTGTTATCAATGACATCTAATGCCCATAGTCAGGAAACCATGACTATCTGTTGATCAACGAGCTAGTCAACTAGAGGCTCACTAGGGACATGTTGTGGTCTATATATTCACACATGTATTACGATTTCCGGATAACACAATTATAGCATGAACAATAAACAATTATCATGAACAAGGAAATATAATAATAACCACTTTATTATTGCCTCTAGGGCATATTTCCAACATGATGATGATGATGGCGACGGATTCCCCTCTTCGGAGCCCCGAACGGACTCTAGATCACCCCTCTCGAGAGAGTTTAGGGCTTGGCGGCGGCTCCGTATCGTAAAAAACGATGAATCTTTCTCCCTGATTTTTTTTCTCTCCGAACACGAATATATAGAGTTGGAGTTGAGGTCGGAGGAGCTCCAGGGGGTCCACGAGGTAGGGGCGCGCCCAGGGGGGCAGGATAAGATGTAAAACATGATAAACATCACATGCAATCAAATAGTGACATGATATGGCCAATATCATTTTGCTCCTTTTGATCTCCATCTTCGGGGCGCCATGATCATCACCGTCACCGGCATGACACCATGATCTCCATCATCGTGTCTTCATGAAATTGTCTCGCCAACTATTACTTCTACTACTATGGCTAACAGTTAGCAATAAAGTAAAGTAATTACAAGGCGTTTTCAGTGACATGCAGGTCATAAATAATTTAGACAACTCCTATGGCTCCTTCCGGTTGTCATACTCATCGACATGCAAGTCGTGATTCCTATTACAAGAACATGATCAATCTCATACATAACATATATCATTCATCACATTCTTTTGGCCATATCACATCACATAGCATACCCTGCAAAAACAAGTTAGACGTCCTCTAATTGTTGTTGCATGTTTTTACGTGGCTGCTATGGGTTTCTAGCAAGAACGTTTCTTACCTACGCAAAAACCACAACGTGATATGCCAATTTCTATTTACCCATCATAAGGACCCTTTTCATCGAATCCGATCCGACTAAAGTGGGAGAGACAGACACCCGCTAGCCACCTTATGCAACTAGTGCATGTCAGTCGGTGGAACCTGTCTTGCATAAGCGTACGTGTAAGGTCGGTCCGAGCCGCTTCATCCCACGATGCCGCCGAATCAAGATAAGACTAGTAACGGCAAGTAAATTCACAAAATCAACGCCCACAACAAATTGTGTTCTACTCATGCATAGAAATTACGCATAGACCTAGCTCTGATACCACTGTTGGGGATCGTTGCAGAAATTAAAAAAAAAATTCTACGCATCACCAAGATCAATCTATGGAGAAACTAGCAACAAGAGAGAGAGGAGTGCATCTTCATACCCTTGAAGATCGCGACACGGAAGCGTTACAAGAACGTGGATGAGGGAGTCGTACTCGTGGCGATTCAGATCGCGGTTGATTCCGATCCAAGCGCCGAACAACGGCGCCTCCGCGTTCAACACATGTGCAGCCCGGTGACATCTCCCACGCCTTGATCCAGCAAGGAGAGAGGGAGCAGTTGGGGAAGACAACTCCAGCAGCAGCACGACGGCGTGGTGGTGTTGGAGCAGCGTGGTACTCTGGTAGGGCTTCGCCAAGCGTTGCGGGAGGAGGATGAGGTGTTGGGGAGGGGGAGGGCTGCGCCTTGGATGTGGTGCGGCTGCCCTCCCACCTCCCCTCTATTTATAGGGGCAAGGGAGAGGGGTGCCGGCCCCCTCCAGATGGATCTAGAGGGGGCGGCGGCCAAGGGAGGGATGCTTGCCCCCCAAGCCAAGGGGGCGCCCTCTTTAGGGTTCCCCCAAACCCTAGGCGCATGGGCCCTAGGGGGTTTGGCGCCCAGCCCACCTAGGGCTGGTTCCCCCTCCATATTCAGCCCATATGGCCCTCCGGGGCAGGTGGACCCTCCCGGTGGACCCCCGGAACCCTTTCGGTGGTCCCGGTACAATACCGATAAACCCCCGAACACTTCCGGCGACCGAATAAGGACTTCCCATATATAAATCTTTGTCTCCGGACCATTCTGGAACTCCTCATTACGTCCGGGATCTCATCCGAGACTCCGAACAACATTCAGTAACCACTTACAAACTTTCCCTATAACCCTAGCATCATCGAACCTTAAGTGTGTAGACCCTACGGGTCCGGGAATCATGTAGACATGACCGAGACATCTCTCCAGCCAATAACCAACAGCGGGATATGGATAGCCATGTTGGCTCCCACATGTTCCACGATGATCTCATCGGATGAACCATGATGCCGAGGATTCAATCAATCCCGTATACAATTCCCTTTGTCAATCGGTATGTTACTTGCCTGAGATTCGATCGTCGGTATCCCAATACCTCGTTCAATTTCGTTACCGGCAAGTCGCTTTACTCGTTCTATAACACATCATCCCGTGACCAACCCCTTAGTCACATTGAGCTCATTATGATGATGTCTTACCGAGTGGGCCCAGAGATACCTCTCCGTCATACGGAGTGACAAATCCCAGTCTCGATTCGTGCCAACCCAACAGATACTTTCGGAGATACCCGTAGTGCACCTTTATAGCCACCCAGTTACGTTGTGACGTTTGGCACACCCAAAGCATTCCTACGGTATCCGGGAGTTGCACAATCTCATGGTCTAAGGAAAAGATACTTGACATTAGAAAAGCTTTAGCAGATGAACTACACGATCTTGCGCTATGCTTAGGATTGGGTCTTGTCCATCACATCATTCTCCTAATGATGTGATCCCATTATCAATGACATCCAATGCCCATGGTCAGGAAACCGTAACCATCTATTGATCAACGAGCTAGTCAACTAGATGCTCACTAGGGACATGTTGTGGTCTATGTATTCACACATTTATTACGATTTCCAGATAACACAATTATAGCATGAACAATAGACAATTATCATGAACAAGGAAATACAATAATAACCATTTTATTATTGCCTCTAGGGCATATTTCCAACATCCACATCCCCAACAATAAGAATATCATATTTCTTCTTGATAGTAGGAAGAGGAAATTGAAAACCTCCAAAAATAATCGATGGAATTTTTCCAATAGAATTGATACTGTGGACTTGAGGTTGTTTCCTCGGAAAGTGTACCGTATGCTCATTACCATTAACATGAAAAGTGACATTGCCTTTGGTGCAATCAATAACTGCCCCTGCAGTATTCAAAAAGGGTCTTCCAGGAATAATAGACATACTATCGTCCTCGGGAATATCAAGAATAACAAAGTCTGTTAAAATAGTAATGTTTGCAACCACAACAGGCACATCCTCACAAATACTGACAGGTATAACAGTTGATTTATCAGCCATTTGCAAAGATATTTCAGTAGGTGTCAACTTATTCAAATCATGTCTATGATATAAAGAGAGAGGCATAACACTAACACCGGCTCCAAGATCACATAAAGCAGTTTTAACATAGTTTCTTTTAATGGAGCATGGTATAGTGGGTACTCATAGATCTCCAAGTTTCTTTGGTATTCCACCCTTAAAAGTATAGTTAGCAAGCATGGTGGAAATTTCAGCTTCCGGTATCTTTCTTTTATTAGTAACAATTTCTGTCATATACTTAGCATAAGGATTCATTTTGAGCATATCAATTAATCGCATACGCAAAAAGATAGGTCTAAGCATTTCAGCAAAGCGCTCAAAATCCTCATCATCCTTTTTCTTGGATGGTTTGGGAGGAAAAGGCATGGGTTTCTGAACCCAAGGCTCTCTTTCCTTACCGTGTTTCCTAGCAACAAAGTCTTTCTTATCATAACGTTGATTCTTTGATTCTGGGTTATCAAGATCAACAACATGCTCAATTTCTATATCATTATCATTGCTAGGTTGAACATCAACATGAACATTATTATTAACATTATCACCAGGTTCATGTTTATTACCAAATTGTGTTTCAGCATCAGAAATAGAAATATCATTTGGATTCTCAGGTGTTTCAGCAATAGGTTCACTAGAAGCATGCAAAGTCCTGTCATTTTTCTTTTTCTTCCTTTTAGAAGGACTAGGTGCATCTATATTATTTCTCTAAGAATCTTGCTCAATTATCTTAGGGTGGCATTCAGGATACAAAGGTTCCTGAGTCATTTTACCAGTTCTAGTAGCCACTGAGGGAGTCCAGGATTAGGGGGTATCCGGACAGCCGGATTATATCCTTCGGCCGGACTGTTGGACTATGAAGATACAAGATTGAAGACTTCATCCCATGTCCGGATGGGACTCTACTTGGTGTGGAAGGCAAGCTAGGCAATACGGATATGTATATCTCCTCCTTTGTAACCGACCTTGTGTAACCCTAGCCCCCTCCGGTGTCTATATAAACCGGAGGGTTTAGGTCTGTAGGACAACAGACAATCATACCATAGGCTAGCTTCTAGGTTTAGCCTCTCCGATCTCGTGGTAGATCAACTCTTGTAATACTCATATCATCAAGAATAAATCAAGCAGGACGTAGGGTTTTACCTCCATCAAGAGGGCCCGAACCTGGGTAAAACATCGTGTCCCCTGCCTCCTGTTACCATCCGCCTAGACGCACAGTTCGGGACCCCCTACCCGAGATCCGCCGGTTTTGACACCGACATTGGTGCTTTCATTGAGAGTTCCACTGTGCCGTCGCCAGAAGGAAGGATGTATTGTCTCGTCTTTAAAGACGGTACTACTGTTGGGGGAGCTTTGGCTGTCGGCCAAACTCTCCGGCTAGGCGGTTTCATCGTGACCGCCTGTTCCGCCGCCGCGCCGATGATGACTTCTCGGATCATCGAAAACAGCCTCCACGTCAAATCGGCACTCGCCGAACAGATGGATCCAATGGATCTCGCCTCCCTAAACAAGCTCTTGGATCGCATCGCCGCCCTGGGAGTCGCTACGGACTATGATCGGATTGGGCTTAAACCCGATCAAAGGGAGATTAACTCTCCGCTGGTCACCCATCATATTGCGGTGGTGGAGGAACAATGCGGCGACCTCTCCTCCATATTGAGGACCAACTATGTCCGTATTCCTGAGCTCTCCGAGCCGGATACCCGTTCGCGGGAGGACAACATCCAATCCCTGAACCTAGAGTCAGGCAGCGGGCCAGGATTATCGGGCAACACCCCAGAACCAGAATTTCTAAAATTGGAAATTCCTCGGCAAGAGCCCCAGGAAACAGTACATCACTATTGGGCCAGATTCCTCCTTGCGATGAACAAGGTTAAGGACTGTCGCGAGGAAGACGCAATCTTATTTTTCTGCAATAATTGCACGGACAAGGGAATCCTTAACGCCATAAATCACCGTGAGATATCACGCTTCGCTGACTTGGCTTCCATAGTATGAAAGTACTATGTGATGGAAAGTGCCTGGAAAACCGAAACAAACTTTTGGGATAATCCGGCCCTAAATACGAACCCAGTCCGAAATAAAAGGGTGCACTATCTCAACTACCAAAAAGCAAAAACCCTCTATAGGGCATGGAACCGTACTAGAGGGATGGCTCAATGGACCCTGTAAAATTCACAGTATAGAGGGAGCTATACCAACACATAGCCTTAGAGCATGTTGGATACTCCGGCAGGTAGCCAAAAGTGGCGAGGATCTCCTAATTCCAGAAGCCACAGAGCACCATCCCAGAAATACCAGTACGGTATTAATGGTCTTCGAGACCTTCGCATCAAATAATAGGCAAAAGCGAACACTGCGCAGCCTTGCCGAAATCTACCATGTGGCGACAATAAACCCATGGAGTGACATGGCTATTACTTTCAATGCCAGTGACGAACCTAAATTCCGAACAGCCCGAGCACCAGCTGCATTGGTCCTCAGTCCAATTGTGGACGGCTTTCGACTCACCAAGGTACTCATGGACGGCGGCAACAGATTAAACCTAATCTATGAGGAAACCCTTCAAAAATGGAAATAGACTGGAACCGCATCGAGCGAAGCAGCACAACCTTTAGAGGAATAATCCCCAGTCGGGAAGCGCGCTGTACAAGCAAAATCACACTAGATGTGGTGTTCGGCACGCCGGAGAATTATAGGTCCGAAGAGATTACGTTCCAAGTGGCCCCGTTCAGTAGCGGTTACCACGCCCTGTTAGGGCGGGAGGCGTTCACAATCTTCCAAGACATACCCCATTACGGGTACATGAAGCTCAAAATGCCCGGGCCCAACGGAATTATCACTCTTGCTAGTGATCCAAACACAGCACTCCGCGCCGAAAACAAGACAGCCGCACTGGCCTCGAGGCATTATCCGAAGCCCTAGCGGCTGAGGAACTGACTGCGCTGCGCTCCACGGTGAACATGGACGATGTGTACTCGATAAGAGATCCAAGTCCACCTCCTTTAAACCGGCGGATGAAATAGTCAAATTCCAAGTCCATCCAACGGACCCTACAAAAACAGCTTCCATCGGGGCACAATTAAACCCTGACGTAGATGCCGCACTATGAGAGTTCCTATGCGAGAACTGGGACATTTTTGCCTGGCACCCTTCAGACATGCCAGGAATCCCACGCAGGCTGGCCGAGTACAACCTCAATATTCTTAAGGGATTCAAGCCGGTCCAGCAGGCTCTTTGGCGTTTCCCTGAACCCAAGAGACAAGCCATGGGAGAGGAACTAGCCAAGTTATTGGAGGCCGGATTCATTAGAGAAATAAAACATCCGGACTGGCTAGCAAACCTGGTGATGGTACCAAAGAAGGACAAATCCTGGCGCCTGTGTGTCGATTTTAAGGACCTCAACAAGGCTTGCCCAAAGGATCCCTTCCCCCTCCCCCGCATCAATCAAATTATCGACGCTACCGCAGGACACGATTCATTGTGTTTCCTCGACGCATACTCCGGCTACCACCAAATTAAGATGGCGGAGCCCGACCAAGCCGCAACGACATTCATCACACCATACGGCCCCTTCTGCTTCAACACAATGCCCTTTGGGCTCAAAAACGCCGGCGCAACATATCAACACATCATTCAGACATGTCTGGCAAATCAGATCGGCAAAACAGTGGAGGCATACGTAGATGACGTGGTCGTCAAAACCAAACATGTCGAATCTCTAGTAGACAACTTGAGGCTCACATTCGATAACCTCCGAACATATGACATCAAGCTCAACCCAGAAAAATGCGTTTTCGGTGTGCCAGCCGGAAAGCTCTTGGGCTTCATTGTATCCGGCAGAGGAATTGAAGCAAATACGGCCAAGATCCAAGCTCTGTCACAATTGGATATCCCAATGAACCTCAAACAAATCCAGAAATTAACTGGATGTGTGGCGGCTCTAAGCTGCTTTATCTCCCGCCTGGGAGAAAAGGCATTACCCCTTTATCGCCTCCTTCGGTGCATCGAACACTTTGAGTGGACGGATGCCGCCACAACCGGATTGGAAGAAATAAAAGCCATATTGGCAACCAACCCAGTCCTGGCTGCACCAAACATTGGCGAACCAATGCTGTTATACATTGCTGCAACTCATCAAGTTGTGAGCGCAGTGCTCATCGTCGAACGAGAAACGAACGGACATAAATTCCCCCTTCAAAAGTCGGTCTACTATGTGTCCACTGTCCTTACTCCATGCAAGTCACGGTACCCGCATTATCAAAAGATAGCATACGCGGTATTCATGGCATCTCGGAAGCTGCGACACTACTTTCAAGAGTGTCCGATAACAGTAGCCTCGGAAGTGCTACTTAATGATATTATAAACAACCGCAACACCACGAGCCGTATTGCCAAATGGGCCATGGAGCTCCTCTCGTTCGACATAACTTACAAGACGCGGCGAGCCATTAAGTCGCAAGTATTGGCCGACTTTGTCGTCGAATGGACGGAAGCCGAACTCCCTAAAGAGTACGGCACATATTCCAACTGGATCATGCACTTCGGCTCCAAAATGTTGGCTGGTCTGGGGGCTGGCGTCGTTTTGACGTCCCCAACCAGATATACAGTTCAATACATACTCCAGATAATGTATACGGACTCCAACAACGCAACTGAATATGAGGCCCTTTTACATGGTCTCCGGATGACAGTATCCATGGGCATTCAATGCCTAGAGGTGCGGGGGGATTTGAACCTCGCAATATCCCAAATAAATGGAGAATTTGATGCCAAGGATCCGAAAATGGCGGCCTATCGCAACGCCGTCCTAAAAATGTCAGCTCGGTTCGAGGGGCTCGAATTTCATCATGTGGCTCAGGAAAACAATCAGGCGGCGGATATCCTCGCCCGCATCGGTGCAAAACACGACGCGGTCCCCCCCAACATATTTCTGGAGAGGCTGTTCAAGCCATCCGTAGTATGGGAAGGGGACACCGGTAACAATAATCCGGACCCGGCCAAAATACCCGATACCGAACACTCTGACACAATCGGAGGCTCCGCCACCGAAATAACACCTTCGGCCCACGTAATAATGGCCATCATAGTGTTGGGGAACGTTGCAGAAAATTAAAATTTTTCCTACGGTTTCACCAAGATCCATCTATGAGTTCATCTAAGCAACGAGTCTAGGGAGAGAGTTTGCATCTACATACCACTTGTAGATCGCGTGCGGAAGCTTGCAAGGTGATGATGTAGTCGTACTCGACGTGATCCGAATCACCGATGACCAGCGCCGAACGGACGGCACCTCCGCGTTCAACACACGTACGGGACGGGAGACGTCTCCTCCTTCTTGATCCAGCAAGGGGGAAGGAGAGGTTGATGAAGATCCAGCAGCACGACGGCGTGGTGGTGGATGCAGGGCGTCACAGCAGCAGGGCTTCGCCGAGACTACGAGGGAGAGACGTAACGGGGGGAGGTGGAGGCGCCAGGGGCTGGTGTATGAAGTCCCTCCTCTCCCCCACTATATATAGGGGTGCCAAGGGGGGGCGCCGGCCCTAGTAGATGAGATCTACTAGGGGGGGCGGCGGCCTAGGGGAGGTTTCCCTCCCCCCCAAGGCACCTAGGGGTGCCTTCCACCACTAGGACTCCTCCTAGGGGGAAACCCTAGGCGCATGGGCCTATAGGGGCTGGTGCCCTTGGCCCATGATGGCCAAGGCGCACCCCCTACAGCCCATGTGGCCCCCCGGGACAGGTGGCCCCACCCGGTGGACCCCCGGGACCCTTCCGGTGGTCCCGGTACAATACCGATAACCCCGAAACTTGTCCCGATGCCCGAAATAGCACTTCCTATATATAATTCTTTACCTCCGGACCATTCCGGAACTCCTCGTGACGTCCGGGATCTCATCCGGGACTCCGAACAACATTCGGGTTTCTGCATATACATATCTTCATAACCCTAGCGTCACCGAACCTTAAGTGTGTAGACCCTACGGGTTCGGGAGACATGCAGACATGACCGAGACGCTCTCAGTCAATAACCATCAGCGGGATCTGGATACCCATGATGGCTCCCACATGCTCCTCGATGTTGTCATCGGATGAACCACTATGTCGAGGATTCGATCAAACCCTGTATGCAATTCCCTTTGTCAATCGGTACGTTACTTGCCCGAGACTCGATCGTCGGTATCCCAATACCTTGTTCAGTCTCGTTACCGGCAAGTCACTTTACTCGTACCGTAATGCATGATCCCGTGTCCAACACCTTGGTCACATTGAGCTCAATATGATGATGCATTACCGAGTGGGCCCAGAGATACCTCTCCGTCATACGGAGTGACAAATCCCAGTCTCGATCCGTGTCAACCCAACAGCTACTTTCGGAGATACCTGTAATGCACCTTTATAGTCACCCAGTTACGTTGTGACGTTTGATACACCCAAGGCACTCTTACGGTATCCGGGAGTTACACGATCTCATGGTCGAAGGAAGAGATACTTGACACTTGCAAAGCTCTAGCAAAACGAACTACACGATCTTTTATGCTATGCTTAGGATTGGGTCTTGTCCATCACATCATTCTCCTAATGATGTGATCCCGTTATCAACGACATCCAATGTCCATAGTCAGGAAACCATGACTATCTGTTGATCACAACGAGCTGGTCAACTAGAGGCTTACCAGGGACATAGTGTGGTCTAAGTATTCACACGTGTATTACGATTTCCGGATAATACAGTTATAGCATGAATAAAAGACAATTATCATGAACAATGAAATATAATAATACTTTTATTATTGCCTCTAGGGCATATTTCCAACAGTCTCCCACTTGCACTAGAGTCACCAATCTAGTTACATTGTGATGAATCGAACACCCATAGAGTTCTGGTGTTGATCATGTTTTGCACGCGAGAGAGGTTTAGTCAGCGGATCTGCGACATTCAGATCCGTGTGCACTTTGCAAATCTCTATGTCTCCATCTTGAACATTTTCACGGATGGAGTTGAAACGACGCTTGATGTGCCTGGTCTTCTTGTGAAACCTGGGCTCCTTTGCGAGGGCAATAGCTCCAGTGTTGTCACAGAAGAGTTTGATCGGCCCCGACGCATTGGGTATGACTCCTAGGTCGGTGATGAACTCCTTCACCCAAATCGCTTCATGTGCTGCCTCCGAGGCTGCCATGTACTCCGCTTCACACGTAGATCCCGCCACGACGCTCTGCTTGCAGCTGCACCAGCTTACTGCTCCACCATTCAACATATACACGTATCCGGTTTGTGACTTAGAGTCATCCAGATCTGAGTCGAAGCTAGCGTCGACGTAACCCTTTACGACGAGCTCTTCGTCTCCTCCATAAACGAGAAACATGTCCTTTGTCCTTTTCAGGTACTTCAGGATATTCTTGACCGCTGTCCAGTGTTCCTTGCCGGGATTACTTTGGTATCTTGCTACCAAACTTACGGCAAGGTTTACATCGGGTCTGGTACACAGCATGGCATACATAATAGATCCTATGGCTGAAGCATAGGGGATGACACTCATCTCTTCTTTATCTTTTGCCGTGGTCGGTGACTGAGCTGAGCTCAGTCTCATACCTTGTAACATAGGCAAGAACCCCTTCTTGGACTGATCCATTCTGAATCTCTTCAAAATCTTATCAAGGTATGTGCTTTGTGAAAGACCTATGAGGCGTCTCGATCTATCTCTATAGATCTTGATGCCTAATATATAAGCAGCTTCTCCAAGGTCCTTCATTGAAAAACACTTATTCAAGTAGGCCTTAATGCTGTCCAGAAATTCTATATTATTTCCCATCAGGAGTATGTCATCTACATATAATATGAGAAATGCTACAGAGCTCCCACTCACTTTCTTGTAAACGCAGGCTTCTCCATAAGTCTGCATAAACCCAAACGCTTTGATCATCTCATCAAAGCGAATGTTCCAACTCCGAGATGCTTGCACCAGTCCATAAATGGATCGCTGGAGCTTGCATACTTTGTTAGCGTTCCGAGGATCGACAAAACCTTCCGGCTGCATCATATACAGTTCTTCCTTAAGATGCCCGTTAAGGAATGCTGTTTTGACGTCCATCTGCCATATCTCATAATCATAGTATGCGGCAATTGCTAACATGATTCGGACGGACTTTAGCTTCGCTACGGGAGAGAATGTCTCGTCGTAGTCAATCCCTTGAACCTGTCGATAACCCTTAGCGACAAGTCGAGCTTTATAGATGGTAACATTACCATCCGCGTCCGTCTTCTTCTTAAAGATCCATTTGTTTTCTATCGCTCGCCGATCATCGGGCAAGTCTGTCAAAGTCCATACTTTGTTTTCATACATGGATTCTATCTCGGATTTCATGGCTTCAAGCCATTTGTTGGAATCCGGGCCCGCCATTGCTTCTTCATAGTTCGAAGGTTCATTGTTGTCTAACAACATGATTTCCAGGACAGGGTTGCCGTACCACTCTGGTGCGGAACGTGTCCTTGTGGACCTACGAAGTTCAGCAGTAACTTGATCCGAAGTACCTTGATCATTATCATGGTTTTCCTCTTCAGTTGGTGTGGGCATCACAGGAACGGTTTCCTGTGCTGCGTCACTATCCCGCTCAAGAGGTAGTACTTCATCGAGTTCTACTTTCCTCCCACTTACTTCTTTCGAGAGAAACTCTTTTTCCAGAAAGCATCCGTTCTTGGCAACAAAGATCTTGCCTTCGGATCTTAAGTAGAAGGTATACCCTACAGTTTCCTTAGGGTATCCTATGAATACGCATTTTTCCGACTTGGGTTCGAGCTTTTCAGGTTGAAGTTTCTTGACATAAGCTTCGCATCCCCAAACTTTTAGAAACGACAGCTTAGGTTTCTTTCCAAACCATAATTCATACGGTGTCGTCTCAACGGATTTAGACGGTGCCCTATTTAAAGTGAATGTAGCTGTCTCTAGAGCGTATCCCCAAAATGATAGCGGTAAATCGGTAAGAGACATCATAGACCGCACCATATCCAATAGAGTGCGATTACGACGTTCGGACACACCGTTTCGCTGAGGTGTTCCAGGCGGCGTGAGCTGTGAAACGATTCCACATTTCTTTAAGTGTGTACCAAATTCGTGACTTAAGTATTCTCCTCCACGATCTGATCGTAAGAATTTTATCTTTCGGTCACGTTGATTCTCCACCTCATTCTGAAATTCCTTGAACTTTTCAAAGGTCTCAGACTTGTGTTTCATTAAGTAGACATACCCATATCTACTCAAGTCATCTGTGAGAGTGAGAACATAACGATATCCTCCGCGAGCCTCAACGCTCATTGGACCGCACACATCGGTATGTATGATTTCCAACAAGTTGGTTGCTCGCTCCATTGTTCCGGAGAACGGAGTCTTGGTCATTTTGCCCAAGAGGCATGGTTCGCACGTGTCAAACGATTCATAATCAAGAGACTCTAAAAGTCCATCGGCATGGAGCTTCTTCATGCGCTTGACACCAATGTGACCAAGGCGGCAGTGCCACAAGTATGTGGGACTATCGTTATCAACTTTAAATCTTTTGGCATCTACACTATGAACATGTGTAATATTACGCTCGAGATTCATTAAGAATAAACCATTGACCATCGGAGCATGACCATAAAACATATCTCTCATATAAATCGAACAACCATTATTCTCAGACTTAAATGAGTAGCCATCTCGTATTAAACGAGATCCAGATACAATGTTCATGCTCAAACTTGGCACTAAATAACAATTATTAAGGTTCAAAACTAATCCCGTAGGTAAATGTAGAGGCAGCGTGCCGACGGCGATCACATCGACTCTGGAACCATTCCCGACGCGCATCGTCACCTCGTCCTTCGCCAGTCTCCGTTTATTCCGCAGCTCCTGCTGTGAGTTACAAATATGAGCAACGGCACCGGTATCAAATACCCAGGAGTTACTACGAGTACTGGTAAGGTACACATCAATCACATGTATATCAAATATACCTTTGGTGTTGCCGGCCTTCTTATCCGCTAAGTATTTGGGGCAGTTCCGCTTCCAGTGACCCTTCCCCTTGCAATAAAAGCACTCAGTCTCAGGCTTGGGTCCATTCTTTGACTTCTTCCCGGTAACTGGCTTACCAGGCGCGGCAACATCTTTGCCGTCCTTCTTGAAGTTCTTCTTACCCTTGCCCTTCTTGAACTTAGTGGTCTTATTGACCATCAACACTTGATGTTCTTTCTTGATTTCAGCCTCTGCTGACTTCAGCATCGAGAACACTTCAGGAATGGTCTTTTCCATTCCCTGCATGTTGTAGTTCATCACAAAGCTCTTGTAGCTTGGTGGGAGCGACTGGAGGATTCTGTCAATGACCGCCTCATCTGGGAGGTTAATGTTCAGCTGGGTCATACGGTTGTGCAACCCAGACATCTTCAGGATGTGCTCACTGACAGAACTGTTTTCCTCCATCTTACAACTGTAGAACTTGTCGGAGACATCATATCTCTCGACCCGGGCATGAGCTTGGAAAAACTAGTTTCAGCTCTTCGAACATCTCATATGCTCCGTGATGCTCAAAACGCTTTTGGAGCCCCGGTTCTAAGCTGTAAAGCATGCCGCACTGAACGAGGGAGTAATCATCAGCGCGAGACTGCCAAGCATTCATAATGTCTTGGTTCTCTGGGACGGGAGCGTCACCTAGCGGTCCTTCTAGGACATATTGTTTCCTGGCAGCTATGAGGATGATCCTCAGGTTCCGGACCCAGTCCGTATAGTTGCTGCCATCATCTTTCAGCTTGGTTTTCTCTAGGAACGCGTTGAAGTTCATGTTGACATTAGCGTTGGCCATTGATCTACAAGACATATTTGCAAAGGTTTTAGACTAAGTTCATGATAATAAAGTTCTAATCAAATTATGAACTCCCACTTAGATTAGACATCCCTTTAGTCATCTAAGTGTTACACGATCCGAGTCGACTAGCCCGTGTCCGATCATCACGTGAGACGGACTAGTCATCGTCGGTGAACATTTTCATGTTGATCGTATCTTCCATACGACTCGTGTTCGACCTTTCGGTCTCCGTGTTCCGAGGCCATGTCTGCACATGCTAGGCTCGTCAAGTTAACCCTAAGTGTTTTCGCTGTGTAAAACTGTCTTACACCCGTTGTATGTGAACGTAAGAATCCATCACACCCGATCATCACGTGGTGCTTAGAAACGACGAACTGTAGCAACGGTGCACAGTTAGGGGAGAACACTTCTTGAAATTTTATAAGGGATCATCTTATTTACTACCGTCGTCCTAAGTAAACAAGATGCATAATACATAATAAACATCACATGCAATTATATAGTTGTGACATGATATGGCCAATATCATATAGCTCCATTGATCTTCATCTTCGGGGCTCCATGATCATCTTGTCACCGGCTTGACACCATGATCTCCATCATCATGATCTCCATCATCGTGTCTTCATGAAGTTGTCACGCCAACGACTACTTCTACTTCTATGACTAACGTTTAGCAATAAAGTAAAGTAGTTTACATGACGTTATTCAATGACACGCAGGTCATACAAAAAATAATGACAACTCCTATGGCTCCTGCCGGTTGTCATACTCATCGACATGCAAGTCGTGAATCCTATTACAAAGAACATGATCTCATACATCACAATTCATCATTCATCACAACTTCTGGCCATATCACATCACATGATCAATCGCTGCAAAAACAAGTTAGACGTCCTCTAATTGTTGTTGCATCTTTTACGTGGCTGCAATTGGGTTCTAGCAAGAACGTTTTCTTACCTACGAATCACCACAACGTGATTTTGTCAACTTCTATTTACCCTTCATAAGGGCCCTGTTCATCGATTCCGCTCCAACTAAGGTGGGAGAGACAGACACCCGCCAGCCACCTTATGCAACTTGTGCATGTCAGTCGGTGGAACCGGTCTCACGTAAGTGTACGTGTAAGGTTGGTCCGGGCCGCTTCATCCCACAATACCGTTGAGCAAGAAAAGACTAGTAGAGGCAAGTAAGATGACAAAATCCACGCCCACAACAAAGTTGTGTTCTACTCGTGCAAAGAGAACTACGCATAGACCTAGCTCATGATGCCACTGTTGGGGAACGTTGCAGAAAATTAAAATTTTTCCTACGGTTTCACCAAGATCCATCTATGAGTTCATCTAAGCAACGAGTCTAGGGAGAGAGTTTGCATCTACATACCACTTGTAGATCGCGTGCGGAAGCTTGCAAGGTGATGATGTAGTCGTACTCGACGTGATCCAAATCACCGATGACCAGCGCCGAACGGACGGCACCTCCGCGTTCAACACACGTACGGGACGGGAGACGTCTCCTCCTTCTTGATCCAGCAAGGGGGAAGGAGAGGTTGATGAAGATCCAGCAGCACGACGGCGTGGTGGTGGATGCAGGGCGTCACAGCAGCAGGGCTTCGCCGAGACTACGAGGGAGAGACGTAACGGGGGGAGGTGGAGGCGCCAGGGGCTGGTGTATGAAGTCCCTCCTCTCCCCCACTATATATAGGGGTGCCAGGGGGGCGCCGGCCCTAGTAGATGAGATCTACTAGGGGGGCGGCGGCCTAGGGGAGGTTTCCCTCCCCCCCAAGGCACCTAGGGGTGCCTTCCACCACTAGGACTCCTCCTAGGGGGAAACCCTAGGCGCATGGGCCTATAGGGGCTGGTGCCCTTGGCCCATGATGGCCAAGGCGCACCCCCTACAGCCCATGTGGCCCCCCGGGACAGGTGGCCCCACCCGGTGGACCCCCGGGACCCTTCCGGTGGTCCCGGTACAATACCGATAACCCCGAAACTTGTCCCGATGCCCGAAATAGCACTTCCTATATATAATTCTTTACCTCCGGACCATTCCGGAACTCCTCGTGACGTCCGGGATCTCATCCGGGACTCCGAACAACATTCGGGTTTCTGCATATACATATCTTCATAACCCTAGCGTCACCGAACCTTAAGTGTGTAGACCCTACGGGTTCGGGAGACATGCAGACATGACCGAGACGCTCTCAGTCAATAACCATCAGCGGGATCTGGATACCCATGATGGCTCCCACATGCTCCTCGATGTTGTCATCGGATGAACCACGATGTCGAGGATTCGATCAAACCCTGTATGCAATTCCCTTTGTCAATCGGTACGTTACTTGCCCGAGACTCGATCGTCGGTATCCCAATACCTTGTTCAGTCTCGTTACCGGCAAGTCACTTTACTCGTACCGTAATGCATGATCCCGTGTCCAACACCTTGGTCACATTGAGCTCAATATGATGATGCATTACCGAGTGGGCCCAGAGATACCTCTCCGTCATACGGAGTGACAAATCCCAGTCTCGATCCGTGTCAACCCAACAGCTACTTTCGGAGATACCTGTAATGCACCTTTATAGTCACCCAGTTACGTTGTGACGTTTGATACACCCAAGGCACTCTTACGGTATCCGGGAGTTACACGATCTCATGGTCGAAGGAAGAGATACTTGACACTTGCAAAGCTCTAGCAAAACGAACTACACGATCTTTTATGCTATGCTTAGGATTGGGTCTTGTCCATCACATCATTCTCCTAATGATGTGATCCCGTTATCAACGACATCCAATGTCCATAGTCAGGAAACCATGACTATCTGTTGATCACAACGAGCTGGTCAACTAGAGGCTTACCAGGGACATAGTGTGGTCTAAGTATTCACACGTGTATTACGATTTCCGGATAATACAGTTATAGCATGAATAAAAGACAATTATCATGAACAATGAAATATAATAATACTTTTATTATTGCCTCTAGGGCATATTTCCAACACCATAGCCCCGTGACGAAACCATTCCTAGCCACCTAACTAGTAGAACTTCCGGGGACCAAATGAGGCACGCTACTTAGTGCGGAGATTAAGGCCTACAGGTCCATGAGGGAGAATTTTATAACAGCACTACCGGAGTCCTTCAAAGGTGTATCTCTAAAGAGGAAGACGAAACCTGTTTGCAGAAATTCACGTCCGACTCGGCGGGCACCATGCCGCAGCCTGGGCTCTTAGTCGAGCAAGGCCTTCCGCTACAGGATTTATGTGGCAATGGCCCAGGGCAGATGGCAAGGACCTTGGTCCAACGTTGCGCTGGTTGTAGTCTCTTGCAAATCAAAGCCGCATGCACCGCACGCACCTCAAAAAATCCCCATTTACTGGGCTCTTCCGGTTAGAGGGCATGGGACATGGTTGGACCTCTTAAAGGGGAACCCACAAAAAAAATAACTACTGGTCATGTGGATAAATTCACCAAATGGATAGAGGCCAAACCTGTTAAAACAGCCGAATCCGGACCGGTGATAGACTTCATATCCGGGGTCGTACACCGTTATGCGTCCCTCACAGCATCATCACTGACAACGGCATGAACTTTACTGCCGATGAGGTAAACTCTGGTGCAGAAAAATGGGCATCAGGCTTGATTATGCTTCGGTCTATCACCCACAAACCAACGGTCAAGTGGAGCGCGCGAACGGTCTTATAATGAGTGGCATTAAACCCAGGCTAGTGCGGTCCTTAACAGAGTCTAACATGCACTGGGTAGAGGAGCTCGACTCCGTACTCTGGGGGCTGCGGACCACGCCGAACCGTAGTATCGGATATACACCCTTCTTTATGGTGTACGGCGCAGAGGTAGTCTTGCCCTGTGACATAATTCATGACTCACCTCGAGTGCGCATGTACGAAGAAAGAGAAGCCGAGCTTGATCGGCAGGACAGTCTGGACACCTTGAAGGAGGAGCGCGACATGGCAAAAGCCCGTTCCGCATTTTATCAGCAACATGCTCGCAGATACCAAAGCAGAGAAGTACGGGCCAAAACTTATAACGTTGGCGAATTAGTTCTACGTCTGCCGAATAAGAAAAAGGACAAGCTCGAGCCCAAATGGGAAGATCCCTTCATTATTGACCAAGTTTTGACCGGTGGAGCGTACCGACTGCGGGATGCATCGACTAATCGACTCGAGCCGAACCCATGGAATGCGGCCAGGCTCCGAAGATTCTACGCCTAGCGCCGGACCCTGTGTTCGTCCCCTTCCTCTGTCCATTTTTTATACATTATCTGTCTTGTTTTTCTTTCTTTCTTTTATTCTTTCTCCACGCCTTCAAAGGCCAACTTGCGCCTCGTTTGCACATTACAGATGCGCTAGCCGCACTCATCATACCTGGGTGCTTCTTTCACAGAAGCTTGATTATTTATTTGGGCCTCGTGCCCCGCACATGTGTTATGCTTCCACATGTACCTTTTTTCGCCATTATATGGATGTGACTTAAGTTTTGGCCAAGCTGGGTTGCCTGGCTCTTGTATTTATGCCATACGTTCCTGTTAATTCGGCTAGGGCATAAGGGGAGCACCTCTATGATTGTTACTGCCGGGTTAGCCGGATGTGTACCTCAGACTGGGTGAAGCCGAAAGCTAGCGTTCTTAAGGGAATATTCGGTCGGCGAACAAAAGATGATTTTTATTTATTTTCCATATCTTCCCCCAGATGTTTTTTCCTACGTTTCCTATCGCAGTCCGGACATGCACTTTAGGGCATGCTTACCCAGGGAAAGGAACCCTTAACGGAACTATTCTCCCTAGAAGATGTTTCTTACTACCCATGTAATATAACATAACTAGTTGGGCACTTGTCTGTTCAAGCACCAATGACCCCTACGCCTGGTCTCCACGCATACCCCGGTTCTTAAATAACTCAGCGGGTATTCGGATACACTCCGGACTATCGGGTCCCGAGGTTGAAGCGAAAAGGTCTGCCATGACAAATGATCTACAATTCGGCTAGAAGGCATTATACATGTCACTTTAATTACATAGTCATGCGGACTGACTAAATTCCTCCTCTATACCATCCAACAGGCGGTCTAGCCTACAATCCTGTTGGGAATACTTTACAGCTAATTCTACTTGCCCATAAACTAAGCTAACGGGGATCTCTTTTCCGTCGGGCCCCACAGGTCCGACCTCAGCCATGTGATTTGGGTCAGCCTTGGTGTACCGCGTCTTCACCATGGCCCAGGCTTCTCGGGCACCTTGTCGGCAGCCGATATCTTCCATAATCGGAAGCGCCGCCGTGCTCCCTTGAGCTTCTCCGTAAGCTCTGCAACGCCTTCTGGCAGGGAGGCGGATGGCCACAAGGCCTGGGCAACACCTTGCATCACCTGCCGAACTTGTTCGTGCAGATGCGAGAGCTCGGATAGAAGATCACCTGCAGACCCGGGCATTTCCTCCGCAGGACGACCTGTCAGCATACCTACAGACATAACGTTGTTAGTCGGCTTCTTCGCCGAACTCCTTCAAAAGGATCCGTTCAAGCACTTACTGAAAATGCCGTGCTGAAGCCGCTTTTTCTCCTTCTCGGAGTCTGCAAGCTGGGCTCAAATGTCTTTTAGTTCCACGCTCAGCTTGACATTGGCGTCTTGGAGATTGTTTTTCTCCTGCCTAACCTCAGTCAGCATGCGTTTGCCAGCCTCTAGCTGTCGCACGACATGCTGGTCCTCTGGATTTTCTCCGGATTCATCTGCAAAATCTATTGTTAGATCTGCAGCCACGCCGCACACTATATGGTAAGCATCATTCTTTAAAGTAAATGTTACCAACGGGAGGCTTTTTCGGTTCCTGCAATGCGGCAACAGCGGCCCGCAGTTGGGTCTTGCATTCCTCCAGCTCCTGGGATAGCTTAGTATTCTTCTCCATAAGAACCTTCACAATAAAGATGATCCTTAAATCAGTTCTGCTAACTGTTTCAAGTCTCAGGGGCTACTGATACATATAAATCGCCAGATTTACTTACCCGTACATCCTTTACATACTGATCCGTGGCTCTGGCTAGACCATCTTGAGCGGCACGGAGGTACGCCTCTCCGAAATTAAAGGCATCAAATGCCTCTGGTGAGAAACAAGCGTCACGGAGTACGGCCCGACGGCGCCTATGATTCATGGCACTTTCCACTTCTGAGTTAGTAGCGGATAATCTATCCACATCCTCTGTAGGAGGATTATCCGGCGCCTGCCCCATATCGGCTTCCGCCTCTATGTCCGGTCCTGGCGCCCGACTGGTGGAGGCGTGATCAGCAACATCGCCGGACATATTCCGGCGAGCGTTTTTTCTATTAAAGAAACACGGGCGTCATTACATTTTGAGAAAGACGACAACCACAGAGCGGGGTTTTTATACCTTTGCGCCGGCGTCTCCGTCCTAACCACCTTCCTTTTTGGCCTACCCGACCTCGGCGCCTCTTGTTGGCGAGTTGATGCGGGTTCGGCAGGGCGTCCCGAATGCCTTCCCTGTAAAAAATGCCATGTGTATATGGTGGGTGAAGTGTCTAAAAGGGGATCCTAGTTTTTGGAGTTGGGATTTTTGGTTTTTCTTACGTGCGATACAGGGAGCAGTCCGGGATAGTCGGCCGTAATGGCCACCATGGCGTTGTCGCAGCTTAACTGATAGAACTACCGGTCTATCAGCTCCATGAAGATAACCGGATCTTCTTCAAGTCCGGAGTCGAGGGCCCGGTCAGGGTCCTCCGGTTGTGGAGAGGGGCTGCTGACCTCCTTTATGGCTTTTCGCAGTTCCTGCCGCAAACTGGCAAGGTGAATACTTACGACAAAGAATGCGGAAAAATGGAAGTAAGGGGATATAGCTTACCCAGCTTGGAGGATTGTACATGGAGAATCCATCCCGTGGCTTGATGCGGGTGAACTCCTCCTCCTCTCCCTTGAACAATTCGGACAAATTTTTTGCTAAAGCGGCAGCATCGACCGGACCCTTATGCCCGTAGCGGGTGGCGTCATCCGCCCCGTTGAAACACCACAAGGGGTGCCCACGGTATTGAAGTGGTTGCACTCCCGCATTATGCAAATCGACATAACTTCGATTACTGTCAATCCTGATTGAGCCAGTGCTTTGATCCGGTTCATCAGATAGATGACTTCTCTGTTGTCTTCCACCTGGGGGCTCCGTGGGCGCCAACTTCGGTGCTTCTTCAGAGGAGCATTGTTGAACTTAGGAAGACCCCGCCGAACAGGGTCCGGAAGGGGAACGTCCTCCATATAAAACCACTCTGAAGGCCAGTCTTCGGACGACTTCTTTGGGGTACCGGACAGGTATCCGGTATCGGCGATGCGCCATATTTCGGCTCCGCCCAACTGATAAAGTGATCCCCTCTGTGTGCGAGGGACGAGGCAAAATAGCCTTTTCCACATCTCGAAGTGAGCCTCGTAGCCCAGGAATAACTCGCAGAGAGCAACATAGCTGGCGATATGTAGAATGGAGGCAGGGGTGAAATTGTGTAATTGGAGGCCGTAGAACTCCAGGTGCCCGCGGAGGAACGGATGAATTGGAAATCCGAGTCCCCTTAGTAAATAAGGAACAATGAAGACCCGTTCCCCCATGGAGGGACAGGGAAAGCTCTCCGCTTGCTCCCCGCCATTGTAGGTGGCAAGCCCGGCTCGAACGGGCACCATATACGCCGGAGGGAGAAATCCCTTGGTCTGCAGTTCGACCAATCGACTGTGTGGGACTGAACACCTCTCCCAATCACCGGGCTTAGGGCTACGGGGCGGGAGGAGGAGCTGCGGAGGTCGGCCATGCTGGAATGGATCTTTCCGAAACGCGCTCTGATGGATTCTCGTTGAGGGGAGGATGATGTGGATCCGATCTAAGAATCCCTATCCCTTTAATAGACAATTTATTTATCTAACTAGGGGGGCAAATGTAAAAATGCCCTGGCGCCTCGTATTCTTTCGACGCATGGGAAATAGCCCTTATTGGACACAGAAGCCAAGAGGTTCAACATTTATGGGGCCGGACACTGCTTACAAACACTTGGAAATTGGAGAAGAACCTTCCTTGCAATGCCGAAGACAATACTGCGCGCCGGACTCATCGTCATTGAAGTCTGGTTCGGGGGCTACCGAGGGAGTCCAGGATTAGGGGGTATCCAGACAGCCGGATTATATCCTTCGGCCGGACTGTTGGACTATGAAGATACAAGATTGAAGACTTCGTCCCGTGTCCGGATGGGACTCTACTTGGCGTGGAAGGCAAGCTAGGCAATACGGATATGTATATCTCCTCCTTTGTAACCGACCTTGTGTAACCCTAGCCCCCTCCGGTGTCTATATAAACCGGAGGGTTTAGGTTCGTAGGACAATAGACAATCATACCATAGGCTAGCTTCTAGGGTTTAGTCTCTCTGATCTCGTGGTAGATCAACTCTTGTAATACTCATATCATCAAGAATAAATCAAGCAGGACGTAGGGTTTTACCTCCATCAAGAGGGCCCGAACCTGGGTAAAACATCGTGTCCCCTGGCTCCTGTTACCATCCGCCTAGACGCACAGTTCGGGACCCCCTACCCGAGATCCGCCGGTTTTGACACCGACAGCCACTCTAACAGCATAGTCCTTATTATTACTATTCAGTTCATTGAGCAAATCATTTTGAGCCTTAAGTACTTGTTCTACTTGAGTGGTAACCATAGAAGCATGTTCACTAATAAGTTTAAGTTCACCTTTGACATTAACCATATAATCACCCAAGTGTTCAAGCATATCAGCACTGCGTTTCAATTCTCTACCAAAATAAGCATTGAAGTCTTCTTGCTTAACCATAAATTTATCAAACTCATCTAAGCATGG
This sequence comes from Triticum aestivum, assembly GCF_018294505.1. Classification (NCBI taxonomy): domain Eukaryota; kingdom Viridiplantae; phylum Streptophyta; class Magnoliopsida; order Poales; family Poaceae; genus Triticum; species Triticum aestivum. The sequence continues at coordinate 43,085,121 of NC_057812.1, forward strand.
GCTAGCAAACTTGGTGAATGGGATTTTAGCTTTATCATATGTATAGAGATAATTTACCTTTACTACCTGTGTCGGGTTATCAAGACCACTAGACCATTGATGACGCGCGTTGCTGCGCCCGTCTATTTTTAGTGTTTTATGGTAGTGAGATAGAAACTTTTTGAAGTACACGGAGATAAGATCAACTATGAAAAAAATCTAAAATAGACTGAAATAGGTTGTTTCACGAAGTAGCAAGTAAAAACCAAAAAGATACTAACATTGTACCGTACAAAGCTAGGATGGAGCTACACGTGCTTTCACTCAGTGAACAGTAACCTTAAGCAAGAATTTGCAGAGAATTGCAAGAATGCATAAGAGATATCATTGACTCACAGTTGTCATTGTAGTTTTTACCCATCTAGAAGGAGAAAGATTTCAGAATGCAATAATTACTGTGAGGATGGAAGTAAAGTCTTCATATTATGATTTTAGCTTTGCATACATGATACATCTTTCCTGAGAAACATGTCCCCTGCTTGACGCTAACTAAATTGATAAGAGCACATTTTCAGCACAAACACACTAAGACAAAATCCATTACTATTGATGTCTTGATCATGTCATTTTTGCAAGAATAAAAACCTCACTAACCTAAACACAAGAGGGAATAAAGTCTAAAGTAGATATTTTCTCTACCGTCTGCAACTCCACAATATGGATGGAAGCCCTATGGGCATAGGTACCGGTGAGTTCCATGGACATCCTTCGTTAGCACGGTAACAATCCAGGCAGCGGCTCAATGGAAATAACAATCGACCGCTGCATCCAACACTGATGGGAAAGAAGACAACCAATCATCACATCTTTGGTGCGTAAGAAAAGATCATCATGATGTTGCTACAAGTACAGCCTTCAGAACACTAGTATACTTGAAATGCTCATAGGCCATAATCATCATCATCCAGCGCTCAGTGCTGTAAAAAATCATCTGCAAGTAAAACATGATAAAAGAAAAGCTACATACCAAGAGAAGTTGCATAAGTTTCTGTTCATTTCTTCACAAGGAATTTATGTATATACATTCAAGGACCATGGACTATCGGTGAAGATATATATCTTTTTTTTCTCTCTTGACAGGTGATGTAAGTACCAAAAACTTGCTGAAAACAGATTACACGTACATGTACTAAATAAACCCGCTCACATAAAAATTTCCTACCTCGTAAATAGTATCAAATATTTGGATCAATTAACTAAGGGTTTTGGATCGCCAAGGCCATTAAAGTAATATCTAACATGGATGCCAATATAGAGCCAGATAAACATAGTGATGATCAAGATGGATGTATGGTTCTGATAAATATAGGAAGATGTATCAGTCCTAAAAGGTAAGTGCATCAGCAAAGAACTAACCGATATCAAAAGTAAAAAAATTGCCAATATATTTTGAGCAAGCCAACCGGTGCCATGGTTTTATCCTTGATGAAGCTATGTACCTAGGGTAGGGGCATGGACCTGTCCTAAGTACCCTACCCAAGGACATCCCTAGAAGAAGTCACCTTTCAATCGACTTGGAGGTATCCCACTCGACGGATTCAAGACACTCGACCACGAAGCAATCACTTGACCAAATTCCAACCACTCGACTGCCAGGAGATCTAAAGTCACCCTGCATGCAAACGATCAGTCATTAAGTAGCTTTTATGGTCATCATAGCACTTTATTAGGGGTGTTATCAGTAACCCCCAGTCTTAATGTACTTTAAACCTTGCATTACTGAGGGCTGGATGGGCCTGGCGAACTCTATATAAGTCACCCCCCTCCTCAGTATCAAGGGCTGGCACCCCTGTTATTCATACACACATAATTCAGTCGACCGCCTCTGGGCACCGAGACGTAGGGCTGTTACTTCCTCCGAGAAGGGCCTGAACTCGTAATCCTCGTGTGCTTACAACTCCTCCATAGCTAAGATCTAGCCTCTCCATACATACCCCCTACATCACTGTCAGAGTTAGAACCACGACAGTTGGCGCCCACCATGGGGCCAGGAGTCTTAGCGCCTAGTTTGAGAAGTTGCGATTTTTTCCGATCTCCTTGATCATGGTTTCGAGCGGAGCTTTGGTGGAGGGCCGCGAGACCCGTCTCGGCGCGCTCACGTTCATCGCCGATGACTCCGCTTGGCTTCAGGAGGCTCCACTCGACGTCGACGCGCTCCCCGTCCGCGGGGCGACGCACTTTCGCGCATGCGTCCGTGGTGTCCTCCTGCGGCAGCCGTCGACCCAGTATCGGTTGGCTCCTGTGGCATCTCCCCGCCCTGTTTCTCGCCGGCGCAAGCGCTCCGGTCGGTCGAGGCTTCAGAGGTGGGTGAGGCATGCGGTGGCCCGCCAGTCGGCCACCCCACAAGTCGCGGCAATCGAGCCTGACGAATCCCTCTACGGCCTATTTGACCTATCGACTGGCTCCGCAGAGACCGCATCCGAATGCGACAGCAATGACCCAGCTGCAGAGGTTCTGGTGGTCGATGGGCCACACAGTCCTCCCGATTTCCCCCGCGCTGACGGAGGCGTGGATGGGGGCGACCCGTCGCGTCCTCATGAGGAGTATCTCCCCGAGCCTCTCACGTTGTTGCAGCGGGAGGAACTTCGCTGCCGGAACATGGATGCACTCCACACTCCTATCGTTGGAGAAACCCCCGAGGAACGAGCCTTGGAGGACGCGCGCTTGGCTAACTTGGCCGAGCGCACTCGACTAGAGAATCTCCAGCGAATACTCGACGAGAGAGCGTGTCAACGGGCTCCAGAATCCAGTCGACGTCAACTCTTTCCGCCCCCGCAGGTATATCGTACTCCGATTCAGAATTTGGCGGCTGCGGCCCGTATAGCAGAGTCGATTCAGCCCTCCCAGTCAGAGGCTGGCAGAGGCTTGTTGCAAATCAGAGCGTTGCTCCGGGCAGCGGGAGACCAGAATTCCGTTGTTTCTCAGTCGCCACAGTCGATCCGTTGCAGCGGATACAGTCCAGTCGGCTCACAGCCCAAGATCGCCTCCGAGGCGTGAGGGACGTGGAGACTGGCGTGATCAGTACAGAAGGAATGAGCAGTATGATCACCGATTTGATTGTGATGATCGACGTCGAGTGCCAACCCCTCTCCCGAGGAGTGGATCATATGTGCCTCGACAGCAGGTGGACAGACGCCCTCATAGTGTTGGGCGGAGAATTCCAGTCGACCCCAGGGAACCAGGCTTTAATGCGAGATCCATTCTCGTTCAAGGTTTGGTCGACAGGAATAGAGCTCACCGAGAAGGCCACGACAGAGATGCGCCTACCAGTAGCAGAGTACATGTTTTAGGGCCGGAGTGTTTTAGTCGAGCCATCAGAGCCGCTGTAATTCCTCCCAACTTCAGGTTGGCGAATGGAGTTAGTAAGTTCACCGGTGAGTCCAAGCCCGATACTTGGCTCGAAGATTACCGAGTGGCTGTCCAGATTGGCGGTGGGAACGATGAGGTAGCCATGAAGCACCTGCCTCTCATGTTAGAAGGCTCGGCCAGAGCGTGGCTGAATCAGTTAGCACCCAGCAGCATTTACACTTGGGAGGATCTCTCCCGAGTGTTTGTCACCACATTTGAAGGAACATGCAAGTGACCTGCAGGCCTTACGGAATTGCGGTCTTGCGTGCAAAAACCGAATGAAACTCTGAGGGATTACATCCAAAGGTGGATCACATTGCATCACACAGTTGAAAATGTACCAGATCATCAAGCAGTTTGTGCCTTTAAAGAAGGCGTTAAGTACAGAGAATTGAATCTGAAGTTCGGTCGAACCGGAGAGATGTCTCTGAATCGGATGATGGAGATTGCCACCAAATACGCTAATGGTGAAGATGAGGATCGACTCCGGAGTGGCAAGCATAAAGCAGTCGCCCAGGAAACCGGAGGAAATTCCAGTCGGAAACAGAAGCGGAAAGCCGAGCCAGCCGCTCCTGGGGAGGCCCTGGCCGTAACCCAGGGAAAATTTAAGGGAAAACCCAAAGGACCTTGGAACCCCAAGAAAGTTAAAGACCAAGATGGAAATGATGTTTTGGATCTACCGTGTCACATCCACACCAAGAAAGATGAAGAGGGTAAACTCATTTACCCAAAGCATACCACTCGACAGTGTCGGCTTCTGATCCAGCAGTTTCAGGGCAAGCAGTCCAAAGATAAGGAAAAGGAGTCGGACAAAGTTGAGGACAAGGAAGATAGTGACGATGGGTACCCCCAGGTCAATTCCACCCTGATGATTTTTGCTGATGTTGAGAGCAAAAGTCGACTGAAGGTTATTAACCGTGAGGTAAATATGGTTGCTCCGGCAACACCCAATTATCTGAAGTGGTCCCAGACTGCCATCACATTCGACCAGTCTGATCACCCTACGCACATTGCCACCCCTGGGAGGCAAGCTCTGGTGGTCGACCCAGTTGTCGAAGGCACTCGACTGACCAAAGTCCTGATGGATGGAGGCAGCGGTTTGAACATACTGTATGCAGAAACATTGAAAGGGATGGGCATTCCGATGTCCAGGCTCAGCACCAGTAACATGAGTTTCCATGGAGTCATTCCTGGGAAGAAAGCCGAGTCACTCGGCCAAATTGCTCTTGATGTGGTTTTCGGTGATTCCAAGAATTACCGCAAGGAAAAGTTGACATTCGAAGTTGTGGATTTCCAAAGTGCTTATCACGCTATTTTGGGCAGGCCAGCTTATGCACGCTTCATGGCTCGACCATGTTATGTGTATCTCAAATTGAAGATGCCTGGTCCCAAAGGTGTGATCACTGTTACAGGCAATCGGAAGAAAGCAGAAGAGTGTTTTCAGAAAGGCTCAAAGATTGCTGACGCTCAGATGGCGGTGGTCGAGCTGCAAGAGTATCAGAAGACTGCAGATCCGAGTGAGTTGCTACGAGCTAAGAAGCCTGCTTCAGAATCAGCTTTTCAGTCGTCCGGTGAAACGAAGGCAGTTCACATTCACCCGACCGATCCAAACGCTGCTCCGACTCACATCTCAACGACGGTCGACTCCAAATAGGAAGAAGCGCTCATCCAGTTCCTCCGTGAGAACTGGGACATCTTCGCATGGAAGCCTGCTGACATGCCTGGAGTTCCCAGGGGGCTGGCTGAGCACCGTCTACGAGTCGACCCAAAATTTAAACCTGTGAAAGAACATCTTCGACGGTCCGCCGTCCAGAAGAGGAAGGCCATTGGCGAGGAGGTGGCTCGGCTCTTAGCAGCGGAGTTCATCCGAGAAATTTACCACTCCGAGTGGCTCGCCAATGTTGTCATGGTCCCCAAGAAGGACAAGTCACTTCGCATGTGCATTGATTTCAAGCATATCAATCGGGCCTGCCCGAAAGATCATTTTCCTCTCCCCCGCATCGACCAGATAGTCGACTCGACTGCGGGATGTGAGCGTTTGTCTTTCCTAGACGCCTATTCCGGGTACCATCAGATCCGTCTGTACGGGCCCGACGAGATCAAAACAGCTTTCATCACTCCATTCGGGTGCTTCTGTTATGTCACCATGCCGTTCGGCCTCAAGAATGCCGGAGCCACGTTCATGAGGATGATTCAGAAGTGTTTGCTCACTCAAATCAGTCGGAATGTGGAGGCATACATGGATGATATTGTGGTCAAGTCACGGAAGGGTTCCGACCTGCTGACTGACCTTGCTGAAACCTTTGCCAACCTCAGGAGGTATGATATCAAGCTCAATCCGTCAAAGTGCACGTTCGGAGTTCCAGGTGGGAAGTTACTCGGTTTTCTCGTTTCCGAACGGGGAATCGACGCCAATCCTGAAAAAATTGGTACTATACTCCGGATGAAACGTCCTGTGCGTGTGCATGACGTCCAGAAGCTTACAGGATGCTTGGCCGCTTTAAGTCGATTCATCTCTCGCCTCGGTGAAAAGGCATTGCCTCTTTACCGACTGATGAAGAAGTCTGACAAGTTCGAGTGGACTCCAGAAGCTGATGCAGCGTTTACAGAGCTCAAAGCTCTGCTCTCCACCCAGCCGGTGCTTGCTGCCCCAATCAGCAAGGAGCCTTTGCTGATTTACATTGCAGCCACAGGACAAGTTGTCAGTACAGTACTTACGGTCGAGCGGGAAGAAGAAGGAAAGGCCTTCAAAGTTCAGCGCCCAGTATATTATGTTTCTGAAGTTTTGACTCCTTCAAAGCAAAGATATCCTCATTACCAGAAGCTTGTATATGGGATTTATATGACCACGAAGAAGGTTGCACATTACTTCTCTGATCATTCCATTACAGTCGTCAGCGACGCTCCACTATCAGAGATTTTGCACAACAGAGATGCAACTGGTCGAGTGGCCAAATGGGCGATTGAACTTCTTCCCCTAGATATCAAGTTTGAGGCAAAGAAAGCTATCAAGTCCCAAGCAATTGCAGATTTCGTCGCCGAGTGGATCGAACAGCAACTTCCGACTCAAGTTCACTCGGAGCACTGGACCATGTTCTTCGATGGATCTAAGATGCTGAATGGTTCCGGTGCTGGGGTAGTATTGGTTTCCCCCCGAGGAGATAAGCTCAGATATGTTCTCCAGATTCACTTCGATTCCTCCAATAACGAAGCAGAATATGAAGCACTTTTGTATGGGTTGCGCATGGCCATTTCACTCGGCGTCCGTCGCCTCATGGTCTATGGCGACTCAGATTTGGTGGTTAATCAGGTGATGAAAGAATGGGACGTCAGAAGTCCAGCTATGACTGGTTATTGCAATGCAGTGAGAAAGTTAGAGAAGAAATTCGAGGGGTTAGAGCTTCATCACATCCCCCGACTGAAAAATCAAGCGGCTGATGATTTGGCAAAGATAGGCTCCAAGAGAGAAGCCATCCCCAGCAATGTGTTTTTGGAACACATCCACTCGCCATCAGTCCAAGAAGATCCTTTTACAGATGAAGCCCCGCAGCCAAAGAGTGCCACAGATCCGACTGAAGTTGAAATTCCGGCAGTGGTCGACCTAATCATGGAAGTTTTGGCAATCACCCCTGACTGGACGATACCGTACATCGCGTATATCCTGAGAAAGGAACTCCCGGAGGACGAAGAAGAGGCTCGACAGATCGTCCGTCGATCCAAGGCCTTTACAGTCATAAAGGGACAGTTGTATAGAGAAAGCGCGACTGGAGTCGGTCAGAAGTGTATAACACCAGAAGAAGGTCAGATAATCCTTGATGATATCCACTCGGGGACCTGTGGTCATCATGCGTCCTCTCGGACCATTGTGGCTAAAGCATACCGAGCGGGATTTTACTGGCCAAGAGCGAATGAAATGGCAAAAGAGATAGTCGACAAGTGTGAAGGGTGCCAGTTCTACTCCAACATGTCGCACAAGCCTGCATCAGCCCTGAAGACCATTCCACTCGTCTGGCCCTTCGCTGTTTGGGGACTGGACATGGTTGGCCCATTGAGAACAGGCAGGAGCGGTTTCACACATGTGCTTGTGGCAGTCGACAAGTTTACCAAATGGATTGAAGCTAAGCCTATCAAGAATCTTGATGCTTGCACTGCTATCAGTTTCGTCAGAGAGTTAACATTCAGATATGGAGTCCCGCATAGCATCATCACCGACAATGGGTCAAACTTTGATTCAGACAAGTTCAGAGCTTTTTGCGCCTCTCAAGGCACACGAGTCGACTACGCATCGGTCGCCCACCCCCAGTCGAATGGACAAGCAGAAAGGGCAAATGGTCTGATTCTCAAAGGACTAAAGCCTCGGCTGATGCGTGATCTCAAGCACGCAGCAGGCGCTTGGGTCGACGAGCTTCCGTCGGTTCTGTGGGGATTGAGGACTACCCCGAATCGGTCGACTGGAAGAACTCCGTTCTTTCTGGTTTACGGAGCGGAAGCAGTCCTGCCGAGTGATCTACTTCACAATGCACCCCGAGTCGAGCTTTATACCGAAGATGAAGCAGAACAAGCCCGGCAAGACGCAGTCGACCTCCTGGAAGAAGAAAGAGAAATGGCTATGATCCGATCGACCATTTATCAGCAAGACTTGCGTCGATTCCATGCCAGAAATGTGAAGAGTCGAGCCTTCCAAGAAGGAGATTTGGTCCTCCGAGTGGATCAACAGAAACCACACAAGCTCGCTCCTACTTGGGAAGGTCCCTTCATCGTCACCAGAGTCCTCCACAATGGAGCGTATCACCTTTACAATGTCGATCGCCAGATCGATGAGCCACGAGCTTGGAATGCAGAACTGCTCCGCCCCTTTCACACTTGAATTCTCACTCGGATGAGATGTAATAAGAAAAACTTCTGTAGTCTATTTATCAAAGACAAGAGTGTTACAAATTTTCCTATAATTGTTGTTGCTTTTGTTTGCGTGTGAAATCCCCCAGTGGGTGGCTTAGCTGCGAATCCGTTTCGCCTAAGTTTGTAAAAAAAATCCTACCGAGTGGCGAGCCAGACTCCCACTCGGAGGCTTAGCTGCAGCTCAGTGCTCGCCTAAGTGTTTAAAAATCCTACCGAGTGGCGAGCCAGACTCCCACTCGGAGGCTTAGCTGCAGCCCAGTGCTCGCCTAAGTGTTTAAAAATCCTACCGAGTGGTGAGCCAGACCTCCCACTCGGAGGCTTAGCTGCAGCCCAGTGCTCGCCTAAGTGTTTAAAAATCCTACCGAGTGGCGAGCCAGACTCCCACTCGGAGGCTTAGCTGCAGCTCAGTGCTCGCCTAAGTGTTTAAAAATCCTACCGAGTGGCGAGCCAGACTCCCACTCGGAGGCTTAGCTGCAGCCCAGTGCTCGCCTAAGTGTTTAAAAATCCTACCGAGTGGCGAGCCAGACTCCCACTCGGAGGCTTAGCTGCAGCCCAATGCTCGCCTAAGTGTTTAAAAATCCTAGCGAGTGGTGAGCCAGACTCCCACTCGGAGGCTTAGCTGCAGCCCAGTGCTCGCCTAAGTGTTTAAAAATCCTACCGGGTGGTGAGCCAGACTCCCACTCGGAGGCTTAGCTGTAGCCCACTGCTCGCCTAAGTTTGAAAAAATCCTACTGAGTGGATAGCAGACCTCCCACTCGGGGGCTTAGGTGCAGTCCAGTACTCGCCTAAGTTTGAAAAAATCCTACCGAGTGGAGAGCAGACCTCCCAGTCGGGGGCTTAGCTGCAGTCCAGTACTCGCCTAAATTTTTAAAATCCTACCGAGTGGAGAGCAGACCTTCCACTCGGAGGCTTAGCTGCAGCCCAGTTCTCGCCTAAGTACGAAACACATCCCAATCCGCAAGGACGACGAGGTGCAAATCGACTGCTACCTTCTCCTTCGGAGTTGCACCACAAATACAAAGTTATTTCGAGTGAAGAACAAGTTCCACTCGATAGATAATTCATGAAGATATTCAACGATAAATCAAGTTCAGATAAGATCCAAAGGTTCTAGACCGCAGATCAAAGTACTCGAGCCTCCATCTCGACAGAGTTTAACGGTTACAAAATCCACTCAACATTCCGAGGCAAATTTGAAGTGAAGCATAAAAGTTTTTATTCCTCATGCGGAGGACTGGAAGGGGCCACGAACTCGTCCAAGTCAATCCCATCTGCAATGCGAGTGGCAGCAACAATGAAAGTCTCCATGAAGTCTTGAAAGTTGTGCTTCCTGGTATTGGCAACTTGGATGGCGGCCAACTTTTCTTCTCGCGCCTCCTTGCAGTGGACGCGGACCAGAGACAGAGCGACGTCAGCGCCACATCTAGCAGAAGATTTCTTCCATTCCGCCACTCGACCTGGGACTTCATTCAGTCGAGTCATCAGGGACTCGAGGTCATTCTGAAGCGTCGTCCTAGGCCAGAGCGACGTGTCGATCCGTGACATCGCAACCTTCAACCGAGCAAGATAGTCAACAACGCCGGCAACACGAGATTCCAGTCGGAGCACGTTCATAGCAGCCTCGTCCTTCACTGGAGAATTGATGGGGTCCAAGTCTGTCTCCACTCGACTGGTCTCCTCTTCGAAGTTCTGGCAGAATTCTGTAAACACAATTCAAGGATAAGTCAGTGGCTCTACGCAGATTTGGTAACTGCAAGTCAGTCGGGCCGGAGTAATTACCCTCGAGCATGACGAACAGCTTCTTGGCGAGTCCACCGAGATAAGCCTCCAGATCGTTCCTCTTCCCCGCCAGTTCACTTGCCTTGTCATTCAGAGCTATATTGCCATTCTTCAGACGGCTGGCCTCTCGATTAGCCGCGTCGAGAGCAGTTTTCAGCCTGGAGTTTTCCTTTTCAAGAGTACCGACTGAAGCCAGTTTTTCTTCAGCAAGCTTCGTTTTGTTCAGGGCCTCCTTCTGCGCTTCGGCAAGGTCTTGATCCTTCTTCTTCAGAGCCTCCTCCATTTTGTCTGCGAAACAGCAAGTGAGATCAACATCGAGGACGGCCAGAAAGAAAGGACAGTCGACAAAATCTCACCAGCCATACCTTTTGCTTCGTCCCTCGCCTTCTGCAAGTTCTCCTGAGCAAGCTTCAAGGCAAGGTTCAGCTGGATCTGTTTGTTCTCCAACTCAGTGTAGCGAGCCACAAGTTCGCAGGATTTCTGCAAAAAATCAGTCGACAGACATCCAAGATAAGTTGCTTCCGAGTAACCAAGAGACAATGATGGCGTTTCTAAGACTACAGCCGAATCAAAAACATTCGACAGTAGTCTCGGGGACTACACCCAGTGGGTGCACTCAGCGTGCCCCCACTGGTTCGACCAAAAAAAATCGACTGCCCGCAGCCGACCGTGTACAGTTCCATTCGACATGGCCTGACCAGACCGAGTGAAGAAGTTCAGCTAAAGCAACACAATATAAAGACTACAGTCGACTGCCAGCAGTCCACCGTAGTCTCGGGGACTACACCCAGTGGGTGCACTTAGCGTGCCCCCACTCGTCAAAAAGATTAATAGACACACCCAGTGGGCGTACAGATATAAAGATCTTCGGAAAAGAGATTCTTCAGATAGCATATCCTAACAGAACAAGCGGTGAATCGACTGACCTGGACGTTGCTCTGAAGAGCTGAGCTCGCGTCATAAGCTGCTTGGCTGGCTTCCCGAACCACCTTCACTTGCTCCATCATGATCCCCGCCTGGCGTATAGCCTCTTTAGCGGCACCCACTTGGTCCTCAGGGACGTGGTGTGTGGCAAAAAGCGAAGGCGGATTTGCAGTCGACGTCGAAGGCCGGACACTCGTCAGAGGTTCAGCGAAGGTCACAGAAACCCGAGTGGTATCACCACCCTCCCGGACTGCGGCCTCAGGCGCCGGAGTAGTTTGTGGGGTCTTGCCAGCCGGCGCCCTCCTGTTCCTTCGCGCCCTCAGCGGCACTTCATCGTCATCATCAGGGAGGTCAATGACATGAGGAGGAGCTACAAGAAAAATCCAATCGACCGGAATTATAAGAAATCATCAGTCGACTAAAAGCAGAGCATCAGTAATCGTACCGGGGTTGGAGGTAACAGCGTCTTCCATCTCTTGATCATCGTCCTTGGCGGAGATCTCCGAGGTGGCAGCACTGCAAATTTCGAAAGTCAGTCAGCTTATTCAATGAGTCGACCAAGAGTCCGTCACGTTCGACAAAGGAAAACAAATTCTACTATTACCCAGAAATGGTGGGGACAGTCATCTTCATCTTGGGCAGAGCCTTGGGCGGCTTGGACGGCGTCGCGCGTGGGTGCTTGGGAGCTTTTTCTGTCGGCGCTGGAGATGAGGTCCGAGGGCGCTTCGACGACTGCCCAACAGGGACAGTCGCCTTACCACGTTCCCGCGCAGGGTCGTGTGTAAGCTTGGATCGCCGTTCCGAGCGGGGAGGTTCGACTTCTTCCTCCTCCTCTTCACTGGAGTCGTCGTCGTCATCCCCCTCTCCTTCGCCGTCAGATTCCCACTCTTCTCCCTCGTCTCCACTTTTGCCTCCACTCGCCTCTCCTTCCTCGGCCTGCTCCTGTGCTCCATTGGGTGTCGAGTACATCTCAGTAGTGTCCTAGAGGACAACAAATGAGACAAAAGTCAATCGACTGATCCAAAAAGAAAAAATAAAGAAAGCAAGATCACAGTCGGAAACGCAAGGTCAGACCTTGTCCACTTCGTATGTTTGGTCGAGTGGAGGAATCCTCCTGGCTCCTCGGGGGTTGTCCTTGTTCCCTGTGATACTCGACAGCCACCCTTCCAACATCTTGTCAGTGACCTCCTCTGGGTGAATCCGAGTGGTGTCTTCGAGACCCGAGTACAGCCACATCGGGTGGTCACGAGCCTGAAGCGGTTGGATGCGCCTCCGAAGGAAGACTTCCAACAAGTCCATGCCAGTCACACCCTCGCGGACAAGCTGAACCACTCGACCGACCAGCACCTTGACTTGCGCCTTTTCCTCCGGCGTCACTTTCAGAGAGGCAGGTTTTTGTGCTCGATTCAGAGAAAAAGGGGGAAGCCCAGTCGACTGTCCTGGGGTCACCTGGTCTTTACAGTAAAACCAAGTCGACTGCCACCCACGGACTGACTCGGGAAAAGTGATAGACGGAAAGGAACTTTTTCCCCTCATCTGGATTGCCAGACCCCCGCACAGCTGGATCACCTGCGTCTGTTCGTCACTCGACTTGGCCTTCTTGACCGACTGAGAGCGGCAGGTGAAGATGTGCTTGAAGAGTCCCCAATGGGGGCGGCAACCCAAGAAGTTTTCACACAAGGAAACGAAAGCAGCAAGATACACAATAGAATTGGGAGTAAAGTGATGGAGCTGCGCTCCGAAGAAGTTCAAGAAGCTCCGGAAAAAAGGATGAGGAGGCAGAGAGAATCCACGATCGATATGGGTGGCGAGGAGGACGCACTCACCATCAAGAGGCTGGGGTTCGACTTCTTTCCCCGGGAGCGCGTAGATTCGTGGGGAATGAATCCCCCCTCGACCAGATCATCGAGATCATCCTGCCGAATCACCGATGGCATCCAGTCGCCCTGGATCCAATCCTTGGGCAGAGCAGTCCTCGAGGAAGATCCGCCCTGAGCGGACTTCTTCCCCTTCCCCTATACCACCGCCTTCTTCGCACGCTCCAGAGCCGAAGTCTTCTCCTTCACCATCGTCACCGGCGAAGCTCGAATCGACCTACGGCACCAAGGTGGGAGCGGACTTGGCGGAGGATCTTGTGAAGGAAGGGGGAAAAGTGAAGGCGCATTGTTCGGGGGTCCCGAGCCGGTAGCTTATAAGAGGTCGCTTCCGAGTGGCTGACTGGTAGGCCCAGGCAATCCCGTCAAATCCCGCAACGGGCGCGCGCGCGGTACGTGGCGAAAAAGGTGGCGCGGGGATCGAGGAGCTTCTGTCCTATCCCATCTGATTACTATGGCCGCCCCCGTCCCGCGCGCTTCCCAAAATTCAAATCCCACAAAATCCGCGGGCCGCAGAACAACTCGTCAAACAGAAGATCCCTTTCGCACCGTCACTCGGAACTTCACAAGTAAAGAAATTCACACGACAAGAGGCCAAGAATGGATCAAGGCGACTGAAAGAAGTTGACGACGTCATCCGTGACAATTGTTCCAAAACAAGACGTTCATATAACATGAAGAACCAGTCAGAAAGATCCCCAACTCCTTCCCCACTCGAACCTCGATCCATTCGGGGGCTAATGATGAAGCTATGTACCTAGGGTAGGGGCATGGACCTTTCCTAAGTACCCTACCCAAGGACATCCCTAGAAGAAGTCACCTTTCAATCGACTTGGAGGTATCCCACTCAACGGATTCAAGACACTCGACCACGAAGCAATCACTCGACCAAATTAGAACCACTCGACTGCTAGGAGATCTAAAGTCACCCTGCACGCAAACGGTCGGTCATTAAGTAGCTTTTATGGTCATCATAGCACTTTATTAGGGGCGTTACCAGTAACCCCCAGTCTTAATGTACTTTAAACCTTGCATTACTGAGGGCTGGAGGGGCCTGGCGAACTCTATATAAGCCACCCCCCTACTCAGTATCAAGGGTTGGCACCCCTGTTATTCATACACACATAATTCAGTTGGCCGCCTCCGGGCACCGAGACGTAGGGCTGTTACTTCCTCCGAGAAGGGCCTAAACTCGTAATCCTCGTGTGCTTACAACTCCTCCATAGCTAAGATCTAGCCTCTCCATACATACCCTCCTACATCACTGTCAGAGTTAGAACCACGGCAATCCTAATTAACTACTTTTTTGGGGGGGATCCTAATTAACTACTTCACCATTCACACTATAGTAAATTACTATATGCACCACAATTTCCTAGCATGTAATAGTATAGTAAGACTAAAAGATACTCGGTAATGGGGTTGACCATTCGAGCAACCAATTTCATCATAGGTTTCCAGATATCTAGAGACAACACGTGTATGCTAATATATCACAACTAAGCAACAGAATCAGGAGATGAATAATTTCAACAAAGAATGAATCTAAGAACAGACGAAGGTACAACACACTAACCTGATTTGCTAATTTTGCAGCACCATGTCTTGTTGGATGCTGGCCTCCTCCTGACCAATCAATCGATGCGATGGTCTTACTAAAACTGTATAAGAAGGAAATCATGGTGGCAAATGCAACACCTAGGAAAGGAGATCAAGGAACCAAATTAAATTCTGAAAAAATCGGACCTCGCAATGAAACCTTACAAGGGGGCGAGGAGTGCAGGAGGCTCAAAGATGGGATGCATACAGATATTGGCTGATGGTGAAGCTGAGAGTCACATAGGGGTCATATCCATCGCCTGGAAACAGGAGCAAGGCAATTGTCGTGGTCATTGTTGTCGTGTCGCAAACAAGGTCACCAGATGCCCCAGCCGATGAGGCACCGCAGCGGCCAGCGGTTGGGTCGCCTCGAGGATCTGCTCCCGGATCCCAGCCGGCACGCCCTGACTATCAGCGACACCTCCTCGCCCACGTGGATCCATTGACTGCTCATCTTCGCCGCTGATCATGGGAGTACGAGAAGAAATTAAAAAGGTTGGCGATTTTCTCTTTGGCTTTTTTACAGTACGTGGTGGAGGACAGGGCGGCGGCGGCGGCGGTGGCTGAGCAGATGGAAGGCAAGCAGCAGGGATGGCGATGACGCAAAAGCCACCCACAGACCTGAATAAACCAGAGTGTTCCGATTTTGCTACGGGAATAGTGGCCCTTACGACGTCAGCCCAGTCCGTCGCCCATTCTGGAGCGGAAGATGATCCGCGGCCCATGCGTGCATTGACCAAGGCATGTAATGGCAAGGAACACCTAAAACAGCCGATCCAATGGCCAAAATCGCTAGTGCTTTTCCGCACCCATCCCGTGTTGAATCAGCAATAAGAACAGACACAGTGGAGGAGTGGAGATACATAGGGCATGAGCCTCCCCCGTCGTTGTAGTCTGATTGTTTCAGGGCTAATGTGTAACCAGACCATCAAATCAACTACTCATAGATCCCCTCGCACAAAAATACTTGCAGATTAACCAGATCCCAATTCCAAATCATCTAATGAGAGCATGAGGGGAGTGAGGCACGGGGAAGATGTGGTGGAATACTTCTGAGTACCAACTGGAACACGGGGCATCTGCACAATCGCTAATCAGATTGGCAAGAACCGGGCCAGGGCCGAAGGATGAGCGAGACGACGGGTTGGGTCAGGAGGAGGTGGGAAGGAGGGAGACCTTGCAGGTGGCGCGTTGAGGTCAGGCGATGGCGACGCTTCCTGGCTGCTACATCCGCCTCGTCGCTTCCAAATTGATGAACAAGCGGGACATGAACGGATGTACCCGCTAAGGATCTTCATGCTCGCCATGTATTCCTCCTTTTCTGCCAGACGGAGTGGTAGCGTGAGAGGGCTGGGAGGGGTCTCGGCCGCCACGGACATCTCTAGATCGCAAAGGAAGCGAGGCGGCGCGGGTAGGGCGTCGGGCGAATGGAGATGGGTGGCGTTTGACGTTTTTCTCCTTGTGGTGTTTATTAGGGCTTCGTGCCAGATGGCCCAATTAACCACGGCCCCCCAATTTTGTCGCGGGAGTATCTGCCCACTCCAGTCGCGGGAAGTACTGCAGAAGACTTTCGTTGGACGGTCGAAAACACTGAAAATTATAAATCCGACGGCTATGGATGCTAATGCCCTGATATGGCTGGATTAGTGCTCAGTTTTAATATATCTAAATGTGTTTCTTCAATAAGTGATGGATTAAAACCATATATTTTTTCAACAGGCGGTAAATTAAAACCATGTATTTCTTCAATAGGAGGTAAATTCTTAACATCTTCAGCTTTAATACCCTTTTCTTTCATGGATTTCTTTGCCTCTTGCATATCTTCAGGACTGAGAAATAGAACACCCCTTTTCTTCGGAGTTGGTTTAGGAATAGGCTCAGGGGCTGACTCAGGAAGTGTCTAATTATTTTCATTTGTCAACATATTATTCAATAAAATCTCAGCTTCATCCGGTGTTCTTTCCCTGAAAGCAGAACCAACACAACTATCCAGGTAATCTCTGGAAGCATCGGTTAGTACATTATAAAAAATATCAAGTATTTCATTTTTCTTAAGAGGATAATCAGGCAAAGCATTAAGTAATTGGAGAAGCCTCCCCCAAGCTTGTGGGAGACTCTCTTCTTCAATTTGCACAAAATTATATATATCCCTTAAGGCAACTTGTTTATTATGAGCAGGAAAATATTTAACAGAGAAGTAATAAATCATATCCTGGGGACTACGCACACAACCAAGATCAAGAGAGTTAAACCATATCTTAGCATCACCCTTTAATGAGAATGGAAATATTTTAAGGATATAAAAGTAGCGAGTTCTCTCATCATTAGTGAACAGGGTAGCTATATCATTTAATTTAGTAAGATGTGCCACAACAGTTTCAGATTCATAGCCAAAGAAAGGATCATATTCAACCAAAGTAATTATATCAGGATCAATAGAGAATTCATAATCCTTATCAGTAACAAAGATAGCTGAAGTAGCATAAGCAGGATCATATTTCATTCTAGCATTCAGAGTTTTTTGTTTAAGCTTAGCTAATAATTTCTTAAGATCACTTCTATCATTGCAAGCAAGAAAGTATCTTTTAGTTTCTTCATCCATAACATAGCCCTCAGGCACAATAGGTAATTCATATTTATTAGGAGAGCCTTCATAATCACTTTCAGTAGTATTATCAGTTTCAATACTTTCATTCTCTCTAGCCCTAGCAAGTTGTTCATCAAGAAATTCACCAAGTGGCACAGTTGTATCAAGCATAGAAGTAGTTACATCATAAGTATTATGCATAGCAGAAGTGGCATCATCAATAATATGCAACATACGAGAATCAATAGCAGAAGCAGGTTTAGGTGTCGCAAGCTTACTCAAAACAGAAGGTGAATCAAGTGTAGAGCAAGATGGCAGTTCCTTACCTCCCCTCGTAGTTGAGGGATAAATCTTCGTTTTTGGATCTCTCAAGTTCTTCATAATGATAAGCAGATATAAATCCCAAGTGACTCAAATAATAGAGCTATGCTCCCCGGCAACGGCGCTAGAAAATAGTCTTGATAACCCACAAGTATAGGGGATCGCAACAGTTTTCGAGGGTAGAGTATTCAACCCAAATTTATTGATTCGACACAAGGGGAGCCAAAGAATATTCTCAAGTATTAGCAGCTGAGTTGTCAATTCAACCACACCTAGAAACTTAATATCTGCAACAAGGTATTTAGTAGCAAAATAATATGATAGTAGTGATAATGGTAGCAAAAGGTAACAATAGTATTTTGTAGTGATTGTAACAATAGCAAAGGAAAAGTAAATAAGCGAAGAACAATATATGGAAAGCTCGTAGGCAATGGATCGGTGATAGAGAATTATGCCGGATGTGGTTCATCATGTAACAGTCATAACCTAGGGTGACACAGAACTAGCTCCAATTCATCAATGTAATGTAGGCATGTATTCCGAATATAGTCATACGTCCTTATGGAAAAGAACTTGCATGACATCTTTTTTCCTACCCTCCCGTGGTAGCGGGGTCCTAGCGGAAACTAAGGGATATTAAGGCCTCCTTTTAATAGAGTACCGGACCAAAGCATTAACACAGAGTGAATACATGAACTCCTCAAACTACGGTCATCACCGGAAGTGGTCCCGATTATTGTCACTTCGGGGTTGCTGGATCATAACACATAGTAGGTGACTATAGACTTGAAAGATAGGATCAAGAACTCTCATATATTGATGAAAACATAATAGATTTAGATCTGAAATCATGGCACTCGGGCCCTAGTGACAAGCATTAAGCATAGCAAAGTCATGGCAACATCAATCTCAGAACATAGTGGATACTAGGGATCAAACCCTAACAAAACTAACTCGATTAGATGATAAATCTCATCCAACCCATCACCGTCCAGCAAGCCTACGATGGAATTACTCACACACGGCGGTGAGCATCATGAAATTGGTGATGGAGGATGGTTGATGATGACGATGGCGACGGATTCCCCTCTCCAGAGCCCCGAACGGACTCCAGATCAGCCCTCCCGAGAGAGTTTAGGGCTTGGCGGCGGCTCCGTATCGTAAAACGCGATGAATCTTTCTCTTTGATTTTTTCTCTCCAAACACGAACATATAGAGTTGGAGTTGAGGTCGGAGGAGCTCCAGGGGGCCCACGAGGTAGGGGCGCGCCCAGGGAGGCAGGCGCGCCCCCCACCCTCGTAGCTAGGGTGTGGGCCCCCCTGGTCTTGATCTTTTGCCAGTATTTTTTTATTATTTCCAAAAATAATCTCCATGAAGTTTCAGGTCATTCCGAGAACTTTTGTTTCTGCACATAAATAACACCATGGCAATTCTGCTGAAAACAACGTCAGTCCGGGTTAGTTCCATTCAAATCATGCAAGTTAGAGTCCAAAACTAGGGCAAAAGTGTTTGGAAAAGTAGATACGACGGAGACGTATCATCTTGCTTTGTGTTACATTTGATTGCTCTGTTATTTATTGTGTTCCCCCTCCATTACTTCTTTCAAGTAGACTCCGAGACCGCTGCCGATGTCCGTGTGTTCGACTACATTGAAGATGACCCCTCCTTCTTGCCAGAGCAACCAGGCAAGCCCCCCTTGATCACCAGATATCGCCTATTCTTCTCTCTACTGCTTGCATTAGAGTAGTGTAGGTGTAGCATGTTGCTGCTTTCGGTTAATCCTATTCTGCTGCATAGCCTGTCATTGTTACTATTGTTGATACCTTTACCTACAATCCTAAATGCTTAGTATATGATGCTAGTATTCCATTAGTGGCCCTACATTCTTGTCAGTCTGCCATGCTATACTATCGGGTCGTGATCACTCGGGAGGTGATCACGAGTATATAATTACATACATATTATATGATACATGTGGTGACTAAAGTCGGGTCGGCTCGTAGAGTACCCGTAAGTGATTCCGATGTGGGGGCTAAAAGGACAGGTGGCTCCATCCAGGTAGTGGTGGGCCTGAGTTCCCGACGGCCCCCAACTATTACTTTATGGAGGAGTGACAAGGCAGGTGGAGACCACCTAGGTGAGAGGTGGGCCTGGCCCTAGTCGGCGTCCGTGGTTAATTCAATTAACATGCTTAACGAGATCTTGGTATTTGATCTCAGTCTGTCCATTAGCCTATACGCACTAACCAACTACGCGGGGACAGTTATGGGCACTCGACGTCGTGGTATCAGCTGAAGCCTTCGTGACGTTAGTGACTGAGCGGCGCACGCCAGATTGGACTGGAACGCCTGCTCTTGTATTAGGGAGGCTAGGTCTGTTTCCAGCCACCCTCGCAACGTGCAGATGTGCAATGGGCGATGGGCCCAGACCCCTACGCCATAGGATTTAGATCGGCGTGCTGACCTCTCTGTTGTGCCTAGGTAGGGCTGCGACGTGTTGATCTTCCGAGGTCGGGCATGAACTAGGAAAGTGTGTCTGGCCAAAGGGGATCGAGCGTGTTGGGAAATGTGGTGCACCCCTGCAGGGAAGTTTATCTATTCGAATAGCCGTGTCCCTCGGTAAAAGGACGACCCCGGAGTTGTACCTTGACCTTATGACAACTAGAACCGGATACTTAATAAAATACACCCTTCCAAGTGCCAGATACAACCCGGTGATCGCTCTCTCACAGGGGCGACGAGGGGAGGATCGCCGGGTAGGATTATGCTATGCGATGATACTTGGTTAACTTACCATCTACTCTCTTCTACTGCTTCAAGATGGAGGCTGCCAGAAGCATAGTCTTCGATAGGACTAGCTATCCCCCTCTTATTCTGGCATTCTGCAGTTCAGTCCACATATACTACCCATTTCATTGATACCAATGCATAAGTAGTGTAGATCCTTGCTTGCGAGTACTTTGGATGAGTACTCACGGTTGCTTTTCTCCCCCTTTCCCCCCTTTTCCTTTCTTCTTGGATGTCGCAACCAGATGATGGAGTCCAGGAGCCAGAGGATCCCGAGGATGATTCTACATGGAGTTCGGCTTCGAGGAGTAGTTAGGAGGTTCCAGGCAGGAGGCCTTGCCTTTTCGATTGTTGCTACTTTTGTGGTAGCCTTCTTAAGGCAAACTTGTTTAACTTATGTTTGTACTCAGATATTATTGCTTCCACTGACTCTTGTGTATTCGAGCCCTTGAGGCCCCTGGCTTGTATTATAAAGTTTGTATTATTCTAATTTGTGTCTAGAGTTGTGTTGTGATATCTTCCCGTGAGTCCCTGATCTTGGTCGTACACATTTGCGTGCATGATTAGTGTACGGTCAAATCGGGGGCGTCACAAAAATTCAAGGACAACCAAAAGCCTAAGCTTGGGATGCCCCGGAAGGCATCCCCTCTTTCGTCTTCGTCTATCGGTAACTTTACTTGAAGCTATATTTTTATTCACCACATGATATGTGTTTTGTTTGGAGCGTCTTGTATGATTTGAGTCTTTGCTTTTTAGTTTACCACAATCATCCTTGCTGTACACACCTTTTGGGAGAGACACACATGAGTCGGAATTTATTAGAATACTCTATGTGCTTCACTTGTATCTTTTGAGCTAGATTTTGGTCTAGTGTTTCACTTATATCTTTTTAGAGCACGATGGTGGTTTTATTTTATAGAAATTATTGATCTCTCATGCTTCACTTATATTATTTTGAGAGTCTTTTAGAACAGCATGACAATTTACTTTGGCTATAAAATTAGTCCTAATATGATGGGCATCCAAGATGGGTATAATAAAACATCCATATAAAGTGCATTGAATACTATGAGAAGTTTGATTCCTTATGATTGTTTTGAGATATGAAGATGGTGATATTAGAGTCATGCTAGTTGAGTAGTTGTAAATTTGAGAGATACTTGTGTTAAAGTTTGTGATTCCCGTAGCATGCACGTATGGTGAACCGTTATGTGATGAAGTTGGAGCATGATTTATTTTTTGATTGTCTTCCTTATGAGTGGCGGTCGGGGACGAGCGATGTTCTTTTCCTACCAATCTATCCCTTAGGAGCATGCGCGTAGTACTTCGTTTCGATAACTAATAGATTTTTGCAATAAGTATGTGAGTTCTTTATGACTAATGTTGAGTCCATGGATTATACGCACTCTCACCCTTCCACCATTGCTAGCCTCTCTAGTACCACACAACTTTCGCCGGTATCATAAACCCACCATTTACCTTCCTCAAAATAGCCACCATACCTACCTATTATGGCATTTGCATAGCCATTCTGAGATATATTGCCATGCAACTTTCCACCGTTCCGTTTATTATGACACGCTTCATCATTGTCATATTGCTTTGCATGTTCATGTAGTTGACATCGTATTTGTGGAAAAGCCACCTTCATAATTCTTTTATACATGTCACTCTTGATTCATTGCACATCCCGGTACACCGCCGGAGGCATTCACATAGAGTCATATTTTGTTCTAAGTATCGGGTTGTAATTCTTGAGTTGCAAGTAAATAAAAGTGTGATGGTCATCATTATTAGAGCATTGTCCCATGTGAGGAAAGCATGATGGAGACTATGATTCCCCCCACAAGTCGGGACGAGACTCCAGAAGAAAAAAAGAGGCCATAAAGAAGAGAGAAAGGCCCAAATAAAAAAATGAAAGAAAAAGAGAGAAGGGGCAATGCTACTATCGTTTTTCCACACTTGTGCTTCAAAGTAGCACCATGATCTTCATGATAGAGAGTCTCCTATATTGTCACTTTCATATACTAGTGGGAATCTTTCATTATAGAACTTGTCTTGTATATTCCAATGATGGGCTTCCTCAAAATGCCCAAGGTCTTCGTGAGCAAGCGAGTTGGATGCACACCCACTTAGTTCTTTTTGATATTTCATACACTTATAGCTCCAGTGCATCCGTTGCATGGCAATTCCTACTCACTCACATTGATATCTATTGATGGACATCTCCATAGCCATCGATACGCCTAGTTGATGTGAGACTATCTTCTCCTTTTTGTCTTCTCCACAACCACCATTCTATTCCACCTATAGTGTTATGTCCATGGCTCATGCTCATGTATTGCGTGAAGATTGAAAAAGTTTGAGAACATCAAAAGTATGAAACAATTGCTTGGCTTGTCATCGGGGTTGTGCATGATTTAAATATTTTATGTCATGAAGATAGAGCATAGTCAGACTATATGATTTTGTAGGGATAGCTTTCTTTGGTCATGTTATTTTGTGGGTGAAATTGAGAGATTACCACTGACAAGGCGGTGACTTGCCGGAAGAGCTACTGGCAGCAGTGAAGGCGCTGGTAGCGCCGGTGATGACTATGTGACCTTGTCCCGCCGATGACCCATGCTGGCTGCAAGGTTGGCCGGAACCGGCTTCCGGGTTGTCCCCGATGGATCCGGCTTACCTGCTCCTTCCCCATGCTCTCATCCGTGCTCCCACTTCATCCTACGACTGTCCTTTTTCCTTTTTCTTTTCTTATCTAATCATCTCCCCCCTAATTTTAAGGGGTGAGGCCGGGCCTTACTTCGTTCCAATCAAATCAAGCATCAAGCTAGGGATCATGGATGGCTCTTGCGTTTTGCAATCGATCCTCTGTAGCGACGGTGACGCGATAGCTCTTGCCTTTTGCGATCGATCCGAGTCTCGATCCAGTTTCCTTTTTTAGGTGTGACAATCACGTTTCTGATCGATCGAGCGGGAGCTCCTAACGGGCGCCTTATGCGCCCACTGAGGCAACGGGCGCCTACAGCAGCGCGCTAGCGGGCCGGCCCATGAACACACTCGCAGTGTAAAAAGTATTTACAGCGCGAAAACCATCAGCAAAAATTTGATCTCGTGAGGTATCGAACTTGCGCCAATTTGCTTAAACGCATTGTTGGATAACCAATAAAGCTATTAAGCCCTCTGTGAAATTTTCAACGCGAAACATATTAAACCAAAACTATAGCCGCACTAATTAGAAAAATGTGACTTCTTTGAAAGAAATGTGAACACATTTTGAATGTCCACAGATTTAAAAAACATCACAAATTAGAAAAAAGAAGTCATGTATTCTAAAAAATTTCATCGATTTTCAAAGAAGTTCACAAATTTGAAAAAAGTTCATCAATTTTGAACAAATGGTCATCAATTTTCAAAAAAGTTCACCGATTCCCTAAAAAATTTCATCGATTCTCTAAAACTTTTCATCAATTTGAAAAAAGTTCATCGATATAGAAAATAGTTCATCAACTTTAAAAAAAGTTCATCAAGTTTGAAACAAATTTCATCAATTTTGTTTCAAAAGTCCACATATTTTAGAAAGAACTACGAATTAGAAAAAAATTCATCCATTTACAAAAGCTTCACAAAAATATGAAGAAGTTCGTCGATTTTTAGAAAAGTCCAGAAAATCTGAAAAAGGTTCATTGATTTTGAACAAAAAGTTCAGCGATTCACAAAAATAGTTTATCAGTTTTCAAAAAAGTTCATCAATTTAAAAAAAATCACAAATTTGAAAGAAGCTCATCGATTTTGGAAAAAAGTTCATCAATATTGGAAAAGAGTTCATCGAATTTGAAAAAAGTTCATCAATATTGGAAAAAAAGTTTATCGAATTATAAAAAAGTTCATCAATATTGGAAAAAAAATTCATCGATTTAGAAAAAATTTCATCAAATTAGAAAAAAATTCATCAAATTTGAAAAAAGTTCAACGATTTCGAAAAAGTTCATCCAATTCAAAAAAGTTCACCGAATTTGGAAAAAAGTTCATCGATTTTGAAAAATAGTACATTCAAGTGAACAAAAGAAAAAAACACCGAACAAAACAGTTCCAAACAAAATGACTAATTTTACAAAATAATCACGAATTGTAAAAAGTTCACGCATGTAGTAAAGGAAAAAAGAAACACAAAACGAGAAAAGAAAAGTAAAAAACCGTTCCAAAAAATAACCCAGGATTCCGCGACCTTTACAAAGAATAAATAAAACAAAGGAAGTGTCTAGACACATCGAACGACTTGTTTTAGTGGATGGGGCGCTGCTCTTTGAACGTGGAGATCCTTCGCTCGAACCCCACCTCAAACAAACCATATTTTTTGCGTTGATTCAGTTTGAGACGGAAAAAAAAATGAAAACGGGCCGGCCCAGCGCAGCAGGGGGGTGTGCGCCCGATTGCGCATAGTACTGTAACGGGCGCAGCGAGCGCCGTTTAGGATATGCCCGGTCGAGCAGCGCTGACTCACGCGGACACTAGCGGCCCAGCACCACGCGAGGCCGAGGCCCAGTGCGCAGGAAGAGTTTTTTATTTGAGAAATAGATATTAGGCCTATATTAAAATTTCGCGGCCACTATTTATCGCAAACTGGGAATTGTGAGATGTAGGGGTCCAACTCTGGTGTCCATCGGGATCGCAAGTTGAGCTAGCCACCAGACCCAAGTTCGTTTCATGTAAATAACTAGGGACGCTCCATACTTAAAACTACACGACTGGTTTTACTCGGGATTTTTTTCCTTTTTTTGTTTTATTTGGTTTCTTTTCTTCTCTGGTTTCATTTACTTTCTCCTGGTTTTTTCATTTGTTTCTTCAGTATTTTTTATTTTGTTTTTCCTTGGGTTTATTATGTTTCCTTTTCCTTTTCTTTTTTCTTTTCCTTTTTCTTTGTTTTTCATTCTACATTCTTATATACATGATCAATTTTTTTCAAACACTTGTTCAATATTTTATTTCATTGTTATTCTCCAATTTTTCATTTTTTTGTTTTTTATTCTCTATTTTGTTTCTTTTTTTGTTTTTTCGTTTTTTCTTTGTTTCTTTTTGTTTGTCATTCTAGTTTTCTATATACATGTTCAAAATTTCTTAAAATACTTGTTTCGCATTTTTGAAATACTTGTTCAACATTTTTTATATACATGATAGACATTTTCTTTAAATACTTGTCCAACATTTTCCTTTCCTTTTGTTTTCCATTCTACATTTTCGTATACCCGATCAACATTTTTTAATAAGCGAGCAACATTTCTATATACTTGATCAACATTTTTATATAAGTGATCAACATTTTTTGTATACACATTCAACATTTTCCCAATGCTTATTCAATTTTTTTCAAATATTTGTTCAACATTTAATACTTATGTCAATATTTTTCAAATACATGTTCAACATTTCTCAAATACTTGTTCAACATTTTTAATACTTATTTAACATTTTTCGTAAACTCTTTCGTGCGGGATCGATCTCACGATCAGCTGGTTGGGACGCAACAACATTGCCACTACGCTAGAAGCAAGTTCGTGCTCAATAAGCAGGCCGCGAACTACTAGAAGGAGAAAAGTAGGATTTTTTTTGTTTTTCTTCTGATTCTCCATTTTTTTTCATTTTCATTTCCTTTTTCTTCTCCGATATTTTTCAGTTTTTTTCCATTTTCCATTTTCTTTGGTTTTTTTGTTTCCCTTTTTGTTTTCATTCTACATTCTTATATACATGGTCAACATTTTTCAAATACTTGTTCAACATTTTTCAAATAAATGATTATTTTTTTCAAATACTTGTTCAACATGTTTTCAAATACTTTGTTCAACATTTTTTCAAATGCTTGTTCAAAATTTTTCAAATAATTTCTCAACATTTTATATATATGTGATCAACATTTTTTCAAATACTTTGTTCAAAATCTTTTCAAATACTTGTTCAACATTTTTTCGAATACTTGTTCAACATTTCTCAAATACTCGTTCAACATTTCTCAAATACTCGTTGAACATTTTAAAATACCTTTTCAACATTTTTCATATACCCGTTCAACATTTTTAGTACTTATTCAACATTTTTTCAAATACGTGTTCAATATTTTAATAATTATTCAACACTTCTTAATACTTGTTCAAAAAAAATCAGATTCTCGTTCAACATTTTTTAATCCCTATTCAGTATTTTTCAAATGTGTTTTTGAGGAGTGTTTTTGTAATATATGTATTCAAAATATTTTAAAGTATAAATAAAAGTAAAAAAGAAAAAATGTGAAAAAACAAAACAGGAAACAGGAAGCTGCTTACCCATGCATGTGGGCCTGCCCAGATGCTCGCTTGCTTCAGCGAGCCGGAACGCTCGATTCGCTGAACGCAAGAAATAACGATGCCTTTAAAATTTGGGGGCCCTAAAATTTATGGGCCCTGTGCGGGCTGCACCTTTTGTACGCCTATGGGCCCGGCTTGGTGCTAGGCTCGAGGATGCAGCAAAGTTATTTATCAAATCTCATGCAACTTTGAACATTGCCACGTGCTAGATCGATGTATTGCCGGCTCGTGAAAAGCCTGACCCAAAATGATCTCTCTAGTCCAAGGCAAATTAGTAGAGGCAGGCTGATGAACTTAGGCCCAGCGTTCGAGCTTGTATATCGGTGGTAACACCACATCACACAACAGTAGTAGGTAATAGGAGGGAGCTTGGCAATGGACCTCCGCAGTCATGGATAACCTTCATGGAGAATCGTCTACTTCACATGATTGGACAAGTACATATGCATCTAATAGACAGTAAGATCAAGTCTTATAGATCATGCGATTCAACGCTAGGATTGGTAACAAATTAAGCCACTACCCTTACTCGTGTTCAAAGGTATATGTTTTTGTGATCCTGCTTTTTCCTATTTATACTTTGTTTTATTGAATCCGGGAAATCAGCGAGGCATCCAACATCCATTGGGACGCTTTCAATCAGTGACACCCATGACTTTAATCTCAGAATTTTTTTGTTTGCCATTTATATAGTTATGGATAGATGGTCACATCCAAGTAAATGTGAACACCATGAACGAGCCCAATGGCAATAAGTGGAGAGATAAGTGATTCTATAAGGTAGGCTAAATCCTTATAAACCAATAAGCGATGATAAAGTTGCATTAACAAATAATATATGATAACAAATTCTTGCTTCTGTATTATGGTAATGTTGTCGTTCTTCCACACTATCGAGACATAATTGATCAGGATTATCAGCAGTCTCATTCCTCAATATTTTATATTCATAACCGCTTATGAGATTCAATGCACCGGTTTGCTCATTTGCTTGCCTTTATCTTCCCACAACTAGATAAATGTTTTTCTCAGGTAACATGTTTGCAAGAAAAGGAGCGAGATCACCTTAACGTTGGAGTAATTAAGCAACACTTCACTTGTGACCGTGTTTTGAAGCTACCCCAAGGCTCCGAACTACAGCTGCAACCTACATATATTATACAAAACAGAATAAAAACAAATCAGGTTGACATAAAAAACACCACAAAATCCTACATAACTAAATACGTAATCCGCACTAACATATTTTTTTAAAACCTACATAGTTAGGCTTATGAGAGAATTTATCCCCAATAATACATTATACCTACGTGGGGCAGTGATCCAACTAGCATTCCACTAGATTTATTTCACTTGGAAACCTTTTCATACGGTGTGTTTGCTTCGTTTCTTTCTATCTACACAAATCCAGTTTCAGTCCTCCTTCTTTCCACCCACACCAAAAGCATCCCGTGAGGAGGAGGGTCACATCCATAATTCTCTACATTGACATGCTTATCTGTTTATTCATGCTTCTCATTCGGTATCTATTGGTTCTCTAATCGTAACACCCAGAATGTTGTTCATACGAGTTAAAACTTCTAGAGGCAAAACGTAAAAAAGTTAGGGTTCATGAAATAAAATTGAGGCACAAATAAACTGATTCTAGTTTGTGCATATGCTCACAACAATCATTGAATAACATATAGTATCAAAAAGAGAGGGAAATAATTGGATTAGTATGAGAGTGTTTGTGTCAAAATCCTACATGGCCAATGAAGGAAATATGCCCTAGAGGCAATAATAAAGTTATTATTTATTTCCTTACATCATGATAAATGTTTATTATTCATGCTAGAATTGTATTAACCGGAAACATAATACATGTGTGAATACATAGACAAACAGAGTGTCACTAGTATGCCTCTACTTGACTAGCTCGTTAATCAAAGATGGTTATGTTTCCTAACCATAAACAAAGAGTTGTTATTTGATTAACGAGATCACATCATTAGGTGAATGATCTGATTGACATGACCCATTCCATTAGCTTAGCACCCGATCGTTTAGTATGTTGCTATTGCTTTCTTCATGACTTATACATGTTCCTATGACTATGAGATTATGCAACTCCCGTTTGCCGGAGGAACACTTTGTGTGCTACCAAACGTCACAACGTAAATGGGTGATTATAAAGGTGCTCTACAGGTGTCTCCAAAGGTACATGTTGGGTTGGCGTATTTCGAGATTAGGATTTGTCACTCCGATTGTCGAAGAGGTATCTCTGGGCCCTCTCGGTAATGCACATCACATAAGCCTTGCAAGCATTACAACTAATGAGTTAGTTGCGAGATGATGTATTACGGAACGAGTAAAGAGACTTGCCGGTAACGAGATTGAACTAGGTATTGGATACCGACGATCGAATCTCGGGCAAGTAACATACCGATGACAAAGGGAACAACGTATGTTGTTATGCGGTCTGACCGATAAAGATCTTCGTAGAATATGTAGGAGCCAATATGGGCATCCAGGTCCCGCTATTGGTTATTGACCAGAGAGGTGTCTCGGTCATGTCTACATAGTTCTCGAACCCGTAGGGTCCGCACGCTTAACGTTCGTTGACGATATAGTACTATGTGAGTTATGTATGTTGGTGACCGAATGTTGTTCGGAGTCCGGGATGAGATCACGGACATGACGAGGAACTCCGGAATGGTCCGGAGATAAGTTTGATATATGTGATAATAGTGTTTGGTCACCGGAAGGGTTCCGGAAATCACCGGAAGGGGTTCCGGATGTTTCCCGAAATGTTTGGGTACGAGAACACTTTATTTGGGCCAAAGGGGAAAGCCCACAAGGTTTTTGGAAAGCGCAAAAGGAAGTTTTGCGGAGTCCAGGGGCCAGACGCCAGGGTCCCTGGCGTCTGGGTCCAGACGCCGGGAACCCTGGCGTCTGGCCCTGGAGTCCGAGAAGGACTCTTGCCTTTCGGGTGAAACCGACTTTGTGGAGGCTTTTACTCCAAGTTTCGACCCTAGGGCTCAACATATAAATAGAGAGGCAGGGCTAGCACCAAAGACAGATCAAGAAACACCAAGCCATGTGCCGGCAATCCCGTCTCCTCTAGTTTATCCTCTGTCATAGTTTTCGTAGTGCTTAGGCGAAGCCCTGCGGAGATTGTTCTTCACCAACACCGTCACCACGCCGTCGTGCTGCCGGAACTCATCTACTACTTCGCCCCTCTTGCTGGATCGAGAAGGCGAGGACGTCACCGAGCCGAACGTGTGCAGAACTCGGAGGTGCTGTGCTTTCGGTACTTGGATCGGTCGGACGTGAAGACGTACGACTACATCAACCGCGTTGATACAACGCTTCCGTGAACGGTCTACGAGGGTACGTAGACAACACTCTCCCCTCTCGTTGCTATGCATCACCATGATCTTGCGTGTGCGTAGGAATTTTTTTTAAATTACTACTTTCCCCAACAGTGGCATCCGAGCCTAGGTTTTATGGTTTGATGTTATTTGCACGAGTAGAACACAAGTGAGTTGTGAGCGATATAAGTCATACTGCCTACCAGCATGTCATACTTTGGTTCGGCGGTATTGTTGGACGAGACGACCCGGACCAACATTACGCGTACGCTTATGCGAGACCGGTTCCCCCGACGTGCTTTGCACATAGGTGGCTTGCGGGCGACTGCCTCTCCAACTTTAGTTGAACCGAGTGTGGCTACGCCCGGTCCTTGTGAAGGTTAAAATGGAGTCAAATTGACAAACTATCGTTGTGGTTTTGATGCGTAGGTGAGATTGGTTCTTACTTAAGCCCGTAGCATCCATGTAAAACTTGCAACAACAAAGTAGAGGACGTCTAACTTGTTTTTGCAGGGCATGTTGTGATGTGATATGGTCAAGACATGATGCTAAATTTTATTGTATGAGATGATCATGTTTTGTAACCGAGTTATCGGCAACTGGCAGGAGCCATATGGTTGTCGCTTTATTGTATGGAATGCAATCGCGATGTAATGCTTTACTTTATCACTAAGCGGTAGCGATAGTCGTGGAAGCATAAGATTGGCGAGACGACAACGATGCTACGATGGAGATCAAGGTGTCGCGCCGGTGACGATGGTGATCACGACGGTGCTTCGAAGATGGAGATCACAAGCACAAGATGATGATGGCCATATCATATCACTTATATTGATTGCATGTGATGTTTATCTTTTATGCATCTTATCTTGCTTTGATTGACGGTAGCATTATAAGATGATCTCTCACTAAAATTATCAAGAAGTGTTCTCCCTGAGTATGCACCATTGCCAAAGTTCGTCGTGCCCAGACACCACGTGATGATCGGGTGTGATAAGCTCTACGTCCATCTACAACGGGTGCAAGCCAGTTTTGCACACGCAGAATACTCGGGTTATACTTGACGAGCCTAGCATATGCAGATATGACCTCGGAACACGGAGACCGAAAGGTCGAGCGTGAATCATATAGTAGATATGATCAACATAATGATGTTCACCATTGAAGACTAATCCATTTCACGTGATGATCGGTTATGGTTTAGTTGATTTGGATCACGTGATCACTTAGAAGATTAGAGGGATGTCTTTCTAAGTGGGAGTTCTTAAGTAATATGATTAATTGAACTTTAATTTATCATGAACTTAGTCCTGGTAGTATTAGCATATCTATGTTGTAGATCAATAGCTCGTGTTGTTGCTTTCATATGTTTATTTTGATATGTTCCTAGAGAAAATTGTGTTGAAAGATGTTAGTAGCAATGATGCGGATTGGATCCGTGATCTGAGGTTTATCCTCATTGCTGCACAGAAGAATTATGTCCTTGATGCACCGCTAGGTGACAGACCTATTACAGGAGCAGATTCAAACGTTATGAACGTTTGGCTAGCTCAATGTGATGACTACTTGATAGTTTAGTGCACCATGCTTAACGGCTTAGAATCGGGACTTCAAAGACGTTTTGAACGTCATGGACCATATGAGATGTTCCAGGAGTTGAAGTTAATATTTCAAGCAAATACCCGAGTTGAGAGATATGAAGTCTCCAACAAGTTCTATAGCTAAAAGATGGAGGAGAATCGCTCAACTAGTGATCATGTGCTCAGATTGTCTGGATACTACAATCGCTTGAATCAAGTGGGAGTTAATCTTCCAGATAAGATAGTGATTGACAGAATTCTCTAGTCACCATCACCAAGTTAGTAGAACTTTGTGATGAACTATAATATGCAAGGGATAACGGAAACAACTCCCAAGCTCTTCGTGATGCTGAAATCAACGAAGGTAGAAATCAAGAAAAACATCAAGTGTTGATGGTTGACAAGATCACTAGTTTCAAGAAAAGGGCAGAGGGAAGAAAGGGGAACTTCAAGAAGAGCAGCAAGCAAGTTGCTCCTCAAGTGAAGAAGCCCAAGTCTGGTCCTAAGCCTGAGACTAAGTGCTTCTACTGCAAAGGGACTGGTCACTAGAAGCGGAACTACCCCAAGTGATTGGCGGATAAGAAGGATGGCAAAGTGAACATAAGTATATTTGATATACATATTATTGATGTGTAC
This sequence comes from Triticum aestivum, assembly GCF_018294505.1. Lineage (NCBI taxonomy): Eukaryota > Viridiplantae > Streptophyta > Magnoliopsida > Poales > Poaceae > Triticum > Triticum aestivum. The sequence continues at coordinate 43,117,184 of NC_057812.1, forward strand.
TTTACTAGTGTTTATAGCAAACCCTCAGTATTTGATACTAGTTCAGTTGCTAAGATTAGTAACTCGAAACGGGAGTTGTAGAATAAACAGAGACTAGTTAAGGGTGAAGTGACGATGTGTGTTGGAAGTGGTTCCAAGATTGATATGATCATCATCGCACACTCCCTATAATTTCGGGATTAGTGTTGAACCTAAATAAGTGTTATTTGGTGTTTGCGTTGAGCATGAATATGATTTGATCATGTTTATTGTAATACGGTTATTCATTTAAGTAAGAGAATAAATTGTTGTTCTGTTTACATGAATAAAACCTTCTATGGTTACACACCCAATGAAAATAGTTCGTTGGATCTCGATCGTAGTAATACACATAATCATAATAATGAAACCAAAAGATGCAAAGTTAATAATGATAGTGCAACTTATTTGTGGCACTGCTGTTTAGGTCATATTGGTGTAAAGCGCATGAAGAAACTCCATGTTGATGGGCTTTTGGAATCACTTGATTATGAATCAGTTGATGCTTGCGAACCATGCCTCATGGGCAAGATGACTAAAACTCTGTTCTTCGTAACAATGGAGCGAGCAACAGATTTGTTGGAAATCATACATACTAATGTATGTGGTCCGATGAATATTGAGGCTCGCGACAGGTATCATTATTTTCTGATCTTCACAGATGATTTAAGCAGATATGAGTATATCTACTTGATGAAACATAAGTCTGAAACATTTGAAAAGTTCAAAGAATTTCAGAGTGAAGTGAAAATCATCGTGACAAGAAAATAAGGTTTCTACGATATGATCGCAGAAGTAAAATATTTGAGTTACGAGTTTGGCCTTCAATTAAAACAATGTGAAATAGTTTCACTACTCACGCCACCTAGAACACCATAGTGTAATGGTGTGTCCGAACATCATAGCCGTACTTTATTAGATATAGTGCAAATCTATGATGTTTCTTACCGATTTACCACTATCGTTTTTGAGGTTATGCATTAAAGACAGCTGCATTCACGTTAAAAAGGGGCACCATCTAAGTCCGTTGAGACGACACAATCTGAACTGTGGTTTGGCAAGAAACCAAAGTTGTCATTTCTTAAAGTTTGGGGTTGTGATGCTTATATGAAAAAGTTTCATCTTAATAAGCTTAAACCCAAATCGGAGAAATATGTCTTCATAGGATACCCAAAGGAGACTGTTGGGTACACCTTCTATCACAGATCCGAAGGCAAGACATTCGTTGCTGAGAATGGATACTTTCTAGAGAAGGAGTTTCTCTCGAAAGAAGTGAGTGGGAGGAAAGTAGAAAACTTGATAAGGTAATTGTACCATCTCCCTTATTGGAAAGTAGTTCATCACAGAAATCTGTTCTTGTGACTCCTACACCAATTAGTGAGGAAGCTAATGATAAAGATCATGAAACTTCGGATCAAGTTACTACCAAATCTCGTAGGTAAACCAGAGTGAAATCTGCACCAGAGTGGTACGGTAATCCTGTTCTGGAGGTCATGTTACTTGACCATGACGAACCTACGAACTATGAGGAAGCGATGATGAGCCCAGATTCCGCGAAATGGTTTGAGGCCATGAAATCTGAGATATGATCCATGTATGAGAACAAAGTTTGGACTTTGGTTGACTTGCCCGATGATCGGCAAGCAATTGAGAATAAATGGATCTTCAAGAGGAAGACGGACGCTGATAGTAGTGTTACTATCTACAAAGCTAGAATTGTCGCAAAAAGTTTTTCGACAAGTTCAAGGTGTTGACTACGATGAGAGATTCTCACTCGTATCTATGCTTAAGTCTGTCCGAATCATGTTAGCAATTACCGCATTTTATGAAATCTGGCAAATGGATAAATAAAACTGAATTCCTTAATGGATTTATTAAAGAAGAGTTGTATACGATGCAACTAGAAGGTTTTGTCAATTCGAAAGGTGCTAACAAAATGTGCAAGCTCCAGCGATCCATCTATGGACTGGTGCAAGCATCTCGGAGTTGGAATATACGCTTTGATGAGTTGATCAAAGCTTATAGTTTTATACAGACTTGCGGTGAAGCCTGTATTTACAAGAAAGTGAGTGGGAGCACTACAACATTTCTGATAAGTATATGTGAATGACATATTGTTGATCGGAAATAATGTAGAATTATTCTGTAAAGCATAAAGAGTGTTTGAAAGGAGTTTTTCAAAGAAAGACTTCGGTGAAGCTGCTTACATATTGAGCACCAAGATCTATGGAGATAGATCAAAACGCTTGATAAGTTTTTTCAATGAATACATACCTTGACAAGATTTTGAAGTAGTTCAAAATGGAGCATCCAAAGAAAGAGTTCTTGCCTGTATTACAAGGTGTGAAATTGAGTAAGACTCAAATCCCAACCACGGCAGAAGATAGAAAGAGAATGAAAGTCATTCCCTATGCCTTGGCCATAGGTTCTATAAAGTATGTCATGCTGTATACCAGATCTATTGTATACCCTGCACAGATTTGGCAAGGGAGTACAATAGTGATCTAGGAGTAGATCACTGGACAGCGGTCAGAATTATCCTTAGTGAAATAAGGATATGTTTCTCGATTATGGACGTGACAAAAAGGTTCGTCGTAAAGGGTTACGCCGATGCAAGTTTTGACACTAATCTAGATGACTCTAAGTCTTGGTCTAGATACATATTGAAAGTGGGAGTAATTAGCTAGAGTATCTCCATGCAGAGCATTGTTGACATAGAAATTTGCAAAATACATGTGGATCTGAATGTGGCAGACCCGTTGACTAAAATTCTCTCACAAGCAAAACATGATCACACCTTAGTACTCTTTGGGTGTTAATCACATAGCGATGTGAACTAGATTACTGAATTTAGTAAACCCTTTGGGTGTTGGACACATGGCGATGTGAACTATGGGTGTTAATCACATGATGATGTGAACTATCGATGTTAATCACATGGTGATGTGATCTAGATTATTGACTCTAGTGCAAGTGGGAGACTAAAGGAAATATGCCCTAGAGGCAATAATAAAGTTATTATTTATTTCCTTACATCATGATAAATGTTTATTATTCATGCTAGAATTGTATTAACAGGAAACATAATACATGTGTGAATACATAGACAAACAGAGTGTCACTAGTATGCCTCTACTTGACTAGCTCGTTAATCAAAGATGGTTATGTTTCCTAACCATAAACAAAGAGTTATTATTTGATTAACGAGATCACATCATTAGGTGAATGATCTGATTGACATGACCCATTCCATTAGCTTAGCACCCGATCGTTTAGTATGTTGCTATTGCTTTCTTCATGACTTATACATGTTCCTATGACTATGAGATTATGCAACTCCCGTTTGCCGGAGGAACACTTTGTGTGCTACCAAACGTCACAACGTAAATGGGTGATTATAAAGGTGCTCTACAGGTGTCTCCAAAGGTACATGTTGGGTTGGCGTATTTCGAGATTAGGATTTGTCACTCCGATTGTCGGAGAGGTATCTCTGGGCCCTCTCGGTAATGCACATCACATAAGCCTTGCAAGCATTACAACTAATGAGTTAGTTGCGAGATGATGCATTACAGAACGAGTAAAGAGACTTGCCGGTAACGAGATTGAACTAGGTATTGGATACCGACGATCGAATCTCGGGCAAGTAACATACCGATGACAAAGGGAACAACGTATGTTGTTATGCGGTCTGACCGATAAAGATCTTCGTAGAATATGTAGGAGCCAATATGGGCATCCAGGTCCCGCTATTGGTTATTGACCAGAGAGGTGTCTCGGTCATGTCTACATAGTTCTCGAACCCGTAGGGTCCGCACGCTTAACGTTCGTTGACGATATAGTACTATGTGAGTTATGTATGTTGGTGACCGAATGTTGTTCGGAGTCCGGGATGAGATCACGGACATGACGAGGAACTCCAGAATGGTCCGGAGATAAAGTTTGATATATGTGATAATAGTGTTTGGTCACCGGAAGGGTTCCAGAAATCACCGGAAGGGGTTCCGGATGTTTCCCGAAATGTTTGGGTACGAGAACACTTTATTTGGGCCAAAGGGGAAAGCCCACAAGGTTTTTGGAAAGCGCAAAAGGAAGTTTTGCGGAGTCCAGGGGCCAGACGCCAGGGTCCCTGGCGTCTGGGTCCAGACGCCGGGAACCCTGGCGTCTGGCCCTGGAGTCCGAGAAGGACTCTTGCCTTTCGGGTGAAACCGACTTTGTGGAGGCTTTTACTCCAAGTTTCGACCCCAGGGCTCAACATATAAATAGAGAGGCAGGGCTAGCACCAAAGAAAGATCAAGAAACACCAAGCCGTGTGCCGGCAACCCCGTCTCCACTAGTTTATCCTCTGTCATAGTTTTCGTAGTGCTTAGGCGAAGCCCTGCGGAGATTGTTCTTCACCAACACCGTCACCACGCCGTCGTGCTGCCGGAACTCATCTACTACTTCGCCCCTCTTGCTGGATCGAGAAGGCGAGGACGTCACCGAGCCGAACGTGTGCAGAACTCGAAGGTGCCGTGCTTTCGGTACTTGGATCGGTCGGACGTGAAGACGTACGACTACATCAACCGCGTTGATATAACGCTTCCGTGAACGATCTACGAGGGTACGTAGACAACACTCTCCCCTCTCGTTGCTATGCATCACCATGATCTTGCGTGTGCGTAGGAATTTTTTTGAAATTACTACGTTCCCCAACAGCCAATACCATTGAGCTAACATGTTCTCTCCCTACATCCTTCAATCAGATAATAACATCAAACACCAAAGTGCCATGGTTAATTACTAAAAGTCCCAATGTTTCGGGTGCAAAGAACACTGCCGCTGGTGTGGGGGAGATGAGACGATATGGAGCACCAGCCGCCACTACTTCATGGCTCGAGGCGATGACTCCCAGCTCGAGAAGAAGGAAACAAAAACCTGTGGAGGGGTCCCTCCTGCCACCATCCCCTACAATCCACTCTCGATTTCCTTTTAGATGTAGAGATTATGGGCTTAGGATAAGCATGGGGCCACCACATGTCAGCCACCACGTGGCGCAGATGAAGTCCAGTGTAGATGTTTTTGGGGTAGGGATCCACCTAGCATTCCACTGCATATATTTCATTTGGAAACCTTTTCATATTGTGTGCTTGCTTCATTTCTTCCTACACGAATCCAGTTTCAGTCCTCCTTCTCTCTGTACACACCAAAAGCATCCTTTTAGGAGGAGGATCACATCCATTATTGTCTACATTGACATGCTTATCTATTGTACATGTTTCTCATTTATCATCTACTGGTTCTCTAATCGTAACACCCACAAAGTTGGTCATACGAGTTAAATCTTGTAGAGGCAAAACATAAAAAAGGTTAGGGTTCATAAAAATAAAATTGAGGCACAAATAAGCTAATTATAGTTTGGCCATATGCTCACGACAATCATTGAATAACATATAGTATAGAAAACGATAGGGAAATAATTGAATTAGTATGAGAGTAGCTGCGCCAAAATCCTCCATGACCAATACCATCGAGCTAGTATGTTCTCTCCCTACCTCCTCCAATCAGATAATAGCATAAAACACCAAAATGCCACAGTTAATTACTAAAAGTCTCAATCTTTCGAGCGCAAAGAGCAACGCTACTGATGTGGGGGGAGAGGGGACGATATGGAGCACCAGCCGCCACTACATCACGGCTTGATGATGGTCGCCCCGCTCGAAAAGAGGGAAACAAACACCTCTCGAGGGCCCCCTCCTGCCAATATACCCTACAATCCACTCTTGGCTTCCTTTAAGATGTAGAGAGAGAAATGGGGAGACCTGGGAGAGATCATGCACAAGTATAGGAAAAGCAAGGGGCGGCCACATGTAAGCCACCATGTGGCGAAGACAAGGTCCAGTGTAGATGTTGTTGCGGTGGCGTGTGTGTGTGTGTGTGTGTGTGTGACGTTGTTGGCTGGGGAGGTGTCAGGGGAGTGGTGAAGGGCACGGGGAAGGTGGCATGCCATCTGAGAGAAGAGTAAATGACAAGGGAAGGTCATGCTGGCTTGTCAAGGTGTTGGGAAGAGGTTGACCACGGAGAATGACGTGAGACAGGAGGAGAGGTGGCAGCAACCAGGCGCTAGATTTTGAGAAGAGAAGAATGCGGAGAGAAGAAAAAAGGAGGTGGAGAAGCGCGAGGCTCGAGGATAGGAGGGGATTGGTAACTACATTTTATTTCTTGGGTCATGCACACAACATTTTCACCCAGTAAAACAGAACCAAACTCATCTCATTTCATGGACCAATGCTTAGCGAGACCAACTGCCATTCACCCGTGAACCTTCTCCGAACGTGTCAAAAGAATTAACAACTGACCGAATGCCAACAACCAAAAGCGTACACGAGTAAATTAGTCAGACAACAAGAAAGGGCAGTGCACAAATGCTGTCAAAATGCGACTACTCTAGCATCTTAGGAATGAGTAATGTTTTTTGGGAAGGAACCAATGCATAATTGTACTTTTTGTACTCATCCAGCAACCTTTTTCCCCACGGTTGTGCACCCGCATACACTATTGCTTGATATTTACCCGAGTATGCCCACGCTTGGCTTAAAACTCTCTCCATAAATGTGCTGCACGAAACACCGATTTCTGCTACTATCATTTGAATAGTCCACAAATAAGAGGATGGGGGGAGGGTGCTAGCTAGCGAGATGGAGAGACAAGAGAAGGACAAAATAATAGTGTGTGCGGAACATTATGGGATAAGAGGCACCAAGAATGAGAGGGGGGGTGGAATACATTATGAAACATCATGCTTTGATGGTAGTCCCATATGAAGTTGTTGTTCATTACAATGCTATAGTCAACTTCATCCCCTTGAGCCTTTATCAGCAAGGATACCATCACTAACCTTGCAATTCTAACGTTGCCATCTACACTGTCAGGAGTAGTGATGGCCTAGATCAAATCGGCTTCCACTACCACAAAATTGGATACAAGTGCCCATTTTTCCAGTAGTGTGTGTTGAACAAAGAGAAGCCCACTAGTGATTTAGCTAGAGCTAGTGAGCACTTGCCTTGATCTTGCAGGAACGTAGTAGAGTTGTGTAGAAGGTGGACTTGCGGGTTGTTACCACTACTTGTATTATCTTACGTTATCACAAGGTAAAAATAACCAGGAACAATAGGAGGTCCTGACCTATTCAGGGCTGGACCTATGTTTTGGGAGGCCCTAGGCGAACTCGACGACATGGGCCCCTATGTCCTAAGACCATATATATGTATATGTGTGTGTGTATGTGTGTGTGTGCGTGTGTGTGTGTGTGTGTGTGTGTGTGTGTGTTACATAAACATATATACATATTAGGAGTAACTTTCAACCCCACATCTTTAGTTTAAGATTTGACTATGATAATTGGTGGACAATGCCATATTACGACAACAATACTAAAAAGATAGCAAAATGAAACTAACATGACATGATTACCTCAAATAAGAACCAAATTTGACTAACTCCATCGACAACAATAATACTTCAGTGCTTCAGAAAAAGTTTCTTCGGGCGTTTGCAAAGTCATTGAGGGCACAATCAAGATCAACATTGTCCAAGATATCCTTCTCAATGCAGCACATAGCCAAGCCATTCAATCTATCTTGCAACATAGTTGATCACAAATATTTTTTCACTAGTTTCAGTTTGGAGAAACTACTTTCAGCTGAGGCTACAGTGACATGCACTGTTAAGAGGATCCCACAGGCCACAGAGACATTTGGAATCGGTAGCTATCTGATGGGCCTAGCCCATCTCGTTTCTTTTTCTTTCATAAAAAATTTCCACCTATTTTTCAGTGGGCTATACTATATATGTATACTACATCATGGACCCCCTCCGGCCCGGGCCTTGGGCTGCCGCCCCTCCAGCCATATACCAGGGCCGGCCCTGGACCTATTTAGAAACACGGCATGTTATTCAGAAATAAATGATTGTTTTGTTGCATGGGGAGGGTTTTTGCTTTGTCCAAAATGCACATTTTAATCTTCCTAGGGATCTCTAGGTTTTGTTGCATGGGGAGGGTTTTTGCTTTGTCCATTGTATACGTTGATGTCAATTCTTGTGCTTTATCTTGTGGGCCCAACCACTGACCCTTCATATCTTCGGTTTTTTATTCCCCCACTTTCAAAGCACCAACTCCAAAATTGTTTCACTGAGCTCAAGTTTGTGTGCTTCAATCTAACTTATCAAAGCCAGACCTACACGAAGAGAGCTTGGGCGTTCAAATTAAAGCAATCTCAAAGTTATTTTAAAACTGGTCATCTGCCTTCCTCATGAATTTTTCAGTGAAAACAACAACAAATTTACAAGATAGCAAAAGGACATGTTGAAAGGGGAAAACACAACACACCCAGAATTAGGAGTTTAATTGAAGTCCGGGACAAGCTAAGGAGAGAATTTGTGACACGCAGGTGCAGGGGTACCAAGCCCCTCACACGTGTTTTTTCTTTTGGTTTCCGATTTTCAACATTGCATATCTTTGGAATGAAAATTCCAAATTAATTTCTGTTTTCATACTCACGTTTCTCGTAAAGAGGGTTTTCAAATAAAAATCCAATTTGAATACTTTTTAAAAAAAATTCTATAAAGTTCCAAAACTTAGTACAAGCGACCGATAAAATCACAACTTTCGTACCTACGACTGAAAAAAATCCGTTTAAAGTCTCAACTCAGAAACTTGATATGAGTGACCGATAAAATTGTAAGTTTCAGATACAAAATCGCACATCTCAAAAATTAAAACTTAAAATTTATTATGCCTTCATACAGGATTCAACTGCTTTACGGATCACGAGAGAATCGAGCAGCCAGACAGGACTGGGTAGGTTCACGCTCCTGCATCTGAGTGCCCTGCGGCAAGCTAGCCTGCCCTGCCCATTTTGTCAGTTAGAGCATCTCCAACGGCCGCGCGAAACGACGCGCGCGCGCGGTAAACACAGCTTTTAACGCGCGCGGGGCGTTTTGCCGCGCTCCAGCGGTGGCGGCAAAACCACGCGCGCGGAACCGCTTGCGCGCGCGAAAAGGCACCAGCTTGCGCGCCATTTTTTGCGCACCGCTTCCGGCGCGCCTATAAAGTGCGGCGCGCACCACGCGCCTCTCCACGCCTCCTCTTCTCCTCTTCCTCTCTCTCTGCCACGCGCCGCTCCAGCGCCCCGCCACCGCCGCGCCGCCATACCGCCGCGCCGCCGAGGAGTGTCCGGCTACCGCGGCGTCCGCCTGCGCCCCAACGGCGGCTACTACACGGAGATACGCTCCGGCGATCTCCGGCTCGGCCTCGGCACGTACGGGACGGCGCGCGAGGCCGGCCACGCGTACGACGCGGCGGCGTGGCGCCTAGGCCGGCCACGCGGCCAGATGAACTTCCAGAATGTCTACACGCTCCAGCAAGCGCTCGACCGTGCCCCGCCGCCGCGTCTGAACACGGCACAAGACCGTGCGGAGCACGCTGAGCAGCAGCGCCGCCTCCTCATCGCCCAGGAGGACGAGCGGGTCATGGCGGAGTGGCGCCACCGCCACCCAGAGGACGTCGCCTACGAGCAGGCCTACTGGGCAAGGCGTCGCGAGGAGGACATGCGAAGGCGCCGCGAGGCGCGGTTGGACAGGCGTCGGCGCAAGGCGTTGGCGAACGCGCAGTCCAATCTTGTTGCAGCAGGTGGGCAGTCGTTCTTCACGCCGAACGATGATCGGTGGTTGGACATCTGGCTGGATACCTCGGACGACACCACCGAGGAGGATAATGGTGATGATAGTGACTTAGAGTAGTTTTTTTATGTAATCTATCTCGTTTTTTATCGTTTGTCGTTTTTAATTATTATGCAATCTATGTTTCGAATGTAAAATACCTTTGTATCGTTTTAAAATTTATGCAATCTATCTATTTTCCAATGCCTACATTTAGCCTAAAATGAGCGCGCGCTGTTCTTTTTTTGCGCGCTGCATTTTAGCGCGGCTGCTGGAGCGGGCGCAGCACGCCGCGCCAAACCAGCCGATGCGCACGCGGCATATGTGTTTTTTGCGCGCGGCGCGACCGGCGCTGTTGGAGATGCTCTTAGGCGATCCATCATGGCATGGACCGTCTCCATAGTGGATTCCGTTTGAGTCCTGGGGAGGACGTGGACGTACATTCGTCGCCCCGGCCGCCGTGCCCCCGGCCATCCAGCACGTACCCCCGATCGTAGCACGTCACAACGACCGATCACCGCATAGCCAGAGTCAGCTAGCGCCTCCCCCGGTTGAACTCCATCGACGCCGTCGTGCATGCCGTCACCCCCCGCCCCGTGGCCTCGTACCGTTTGTACGTGCCTCTTCGCTCCCTCCACCTATCACGACCCAGCACCGATTCAGTCGTCGTCTTCTACCCTGCGACCGTGACCAATACCATATCGAATTTGCTCACTATCACTACCCACCACGTAGCCACGTACACAAAGCCTGTACATGCATATATATAAGTGGTCAGTGTCAGTGCAAACAACAGCCACTCTCTCGCGCCTTTAGAACCCACGAGTACGTACGCACCGTCGATCAACTTGATTGATTTCTCTCTCCGTCCCGGCCGGCCATGAGGAGCTCCGTGCACGTGCCTGCCGCGGTGGAGGCGCTGCTGGGCCACCCGGTGGCGGCCCTGTCGGAGAGGCCGGCGCCGCGGCTGACGCGGCTGCTGGTGAACGTGACGGTGGAGCAGAGCCTGTGGCCGGTGCACGTGCTGCTGGGCGCCGATGCTACGGTGGCCGACCTGGCACGCACCGCCGTCGCGGTCTATGCCGCCGAGGGTCGCAGGCCGCCGCTCCCCGCTGACGACGGCGCCACCGACGCGGCCGCGCGGTTCGAGCTGCATCTCTCCAAGTACACCCTCGACGGTAAGTAAGATCCAGGCCGCGTTGCGTACGCCTCTCTTCCAGTTTCTCCTTTAAACCTGCCCGGCCTCCTGAATTAATCAAGCTTCCGTTGATGCAGCTCTGGAGCCGGACGCAAAGGTGGTGGACTTGGGCTCTCGCAACTTCTTCCTCTGCGCCCCCAGGTCGAGGCTGAGATCAGATCATCATCTGCTTCTTCGCTCATCACTGACATGTCTTGATGTCTGAAGGAATGTAGTGTGTGCCATGTAAAACGAGTTGGCATTTCGGCATATGTGGAGCATAACTGACGTCCGATATTTCTTTGGTTGATCGGTCTGCCAGATCCTCTGCATCAATATGTACGTAGTGTTAGCTTAGGTATACGTACAGTTCGGCCAAGGAACGATACATATAGATACATGTCCGGCGTATTTACGAGCTTGAGATATGTACGTGGCGACGTTGTATGTATACAGCTGCAAATTGCAACGTACTCCCTTCGTAAAAGAAATATAAGACCGTTTAGATCACTATGGAGGGAGTATATGTATGTACATAGTGCCATGAAGGACCATCTTGTCCGTGAGGCACACGCAACTGAAGTGTTTAATCTGTGATGTTGATTATGTTTTGTGTTTCTTCCGAATTCTGATGGCATCATTCAGCATAACAAGGACTTGTGACAGATATAGATGTAATCTCTGTACCTGTCGTGGTACAGTGACAGAGGCTATCTTCATGTGACAGGGGCATAAAAAGTATGTATGGTGCAAATATATATTCAATGTAGATTCTAATGGTATTGATGTCATGTTGTGGATGTCAATCATTTTTTGTATAAACTTGATCTAAGTTTGACTTGAAACAAAGCTAATATGTAGCGTAAAACACAGAGGGAGTAGTTCGATAGGTTAGTTATAGTGGGAGTAACTTAGCTAGTAAATAACGCACCCCATGTAAATTTGCTTATGTGGCATGTAGTTAACGAGGAGAGAGAGGTTGTTAGTATCATTAAAATATGTTACCATAACATAGTGCTTCCCAAGAAAAAATGAGTCTACAGGCTATTAAATGAAGCTATATCACACTACTAGTACTATGATACTTTTCATTATGGAGCTAAATAGTACTCCCTCCGTCCAAAAATACTTGTCATCAAAATGGATAAAAGGGATGTATCTAAAACTAAACTACATCTAGATACATCTTCTTTTATCCATTTTGATGATAAGTATTTCTGGACGGAGGGTATGTTACTCCCACTATGACCAACCTTACCAATCCGATGGCTCAGTTTCCAAGTTTCCACTGGTTGTTGGTTTCCACCACCATGAATCAATGTACTAGCCAATAGCACGACCTCCACAACATTCAACCATGCAGATCAATGGTTTATTAATTATTTATGCGGGAGCATGCATATTACTCGTCCAATAGTAAATTTGTTTCTAGTGATCCACAACACCCAAGACATAGCAGAAAAGCCGAACCAGAACATGTGCCTCTTCTGGCCAGAGAGGGAGTTAGAGGAGCACCATAGTTCAAAGAAGGAAGAAGGGGACTAGTTAATAGCCAGCCACGATGTAATACAGCTCCATAGGAGTTTAGCCAAATGACAGTTTAAGAACACATGGTTGGTGCCCTCCCTAGCCCCACAAAGTTTACAAAAATCGGCCCGGGACCGTTACGCTTGCGAATCTGATACACCAGGGGAAGGCGGACACGAATGACCTGCCACATAAAGATTTTGATCTTAAGGGGGATTCTAGCACGCCAAACATCCTTGAATCTTGGGGAAGGAGAACTTCCAATAAATGTGAAATAGAGCGCACAGAAAAATGGCCCGAGGCCGAGTGATTAGGCTCACCCCAACATTCCATGCATGGCTGTGCTTTTATCACTTCTTTTGTAGTCGTCTTCCGGCATTTTTTTTAAACGCCTACCTTTTGCCATGATGGTGGGACCAAACCCAACACGTTTAGTATATTTTCTATGTTGCGCTTGAGTTCAACCCTCTATGTGGTTGAAGACATTAACGATTCGTTGATCTTTCGAAGAGAATCCACTTCTCCTCCTACAACTGAATAATGTTAAATATCCAGAGAGAGAGAGAGAGAGAGAGAGAGAGAGAGAGAGAGAGAGAGAGAGAGAGAGATGCTCAAGACACAACCCTGTGATTTGAAGTGAACAGGAACCGATAATCTTGAAAGGAATATAAAATATCCTAAAATAACATGTATAAGACAAGAAAATACACCACTTCATAGAGCTAATCCGGCCCATCAGTAATCAGAATCGTTACTCCGCTAAGGTCTAACGAAATTCAATTTGAACATCTTAGAATATCCTAGTTTCATTCATCTAGCCAACTTGAAGCAAACATATATGTGAATGGAATATACAACGTCTGCATGGCTCAATGTTTCATGGATGTCTAATTTTTCCAGGAGCAACACAAATAACTTTAGCACAAACTGGCTACGGATATTTAACAATCCAATTATCCTTGGTCTCTCGGCAACATTGATAAATATGGGTAAAACCTGAAGACTAATAACTAGCTTCAGTAGACCAAATCAATTCAGATGCTTTGGTATTATAGTTTGACGGAGAAAAACAATCTTGAACTGGAACCCCATTACTTACACGTGCAAGACTACAAGGAGGATGGGGCATGGCGAGGGAGAGAGAGGAGTGGCAAGGCCATTGATCATGATCTCTCAAAGGCTAGTCAAAGCCAATGGAGGGCTACGGCACACGTGCCGTCGGGAAAAAAATTCCAATACGACCATGTCTTTTCTCTTATCAAGTGAGACCCAGCCACAAAGATGCCATGTGGAAACACCAATCTAACAGCACTGTAGTTTTCTTCTTTCCTGATTATCTTTCTTCTATTATCACGCATCCACAGTCAGTTGAAGAGCACCATCGTTCTCGAATGCCAATAGGATCAAGGCGATGCTGAGTGCAAAAGTGCATGAGTAGAAACATGTGCTCAGATGAGCTGCAAATACATGTAGCCGAAGAGAAGCCCAGAACACATGCACCGCGCGCCCTGCGCGCCCTGCCGCCGCTTCATGGCGATCTGATGGCTCAAGCGGCAACCCGGAGGATGAATGGCGCCTCGTTCGTCCCGCGTATTGGTGGCGGGCTGAGCGCTCCACCCACCAGCCATCAAGACGCTCCTCTGGGTCTTCTTATTCCCCTCCGCAGCGGCAGCGGCAGTTCGTCAAGCTTCGGGACAGAGAGTGCCACCGCTGCCTGCTTAAGGGCCACTGTCAATCCGGCTGCCGTAATCCGCTGACCTGCCGACGCTGCCGGTGGGTGGGGCACAAGGCCAGGGGCTGCTCCAACCCTCCCTTCCCCTTCGCGTCGTCGTCGCAAGAGGTCTTGGCGGTCGCGCCGCCCCGTGCGGCTGTGGTGGCGGCCCCTCTCCAACATCTACCGCCCCCACCCGTGCTGTCCCAGCCACCCTTGGCTGGCCCCATGTCGCGCCAGGTCCCACGCCCTCTCCGCATCGGCGACCCCTCGCTGCGCCCGGAGGAGGGCCATGTGGTCATCATCGCCACGCCGGAGATGGAGACCAATGCAGCGAGCCTCGAGTCCCTCGGTGCCTTCCTGTGGCTCGGTGGGAACCGGCCCACGGCCAATGCTGCGAAGATCAAGGAGGCCATCAACAACCAGTTTGGCATCGACCGCGTCACGGTGGTCCCTCACTACCCAGAAGACTTCTTCGCGCTGTTCGAGTACCCGCACCACCGGGAGAGGGTCACCGCGTCGCCGGGGCGCTTCCGGCACGCCGGCCTCGACATCCACTCCTCCAACTGGCGGCGTGACGCCCACTCCGACATCGTCCAAGCTAACTACCATGTGCACCTTTGCATTGAGAGCATCCCGCTCAATGCCTGGAGCGACACTGTGGCTGCGCAAGTGCTGGGACAGGACACCTTCGTCCACTACTTCGACATCGCCACGCTCCGTCGAGAAGACGCCTCCTGCCTAAGGCTATGGGCATGGTCTGACAACCTGTCGTCCATCCCTAAGGTCCAGCACGTCACCATCGCGCCGCGGGTGCCCAATGGCCCCGGTGGTGCTCCATCCGCTGCCATTGGTCATCCTGGGTTCCGGCGTCGTGCCATCGTCCACCTGGACAGGCTGGAGGACTTCACGCCGGACGCAAATGGCCTGGTGCCCCGCCGTCCTCACACTGATCCTTTTACATGGATTTATGGGGTGGTTGATGGGGAGGAGAGGCCCAGGGATCCCTTGGACCCGCCACCCCGACGCCGTGATGATGACGACCGCCACCGCAGGGATGATGACCGCGATAGAGATGGCAGAAGAGGCCGCGACAATGACCGTCATCGCTCCTCTTCCTGGAGGGGCCTCTTCCGCAGCCGCTCCCAAGCTCCGGCGCGGAGGGCGGATGAGGAGCATCGCGGTGATCGCAGCGGTGACCATGGCCGTGGAAGGGACGACCGCGATCGAGGGCGTGATGGTAGGCGTGATGGAGGGCATGCCAGTTCCCTGGACCGGCCACGACAGAGGGACTTGGCGGATGCCCGAGGGCGCTCGCCACCGCCGTCGCCTCGAACTACCTCCTGCGACATCATTCAGATCAAGTCTTCCTCTGCTGCCGTGGACTGGTTGCGCCGTGCTGCCCCTTGCTTTGCGCCTACTCCTGTGCAGCCATCACTCAACATCGATGCGGCGACAACCATCTCTCCTCTTCAGTCTAGGCCTGCCCACTCACTGGCACCTGAGATGGCTTTGGACTCGGCGTCCTCTCCAGCGCCAAGTTTGGTGCTGGCCGCTTCAGAGCAGCCTGCTGCTGATCTGCACCACCTTGTCTTGGAAGCCGCTGCACAAGAGATGACTGAAGAAGAGGCCTCTGAAGGTGCTACCACACCCATCTTTGTCCCCTGTAGGCCGGCACTACTACCCTCACCTCCAACCTGGACACCACCACGGCCACCTGCTCGACGACGCAAGACCCTGGCGGGTGTCACGAGCTTCAGCCTTGGCCGTCGCAGCCCGAGGATCCGTGGGAAGAACCAGAGGCTGCCCATTGCGACCCTTGCAGAGCGGCTCCTCTGCCAGCGCTTGGGCATTGTGGAAGATGGCGAACAGCTTACCGAGATGGCCATCAGCAAGTTTGTGCAAATGTTTAATGGTCGCCTCCCTGACATCACCATTACGGCTCTGCTTGCTTTGTTCAACCTTGACTGCGATCTGATGTCGGCGGTGGAGAATGCCTTGATCGAGCATGCTG
The DNA here is from genome assembly GCF_018294505.1 of Triticum aestivum. NCBI lineage: Eukaryota > Viridiplantae > Streptophyta > Magnoliopsida > Poales > Poaceae > Triticum > Triticum aestivum. The sequence goes on from NC_057812.1 coordinate 43,133,327, forward strand.
GGGAGGGAGGTCCAGACCTGGGCTCTCAGGAGGATGCCGAGGCGGCTGCTGCAACCTGACCCGCTGGTTTTCTTTGTGATGCCCTGATGTACCTGCTTTATTATGATAGGAACCTTATTTAGCTTTAGAGATGGGTCGCCTGTTTGTATCTGCAGCCTGTTGCAGCTACCTGTTGCCTTGGCGGGCTGCTGCTTTGTAGTCGATGTACGCCTGTTTGCTGCTGCCGTATGTGGCTGCAGCTGCTCCGGGCCCTGGCGAGGCACAATAATCTGTTGCTGGTGCTAATGATCACTGTCCCTGTTCCTCCCAATTGCTGCTGTTGTTTTGTGCACAACGACGTATGCTTGGTTCCCAGATGACAGACCGCAACCTCAACCTCACGATCCTAAACTAGAATGTTCGGGGCCTAAACTGCCCTGACCGCCGCACTACCGTTCATGAGACCATTGCCTCTACGCCTTGCCACATCGTTTGCCTCCAGGAATCCAAAATGAAATCAGTTGATGATTACACTACATCCCACATTGGTGGCCACAGACTTAAGAGTTTCGCCCAACGCTCGGCTGTGGGCACACGTGGTGGTATCCTTCTGCTTTGGGATGATGAGGTGGTTCATTTGTCCGATGTCCACTTTCAAGCATTCACCCTCTCAGCCACAGTTACTGTGTACCCCCAGAGCCCGACTCCTGTTTCCTTCAAGCTAACCATGGTGTATGGACCGACTAGAAGTAACCTCAAGGATGCCTTCTTCGCCGAGCTTGTCTCCGAAAAGCCACCACAAGGTACCATGTGGTTGGTCACGGGAGACATCAACCAAATTTATCGGGCGCGAGATAAAAACCGTGCAAATGTAGATCGGAGCCGCATTGTCAGATTTCGAGATGCTCTCAACTCCTGTGAGCTTAAAGAGATTCATCTTCAGAATAGGAGATTCACTTGGAGTAATGGACAGCATGAGCCCACCTTGAGCAAGTTAGATAGTTTTTTCTGCAATGAAGTTTGGGACTTGGAATTTGGCTCACACATCCTGCATGCTTTATCATCCTCCCTTTCTGACCACTGCCCCCTTCTGCTTGCATCCGCGACCGGCCCCAAGCGCTCCAAATGTTTCCGCTTTGAGAATTTCTGGATCAAGATGCCAGGTTTTTTGACAACTGTTCAAGGTGCTTGGAATGAAGGCCACAATCATATTGAGCCGTACCACATCCTACACCACAAACTCAAGAAAACTAGCATCAGACTAAAGGCTTGGAGCAAATCCCTCTTCTCCAACTTGAAAGTCCAGTTTCACATGGCCCTGGAGGTCATCCTCCGCCTTGATATTGCGCAAGAGTCTAGGTCTCTGAGCCCGGAGGAGATCGATCTTCGGAAGAGACTAAAGAGGAGGGTGGTTGGCCTGGCTGTGCTTGAAAAGGCTCGGAAACGACAGACCTCTAGAATAACGAACATTAAAGAGGGGGACGCAAACACTAAGTTCTTTCACCTTCGAATCAACCGCCGGCGAAGAAATTTTTTTATTCACTGCCTTAGACACAACGCGGGGTGGGTGACTGACCACAACCACAAGAAGGATATTATTCACCGCCACTTCTCTTCCGTCATCAAGAAGGGGCGAAGGAGGATTAAGGATTTTAATTGGAGTTGTATCCCCACGCCAGACTGCGATCTCAGTGACATTGGGGCCCCATTCACCATGGAGGAGGCTAGGAAGGCAATCTTCGACTCGCCTGGTGATAAGGCGCCGGGGCCGGATGGGTTCACGGGTGCGTTCTTCAAGGCGAGCTGGGAGGTTATCAAGGTCGACGTCATGGCTGCCATCAACCACTTCTCGAATCTCCATGCCACCAACTTACATTGGCTAAACTCAGCCAACATCGCTCTAATCCCCAAGAAGAATGGCGCGGAGGATATTTCCGACTTTCGACCGATTAGTCTAATTCATGCTGTGGCTAAGCTCTTGGCTAAGATGATGGCGACGCGCCTCTCCGTCCACATGAATGATCTTGTGTCTCCAGCCCAAAGTGCATTTATCAATAAACGAAGCATTCATGACAACTTCACTTATGTCCGCAACCTCGCCCGCAGACTACACCGTAACAAGACCCCTATGTTGCTTTTCAAGCTTGACATCAAGAAGGCCTTCGACTCAGTGAGATGGGACTACTTAATGGACCTTCTTCAACATCTTGGCTTCCCTACGCGCTTTAGAGGCTGGGTCTCGGCGCTTCTCACTTCTGCTACCTCGAGAGTGTTGCTCAATGGCACGGTTGGAGATCCTATTAGACACGGGAAGGGGTTGCGGCAAGGAGACCCGTTCTCGCCACTCCTTTTTGTGCTCGCCATCGACCCCCGGCACCACATCCTCAACAAGGCTACAATGCAAGGCCAATTGCATCCGATCCGGAGGAATACCGCAACATCAACACTTCGTGCATCCCTATATGCTGATGATGCAGCCATTTTTGTGAAGCCCATCAAGGAGGATGTCTCCTGTTTTGCCTCCATCTTAGACGCCTTTGGTGAGGTCACGGGCCTGGTCACCAACTGCACCAAAAGTCTCGTCGCCCCGATTCGGTGTGTCGGCCTTGATCTTCCTGACATTCTACAACTTTTCCCTGCCAAACTCACGACCTTCCCCATGACGTACTTAGGGCTGCCACTCTCGGTCAAGAGGCTCAAGGCTGTACACTTCTTGCCTCTGGAAGACAAAGTTGCGCGCATGCTTACCCCTTGGATTGGCCACCTCATGGCCGCCCCTGGGAGGGCTGTTCTGGTCAAAGCGGTTCTCACTGCCATCGCTATCTACAGCATTACTTCGCTGGTCTTGCCGGCCGAGGTGATGAAGCGTATTGATGCCTTGCAACGTGCATTTCTCTGGGCAGGTTGCGACAAAGTCACTGGGGCCAGGTGTAAAATCAATTGGGAGCATGTCTGCAGCCCTAAAGCTTTGGGCGGCCTGGGCATTCTAAATTTGGACAAGTTCGCCGCTGCTCTCCGCTTGAGGAGGCTTTGGAACGCGTGGGCAGAGCCGCCAAAGCCGTGGTTTGAACTGGGCACTCCTTGCACCGAGGCCGACAGGGACCTTTTCGCGGCTGCTACGAAGGTCGTGGTTGGCAATGGAGCCAAGGCCTGCTTCTGGACGTCCCCCTGGCTTGATGGCCTAAGGCCGATGGACATTGCCCCGAAAATCTTTGAGATCTCAAAAAAGAAAGGCTCCTCTGTGAGAAAGGCACTCACTGATGATCTGTGGATATCACAGATTGACATGACAAATGGCATTACCGCAGGACATATACATGACTTTGTCACCCTTTGGGAGAAGTTGGATGGGATAATCCTGGAACATGACACGCAAGATACGATCACATGGAAGCTTACGGAGAGCGGAACTTACTCCACTTCTTCAGCCTATTCGTTACAGTTTGAGGGACGCACCTCAACACCACTCCTAAAGACCGTTTGGAAAGTCTGGGCAACTCCGAAATGCAAGTTCTTCGCTTGGTTAATCATTCACAACAGAGTATGGACGGCAGACAGGCTACAACGAAGAGGGTGGCCGAACTGCGGTTTATGTCCTCTTTGCAGCCAAGTTCAGGAGTCTGCAGCGCACCTCCTTTTCCAATGCCGGTTTTCGGTTGCGGTTTGGAATGCGGTAAAGGCGAAGATCGGGCTGAGCAATATTGTCACGGCGGACTGGGCGGCTATGCGAAGTGTCAGACATTGGTGGGCCGAGATTGCACTCGCGCGCTCGCCAAATGGGAAAGGGATGGCCTCCCTACTCATGCTTATCTCTTGGGAACTTTGGAAGGAGAGGAACGCTAGGGTCTTTCGGAACGTCTACGCGCCTACGACGATTATTGTGGAAAAAATCATGGATGAGGCGACTTTGTGGACGCTGGCAGGTGCCAAAGGGCTGGGTGTAATTTTACATCGCGAGTAGTTGCTTTATCTTCGCCTCTGTTCGGCCATTGTTTGGATGTGGTCCTCGGACCTTGTTACAACTCTCTCTTATTTAATGAAATGGCAAATCTTTTGCCTTGTTTCAAAAAAACAGAACACATGCACCATAGCTAGGTGTACCACATCCATGTTGCAACAATGTCCTCGGCTAGGCTAGCAGAGACTGATAGAATCCTCATTCTCATAGTTCGCAGCAAGTCTCAATGCAAAAAAAAAAAAAAATGTGTGACAGGCGTGGACGTCTGCAAGAGCGCACGAGTATTACCGGCCATGGCGGCGGGCACATCGTATCTGTTTGACGAATAATTGGTTGATGATTGGGCCAACAGCTATCTCGTGGGCAAGTTTCATATCACGGGTGAATGATTTCTACAAACGTGATTGATTCTGATTTCTGTAGATCTGGCACTGGTTTTGACAATAGAACTGCAGTAAGAAAATTGGGAAAAAAGAGATTGCTATGCTTTGAGATATGTGTGGTCAAGTGGCATCTTTTGGACCGAGTCTCTCTTGACGAGAGGGACGACCTGATCGTATAAGATTTTTCTCCCATGCCATTGGAGCACGATGGCTCACGGTCGATAGAGAGCAAGTCTCCATCTCGCCACAATGTCGAAGACAAAGAGGTCATGGTGACAGACGAGTAATATATATGCACCCACATGCACAAATAGATAAGCATGTCAATGTAGAGAATTATGGATGTGATCTTCATCCATGCGTTTGATGTAGACAATGTCAAAGACATACGAGTACTATATGGTAGCATGTGCTACACAACATTCAATCATGCAAATTAATAGCTTATTAATTGTGCATGTGGGTGCATATATATTACTCGTCTGTCTTCACCCCAGAAGAATCATGGTCTGTTAGCTGACACACACTTTTGTATCTATCATATTAAACAGTCATGGATGGGAAAGACCAATGGTAGTAGTATGAATCTAGATGAGACGTGATAGAAAGATTATGCAACGGATTAGTAGTAGGGAATAGGAGACATCGGGAATCAGAGCACGGGTTTTGCTTCACCTCACATGCTCTAATGTATCCCTAGGATTAGGGACACTTCCCTATTTGGTCCCAAACACACAATGCACGTGGGGCTTCATTACCGGTAGGTGCCACAAGAGAGATTCAAGGGAACAAACTCCACCACTTGCTATGCTAGAGAGTGTAGTTAAGTAATTAATTCATGCACATGCAGCTTTGCATATACTGGCAATTGTATTGAAGACTTCCAAAAAGAACTGCTCAGATTAATCCCTCACCGAAGCAAATCGCAATAGGTGGGTTGATAAGATCTGGCCCCGTGGCCATATGGTATCGTGCTGGCAACTCCGCAACAGTAGAAGCTAGTTAGCAAGATCTCTTGCTTGCCTAATTGAGAAGATGGCTCAATAGTGGACCTTGGCCATCATCGACAATAGGAGACACTGGCTTATTTAGAAACATCTGATGCAATTCATAAATAAAAGGTTGCTTTCCTTCTTCATAAGCGGAGCCATATACAGTTGTGATCGCAGTGACCAAGTTATTCTGTTTTTAACTATTCTAGTGATATTTCTCCAAAAGAAAACTATTCTAGTAACAAAGAAGGTTTTGATCTCCCAGCTAATTGTTTCTAGCACATAAATATGAACTCCAACCAAAATGCCACATTGTATTCCTTGGGATCTCCAGGTTATGCTAGATGGGAAGTTGTTTTGCTTTGCCCACTATATACTCATTCATGTCAATTCTTGTGCTTTGTCTTTTTTTTAGAAAAAGGGCTCTGGGAGAGCCTGACTTTGAATTAACAAATCCATCAACCAAATAGGATTGCATCGAACAAACAAAGGAACCGGAGGAAAAAGAAACAACAAGATGATACATGATGCTGTGTAAAAAGCTAACAGGCTACGACAAACTACTAGCAAAGATATGGAAACTAAAGCGCGAATGCAGCTGGAAGCCAGAGAAGCCCCCTGAAGCGAGCAGAGCACCACACAGGACATCAACACAAGCTGGGGAAGAAACATTCAGTAACTGGAGGAGCGCCCTTGTTAGCTCCATGAGCTTTGGCCGTCGATGTCAACCTCCTCCACCTCAGACACTGTGGGACACCCCACGGACACTCCATATCTTCGGCTTTTTATTTTTCTTCTTTCAAAGCACCATCTTCCAGCAAAGCTCTCCACTGAGCTCAAGTTTGTCAAGGTACCCATGTGGGCATTGAGTTTTGTGGTAATTGCGCCAATTTGTTGGGCTCAATCTGACTTATAAAAGCTGGCCCTGCACAATAGTAAATTTCTTTATAACCGGGCATCTGCCTTCCCCACTAAATTTTCAACGAAAACAACAAAATTCTTGCAACATAGCCAAAGGACATGTCGAAGGGAAAGAAAACAACAACGTTCCCAGTACTTGGAGCTCAGTCGAAGTCCGGGACAAGCTAGCCTACCTGCCCATTTGTCAGTTAGGCGACCGATCATGGGCCGTTTCCACAGTAGACTCAGTTCGAGTCTCGGGAAGACGTGGACGTATATTCATTGTCCCGGCCGCCGTGCCCCCGGCCATCCAGCACGTTCCCCCCGACCGTAGCACGTAACGACCACCAATCACGGCGTAGCCAGAGTCAGACAGCGCATCCCCCCGGTTGAGCTCCATCATGGCCGTCGTGCATGCCATAATCCCATCGTGTGCGCGTCAGCGGGTCCGCGGGGCTGGGTCACGGCGGTGTGCGTGTGTGTAGCGTATGTGCGCAGGTGTCTATGGCGTGGTGGTAGAGCCACGTGAGCTAGCTAGGCAGGTGGATTAGCATTATGCTGCGGGCGGCCGCGGTGTGCGTGTTGGTGCGAGATGTGTGCGCGGCCGAAGCGCTCGCGTCAAGCATCTGAGTGTGGCGTGCATGTAGCTATCCAGTACTTAGTTCGTGGGCTCGTTAGCTGAACGCCAGGTCGTGTTGGTTATGCATGTATGCGTGAGACTACTTAAAGACTTGTAAGCTGGTTGCTTTGGCAAGGTGAATACAAGTGAGAAAAGGGCTGTATGTGCGGCCGGAAAAATTCGGTGTTTCTTCTACCTTCGTCCGGTGAGAATGAGGGTTGCGGCAACGACAAGGCCAACACAGAGATCAGATCAGCATCTGCCTCTTCACTCAGCACTGCCATGTCTTGATACCTGAAAGAGAGAGAGAGTAGTGCTGTAAAAATGGTGGTGAGAAGTTAGAACCCGACGTCTCGACCCATGTATGGTCGTGTACAGTGTAACTAACGTCCGATCCTCTGGATCAGCACGTAGTGTTAGGTTAGGTACGGTTTGGCAAAGACACGATACATATACGAACAGGTGATGCTGTACTAACTAAGACAACTCGAGTCATGCATAACCTATAGACATGTATCCTCACAAAAACAAAACCAGACTAGTCCTAGTTAGCAGAGCTCATGCATAACCTATAGTCATGTACCCTCACAAAAACAAAACCTATTCATGTAGATCTTAATAGGATGGTTCAGTAACTTAGTATCATGTTTTTTTCATTGCAAATTTTTGTAGATAGCTTACCAAGCTGATCGCTTGGTGTAACTTAGTACCATGTTAGTAAGTGCAAATTCACCGTTGTCATCTTGCTCGTGTTGTTGAAGAGTACATGTCTTGGTAAGCCGGCTTTTTCCTATTTCAATTCTGTTTTCCTGAATCAAGGGAGTCAGAGAGGCACCCAAGGTCCATTGAGTCTCTTCCAGTGAAAAATATATGTTTGTTCAGTTGTTCATTTGCCAACTAGCCGAGTGCGACCAAGATTCAGTTCATAAAGTATGTATGATCCTAAGGGATCGACGATTTTCTTTATGCTATCCGTGCACATTTGACGAGCTTGCGCATGTTGCGATGTTTATTACACGTGACACTCCATTCCGTGTTGGTTCACATGACCCTATCCTCTTGTTCCAATAGGGGTTACTCGTACTTTCAAAACATCAACTAGAAACAAAGAGAAAATATTGTCGTAACATTCTAGGGAGCCCTAGAATGTGATGCGAGCCCTGCTGCAGTGAGTAATGGTGGTGCTGGTTATAAGTAATGGTGGTGCCATTTAGTCCTAGGACACACGACATACTTGTAGGTACGAGGTAAATACATTAGAAGTCACAGAACTTGCACGCAATGTTTAGTTTAGTGCATAAACTTATAAAATACGTGTTTCTGGTCATCTAACTCGTCATCTTGTTCATATACGGTGCTTTCAACCGTATCCCTACGAGTGCCAAGGTGGCAGGGCCACCATCAGTGGCTGAGGCTGTTTTTTTTTTTAAGAAAGGACCCATACATTCTATTTATTTTTACACAAACAATCCTCAAATAAAATGAAAGAAGCTGCAGCGCATGATGGGATTCAAACCGATGAGCTAGCACGATCCGCCTAGCGTAGAGAGCCACTAGACCAACTAACAGTTGACGCTTCCTTAAAAAAGAAAATCTAACAGTTGACGCTAAAATTCATAGTTAAAGCTATTTAACACGTACTGCATAAATAAAAATAGAAATTAAAACGATAAAAGGGTTTGCTGAAAAGGGAAAGCCCCAGTTTGATACTATGGCATCGTGTACAAGTGCCAACCATCAGGCCACACCGACACTTAGTAACACAAACAAATTTTATCTTGTATATTGTTTTTTCTATGTAAGACAGATTTGATTTTAGTTTATCAGTGATAAATAGAGATAAAAATGATAAAAGTGTTATGTATTGTATAGTATAAAATTTATGTATTCCAATGGCAGTGAGGTATGTTTAATTTTTTTACGCAAAGATAGATCTTTTTTTGCACATAGTACCTAACTTTAAATATATATTCCCGCAAAAAATAGTGCAGAATGAATGAATGCAAATTCTTTTGGACAAACCAATGAAAATTTTGGTTGAATTTGATTTTTTTAAATTATAAAATCTGGATAAAGGAAATAAAATGTAGAATGAATATACGTAAATTCTTTTGGACAAATCAACAAAAAAATTGTTTGAATTTGAATAATTCTAAATTTAAATATTTATATAAAAGGAAATATAGTGCACAGTGAATGTACGTATGTTTTCGGACAAATAAACTCAATTTATGTTTGAATTCGAATAAATGTAAATTTAAAAATCTAGATAAAAGAACATACAGTGCAGAATGGATGTACATAAATTATTCTGGACAAATCAAATATTTTTTGTTTGAATTCGAAAAAAATTAAATTAAAATCTAGATAAAATAAAATATAGTGTAGAATGAATGTACATCCTCGAGCCCGAGGTCTGAACTTTTTCATAATAGTAGTCCAAGTAACTTTGGTTTAAGTAATGAAAAAATTCGGACAAATCAACGGAAATTTTGTCTGAATTCAAATAATTTTAAATTAATAATCTAGATAAGAGAAAACATAGTTCAGAATGTGTACTTTTACTCTTTGATATATATCTTAGGAGTCTCAAATAAACATGAAGTAACATTAGGTGGTTGGTTAGGACGCCCACTTTAGTGCAACAGGTCGCCGGTTTGAAGTGGGGTTTCCCTTTTTCCTGGTTTGATTTTTACTTTAATTCGTATGGTCTATGTTATACTCCCTCCATTCCACAATGTAGTGCTTCCTCTATCCACGTGCTTCAACTTTGACCGTAAATTTAACTACCGAGACCGATTGTGGCGGGAGCAAAAATCATATCAGTGAATTCGTATTCCAAAGAAGTTTTCAATTATATAATTTTTTCTCCCGCCGCAGTTGGTCTCCTTGGTTAAATTTATGGTCAAAATTGGGCCTCGGGAAGCGCGGGCGCACTATATTTTGGAATGGAGGGAGTACAAAGCAAATTGTATACATTTAATGTAAAACTTCAGCTGGTCGAGTGGCTGTCTATCCTGGGCGAATCACAGCAGGTCGTGGGTTTCAAATCCCACAAACGTTCCAACGTTTTCCATTTATTTCAGAATTTTTGCGTAAATAAATAAAATACAAGGGTGCTATCTAAAAAAGTGCATGCGGATTATCACCATCTCAGCCACTAACAGCGGGCCCCTCCATGTGGCATGCATAGGGATACGACTAGATACCATAGAAAGCACCGTATATAAACAAGAGGACAAGTTAGATGACCAGAAACACGTATTTTACAAGTTTATGCACTAAACAGAACGTTGCGTGCAAGTTCTTTGACTTCTAATGTATTTACCTCCGTAGGTACCAACTCTAGGACTAGTCTGGTTCCATAAAAAGAAGATGCATTCCAGCATGTAGGACACAAGACACTCCCGATCACTTGGGTTAGAATACTATATTGTGTTGTGTGTGGGTATGTATACCACTCCATCGATCCTCCTCCAAACATGTGGTAGCATAACTCTACAAGGTGGCACCCTTTTGTGCTCTTTACAATTAGGGCACCTTTGAAGAATAGAGAAAAGCTAGTGGCCTCGATAGTTGAAAAAATTAGGAATAGGAGGCAGCAGGAACGAGAGGGCGCCTTCATTCAAAAAGGTAGTGTTGGGATCAAGGTGAATGATGACATGAACCATTATTTCCATATGCATAAGGGCTTACGACAGGGGGATCCGATGTCTGCTGTCCTTTTCAACATTGTGGCAGATATGTTGACAGTTTTTATCAGTCGGGCTAAAGAAAACGGCCAAGTAGGAGGATTTGTTCCGCATCTTCTGGATGGGGCGTGTCCATTCTACAATACGTGGATGATACGATTATTTTCATGGAGCATGATCTCGCAAAAGCTCAAAATATGAAGCTAGTGCTTTGTCTTTTTGAACAACTGTCGGGTCTAAAAATCAACTTTAACAAGAGCAAATTGTTATGTTTTGGGAGGGCCAAAGAGGAACATGATGCATGCAAACAGTTGTTCGGCTGTGAAATAGGATCCCTACCGTTCAGTTACCTAAGTATCCCTATTCACCATCGTAAACTTTGGAATAAGTAATGGAAATGCATTGAAGATCGATATGAAAAGAGGCTAAGCTGCTGGAAGGGCAAGCTTATGTCCTATGGGGGTCGACTTGTGTTGATAAACTCGGTTTTGACTAGCTTCCCGATGTCCCTTTTGTCTTTCTTTGAGGTTCCCGTATGGGATATTATTTTGATCAATCTCATTTTTTTCTGGCAATCGGATGAAGTTAAGACGAAATATCGATTGACTAGATGGGATATTATTTGCAGACCAGAAGACCACGGTGGGTTAGGGCTGAGAATTTAGAAGTTAAAAACGAATGCCTACTTAGCGAATAGCTTTTTAGGTTGTCTACGGAAACTGAGGGTACGTAGGTACAGATTTTGCGTAACAAGTACCTACAATCGAAGACATTGGCTCCGATTACTGTTAGACCAAATGATTCACCTTTCTGGAAGAGATTATTGAAGATAAAAAATACTTTTTTCAGAAGGTGAAATTTATCATTGGTAACGGTACTACTACAAGGTTCTAGGAGGATACATGACTAGGGGAGACGCCTTTGGCCACACAATATTCTACGTTATATAATATTGTACAATGTAAGGAGGCATATATGTGTTGCTACAGTATTTCAAACGACCGCTTTGAATATTCAATGCAAGAGGTCCCTGGTGGGGGAGTGTTGGACCTCGTGGTTACACTTGGTGCACAGGTTGATGAATGTTTAACTTTCGAACCGGCTGGATGCTATCCAATGGAAATTTACTAAGAATGGGAGCTTCTCGATGAAGTCTATGTACTTGGACCTAATTAATTCGGGGTCAATTCCAAAATCACTTCATACTTGGAAAATTAAAGTTGCGCCAAGGATTGAAATGTTCATGTGGTTTCTCCATAAAGAAGTGATCTTAACCAAGGATAACTTACTCAAAGGAAGATGGGTAGGTAGTCCTAGATGTTGTTTTTGAGGTCAGGATGAAAGTATATGACACCTCTTTCCCGAGTGTCCGTTAGCTAAATTACTACGGCGAACGATTCATATAGCCTTTAACGTTACTCCACCCACTAGCATTAACACGTTATTTGGGATGTGGCTAGATGGTGTGGAAATCAGGGGCGGAGCTACGGGGGGACAAGCGGGGGCCAGCCCCCCCCCCCCCCCCCCAATGTGCGCGTCGAACCAACGTTGTATAGCATAATTTTTGTTCGATCAGGACTAGTTAGAACTAATTAGCCCCCCCCCCCCCAACGGTGATCTCAAGCCCAGTAGCATATGTTTAGCCCACTAGCCCAACACGGAAGACAAAGAGGCAGGCAAGCCTGAGGTCTCCTAGACTCCTACGGAATAGGAATCGATTGACGCACGCAGTCACGCACGCACAATAGACGAGACGCATCTCTCGGTCTCTCCCTTACCCTCGTCCCTCCTGGCTCCTGCCGTCCTCCGTCCTGCGACTCCAATCAGCGCCGGCCAGGCCTGGCGCCGGCTCCAGCGGCGCAGACGGCTGAACCTGCAAGTGAGTCTTCTTTAATTCATGCTATGCAATTTATATGCTGGCGAACTGATCCGTACTACAGAAATTCTTGAGTTAGGTTCTTAGGTTAAATGGGATCAGGGAAATTAGGGGAACTAATATCTTGTTTATCCTCACAAACATGTACTGCAAATTAGGCCTGCTCTTTTGTTTGGATTTATTGTCTGTTGTCACCGATCTGTATTTTTGTGTTTGTGTAGTCATGAAGAGGAAGACAATACTTTCTTTTTCAGAGAAGGTTGGATCAAGCTCCTGCCCTGGCTCCCAACCTGAACCTACTGCTATTGGTGTTGATGATTCCAACACAGCCGAACAAGGACAAAGTAGTGGACAGAGTAACACTCACACTCTTGATCAGAATATTTCAGCATCTGTAGAAGGTCCACAGCAAGAGACAGTTGTAACAACAGAAACATATTATATTAGAGACCCCGGCAAACGTCTTCAAATTTGGCAACTCCCTCCTGCCAAGCAAGATGAAGCTCAGCGTTTTTATATATCTGAGGGCGCATATCAACCGATCCTACAACCAGAGGAATACCCATTTGCTGGAACGGGTACTCATCGCCGTCAATTCTAGAAAGATTGGTTTACAAACCATTTTTGGTTAGAGTATTCAACTGACACACATAAGGCATACTGCTTGCCTTGTTTCCTCTTTTCCAAAAAGCCAATTGGAAGGTGTGGCTCAGATACATTCATAGTCAAGGGATTTCAAAATTGGAAAAAGGTCAATAATGGGAAGAATGTGCTTTTCTAACTCACATGGGTCGTGATCCTAACTCAGCTCATAACTTTGCTGTTAGATGTTTTGAAAATCTTAAGGATAGCATGTCTCGTATAGACAAGGTAATGGTGAAGCAATGTGAGAAAAGAGTGGCAGATGCGAGACTAAGACTCAAGACTACAATTGATGCCATCAGGTAAGCATGATTTCTATATCTATTATGTTCCAAGTGGACTTGTTACTTGTAAATTCTATACTAAGCAATTGTTGCATCTACAGGTGGTTAGCATTTCAAGCGTGTCCCTTTAGAGGCCATGATGAATATCCGGGATCTAAAAACCGAGGTAATTTTATTGAGATGCTCAAGATTCTGGCGTCGTATAATAAAGAGGTCAATGAAGTGGTGTTAGAAAATGCTCCAAGAAATGCAAAGTACACTTGCGGAGAAGTCCAGAAAGAAATTGTAAGCATAATTGCTCGTAAAGTGCAGAAATCAATTAAACAAGAAATTGGCAATCGCAAGTTTTGTATAATGGTTGATGAAGCTAGGGATGAATCCAAAAAAGAGCAGATGGCGGTCGTTATTAGATTTGCCAATGAAGAATCAATTATTACATAGCGCTTTCTTGATGTAGTGCATGTTAAAGATACTACTGCAACAACTCTCAAAGACAAGATACTTGCTGTTCTAGCTTTCAATAACCTGAATGTGCAAGATATCAGGGGCCAAGCATATGATGGGGCTAGCAACATGAGGGGAGAGTGCAATGGATTGAAGGCTCTTATTCTTCGGGAGTGTCCGTATGCATACTACATTCATTGTATGGCTCATCAGCTGCAGTTAGCTCTTGTTGCAGCATCCAGAGAGGTGCATGAGCTACACAACTTCTTTCAGCATGCAAACTTTATAGTCAATGTTGTTAGTGCTTCTTCCAAACGCAACGATGAATTGCTAGCAAACCAGGCAGCTCAAATTGAACGAGAGATCGAACTAGGAGAACTTGATACTGGCCGAGGGGCAAATCAGTTAGGCTCTTTACAAAGAGCAGGAGACACTAGATGGAGCTCCCACTATAAATCAATCCAAAGCTTAAGAAAGATGTTTGCTGCTTCTGTTTCTGTTTTAAGAAGTATAACAAGTGATCGTTCGGTCTCACAATTTTCTCGAGGAGATGCTGTTGGTGCTCTTAGAATTCTCATCTCATTTGATTTTGTGTTTATTCTGCATCTAATGGAAAAAATCATGAAGATCACTGATGTGTTGTGTGTAAGACTGCAAACTAAATCTTTGGATATTTTGAATGCTTTGGATTGTGTGTCCAACACAAAGGTGCTGCTTGCTGACTTGAGAGAAAATGGTTGGGAATCTCTTCTTGAAGAGGTTAATTCTTTTTGCCTGAAGCACGAGATTGATATTCCGGATTTTAATCGCAAGTATGCACCTTTTCCCAACTCTGTACTTAAGATTATGTTACATATTTATTACCTAGTGAAACTAATTCCTGTGTATATTATTATTAGGTACGTTGATGTGACCAAATCCAGAAACAAGCATGACAACACCACAACACTCCATCACTACAAAATGGATGTATTTAATGTTGCCATAGACCAACAATTGACAGAGTTAGATGATCGTTTCAGTCTTCAAGCGACAGAGCTTTTAAGCCTTTGTGCATCATTGGATCCAAGACGTGACACATTTGACAGATCAAGAATATGCATGCTAGTTGAAAAATTATATCCTGCAGATTTTTCTTCTCAAGAAAGAGCTCAGTTGGAGTGCCAGCTACCACATTTTCAACTTGACACATGCAACCATCAAGAACTGAAAATGTTACCATCACTTGCAGCTTTGGCACATGGTCTGGTCAAAACAGGTAAATCATCTATGTATCCAATGGTCGACAGGTTATTACGATTAGTAATAACTCTCCCGGTGTCGACTGCAACAGCAGAGAGAGCATTTTCAGCTATGAAACTTGTCAAGACTCGTCTTCGAAGTACAATGGGTGATGATTTTCTTCGACATTGTATGATAATCTACATCGAGAAGGATATAGCGTCAAAGTTTAGTTCTGATGAAATTATAGACATATTTGATCTTCTTGGTTGTCGCAAAGCCGATTTCAAACTAATAGAGATGTAACTTCTTTGCATTGTTTGATTGACCGTATGGTCTGTACCGAACCATGAAAAATTAGTATCATCTTTGCAATGCTAGATTTTTTTTGCTTGTGTCTTGCGTTGCCCCCCCCCCCTTCCCCCCCACAACCTCAAATCCTGGCTCCGCCCTTGGTGGAAATTCATATTGTGAGACACATTCGGCTTGGGATATGTGCACTCTTGCGGGCTATATGAAACTGCAAAAATGATATAATTTTTAACCGGATAAACTTTACTAACTTTTTGCAGGTTATTTATCGGGCTACTGCTTGCATCCATATGTTGTCGCCACTCACTCCTGCGGATTCCAGGGGACTTTTGGATACTGGGTGCAACCGGTTGGAGATGGCAGCACGGGCTATCTTCAACCGATTTTGATGGCGAGCTCATAATAGGCTAGGTGTATAGGCATCGTAGCCTATTTTTCGCCGGATGTGGCATCTTTGACTTTCGCTTTTTACTTCAATTTGGCTCCTTTTGTGAGCGTTCTTCGGATCTCATACTTGGTTTACGTTCGTTCGTTTAATAAAATGACTGCATACATCTTTCTGATGCAGAGGCTGAAGGCATTCCCCCTTTTCAAAAATAAAAAAATGCAGGAACGAGAGGACATTTGCTAATAGTAGCTAATGGCCAGACGCGATTTGAGTCTGCCCTCGTTCCTCTCATGCTAGTATAGTGCATGTCTGACATACTGGTAGCGTCTCGCCACACATGTTCACTTATTAACTGAAATCCTACTGGAATGTAATGACAAGCTGAACTAGGGGTCCTGGTGTTTCCCAAGAGAGATCATTAGCACTAAAAAAAGAACAAATACAACAGAAGTGCCTAGTCTGCTTCTCCTCAACCAACCAGCTACCTAAGGATTTCCTTGACCAGAGGAAAGGACCGGCCGTCGCCCAGCACCCATCCACATTCTTCAAGTTCGAGCTTTGAGCCTTTGTCAACGTCCCAATTCCCTACATCAATAACTCAGTGGCTGCCAAATATGTTCTGAAAACGCATTTTCTGTACATGCTTCAGAATTCCGTTAAAACCAAAAACTTAACCGAGAATTTGGTTAACCAAAAATTCGGTTAGCTTGTTGGCGTAGCCCTATAACTACCTCTCTCTCACACTCGCTCGGACGTAGATGGAAGGAAAGGGACACAGATATTTCCGGCGCACATACGCCCCGCCGCACGAACGGCGCCTCGGCCGCACAAACAGCCTTACTTTACTGGGCACAAACCCCGGGCGCGGCAACACACCGCAGCCTACCCAGAGGAGCTCTCTCACAGCCGACCGGGCGCATACCACGGTCCCGGCAGAGACTACATCATCTCTGGCTCCTAGGCTCGGCTCATACCGGCGCATTTTACATCAATACACGGGATGGGCTTTTATAGCCAAGCTACACACACCAGCACCCGCACTCACACGACCCAGCCACCACACCGGCCACTAACCCATGCATGCACCATCACACTCGGCCACTAACTAAATTAACTTGGCCGGCACTCACGCACTAGCTAACAACATTATCCAGCTGATCTAATCCATGCACTAACTAACCCCACGCGAGTCACGCGCACACCACATAGCTAGCTCCAACAGATCGCAACAGCCTCTGTGCATGCAGCTCCTTCACGTCAGGAACGCGAGCATGGACTCATGCCGACACACACCATGTGCCCACCATGAACCAGAACTGTCGCGTTGACGCCGGTCACCACCGCACAGGCACGGGCATGGCTTATTGCCAACATCTTGTGCCTATTTTCAGGGCCGTCTCCAGGAATTCGGGGCCCTGGTGCAGAACCCGAAATGAGGCCCTAGAATTTTTAGAATAGATGATTTGTTTACAAAAGAAATATGAACGAATTCAAACACTTCATGAGTTAAAGGTCTACCAAGATAACAAAATGAAAAAAGGGATTGAACCCTGAATTTTGAACGAGCAACTAGCTTGGAAATCTTGGTGTGTGACAACTTAATCAACAAGCCTATTATTTATATTCCCTAGAAAAACTGGATTGATGAATTGATGCATCTGCACACCCATATATTTCCTAGAAAAACTGGATTATGAACCGTCTCATATAATTATTCAGATCGGTTATTCAGTTTGAGCACCTCAATCGGTTCATCTCCGTGAGGACAAAATAGTCTAAATTAAGAGCAGTTTTAACATGGTCCCTCTTACCCCCTTTTTTCACATAAGAGGTAAGAGTATAAAATAGATCTTATCCGTTGATCTCATCAATGAATGGCTTGATTGACTCTTACCTTCTTACCTCACATGTAAAAAAAGGAGGTAAGAGGGACCATGTTAAAATTTGCCCTAAATTAATTAGGGATTTAGTTTGAGCGCACCTTGTGGATAGATCAGTGATGCCCTCACCTTTTCTCGGCCACCGGCGGCCAACAGAATGGTGGAAAGAATTATCCATGCCGGTAGGGCTGTGGGTCGTTTCTCCGGCAACGCCGCTACCCTCCGGACGGCGCCGTACTGGAGTCAGTTCATCTCCGTGAGGGCCTTTTCCTTACCCGAGCAGATCGCGCGGAGCTAGATGGATAGTTGCTTGTTTTTTTAGCAGAGCTCGAGATAGATTTATCGATCGACCGGCAGGGTGTGTGGATCGGCACTAAGGGAAAGCCTCATTTCGGGAGTCCAGAGTGCATAGGCCTAATTCTGTTCTTGCTGTGAAAACAGGACCCAAAACAAAGAATATACTACTAGATGCTGGCCCAAAATCGGGGGCCCTTGGAATTTGGGGGCCCTGTGCAGTCGCACAGCCCGCACAGGCCCCTGGACGGCCCTGCCTATTTTGGTTTCTAGATTTGCTAACCGGATTCACAAAAGAAGACCGAACAGTTGAAACCAAACTTTTGGTTTCTACCGAACACCCAGGCTTACTAGCAAAGTTGGCTTGTACGCCATGCAATCTGCTCTTGTAATCAGGTAAGATTGATTAGTGCGTTGGTCTCCAAAGTAGTAGTGTCCGGGTAGGAGTATTGCTAGGAGTTCAAGTACTAGTCCATGTACGTGTCTTAGTAGGTTTCATGAACTGTGTCAAGGCCGAGTGGGTTTGCGTCATGACTGGTACGTGTATATATATGTACAACCCTGGACGTAATTTGTAACACCAAGAAAAGAGAAATAAAGAGGAAATGGAAAGACACAACAGGTGCCTTCGGTAAAAGTTTTTGTATGTGTGTGTTCATCGATTTTGATGTGTTGGTTCCGAGGGCGTAATTCCAACATGCTCCTGCCGCTGTCTGCAGCGCTCATGGCCATCCTCGGCCTCCCCGATGCACAGGAGGTGAGTGAGCATGGATCGCAGCCACCGGTGCCAGCAAGGAGTTCTGTGGATTCCAGCAGGGAGTGCGACAAGGGTGGAAGGGAGCAACATGTCAACGCAAGGAGGGAGGAGGGGATTTTTCTTTTATTTTCATGTTTTCCTAGGTAGGCACGCATGTGTTTTTTTAGGGGTAAACCTGCCGCTGCTTTATTGACTAAGTAAAGTTTGGAATATCATCCGAGATTACATGTAAAATAAAATGAGGGGGAGTCTGAAGCCACAGCTCCGATCTCTCCTCTCCTACACCTACTCTCGCAAGCTTATGCGCAGCGACGTTGGCGGACCGCCTAACCCAAGAAACTTTGAACTCTAGTACCGAGTTGAGCATGTCCTTCGAGTTGAGCATGTCCTTGATTTCTTGTAGCCATGGACCAACTGCAGACAAAACCTTCTCCTTCTGGAGAATCATATTCACCAATGCTTGGCAATCCAGCTCGACATGGATCCTTTCCGCTTGCATATCAACTGCCAGCTGAATAGCATGCTTACACGCGAGGGTTTCCACTGCTTCTGGATCAGCTATGTTTGGGAACAGATGACAAAAGCCAGCCCGGAACGCTCAATCGTGATCGCACACATACAAAAACTTTTACCGAAGGCATTGTTGACGGCGGCATCCGTGTGACAGACTTGTGTCCCCAGGCTCGGTTGTTTGTTAAGGCGGACACTCTCGTCGGTGCGGAGCACACGAGATTGTTAACCAGCGGTTGCCTCTAGTTTTCTTGGTCAACGACAACCGGAAAATAGTGGATTCATTATTGATGGTTGGCGGGTCAAGTTTCCACCTCCAACGTTGTTGCACTGTAACTAGAGTAAGATCCATCCATCGCCTTTATTTCTCTCTCTTCAACCTACCCATGAGGAGCTCAGCGCTCGCACCGGCCGCGCTAAACGCATTGCTGGGCCATCGGGCGGCGTCGCTGTTGGTTAGGCTGGCGCCGCGGCTAACGCGAACTTGATGGCATAGCGGCACCGTGGCAGACCTTGTGTGCGCCACTTATGCAGCCTATGCCACCGAGGGGCACAGGCCGCCCGTCCCTACCGCCACTCATGCCTCCAGCGGCTGCTCGTGAATGTAAAGGTGGAGCGATCCTATGACATGTCTTTGTAGAATGATTTAGTATCCCTATATTTCTTAGTATGACTTGGTACAAAACCACCATCATCATCTGGCGTGTGTTGTTGAAGAGTACATACTTTTGTAATCACTTTTTTCATCTTTCTTTTTAATTTTTCTCAATACAGGGACTCAAAGAGGGACCCAAGGTCACTTGAGTCTCTTCCATTGAAAAATAAATGCGTGCTCAATTGCTCATTCGCCAAGTAGGCAACTATTTGAGTGCAACCCGCATGCCTTTTTGTGAAATATGTACGATCATGACAAATTGGAGATTTTCTTATGCCTACAGCATGGGCACATTTGATGTACTCGCTCATGTTTGATGTTCAATACACCTGACACACCATTTCGTGCTACATGATCTTTCGTTTTCTTCTTCTGGAGGTCAACTGTAGTTCCAAAAAGAGATGCGCGCACAGAAAGTAGAAAGAAAGAGGTATCCTACAACATACTACTGATAGTGAGCCGACAGATAACTTGTGCGCAATGGCACTTGACAATCCCGATATGGCACCGGCCTCACTGCGGTGAGTTGCCAGTGCAGATCTAGGCCCACACCACATAATTGTAGGTGCGGATTCTAGGACTACTTTTGTTCCATAAGAAGGAAGAAGCATTCATCAAGCATGTAGGACACAACACAAGACACTACCGATCAATAGATCCTTAGCCCAAGCACACCATGGCATCTATGCCTACAAGGTGATGACATTCTTTGCTCCTTACAAATAGGTCACCTTTGAGGAATAAACAAAAGTTAAGTGAGATGCATGCCACCTCACTTCCTATGATTTTTCTATTCCTATGATATTCCTACCCTATGAACCAAAGGAGGCCTTAGTGGCCTTGATAGAGGAAACACTGAGGAATAGGAGACACCAGAAACAGGAGGACTGTTGCTAAGTTTAGATAACAATCATACGTTCTTTGATCCTGCATAGCTTGTTTACTTGCATCCTCGTGCATGTCGAACATACCGGCAACTTGTTGGCGCACATGTTCACTTATTAATTGAAAGCCTACTGGAATACAATGCCAAGACGAACTAGTGGTCCTGATGTTTCCCAAGAGATCATTAGAACCTCAGACAACAATCTATCCAGAACAACCATTAATTACTTAATTTGATTCCCCTCAACCAACCAGCCACCTTGGGATTTTCTGTACAAGATATATATGGTGATGAGATCATTAACCACTGACCACTCTCAGTTTGATGTCTCTTAGTGTGGTCTCCTATGACATACTCCCTCCATTCCGAATTACTCGTCGCAGAAATGGAAGTATCTAAATGTATTTTTTTAGAGAAAAATCTAAATGTATTTTAGTTCTAGATACATCCATTTCTGCGATGAGTAATTTGGAACGGAGGGAGTAGTAGATATTTAGATACAATGATGCAGTGTATTTTAGTGTTGTATCTAAAACAAAATTTATTTGTATTAACTTGGTTTCTTTAAATTTGAATTAGCGGGAAACCCTTGCATAAAAAAGAAACATTCATTTAACTGGTTTTGATATTACAATAGCATTTCAACCATGTTTCTTCACATGCACAACCATCTATACTTTGTGGCATGCTATATTGAGTTCTTATATGATTCTTTTTCATAAATATACACATGATTGGATCGCTAGGTGATGGCGGAATCCATCATGGGTAGGCCCTGTTGGAATTGATCTCAGTGTAACAAACTGAGAGAAATGGGAGAGACAAAGTCTCCTCACCTAACGTAAAGATGCACCACGATTGGAGGTGCCAAACCAACGTTTTGGTCCGGTCCCTGTTCCCTAGCGCTTATACATAAAAGAGAGGTATATGTCCCATGAAGGGATGACGATTACAAAAACACAGAACCTCAACTGCCGATCCAAAAGAAGCGCCAAGGGTCCAGAAGACCGTCCACCACCGCCGGCCACCAGGAGGGTAGTGCCGGCGGCGTCCAGCACTCTGCATGTCCATCTCCATGCTGCTGCTTCTTCCCCAACAAACTCCAATCCGCTGGAGGCTCACGGCAGCTCCATGGAGCCCCTGATGGTCTCTGAAAAATCACGGTTAGTTCCCAATATTCTACAGAAAGAGGTGTTTTAATCTAGAGATCAAGATCCTATTATGTTAATACTAAAGAATTATTTCTAACATTGGTATCATGAGCACCATTGATCTCTGTTACAACCCGAACTAGACCATGTTAAATCTTAATTATTAATGTCATGGTCTAACTTTTTGTATTAGTGCTGCTAATTGGTCATGATTAGATTATAACGTTTTACTGTTAGCACATTAGAATTATGTGTCAATATCAAATTATGCAGGCTTAAGATTAATGATTAAACTATAAGACTCTGTTAAGTTGACGATCCATGTTTAGGGTTAATTGCTTCGGTTAAGATTCTAATTGCTATTGGTTAGTATTAATTCGATGATGATGATGTTCAACGGTTAGACTAATTGAGCCATGCTTCCGCATTATGTTGATCTTTCAACTAGCCCTGTTTAAGCAATCAGAAAGGGGGAATTGCAAACTCCAGAAACGCCCCAATTTGAAACCCTAGAACTAGGAATTCCGCAAATCAGCACCCAAAAATGATGTAATTGAGAAAAAGAAGCTTTTGGGGCACACCTCATGATGCCGCGCCGGTGCACCTTCGGGATCCCGACGCCGGTGACGCCGTCGTCTCCCGGGATGACGCGCTGAAAGAATTGGCCGCCGCTGAGCTGCTAAAGGACAGCACGCCGAGTGTTTAGAGCCGCCGGCGCCGCTATTATGGATGTGCGCGTGTGAGGCCATCGGCGTGCATGCCGCCATCGCCCCCTAAATCCGCGGTGGCCGGTGCATCCCTACCCACCGTACGAATCGCCGGGCGCGCGCGGACGAAGAGGCCTCGTTCGACGGCAAAGCGCGCAGGATCCAATCTGCTGCACGCTTGGCCGGCGAGCGGAGCTCCCGCGCCGCCATGGCTGGCGAGCTCATCGAGCCGCTGCTTTTGTCGCCGCTCTATGCGAGAGCGAGAAATCCGGGGGAGGAGGAGGTCAAATGACCTAGGGTTAGCTCGGGCGGCGATTTTGTTCCGTTCGCGAGCGGTGCCGGCCGTCCGTTTCGATCGAATGGTTCACAAGAAATCGCGGCTCCGAGCAGACCATCGGGCGCCGTATGGGCTATTTTCACGACTGGACTGTGGCCCAAGTTGCCGCAGCCCAGCAGAAAAGTTTGTTTTATTTTTACGTGTAGCTGCTATGCTACTGGGCTTAATTTGGGTAGCCGTCGGTATTTTTTGGGCCAATTTTTTGTGGCAGTTTTCTGTCATTTTGGCAGTGGTTTAATTTTTTTTGGCTATCCACTATAATAAATTTAAGAGCTGCCAGAAAATGTGTTAAAGATTTTGCTTATGTCATCTTTTAAGCAATTAAGGTTTATGTCATTTTATGGAATCCTTCAATGATGATAAGATTTTGTTAATAGAACGTCGTGGGTTGTTATGGGCATTTTATGAAGTTTTAGTGCACTTGTTAAGTTTATAATTATGTTTATGCACTAATATATTAGAAATTGCCTATAATTATGTTTAAAATTTTCTGAATAAAATTGTGCCAAAGCTAATTTTATTTGGAAATTTAATGTGACATTAATGTTGATGCCATCTTAATGACACCTTTTATGATGATCATATTTTCAGTGTCATTTCAATGATGAAATTAATGTGAATCACTCATTGAATTTTCTGAAAATTTTATTTGAAAAATTTAATTGAGTGTGAATTTTACGTTGATGCCATACTTATGGCATTTTTTTAATGATGTGATCGTCACTCAATGGTCGCGTGGTGTGGTTTTCCGTACCTCACGGTGCATCTAATAATGTTGAGCTAGTGTGCTCGTTGACAAATACAAAAGATTATGTTGGTTCATTTCTATTGTATAATTAAAACATGCACTATTGAAATAAGCTTAAATGGACCATAATGGTATTGATAAAATTATGGTTGATTCTCTAAACAAAGAAATTTTGTTTAAAGAACTTTATGTGATATGCAAAATCCTAGTCATTATATGATTTTTTTGTGAAATCTATCCAAAGTACGTGTTGCCTTTTATCTGACCGTTATAATTTACCAAATATTATTATTTGGTGAATCCTTGTGTAAGCTTATGTCCAAATTTTATATAAGTGTTTTTGGGGAAAATCTTATGATATCCTTACGATAATGTAAATGTCATTTTCACTGTGAATGTTAATATCAATGTTTACTCAGTGGCAAAGACATTTATATTTTTATGTTAATTCTATGCCATTTTCATGTATGTCTTTGAGAAATTTTTATGATAATTTTGACACTTAAGTTCACTACTATTATCAGTGTCAACTTTCGTGACAAAAGGTATCATTGTGTATGATGGCAAACATGGTTTTATGTTGTTGCTTTATGGTAATTTAGCTATTAATTTAGCCAAAGTTCTTGCTCATAATTATGTGCTTTTATGGCTCTCTAGTCAAAATGGAACCAACGGGAAGTTTTGATTAGAGATCTAAAAAAAATGTTATAATGGCATATGATGATATTCTGACCAACGTTGATTATTTTCATGTGTCATTTATGAATATGGATCAGAATAACAATTAAGCATCTTTTTGATTCATCTCATTGCATGGTTAATTCATGCTTGATGTTTTGTTGTGATGCTCATAATGGTGTCTTTTTTTTGCAATGAACATTAATAATGATGCCAAACTTCCGTTTTGGCATAGACGTACCTTATGTAAATAACTTTTGCACATGGAGGAATCTCCCAGTGTTTTCTTTGCCACTAAGGTTGAAGGATGTTAATCATGATGATAAGGCAGACATTGGGAGAGATCTCAAGATGCATGTGCCATCATACATGTTACTAATGCAAAGGATATTAAAGTCAAAACTATTGGATTTATTCCACTAACTTTTGGAGATAACTTCATTCTTCATCTTATTGATGATGTTTGTTCATGTTCCAGTTATTGGAGAACCTTAATATTGTCTCTCGAATAGATGACATGATTTTGTATTAAGTCATCTCCAATTATGTAATGTTAGTCCCACTCTAGGGTGAGACAAGTTATGTTTTCATTGAATGAATCATTTGTAAAGATTAAGTGATATGGTATAACTAAAGATATAAGAGAATTTTAAGAGACCTTATCAAAATTGTGGTTTTCGGCCACATTTCGAGGGGGAGAATAGAAGTCTTGTTTAATATGAGATATCACATTCACTTCTCCTACTTATATCATATAAAGCTAAGAAAAATATGTGCGTTAATTCTCTAATTAAGATGGAACCAACGAGAAGTCTTGGTTGGAGAATGTATGAAAAGCGTACACTAATTTTGGTTCTCTAATTAAGATGCAACAAGTCTTATTTAGAAGAATGAACGAAAAATCACTCCCTTTATTATGTTAATGTGTAATCCCTTATGAGCATTATGAAGCACACATGAATGCTAAATTGACAAGGTTGCTGGTGTAATGACCATCATGATGTAACATGTTGATTATATATTTGACCAACGTCGTTTATAATCATATGTCACATTTCACTCAAGTGGCAAGTTTGTTAGTATGATGTGGCTCATGGTTATATTTCATTTATAATCATTTGTCACAATTCATTAAGTTCTTTTCCATCTTCAGCCCGACGGTGTTGTGGTTTAGAACTAAAATGATTATTATTAAGTTTTTGGGTATGTTTTCCATCTTTTAAATAAAGTGATCATCAGGGAACCTGGAGCATATGAGCATGAATCTTAAGGATAACTCCATTAGATCTTTGTTCATATGCATCAGGGAAGGTGAGATTACATATTGCAACACTTAATGTTGAGACTTAACAATTTCCTTGTGATTGATAATGTGTGCGAATGATCATCTTAGAGGCTTGTCTGATAGTGAGCTCTAATGATGTATGGAACTCAATAGAGTTTCCTCATTAAGTTGTTATGACGCTTGTGTTATGATTATAACATGCTCTTGTGTTGACTAATTAATAGTGTATATATGACTCAACCATCGGGTTTTGTCAAATAGATGAAGTTAACATAAGGTATGTTGCCTCAAGAAATTCAATTATGAAATAAGACGAGCGTTGGGACAAAGGGGAGTAAGTTCACTAAATGTGAAGTTGGAATATTTTTTGGCGGGCCAAGAAATTTCTATCTTCTATTTACATAAAAGGAACTTGGTGATGCCTTATACTTTATTTGTATCGGGCTTCATCAAGATATAGGTCCAAAAGGAGTATAAGTTCTCTTATGACGACATACTTTGATAGAGTACGAAAGAAAATATTATGTGGTAGTACTCTATCTCACCTGCTGCTAAAGTTAAGGGCAATAAAGGTGGACATTTTAGTGTCCAAGGAACCATTATGAACTGATCAGATAATGTGGTTCCTTATGCTTCAGCTGTCAGAAGCAACATGTGTATTCAAGTATGAACATGCCCTTATTTGTGATCGGGAAAATTGGCAAATATACAAGTAAGTCCAGAAATGGACCACTGGAAAAGCCATCAAAAGACTTGCAGATATGCAAGACAATAAAGTTTACATGCTCACTGATGAGAAGTCTAATAACCTGGTCATCCTAGGTTATTTAGACATTGTTTCTGCGAGATGTGTGGATATTAAAGTTTCCACGTCATGTTACATCCTCACTCTCGCATATGGAGCTATATCGTGGAAAAGCTCCATAATGACGCTGATGGCATTAGAAATAATGCACTTAATTATGTGGCATGTTAAGAGGCTATTGGGCAGGTTGTATGTCAAGAAATTTATTCCCAAAATTATGGTGGTAGATAGCATTTTGTAACCACATACTGCAATATCAATCGCAGTTTTCTATGCGAGTAACAACAAGTTAAATGGTGTTGCCAAAACCATTGACAATATGTTTAGTGTGCGCATACAAAACATATTGTTAAATTTATTGAAGTTGATAGTATGAGTAATGTTTGAATGTTTTACGGATCCGTTTATCAAAGGCTTACCACCCAATTGTATTATCATGTTGCTAACATGGGTTTAGAAAGCCTTTTGATCCTGGAATTTAGGACTGTCAAATGAACCAACTCCCTTTAAGTAAAATGCTATCCATTTTGAGATAGAATGGTATATACTATAATTATTGAGGTTCGATGACATTTCATTGGTCATTGCAACACCTTACTTTGGTATATTATTTCTATGATAAGAGTGGGCTTATGATGTTTGTTAACCTTACGATCAAGGGGGAGAATGTTGGAATTGATCTCAGTGTAACAAACTGAGAGAAATCAGGGAGAGACAAAGTCTCCTCACCTAACGTAAAGATGCACCATGATCGGAGGTGCCAAACCAACGTTTTGGTCCGGTCCCTGTTCCCTAGCGCTTATACATAAAAGAGAGGTATATGTCCCATGAAGGGATGACGATTACAAAAACACAGAACCTCAACTGCCGATCCTAAAGAAGCACCAAGGGTCCAGAAGACCGTCCACCACCGCCGGCCACCAGGAGGGTAGTGCCGGCGGCGTCCAGCGCTCTGCACGTCCATCTCCATGCTGCTGCTTCTTCCCCAACAAACTCCAATCCGCTGGAGGCTCACGACAGCTCCATGGAGCCCCTGATGGTCTCTGAAAAATCACGGTTAGTTCCCAATATTCTACAGAAAGAGGTGTTTTAATCTAGAGATCAAGATCCTATTATGTTAATACTAAAGAATTATTTCTAACAGGCCCATGCCAAGGATTCGACCCAACAATCCCTGACGGCTTGAGACTCTCTCTGAAAGAACAGTTAGCTAGGCCAGCATCGATACACCCATCTAGCTGAACATAACAAAGTCACCACCCGCCAATACTTCACAACTCGAGACGATGGTTGGTATCATGAGCACCATTGATCTCTGTTACAACCCGAACTAGACCATGTTAAATCTTAATTATTAATGTCATGGTCTAACTTTTTGTATTAGTGCTGCTAATTGGTCATGATTAGATTATAACGTTTTACTGTTAGCACATTAGGATTATGTGTCAATATCAAATTATGCAGGCTTAAGATTAATGATTAAACTATAAGACTCTGTTAAGTTGACGATCCATGTTTAGGGTTAATTGCTTCGGTTAAGATTCTAATTGCTATTGGTTAGTATTAATTCGATGATGATGATGTTCAACGGTTAGACTAATTGAGCCATGCTTCCGCATTATGTTGATCTTTCAACTAGCCCTGTTTAAGCAATCAGAAAGGGGGAATTGCAAACTCCAGAAACTCCCCAATTTGAAACCCTAGAACTAGGAATTCCGCAAATCAGCACCCAAAAATGATGTAATTGAGAAAAAGAAGCTTTTGGGGCACACCTCATGATGCCGCGCCGGTGCACCTTCGGGATCCCGACGCCGGTGACGCCGTCGTCTCCCGGGATGACGCGCTGAAAGAATTGGCCGCCGCTGAGCTGCTAAAGGACAGCGCGCCGAGTGTTTAGAGCCGCCGGCGCCGCTATTATGGATGTGCGCGTGTGAGGCCATCGCCGTGCATGCCGCCATCGCCCCCTAAATCCGCGGTGGCCGGTGCATCCCTACCCACCGTACGAATCGCCGGGCGCGCGCGGACGAAGAGGCCTCGTTCGACGGCAAAGCGCGCGGGATCCAATCTGCTGCACACGCTTGGCCGGCGAGCGGAGCTCCCGCGCCGCCATGGCTGGCGAGCTCATCGAGCCGCTGCTTTTGTCGCCGCTCTGTGCGAGAGCGAGAAATCCGGGGGAGGAGGAGGTCAAATGACCTAGGGTTAGCTCGGGCGGCGATTTTGTTCCGTTCGCGAGCGGTGCCGGCCGTCCGTTTCGATCGGATGGTTCACAAGAAATCGCGGCTCCGAGCAGACCATCGGGCGCCGTATGGGCTATTTTCACGACTGGACTGTGGCCCAAGTTGCCGCAGCCCAGCAGAAAAGTTTGTTTTATTTTTACGTGTAGCTGCTATGCTACTGGGCTTAATTTGGGTAGCCGTGGGTATTTTTTGGGCCAATTTTTTGTGGCAGTTTTCTGTCATTTTGGCAGTGCGTTTAATTTTTTTTGGCTATCCACTATAATAAATTTAAGAGCTGCCAGAAAATGTGTTAAAGATTTTGCTTATGTCATCTTTTAAGCAATTAAGGTTTATGTCATTTTATGGAATCCTTCAATGATGATAAGATTTTGTTAATAGAACGTCGTGGGTTGTTATGGGCATTTTATGAAGTTTTAGTGCACTTGTTAAGTTTATAATTATGTTTATGCAGTAATATATTAGAAATTGCCTATAATTATGTTTAAAATTTTCTGAATAAAATTGTGCCAAAGCTAATTTTATTTGGAAATTTAATGTGACATTAATGTTGATGCCATCTTAATGACACCTTTTATGATGATCATATTTTCAGTGTAATTTCAATGATGAAATTAATGTGAATCACTCCTTGAATTTTCTGAAAATTTTATTTGAAAATTTTAATTGAGTGTGAATTTTACGTTGATGCCATACTTATGGCATTTTTTTAATGATGTGATCGTCACTCAATGGTCACGTGGTGTGGTTTTCCGTACCTAACGGTGCATCTAATAATGTTGAGCTAGTGTGCTTGTTGACAAATACTAAAGATTATGTTGGTTCATTTCTATTGTATAATTAAAACATGCACTATTGAAATAAGCTTAAATGGACCATAATGGTATTGATAAAATTATGGTTGATTCTCTAAACAAAGAAATTTTGTTTAAAGAACTTTATGTGGTATGCAAAATCCTAGTCATTATATGATTTTTTTATGAAATCTATCCAAAGTACGTGTTGCCTTTTATCTGACCGTTATAATTTACCAAATATTATTATTTGGTGAATCCTTGTGTAAGCTTATGTCCAAATTTTATATAATTGTTTTTGGGGAAAATCTTATGATATCCTTACGATAATGTAAATGTCATTTTCACTGTGAATGTTAATATCAATGTTTACTCAGTGGCAAAGACATTTATATTTTTATGTTAATTCTATGCCATTTTCATGTATGTCTTTGAGAAATTTTTATGATAATTTTGACACTTAAGTTCACTACTATTATCTGTGTCAACTTTCGTGACAAAAGGTATCATTGTGTATGATGGCAAACATGGTTTTATGTTGTTGCTTTATGGTAATTTAGCTATTAATTTAGCCAAAGTTCTTGCTCATAATTATGTGCTTTTGTGGCTCTCTAGTCAAAATGGAACCAACGGGAAGTTTTGATTAGAGATCTAAAAAAATGTTATAATGGCATATGATGATATTCTGACCAACGTTGATTATTTTCATGTGTCATTTATGAATATGGATCAGAATAACAATTAAGCATCTTTTTGATTCATCTCATTGCATGGTTAATTCATGCTTGATGTTTTGTTGTGATGCTCATAATGGTGTCTTTTTTTTGCAATGAACATTAATAATGATGCCAAACTTCCGTTTTGGCATAGACGTACCTTATGTAAATAACTTTTGCACATGGAGGAATCTCCCAGTGTTTTCTTTGCCACTAAGGTTGAAGGATGTTAATCATGATGATAAGGCAGACATTGGGAGAGATCTCAAGACGCATGTGCCATCATACATGTTACTAATGCAAAGGATATTAAAGTCAAAACTATTGGATTTATTCCACTAACTTTTGGAGATAACTTCATTCTTCATCTTATTGATGATGTTTGTTCATGTTCCAGTTATTGGAGAACCTTAATTTTGTCTCTCGAATAGATGACATGATTTTGTATTAAGTCATCTCCAATTATGTAATGTTAGTCCCACTCTAGGGTGAGACAAGTTATGTTTTCACTGAATGAATCATTTGTAAAGATTAAGCGATATGGTATAACTAAAGATATAAGAGAATTTTAAGAGACCTTATCAAAATTGTGGTTTTCGGCCACATTTCGAGGGGGATAATGGAAATCTTGTTTAATATGAGATATCACGTTCACTTCTCCTACTTATATCATATAAAGCTAAGAAAAATATGTGCGTTAATTCTCTAATTAAGATGGAACCAACGAGAAGTCTTGGTTGGAGAATGTATGAAAAGCGCACACTAATTTTGGTTCTCTAATTAAGATGCAACAAGTCTTATTTAGAAGAATGAACAAAAAATCACTCCCTTTATTATGTTAATGTGTAATCCCTTATGAGCATTATGAAGCACACATGAATGCTAAAGTGACAAGGTTGCTGGTGTAATGACCATCATGATGTAACATGTTGATTATATATTTGACCAACGTCGTTTATAATCATATGTCACATTTCACTCAAGTGGCAAGTTTGTTAGTATCATCTGGCTCATGGTTATATTTCATTTATAATCATTTGTCACAGTTCATTAAGTTCTTTTCCATCTTCAGCCTGACGGTGTTGTGGTTTAGAACTAAAATGATTATTATTAAGTTTTTGGGTATGTTTTCCATCTTTTAAATAAAGTGATCACCAGGGAACCTGGAGCATATGAGCATGAATCTTAAGGATAACTCCATTAGATCTTTGTTCATATGCATCAGGGAAGGTGAGATTACATATTGCAACACTTAATGTTGAGACTTAACAATTTCCTTGTGATTGATAATGTGTGCGAATGATCATCTTAGAGGCTTGTCTGATAGTGAGCTCTAATGATGTATGGAACTCAATAGAGTTTCCTCATTAAGTTGTTATGACGCTTGTGTTATGATTATAACATGCTCTTGTGTTGACTAATTAATAGTGTATATATGACTCAACCATCGGGTTTTGTCAAATAGATGAAGTTAACATAAGGTATGTTGCCTCAAGAAATTCAATTATGAAATAAGACGAGCGTTGGGACAAAGGGGAGTAAGTTCACTAAATGTGAAGTTGGAATATTTTTTGGCGGGCCAAGAAATTTCTATCTTCTATTTACATAAAAGGAACTTGGTGATGCCTTATACTTTATTTGTATCGGGCTTCATCAAGATATAGGTCCAAAAGGAGTATAAGTTCTCTTATGACGACATACTTTGATAGAGTACGAAAGAAAATATTATGTGGTAGTACTCTATCTCACCTGCTGCTAAAGTTAAGGGCAATAAAGGTGGACATTTTAGTGTCCAAGGAACCATTATGAACTGATCAGATAATGTGGTTCCTTATGCTTCAGCTGTCAGAAGCAACATGTGTATTCAAGTATGAACATGCCCTTATTTGTGATCGGGAAAATTGGCAAATATACAAGTAAGTCCAGAAATGGACCACTGGAAAAGCCATCAAAAGACTTGCAGATATGCAAGACAATAAAGTTTACATGCTCACTGATGAGAAGTCTAATAACCTGGTCATCCTAGGTTATT
Source organism: Triticum aestivum (assembly GCF_018294505.1). Taxonomy (NCBI): domain Eukaryota; kingdom Viridiplantae; phylum Streptophyta; class Magnoliopsida; order Poales; family Poaceae; genus Triticum; species Triticum aestivum. The sequence continues at coordinate 43,165,486 of NC_057812.1, forward strand.
TAGACATTGTTTCTGCGAGATGTATGGATATTAAAGTTTCCACGTCATGTTACATCCTCACTCTCGCATATGGAGCTATATCGTGGAAAAGCTCCATAATGACGCTGATGGCATTAGAAATAATGCACTTAATTATGTGGCATGTTAAGAGGCTATTGGGCAGGTTGTATGTCAAGAAATTTATTCCCAAAATTATGGTGGTAGATAGCATTTTGTAACCACATACTGCAATATCAATCGCAGTTTTCTATGCGAGTAACAACAAGTTAAATGGTGTTGCCAAAACCATTGACAATATGTTTAGTGTGCGCATACAAAACATATTGTTAAATTTATTGAAGTTGATAGTATGAGTAATGTTTGAATGTTTTACGGATCCGTTTATCAAAGGCTTACCACCCAATTGTATGATCATGTTGCTAACATGGGTTTAGAAAGCCTTTTGATCCTGGAATTTAGGACTGTCAAATGAACCAACTCCCTTTAAGTAAAATGATATCCATTTTGAGATAGAATGGTATATACTATAATTATTGAGGTTCAATGACATTTCATTGGTCATTGCAACACCTTACTTTGGTATATTATTTCTATGATAAGAGTGGGCTTATGATGTTTGTTAACCTTACGATCAAGGGGGAGAATGTTGGAATTGATCTCAGTGTAACAAACTGAGAGAAATCAGGGAGAGACAAAGTCTCCTCACCTAACGTAAAGATGCACCACGATCGGAGGTGCCAAACCAACGTTTTGGTCCGGTCCCTGTTCCCTAGCGCTTATACATAAAAGAGAGGTATATGTCCCATGAAGGGATGACGATTACAAAAACACAGAACCTCAACTGCCGATCCTAAAGAAGCACCAAGGGTCCAGAAGACCGTCCACCACCGCCGGCCACCAGGAGGGTAGTGCCGGCGGCGTCCAGCGCTCTGCACGTCCATCTCCATGCTGCTGCTTCTTCCCCAACAAACTCCAATCCGCTGGAGGCTCACGACAGCTCCATGGAGCCCCTGATGGTCTCTGAAAAATCACGGTTAGTTCCCAATATTCTACAGAAAGAGGTGTTTTAATCTAGAGATCAAGATCCTATTATGTTAATACTAAAGAATTATTTCTAACAGGCCCATGCCAAGGATTCGACCCAACAATCCCTGACGGCTTGAGACTCTCTCTGAAAGAACAGTTAGCTAGGCCAGCATCGATACACCCATCTAGCTGAACATAACAAAGTCACCACCCGCCAATACTTCACAACTCGAGACGATGGTTGCGCAGCTCCGAAAGAGGCAAACTGACAGCTCCAAAGGGATCCCACCCGCCACCATCCCCTCAGGAATCCACTCTCGGTTTCCTTTTATATCTAGAGAGAGCGTGCAGGGGCGCAAGAAGAGCATGGGATGGCCACATCTCAGTAACCACGTGACATAGAGGAGGTCCGGCGGAGATACTATTGGGGCCCGTGGGGGTGGGGCCGACGACGTCTGTCAACGAGGTTTCGAGGCAGTGGTGAAGGGCACAAATAAGGAAGGCGATCGACGGCTGAGAGGAGAGGCGACGTTGAGGGGAGGTCCTGTTGGCTCATCAGGGGACTGGGAAGAGGTCGACCAGGAAGGACGAGGTGTGAGGCAGGTGGAGAGGCGGTGGTGACCAACGTTGGAGATTGAGAAGAGGAGGAGGGGAGGAGCCCAAAGGAAGTGGTGAGGCACGGGGCTCAAGGGAAGGGAGATGACTGGTAGTAGTTAGGTTTTACTGCTTGGCTCGTCCACACAACATTTTCCCACACGTAAAACTGAAACCAAACCATCTCGTTTCCTGGACCCAAGCTAGCCACACGTGCTATTCACTTGTGAACCTTTTTCGAGTGTGTCAGACAAACTACTGTCCGACCGAACGGCAGCAGCGAAAACTATGCAACAGTAAATTAATCGGATGACAGGAAAAGGGTAGCACACGCAATTGTCGTGAAACGGTGGGTACTCCATTCTTTAAGGCCTCCTTTGGTTTGAAGGAATTTTATAAAAAATTTAGAGGATATGAATCTTATAAGAATTTTTTCCTATAGAGCCCTTTAGTTTATGGGGATGGATTCCTATTTTTAAATAGAATTTGTTCATATCCTTCATATTTCATAGGAAAATAAAAATGAGCCTAGACTCAATGGAAAATTTCTTTGGTGTGAACCAAATGACATCTTGTTTTCTATTCCTACTCATAGGATTTGAAATACATAACATCTAATTCCCTACAAATTTCCTATTCCTATGATAATCCTATCCTATGAACCAAAAGAGGCCTAAAGGAGTAAATTTATTGGACAGGAATCAATGCACATGGACATAGAGTTTCTCCACTCGAGCTCTAAAGCACCACCATGTATAGTAAAATATAAAAAATAGTAGAAAGATTCCAAATTTCAGATTTTTTGGAAACGAACAATGTTGAATTATCTTCATGCGTGCAATTTTTTGTGATAAAATCACATTCATGCAGGTCCGGGGAAAGAATAACAAAATCTATGCTCCTAAAAGACTATTTTTGAAAACATTATGTTAGCTCGTCACTAAAATTTGCATGCATGTAGAAAACTAAGAAATGTTTGTTGTAGAAAAATTAAAGTCTTTTGAATTTTTTCTATTTTTCGGAGTTTACTGTCTAACCACTAGTAGAAAAAGGATCAAATGTGAAGCACATTAGTGCCGGTTTGAATTCGAGCCGGCACTAATGTGTCCATTAGTGTCGGTTCCAACGGCTAGGCGGGCGGGCATCATTAGTACCGGTTCATGGGCAACCTTTAGTACCGGTTCATGCCACGAACCGGTACTAATGAGGCCAGTGCAGCTGTGGTCAGGCTGGAGCCCCCACGAAGACCTTTAGTACCGGTTCATTGCATGGACCGGTACTAGAGTTTCTTAGTAAGCTGATTTTTAGTCCCACCTCGCCAAGAGAGAGGTAGTATGAGCGGTTTATAAGCCGTGAGTGCAGAGACAATGACGAAGAAGCGCAATGCTTACCTGCACGTTGATTAGCTTCAAGCCTTTTGGAATAGCATAGATTGCACTGAGCTATGTGCAGTGCAGTCTACACTATTTCGAAAGGCTTGAAGCAAATTAACCGGCATCGCACCTCTTTTTTATTTTTAATAACTTATTTGAACTCCGGACTTCTTGTGTTCCGTATGCAGCATTCAAAGCGACGTCATCAACTTCCAACATGTTCTGACATCATTTGTTGTTTTTCAGTCATTTACCGAATTGTTTAAAAAACTAAATGACCGTGAAATTGAAAATCTCTACAAAATGAACTGTGAAAATGTTGAAATTTAACATGGTATCATCATTTCACCCGCATAGCATGTGCGAAAGAGTAGAGAGGGTCATGGCAAAAACTGGACGCACTTCGTGTACAAACTGGACAATCTCTTTCGGAGTATCAGGGTTTCGGACGAGAACTCATCTGTTACATGGGCACTTCAATGTTTTTTAAACTTATTTGAACTCCGGACTTCTTTTATGTTCAGTATGCAGCATTCAAAGCGACGTCATCAATTTCCAACATGTTCTAACATTATTTGTTTTTCAATCATTTACCGAATTGTTTAAAGAGCTAAGTGACCGTGAAATTGAAAATCACTACAAAATGAACTGTGAAAATGTTGAAACTTGGCATGGTATCATCATTTCACCTGCATAGCATGTGCCAAAGAGTAGAGAGGGTCACGGCAAAAACTGGACGCACTTCGTGTACAAACTGGAGAATCTCTTTTGGAGTATCAGGGTTTCGGACGAGAACTCATTTGTTACACGGGCACTTCAATGTTTTTTAAACTTATTTGAACTCCGGACTTCTTTTGTGTTCAGTATGCAGCATTCAAAGCGACGTCATCAATTTCCAACATGTTCTGACATCATTTGTTGTTTTTCGGTCATTTACCAAATTGTTTAGAGAGCTAAATGACCATGAAATTGAAAATCACTACAAAATGAACTCTGAAAATGTTCAAACTTGGCATGGTATCATTATTTCACCCGCATAGCATGTGCGAAAGAATAGAGAGGGTCACGGCAAAAACTGGACGCACTTCGTGTACAAACTGGACAATCTCTTTCGGAGTATCAAGGTTTCGGACGAGAACTCATCTGTTACACGGGCACTTCAATGTTTTTAAACTTATTTGAACTCCGGACTTCTTTTGTGTTCAGTATGCAGTATTCAAAGCGACGTCACCAATTTTCAACATGTTCTGACATCATTTGTTATTTTTTGGTCATTTACCTAATGGTTTAGAGAGCTAAATGACCGTGAAATTGAAAATCACTACAAAATAAACTCTGAAAATGTTGAAACTTACCATGGTATCATCATTTCACCCGCATAGCATGTGCGAAAGAGTAGAGAGGGTCACGGCAAAAACTAGACACACTTCATGTATAAACTGGACAATCTATTTCGGAGTATCAGGGTTTCGAACGAGAACTCATCTGTTACACGGGAACTTCAATGTTTTTTAAACTTATTTGAACTCCGGACTTATTTTGTGTTCAGTATGCAGCATTCAAAGCGACATCATCAATTTCCAACATGTTCTGACATCTTTTGTTGTTTTCAGTCATTTACCTAATTGTTAGAGAGCTAAATGACTGTGAAATTGAAAATCACTACAAAATGAACTCTGAAAATGTTGAAACTTGGTATGGTATCATCATTTCACCCGCATAGCATGTGCGAAAGAGTAAAGAGGGTCACAAAGAAACTAAATATAGAAAAAACTACTCGGAAATAAATAGAAGAAAATAAATAAAGCAGAAAAGAAAAAGAACTATATAAAAAAATTACTCAAAAATAAATAGAAGAAAATAAATAATGCAGAAAAGAAAAAAAGTATATAAAAAAATTACTCAAAAATAAATATAAGAAAATAAATAATGCAGAAAAGAAAAACTATATAAAAAATTTGTTGGGGCGCTGCCCAGTGGGTCTGCCAGACCTAGGGTGTGCAAATGTAGGCTCACAGGGCAGCGCGCCATAGTTAGGCCCAGAAGCCTGCTATATAGAGAAGTTCAAAGGAGCAGCCGCGGCTGGGTTTATAAACCAGTGCAGCTGCCCTTCGCTCGGCGAGGTGGGACTAAACATTATGCACCGTCGGTGGCAGCGCACAACCATTAGTACGGGTTGGTGGCTCCAACCGGTACTAATAATTGGGCCTTTAGTACCGGTTCGTGGCACGAACCGGTACTAAAGGGGCCGTTTCCCGCCCCTTGGCCTGGCGAAAATTGGCCTTTAGTACCGGTTGGTGGCTCCAACCGGTATTAAAGGCCCCTCCTATATATATGACACTTACGAAAAATTCAGTTTCATCGACCACCACTTCTTCTCAATCCAACTTCTTCGCGCGACATCGCCGCCGTCGCCGCGCCGTCGCCCATCATGCGACGCCCTCGCCGGCCCCGCCGCCCGTCGTCGCCGTCACCGCCGTCGCCCCCGCCACCCGTCGTCGCCGTCACCGCCATCGCCCCCGCCGCCGCCTCGCCCGCCGCCCGTTCCCGTCGCATCGCCGTCTCGCGCCGCCGCCCGTACGCCGCCGCCCCCCGCTTGTACACACACACACACACATACAGACACACACACACATTGTTTTTACTTATTTTCTATTTTTTGTTGTTTAGATTAATGTTAGATAAATTATATAGATAATAATGTTAGAATGTTAATGTTAGATGAATTATATGGAAAAAATGTTAAATATTAATGTCAATTTTAGATGAATTAGCTAGATATTAATTAGGTATATATATGAGATTTGAACTAGTTGAATTAATATAACTAGTTTATTTTTAGTATGAAAATTAATAGAACAAGTTTATTTTTAGTAAGAAAATTTAGGTATATGAGATTTGATGATCTAATCAAAATATTACTATATAGAACTACCTATTTTATTTTAGTAAGAAATTAATAGAACTAGTTTATTTTTAGTAAATGCTTAGTTGAATTAATAGAACTAGTTTATTTAGTTGAATTAATAGAACTAGTTTATTTAGTTGAATTAATAGAACTAGTAAGTGTTTAATGTTCCACCTATATATGACCATATGTTAGATATTAATGTCAAATATTAGATGAATTAGATATAAATTATATGTTAGATATATATTTAATTTAGTTATATGAGATTTCATTATCTAATTAACATTTTATTATATAGAACTAGCTACCTTATTTTTAGTAAGAAAATTAATAGAACTAGTTTAGTTGAATTAGTTGAATTAATTAGTTGAACTAGTTAGTTGAATTAGTTCAATTAATTAGGTATATTTTTCGTAAGTGCTTAGTTGAATTAGTTTAATTAATTAGTTGAACTAGTTGAATTAACAGAATTAGTTGAATTAATAGAACTAATAAGTGTTTAATGTTTCACCTATGAACATAGGAATGTCGTCTGACGACGAACACGATTTCATTATGTGCGAATACTGCGAAGACCAGCGCGGCATGTGCGGCAGAAATTTTCTATTTGATGATAGACACTTCAGCATCAAGCTGGATGAGAACTTCGAAGTGGATACAGTAAGTCACAATGATAAGTCTTTTTTCGTAATTAAGCATGACTTATGCTTCATTTTCTTCCACTTATAATTTTAATTTTTCACTATTCTACTAGCGTATCCCCTGCCATGCAAGAATTTTTGTCTTGGATATGATAGATTTCAGTCCTAACAAAACCGTGGAGGTAAAAAGAGTTTTCTTGAAGACCGAGCATGGTTATACCTTCAACGTCAAATTATAGAATGCAGACACATACACCTATTTTGAATGCAGAACTTGGCAAGCACTATGCAAGGCTTATGCATTTGAGCCTGATATGGTTATCACCTTTGATATTCGTCCGGAAGATGATATTGAAGGTAATAGAGACATCTGGGTCGATGTGCAGACGCCTCCAGTTCTACCATTATGTGAGTTTCTCAACCATATTTATGTCTTCGATATGAGATTATTTGAACCAGTTGAATAATTAATAGATCTCAATTTATATTGACAACTTACTTTCAATCAAGCAAACATGTCCGACGCTTGGTAGACAGGACCGTACACTGTCCCGGGGCTGAACTAAACTGCGAGGAGACAAGTCATTATGTTTCATGGCTTGAGGATCTTGATGCTGTCAAGACAAAAAAAAAATCCTGCACTTAGAAATGTTAGTACTTAAAACGTGCGACCAATAGTGTCCGTACTGAACTACGGTCGCATATATTTAGGAAAGATGGTAAGATTTCTACTATTTCTCGTCAGTGCATCTTTTGCATACATTATTTTTAAGCTAAACTTCATTACTAAGTATGTTACTATACGATGTTCTTCAACAGGGACTCCCGATGAATGTTGTGCCTGATTGGATCGAGACTAAAGGTACCATGAATATTGTTAGCTTACGGCCAAGATATCCTACAATGCACTTTAGTGCATTCAGGATTTCTAATAGCGAGGAATGCTTAATAGTAAAAGACTGGAGCAAAATTGTGAACGATCACAGAGAAGTACTAGGGGGCAGCAATCAGAAGCGCAACCCACGATTAGGAGACAGTTTCATCTGCATGCTCCAATATGATGAATCAGCAAAGCTATACATGTTCTATGCTATTTTACCTGAGAGAGCAGCAATAGTGATTAATTAGCTAGTTCATGCTCTTAGTACTTGTCCTCTCATGTCTGTGTTCTTCGTCTTGAACTTAATCTCAAAGAGTGATTTGCTTTTGTGGTGTTATGAACGCTTATAATATCATTACCATGTTGAACTCGATGATATCTTTGCTTCTGGTACAAGTGAATGTTTCTTCTTTAAGCTAGTGTTGGTGGTGATTAGATAGCGGTAATGACTATATGATGATTAAGTAGTGGTAATGAGACGACTATTATATGATGATTTTTAGCTGCTATGAAAACTGTTGTTGGTGATGATATATATGATGCAAGAGATTTTATATTAATATGATGATGATGATGATGAGTTATTATATCATTTATGAAAGAAACTGCATATTAGTTTCAACTGGATGAATTCTAGCTAAGTGATCAAGTATATGCCATATCCATATTTCCTCGATCACTTAATTAGGTGATCAAGTATATATAATATGGATATGCATGACATATACTTGATGACTTAGCTAGAATCCACATGCATCCAGTCAAACTAACCTGCGGTACATTCACCTAATGATTTAACAACTCATTATAATGTAAACCAATCACTAAATTAAATTGAAAACACAAAATTAAAGTAAAAATAAAAAATAAAATCAAAACACACTCAAACATTTAGTACCGGTTGGTGTTACCAACCGGTACTAATGTCCTACGCGCCCACGGAGCTGACTCGTGCCACGTGGTTGCCCTTTAGCACCGGTTCGTGCTAAACCGGTACTAAAGGGGGGGGGGGCTTTAGTGCCCACAATTTAGTGTCGGTTACCGAACGGCACTAAAGGGCCTTACGAACCGGTGCTATTGCCCGGTTCTGCACTAGTGAACCAGGATCATTTGAGGCTTTGAGCCCGACATTAAAAGAACACTTTCGATAATTGTACTCCTTTTAATCATGTAATAATCTTCCCCGTGTTTGTGCACCCATATAAACTACTTCTCCATCTTCACTCATGTATACCTTGGTATAAAATCCTCTCCGTAAATGTAGTGGCCGAAACACCCATTCTGCTACTATCATTTGAACATGCCATGTATCGGAAGGTAGGGGGAGCTAACTAGGGACGTCCGCTAACTAGAGGGATGGAGAAACAAGAGTAGGACAAAAAATAGTATATAAAGAACATTATTGAATAGGTGGCACCAAGAATGAATGAGAGATGTCTATAAAGAACACTATTGAATCGGAGGAAAAAGAAGACTGTTGCTAAGCTTAGATAACAACCATACGTGCTTTGAATTTGCACTCCTTCTCAAGTTGCCACTTTACAGGATATGTGACATACGGTAACATGCAATGCCAAGATAAACTTGTGGTTCGGGTGTTTCCCAAGGGATCATTAGCACCTCGAACAAGAAACAATCCAGGACAAACTCTCAGTACATTGCTTCCCCTCGATCAACTAGACACCTCCGGATTTCCTTGTCAAGATATATATGGCGATGAGATCACTAACCTGAGACCACTCCCGATGCGATGTCTCCTAGCAGTGGCGGAGCCAGAAACTAAATATAGAGAGGGCCAAAACATGTTATATAATGTTAGAGGGGGCCAAATCACCTAAACCTAGCTAATTTTGTCTGAAAAATGAAAGATTAGAAGTACATATAGATGTATTTGTGAGAGCATAGGGGGGGCCTTGGCCCCTGCCAGCACCCCCCTGCCTCCGCCACTGTCTCCTAGTGTGGTCTCTAATGACATGGTAGATATTTGGATACAATGCTGCATTGTATTTTAATGTTGTATCTAAAGGAACATTTGATTGCACAAACTTGCATCTATTATATATAAAAAGTGTTTGACGGGTTTATTAGTAAAAAGATAAATAAGTTAAAGATTACAACAATAACTAGAAACATCTGGTCGTTGATTTCGTGGACCCATAACTTAAAATACGCAATTGATGGATTAGATCTAAGAGCGCTCCATCTTGAAAAAACTGCAGCTATCTTTAGCCTGTGTGCGGCTCAATCCTAAAATATAAATTAATTAGGTGCAGTTCTGAGATTTTAAATATATAGCGTGACCTTACGTACATGCATAGGAGATAGGACTCTCTTTAGAAAAATATAAAATTTACAATACATGCATATAACTTTTCTAAAAACATAAAGCTACATGCATGCATGCATGCATGCATGCATGACGTGGGCATATTGCTTTCTACTCCCTCCGTTCCTAAATATTTGTTTTTTTAGACATTTCAAATCACTACTACATACGGATGTATATAGACATATTTTAGAGTGTAGATTCACTCATTTTGCTCCGTATGTAGTCACTTGTTGAAATGACTAGAAAGACAAGTATTTAGGAACGGGGGGAGTATATGCGTACATGCATACATGCTAATATGGATGCATAAAGAAAAAAATATGCATGCATTTCCGCTAGACAGGACCAGGACTAATACCTCTCAATATACTTCACGCATTCTTACTTATATATATGGACGCATGAAAATATTTGCAGTAACTCGATCGAGTCCTCTGGTCATGTTGTTATGCTATAGTTCCTCCGGATATATTCCCTATACAGCGCTTCAGTGTCTCTTCCACCAGTGTGGAGCGAAGCGACCAAACGAAGATCTAATTGGTAAATTTATCCACCATTGCAATATGATGGGAATATTCCGTCTTTGACTCTTACCCATTATTCAAGGCCACACATGTCATGCTATATCCATGGACGAATGGATCAATCATCCATGCATAGATTTATGTTAACACAATAGAGAAGTCAATTTTTCCTATATTTTCATGTCGAACGCAACATTTTGGAATTTAAGATAGGCACAACTTGTATATCTTACACATGTCTTACAAACATTTATCTAATTACAGATGCATGGATGTGCATGCGATTATATATACTCTACACGAGATACACCGTAAATGAAAAATGATCAGAAAGCTTAGAACGTAAAATAGAATGTAAATAAAAATAAAATTTCTCAAAAGTACACAATTTCTGTTGTGCCAAACATTCCCGAATAAGTACCTTTGTGGTGTGCCAAAAAATAGACAAAGAAAAATAAGGAAGTATATAAAAACTGAAAGGTGGGGACTAAGTAACTTGATAAGTACCTATTATATATTAAGAGTACATTAAAGGCTAACCAAAAAATTAAAAATGCTTTACAAAATCCCAACATCTAACCATTGATTTTTAAAGATAATTTCCATTAATAAATCCTGACCAACCTATTTCACAAACCCTATCCACCACCACACGCAGTACTGCGTAATGTGCCCAATCGAAAAAAAATGCCCCAAAACAAGCCATAGCACCAAGTGTAAAAGCATCACACCGATGTCTCTTCCATATCCCTCGCGGCAACCATTCATTGTCTCTATTGTTTTGGGGCAGCTTACCAGGGCAATGGGGCAACAGTGAGATTGATGGAGCCTCTCCACTGGCTGACCATGTGTCTTCACTGTCATACCATAGTTCTCTTCCCTCTGGTATCCCTTTGCTGTTGCCATCCTCTCTACATGTACACAGGAATCTAGCCGAGCTAACATTGGTTATGCTTAGTTCTTACTGCACGTCAAAGAATATAAAATGAAGCATGACAGTTTCAATGGATATGTATAATATTTAAATACACTCTAACTATCTTTACCTACTAATAAACCAGCGACCGCTTCTGATCGTACGTCGTCAGCAATTTTGCAGAAAAGCCCCTGAAGTTTTAAGAAATCAACCCGCAATCCTCAATATAAGTCGGCCGAGAGAGAAAGGAAAAAGAAATAGCCCAACCACCGCATGACGCTGCCTCCTCGATCCCATCTCGACCTCCAGCCCCACCCCGCCTCATCGCGCGCCGTCCTCCGCTGCCGCTCGCCGCCCGTCCCCGCAGCCGCCACCTCTTGCCCCGCCCCGCCCCGCGCCGCCTCACCGCGCGCCGCCGCCGCGCGTTGCCCGCCCCCGCCGCCGCAGCGTGCCGCCGGTCGCCCTCGCAGCCGCCCCGCTCGGCGCACCCACCTCGCTCGAGGTTGGGCGAGCGGGAAGTAGAGTTCGGGACGGCGGATCGGAATCCATCGACCGATTCTCTCTTTCTCTCCTCTCCCTTGGATTCCTGGAGGTGGTGGATCAATCTTGCCTTCGTGGTGGCGGCAGAACGAGCGCAGTGAGATCAGGTGGACTTGCTTCTGGTAATCTCAGTTTTGTTAGTAGCAAGTGGTCAATTTAGTGTTCATTGGCAACAAAAAGAAGTGAATGATATCATGCCATAGTTTAGTGTTGCTTCCTGGTCCTGGATAGATGATGTATTGTACTTCTGCATAAGCTAGGAAATCTACAAATTGATTATCTGTAAACTATTTGTCCATACTTCTCCAAGATCTGAACATATACCATCTTTGCTGATCGATTTTATTACTAACTAGCAGATTCCTCTTGGTGCTTGGGACATTTTCGGCTGGATTGATTTACTAGCTACATCCAAGCAGGCCACTGGATTGATTTCATGAGGCTTACTAGCTACGTCCCAATCAAGATAGCTGACTTACTAGCTACGTCCCAAGCAGGCCAATCCAATATGTTGATCAATTTGATTGTTCTGGCTGGAGGTCAGGAGTTCAGAAGGTGCGTCGTTCACACTAAATCGTACCCGGAGTTCTACAATTAGGTATGATTACAACTAGGAAGCTACCCTTCCTGGATAACTATTTTAGTACCTATTTTTATTTACTGATGAGAACTAAATAAATTGGCTACTGTCACGTTTCTCCCTTAAAAAAAGATTCTGGTAGATGTGCTTGACAATAATAATGGTAATACCTAAAGGAGTTCTCTTGCTCTAAGTTAGCCCCTATATATTCTTAGCTACCATGTACTTGCGTTACTGGTTTGTGTTAAGGATTCCCCTACTGTTGCCAAGGCATCTGCAGAATTTTGTTATAGTACTAGCGGAACAGAAAAAGAGATCGATGGCATTTTTGAGCAGTTGAAATTTCTAGTGGCAAAATTGAGTAGTGGGACATAACCGGTGGCATAACTGATAACCCCCCCCCCCCCCCAAAATCAACCGGCCATTAATTTACTGGACTCTATTTCAGTCTAATCAGTGGAGACTTAGAGAGTGGAAAAAATGTTTAAAAAACCTAATATAAAAATATGAAATATTTAGTTATTCTCTATATCCGAGAAAACAATAAAGAACTTTGTGTTAGGCAGTGCACTGCGGGAGTCTTTCCCATAGGTCCACCTTCTTTACCTTTCCGTTCTTTGAACTGGATCGGTTCTGATATTCTAACATTGTTGGAAAATCATTATCTTCTGTAAAGCCACATTTCATTTTATGATTTTTAGCAGAAGCTCACATCAAGGTCATGGTGTGGGGCTGCTGGGGAAGGGAATGTCCTTCTACTTAGTGAAGGTCGTTGTTGCGGAGGCTGATTTTACCTTCTTTCAAGTGTTCTATTCTATTTAGTGCAATTGGTTCGAGTTAAACTAGCATCCATCGTACAAATATTTGTGGGACATATTCAGTTAAATTTACCATGTTCTGTTCTGTTTTCATTACCCAGCGCTAAAATGTAGATGTTATGATGACCAATGACCATAAACTATACATGATTGGGCAAAGAATCACTCTGGTGACCCAGAGATAGATGAAGCTTTAAAGAAGGGAGAAGATGCTGGGCTTGCCTTGGTTAGCAGCAATTATCATTTCATTTTTGTGTTTATCAGCATAAGCTAATATCTGGAAGTAGGGCTTCTTTACTATGTACTCCTGCAATTTTTAATGTTCCTGGTGTCACTTTCCCCAGTACTCTTCTATAGCTATGTTTTGTGCTAAAAAGTGAAAAATTCAAACGTTTTGCAGTCACTACCAGCAAGTAATAGCACTGACTATTATTTTGAATAAAATATGAAATCAAGCTTTCAGCTGCATCTTTTAGCATCCTAGCACACTCATCAACTTCAGAGTTACCATTGGGGTCACTGAAAGTGCGTTATATCGACTAGAGGGGGGTGAATAGGCGATTTTTATGAAAGTCTTCAAAACGTGAAAGTTTCGAAGATAAATGATAAAAATAAACCTATTACCATGCAGCGGAAGGTAGACTACACTAGGCAAACCACAGTCAAGTATTCAATAAAGTGAAAGCACAATGACTAATAGCAGCAATGTAGTGAGGATCAGGTAGGAAGATATTATGAAGCCAAACAAAACACGCAGTCACTCAGAGAAGACAAAAGATAGTGCAATCATACAATGACTTCACAAGGACCAACAGTAAGTAAAGGGAAGGGAAGGATGAAACCAGTGACTCGTTGAAGACAATGATTTGTTGGACCAGTTCCAGTTGCTGTGACAACTGTACGTCTGGTTAGGGCGGCTAGGTATTTAAATCTTAGGACACCCAGTCCCGGACACCCAGTCCTGAACACGCAGCTCAGGACACCCAGTCCTCACCGTATTCTCCTTGAGCTAAGGTCACACAGACCTCGCCCAATCACTCTGGTAAGTCTTCAAGGTAGACTCCCAAACCTTCACAGACTTCGTTCACCGGCGATCCACAATGTCTCTTGGATGCTCAGAACGCAACGCCTAACTGGCTAGAGGATTCACAGTCCTCAAGTGTAATAAGTCTTCAGATCACACAGACAAGAAGACTTAAGTGATGCCTGACACTCTTAGGCTCTGGGTGGTTAGGGCTTTATCCTCGTAAGAAATTCTTTCTCAAAGGCTTCGAGGTGGGTTTCTCTCAAACGACAAAAGCCGTACTCTAACTCTGAGCAGCCAACTGTTTATGGTTGTAGGGGGTGGGCTATTTATAGCCACTAGGCAACCCGACCTGATTTGTCCGAAATGACCCTGGGTCACTAAGGAACTGACACGTGTTCCAACGGTCAGATTTCAAACTCACGCGACAGCTTTACTTGGGCTACAAGCAAAGCTGACTTGTCCGACTCTGGACAAGTTTCGCTCTCATAGTCTTCACTCGAAGACATAGGTTTTGGTTAAGCATCACTTCAGTCATTCTGACTGGTTCACTTGGACCCTACTTAATAGTACGATGGTTCCTATGACTCAACAAAGAAGAAACAGAACTACAAAAAGATCTAAGTCTTCGAGCTCCATAGGTTTCATGTGATGTCTTCTCTTGTCATAGTCTTCAATGAGAATATCTTCATATACCACCTTTGACATCAATGTCTTCATACATTTTTAGGGGTCATCTTTGGTAGAAAAACCGAATCAATGAGGGACTTCTATCTGTGTTATCCTGCAATTCTCACAAACACATCAGTCCCTCAACTAGGTTTGTCGTCAATACTCCAAAACCAATTAGGGGTGGCACTAGATGCACTTACAATCTCCCCCTTTTTGGTGATTGATGACAAACTAGTTGAAGTTTTCAATGGGGAATATAATATGTGAAATTGTAAAGGATAAGGAATTGTCTTCATAAGTTGCAAGGGCTCCCCCTGAAGATGTGCATATAAGTAATTTGCTTTTGGAATGCAAATGCACATGGCAGGTTGTGCTTGTGGAGATCCTCTTCAACTTATGATGACAATCCACTCTGCATGTGAAGGTATGTGAAGATAATGACATGCATAATGGAAAATGGACGTCTGCAAAATGATCTAAGTGCAGAATTTATCGTCGCACATGCGGAATTTATCATCGTATCACAAAGTAGCAAATAAGTAGCAGACGACCATCGAGTTTAAGTGTTACAACTCAAAGAACCAAATGTATCAAAACGAGATTTGTAAACACGAAGCAAAATATAAAGCACCCGCCCATATGGACCCGCTTGAAGACTATCAAACTCATATGCTTCTCCCCCTTTTGTCAGTAAGGACCAAAAAGGTTTGAAGACATAGAGCATCTACTCGTTCCCATGAAGAGTAGGTGAAGCAGCAGGGTCGTCAGTGGTGTTCTGTGGTGCAGAAGAACTTGGAGCAGTGTCGAAGCATGCTGAAGGAGGTGGCGGTGAAGTGGCATCGTCTTCATCCTCGATCACTCTGGCATTCACAGTTCCAGCAGAGGAAGAGAACTCGGAGTCTTTAAGAGATGGAGTTCGTCGCAGCACGGCCCTTCGAGGAGGTGTGGAGTCAAACTTGAAGCGTTCAGAGAAGCCATTCTCTTGAAGATCATCTTCAGAGCACATCAGCGTCAGCCCTTTCCATGTGCGTCGAGAGGTTTCATGGGCAACAAAAGCATTCTTGGTGGTAAGATTGCGAATGCGGTTGACATCCACCAAGAGGCTTTGCATTTGGCGCTTCAGCCAGTCATGATGCCTATCATGTTTCTGATGAAGAGCCACCAGAAGCTCTCGGTCATTAAGAACACGAGTGCGCTTCTTGGGTCGTTGGGCAATTCTGCTGTCGGTGGCTTCAGTAAGGACAAGATGTGGTGCACGTGTAGTTCCAGCCAAAGGATACACACGAGTGACTGCTTCAACTCCTTCAATGTTCTGAGAAAAACTTTGATGCTCCACATTCTGAAGACTTAGAGGTTCCTTGGCAGGCTCAGGATAAATGGCTTCAACAGACATATCCACATCAGGCAGAAAGATCTGATGATTGCGAGCAGATGGCTGATATGAGATAGCGGAGTGGAGTTTAATCAGCCGCATTATCCATGGAGCGTAGAACTTCAAGCCGAAAAGATCAGAGCCTGATGCAGCAAGTTGGCGGATGAAGAAGTCCTGTGCATTGAAGCATTTGCCATGAAGAATATAGAAGACCAAGGTCTTCATTGCACCTTCCAGCTTGGCATGTGGAGAGTGTCCTTTGATGGGCCAGAGAGTTCGCCTTATGATGTGATAAATAGTCCTTGGCAGATACTCAAGGTCTTCAACAAAGAACTCTTTGGGATATGCAACATCTTGGGGCAATGGCTTCATCATACTGAGCATCTGACTCATGTTGGGTTCGGGCTTCTGAAAGATGCTCTCCACAGCTTCACTGTGAATCTGATAGCCAATTTCGTAGAGATCGCCAGGAGTGGGTAGACTAGTGAGCTCAATGATGTCAAAGGCTTTGGCTTCATGATGAACGTTTCCTGTCATCCACTTCAGGACCCAAGTCTTCGGATCTCTGTTGTACCCGCGGATGTGAAGTGTGGCATAGAATTGAGCAGCAACTCTTCATTCCAATGCTCTTGGTCGGTGACGAACGGCAGCAATCCAACCTCTTTGAAGCAATCCAGAGCTTCTTCCAGACAGGGCAGACCAGCTATTGCTTCAATGTCAAGACGCTTGTGTGGGAAGATGCGACCTTGATTGTATAGAATGCAGGAGTAATAGCTTCGCTGCGGATAGCTCCAGAACGGATCAGATGATATTCTTTCCCTTGAGTAGGGGTTCCTGGAGCTATTGAAGAAAGTGTTGTCTGCTTTGAAGCCATTGACATAGGATCTAGGTGCTGATGCAGGACCTGAAAACCTGGGCAATCTTGGGATTGGCTTCTGTACCCGAGGCCTATGCTCAACATGATAGTCGAACTGAGGACCAGCAGTAGGCGCAGGAACAGAAGCAGTGGGATCAGTGGCTTCGCTGACTTCTGGTGCTTGGGTTGGTGAAGGCTCCACATTAGCTTCAGCCATGACAGCGTCAGTGGCTTCATTGGTGTTGGTGGTGGTAGCCTCAAGATTCTCGACCTCCACTTGACGAGCTGGAGGGTCGGTCACAGTCACGTTCTCCTCGAGAACAGCTTCTTGATGGGACGGGGGAGTAGCAGCTTTTGGGTTTTCTTCTTCATCGGCTGATGCAGCCGGAATATTTTCAGCAGCTTTAGCTTCAGACTCAGAGACTGGAGGCCTTGGTCCTTTGCGAAGCCTGCGTAACGCTGGCAACGCCTGTGGAATTGGAGTTGGCTGGGCCTCAAAGTCTTCTTCCTCTTGTGCTTGTGGGCAATCAGCCCATGATGCATCCTGAGCAATTGGCGTTAGAGGACGACCAATGCTGATGAGTTCGTTGTGCGTTAGCACAGGCGATGATACCTGTTGGTGCTCGAGCTGAGGAAGAACTGCATCATCTTCAACATGGTCATGGTGACCAATGTCTTCAGCAGCGATGGGATCAGCTGCTGGAAAGTCTTCAGCGTCATGAGCCTCTGTGAAAGCAAGCTCATGGACAGTCAGTTGACATTCTTGAGGTTCAGCGTCAGGGCGAACCATGGATATGGGTTCAACAATCAAGGGCTCTGTGGGAGCAGCCCGTTCCTTCTTGGTCTTCCGCTTCTTCTTGGAGGGAGCAGTGGCAGAGGCTTCAGGATGTTTCCTCTTTCTGGCTTCAACCTCAGCAGTCCTCGTTTTCTTCAGCTCTGAAGCGGTTGACCGGACCTTTGGCTTCGAGCCAGTCATGCTAGTTGGGAAGACAATGGGATCTTCTTCCTGCCTTGGTGCGTCGGGTTCGGCCATAGAGGGCTTCTTCTTCTTCTTTGCAGCCATCCTGGGGTCAATGCCAGGACGCCCAAGGGCCTTGCGCTTCTCAGCCTCATTGTATGCTTGCACACACTTGTCAGCCAAGCTCTTCATGCGCTCGCGAGAGCCTTGAGCTTCTTCACACTTCTTGAGAAAGGCTTCTTTAAGCTCGTGAAGCATGAGCTTGAAGTTCTTGACCTCTTGTACACTGAGATTGGCCATATGCTTCTTGAACTCTGCCTTTTCATAGTCAATCTTTTGCTTTAGTTCGACGATGTGC
Organism: Triticum aestivum; assembly: GCF_018294505.1. Classification (NCBI taxonomy): domain Eukaryota; kingdom Viridiplantae; phylum Streptophyta; class Magnoliopsida; order Poales; family Poaceae; genus Triticum; species Triticum aestivum. The sequence goes on from NC_057812.1 coordinate 43,183,858, forward strand.
TGAGCGAGAGCTAGCTCTGAAGCAATGGCGCCATGGAAGGCGACACTGAGACCAATGGGAATTTGCAGGTCTTCGAAGCCGAGGTTGGGCATTTCAAACCACTCATCAACGAAGTCGTGGATGATTGCCACGTCAAAGAGAGGCAAATTATTGAAGATTTCTGCTTCTTCTTTGCTCTTGATCAGCTTCTCAAGAGCGTCATCTGCAAGATCTTCATCACTGGATAGATCAATGGCATCATTGCGCAGAATAGCAGCAGCTACCAGTTCTTGGCCGGTATGTGGCAGAGGCATCTTGACCTTCTGGGGCTTGGAGATGTGTGACAAATCTTCAAACTGCACACTGTCTTCAGGAGGTGCAGTGGCCAATGGCTTCGCCCGTGAGATTTTTGATGCAGAGACATGCTTGGAAGCTTTTGGCTGCTTCAGTTTCTTTGGCTTCGGCGCTGCAGGCGCTTCATTTGAGTCAGCGTCATCTGCAGGCTCATTCACGGCAGTCCCTTGAACCACGATATGGGTTATGAGACCTTCAAGGTTGTAGAAGGGCCCAACAAGATTGGGTTCAGCTTCGCGAGTTCCATCGGCACGGGGAGCAGAGGGACCAAGGTTGAAGTCTAAACCCAAAGACTTCTTGTTCTGCTTCACTGAGTTCTTGGCAAACTGGAAGTTGCGCTTGAACAGATTGTCGTCATGGCACCATAGTAGTGACGATGGGTGTGCATCTGCAGGCTGTGGCCCACGGACCATGCAGGGATAGAAGCCTTGTTCAATGGCTTCTTCTCTAGACCTGGGTTGAAGATTCTTGTATAGGATGTCTCTCCACGGTCCCTTGATGGCATTTTTCTCAGCATATTCTTGGGTCACAAACCGGTATTTGAACCATTGTTCTGCCCAATATGTTCGAATCCACTGGATTCGTGTCTTGCACTGATTATAATCCTCTTTAGGATTTATCTTGTAAAGTTCTGAGAGGTCATCAGGTAGATCTCTTGATGTTCCGCCACGACGCTGTCTGCCTCCCTTCCTTGCAGATTTCTCTGAAGCCATGAACCTTAATCTGAAAAGCTTCAATATGTTCAGAGGCTTCAAAGGTTTTCGCTTGCTGGACAAACAGGAACTGGCTTCGGGAGAATTTATGTGATGCTGTAAGAATTCTGCAAATGAACGCAGACTATGAGAACCAAGCGATTCTCCCACGGACATGTACCTGTGACAGCATTAAGGTGCGAGGGAAGGGGAAGAGGTCATATGCATTCTCAGAAGATTTTGAAGATAAATCAGTTTAGAAGACATTGACCTCATCGTGCGAAGACATTCACTCATAGATAAGGAGTTGGTTCCAGATTTGTACGAATCCAGAGATCAGTACAAGTGAAGAATCTAACTACTTTGTGAAGCATAAGTGAATATACTAGGCATGTTATGAGATGCAGTATGAAAGAGATCCAACTTGTGTGAATAGAAACTGCTTGTGGTAGAAAGTGACAAAGCTATAGGATCAAAGGGGCCGTAAAAAGGAAGTTTTATTTACCACACGAAGAACTGCTAGACGGAGTGGAAGAGGAGGCCGAGCAGTTCGATCTTCCGTGCCCTAACTTGGCGACGGAGGACACCTACGGCGACGGCGGAGAAGATGATGTCCGCGGTCGGCGTGAAGACGGTGTCGGAGAGGTTGCGGCAGCGAAGCGCTTCGTCGCCAGCGTCGTCAAGGGCTAGCGGTGGCGCTAGGGTTCGTGCGAGAGTGGAAGAAGAGATAATGACTGCGGTGAGGCGTGTATTTATAGGTACAGGGGCGGCTCAGTGTTATTACACAAGTGCCCCTGGCGATTCACATCTGAGGAACACGTGGCCATCATGCAGCATGTCGGAGGTTGTTCCACGTACCCACGCACGCCTGGATTGTCGGGTGGTCGTTCCCACTTCTCCAGGTTTCAGGTGAAGGAATGAGCATTGAAAACGGACTTAATGTTTGTCTCTGTATCTTCTGCTGACAAGGACGCAGAGAAGACATTCGACAGTTTCAATAGAATGCATATGACTTGGAGAGATAGAGTTTGAGATAGAAAGCATATAGAGGTTAGGGTCCGATCACATTCACTTAGTTCAAAAGACTCAACACGAAGACATAGCTATAAGTGAATGTTGTAGAGGACAGAACACTAGTATATATATATATATATTCAACATAGTGAAGATAATCATGAAGACATGTTGAAATTGAAGCCAAACCAAATGTGAGGACATAGCAAATGTAACGACATGAGTGAAACACTTCAAACAGAACCTTTGGTGGCGGCGTTACCCACCGTATAGGAAGTATTAGACCCAGACACGGCGCACAATTATCGTGGCGCTCCGAAGGCAAATTCCATATTGATATATTCACACTTAGAATGTATGTCTTCATTGATTGAGGATATACTTTACTTTGTGTGTTGCACATCTAAGTCATCAATATGCATAAGTGTTAGGATGTGTGCCTAATCACAGGACATTTTAGGATTCCAAGATATTTAGCTCACACCGTAACTTGCAAAACCTCTTCTCATCCAAGGGCTTGGTGAAGATATCTGCCAATTGTTCTTCAGTGTTGACGTGTATGATATCAATGTCTTCCTTCACAACATGATCTCTGAGAAAGTGATGTCGAATTTCAATGTGCTTTGTCTTCGAGTGCTGAACTGGGTTGTTGGCAATCTTGATGGCGCTTTCGTTGTTGCAGTAGAGTGGCACTTGCTTCAGATGAATGCCATAGTCCTTGAGTGTTTGCTTCATCCACAGAAGCTGAGCGCAGCAAGATCCAGCAGCAATGTATTCAGATTCAGCAATTGAGAGAGATACACAGTTCTGCTTCCTTGAAGACCAACATACAAGTGATCGTCCCATAAAATGACATGTGCCTGATGTAGACTTGTGATCCACCTTGTCACCAGCATAATCAGCATCCGAGAATCCAACCAGATCAAACTCTGAGCCCATAATCCTAGAGTTGGGGTGTGAGCCAAATATCGAAGAATTCGCTTCACAGCTAAGTGATGCGACTCCTTTGGTGCCGCTTGGAATCGAGCACACATGCAAACAGTAAGCATAATATCTGGCCTAGATGCACATAGATAAAGTAAAGAACCAATCATGGAGCGGTATACCTTTTGATCGAACTCTTTACCATTGTCGTCGGGACCCAGATGATGTTTGGTTGGCATTGGCGTCGTGAAGCCTTTGCAGTCTTGCATACCGAACTTCTTCAGGCAATCTTTGAGATACTTCTCTTGAGATATGAAGATGCTGTTGCGTTGCTGTCATATTTGAAGACCGAGGAAGAACTTCAGCTCTCCCATCATGGACATCTGATATTGCTCTTGCATCATATATCCAAACTCTTCACTGTACTTCTGATTGGTGCAGTCGAAGATGACGTCATCCACATATATTTGGCACACAAATAGTTCACCATCATATGTCTTTGTGAAGAGAGTGGGGTCGAGGGAACCAGGTATGAATCCTTTGCTCTTCAGGAAGTATTTGAGTGTGTCATACCAAGCCCGAGGGGCTTGTTTGAGGCCATACAGTGCCTTGTTGAGCTTGTATACCATGTCAGGATGTTTTGGATCTTCAAAGCCAGGCGGTTGTGCAACATACACTTCTTCTTCAATCTTGCCATTAAGAAAAGCGCTCTTCACATCCATTTGATATAGAAGTATGTTATGATGATTTGCATAGGCCAGCAGTATGCATATGGCTTCAAGTCGAGCCACATGAGCAAATGTTTCATCGAAGTCAATGCCTTCCACTTGAGTATATCCTTGAGCAACGAGACGAGCTTTGTTTCTGACAACTTGACCATGCTCATCTTGCTTGTTGCGGTATATCCATTTGGTGCCTATTATATTGTGCTTCCGAGGATCAGGACGCTTAACCAGTTCCCATACATTATTCAGCTCAAACTGTTGAAGCTCTTCTTGCATAGCTTGAATCCATTCAGGTTCCATGAAGGCTTCTTCAACTTTCTTGGGTTCTGTTATTGAGACGAATGCAAAGTGCCCACAAAAATTTGCTAGCTGAGTTGCCCTTGAACGAGTGAGCGGACAAGTTGCATTGATGCTATCAATTATTCTCTCAATCTGCACTTCATTGGCAACACAAGGATGTACAGGGTGAGGATTTTGCTCTTGCTGATCATTGTCGTTGTTAGAGGGATTGTCTTCAGGTTGATCAGGTGCGGAGATGATAAGTTCCTCTTCAGGTTGAGCTTCAGAGGGTATGATTTCTCCAGTTCCCATTAGTTTGATCGATTCACTGGATGGAACTTCATCTAGCACATTTGGCAGGTGCTCTCTCTGTGAACCGTTAGTCTCATCGAACCGCACATCCACTGTTTCAACCACTTTATAATGAAAGAGATTGAAAACTCTGTAGGAGTGCGAATCCTTTCCATATCCAAGCATAAAACCCTCATGTGCTTTTGGTGTAAATTTTGAAGTGTGATGTGGATCCTTGATCCAGCACCTGGCGCCAAATACTCTGAAGTAACTGACATTTGGCTTCTTGCCAGTAAGGAGCTCATAAGATGTCTTGTTCAGAAGCTTGTGAAGATAAACACGATTGATTGTATGGCATGCAGTATCAATGGCTTCAGGCCAGAATTTTCTTGGAGTCTTGTATTCATCTAGCATCGTTCGGGCCATCTCAATGAGTGTTCTGTTCTTGCGTTCAACGACGCCATTCTGCTGTGGCATGTACAGAGCTGAGAATTCATGTGTGATGCCCAAAGTATCAAGATATGTATCAAGGCCAGTGTTCTTGAATTCAGTGCCATTATCACTTCTGATGTGCTTTATCTTGGCGCCATAGTTGTTAATTGCTCGATTTGCGAAGCGTCTGAAGACATCCTGCAGTTTAGTCTTGTAGAGGATTATGTGCACCCAAGTATATCTAGAATAATCATCAACAATGACAAAGCCATAGAGACAAGCAGTAGTAGTAAGAGTTGAGTAATGAGTGGGACCGAAAAGATCCACGTGGAGCAGTTCGAAGGGTCGAGTGGTTGTCATGATTGTCTTCGAGGGATGTTTGGCCCTCGTCATCTTTCCTGCTTCACAGGCACCGCATAAGTGATCTTTCTTGAACTTGACACCCTCGATGCCTATGACATGCTTCTTCTTTGCAAGGGTGTGGAGGTTCCTCATGCCAGCATGCCCTAGCCTCCGATGCCAGAGCCAGCATTCTGAAGCTTTTGCTAGAATACATACGGCAAGCTGTGGTCCTGCTGAGAAATCTACCACGTACAAATCATCTTTCCGATACCCTTCAAACACTAGAGACTTGTCAGATTCCATTAGAATAAGGCAACGATATTTTCCAAACATTACGATCATGTTCAAATCGCAAAGCATTGAGACAGACATTAAGTTGAAGCCAAGGGATTCAACAACCATGACTTTATCCATGTGTTGATCCTTTGAGATTGCAACTCTACCTAGGCCCAATACCTTACTTTTACCAGTGTTAGCAAATGTGATGTGACTCTTGTCGGATGGACGTAAGGTTGAGTCCATAAGAAGGCTTCTTTTGCCAGTCATGTGATTGGTACACCCAATATCAATAATCCATTCTAAAGACGCTGGTGTCGTACCCTACAGTGCAGTTAGTGGGATAGGCTTCACGAAGAGAATTGTGAAGCAAAAACATTTGACGAACCAGTGGGTTATGAAAGCTTAGATCCAGATTAGGACTAATAGGGAGAGTAGCAAGCGATTCAGGAATGAAGTACATAGTAAGACCATTCAGGCATTTGATCTTGCGCCCTACAAGATGTTTAAGGTCCCCAGCAATAGCGTCAGACGATTTTGGTTTTCTGCTGGAGACCTTTCCCTGCAAAAGAGAGTTAAGCTTTCTTAGCCACCCACATCTTCAAGGGTGGCTTAGAAGCAATAAGTCTAAGTGCAGCGTCAGAGAACTTTGCCTTTGGAGCCCTAGCAAAAAGTCTTGCAGGCGGACAATAGTACTCATAAGAATAAGCAGAATAGTTCTTGGTCTTATGAACATGGCGGTTCGTTGAACCGCGCTCATATTCATAGGCCTGAGTATGGTTTCCCTGCAAAAACATTTGCGTTAGCGCGACTCAGGTGAGTCCTCTGTCTGTATGAAGCCTTTGGGCCGTATGAAGCCTGTGGTCTGGGGTTTGTCTTCTTCACCTGTGGTGTCATGATGACATTCACAGGAGGATTTTTCCAAACACCTTTTAGGCACCCAGATCTTCCTCATAGGCGGTCCATTCCTGCAGTTAGTACCAATATACCCGACAAACACTTCACCATTCTGCTTCTCAAACAGTTTATAGTTTGCATCAAAGGATTCATCAATGACAATGGGATTAGCACAAGTGAAGCCAGATAGATTGGATGGATCTGCTGAAGGTTCCTTTTCAGCAACCCATGTGGTTTTGGGGTACTGCTCAGGTTTCCAGTAAGAGCCATCAGCATTCATTTTCCTTACGAACCCAACACCCTCTTTCCTCGGGTTTCGGTTCAGGATCTGCCTTTTGAGGACATCACATAGTGTCTGATGCCCTTTAAGACTTTTGTACATCCGTGTTTCAAGCAATGTCTTCAACCTAGCATTCTCATCAGCAATAGCAGTGGTATCCTCAGCAGAGGGGTTAGTTCCCACATCAACAGTTGAAGATATTGCAACAGTAGCAGCAGTAGAACATTCAGCAACAGAAGTAGCATTATCACGCTCAATGCATTTAAGACATGGTGTCATGGTTCTAAGGCTGACAGTAGAGTGGGGGGTAGGTATGGAGAGGCAAGGTCCTAGCTATGGAGAGGTTGTAAACACAAGGGATGTACGAGTTCAGGCCCTTCTCGGAAGAAGTAATAGCCCTACGTCTCGGAGCCCGGAGGCGGTCGAGTGGATTATGAGTATATGAGTTACAAGGTCCGAACCCCGAACCTGTGGAGGGGGGTGGCTTATATAGAGTGCGCCAGGACCCCAGCCAGCCCACGTAGGAGAGGGTTTAAGGTGAGTTAAGTCTGGGGCGTTACGGGTAACGCCCCACATAAAGTGTCTTACTATCATAAAGCCTACTTAATTACAGGCCGTTGCAGTGCAGAGTGCCTCTTGACCTCCTGGTGGTCGAGTGAGTCTTCGTGGTCGAGTCCTTCAAGTCAGTCGAGTGGAAGGCGACCTCTTCTAAGGGTGTCCTTGGGTAAGGTACTTAGATCAGGTCCATGACCCCACCCTAGGTACATGACCCCATCATTAGCCCCCGAATGGATTGAGGCTTCGAGTGAGGAAGGAGTTGATGTCGTTTCCGATTAACCTTTGCACTCTGGTCGTGCGTTGTTCTGGACCAAAGAATCTCTTCGTCGACAGTGAGAACTTGTCTTCAGTCGACTCGATCCATTCTCTTCTTGCGTCGAGTGATCTTTCGGGCTTCGACGATCTCCGAGCGACGGATCGCGGGAAACCCCGTGTCTGACAGACTGATCTGCTGTTCGCGGATTCCGCGGGATGCGAAATTTGGGGACGCGCGCGAAGTGGAGCGGACCGCGGCGTTCGGATGGGACGGGACATAGACACCTCGATCTCCGCGCCGCTTTCTTCACCATGTATCCCGTCTGCATAACTGTTCCTGGATATGATTAGATCGACCGGGCCCACCTGTCATCCACTCGGAAGGGACCTTATAAATGCGCCCGGCGAGGATTTCTGTACTGTGCCTCAGCATTCTCTCTCTCTCTCTGCTCCCTTCATCCCCGTCCAGCGCGCTCGCTCTCGCCCCCGCACAACTTCCCCACGCGCATCTCGCCGGCAACCATGGCCAAGGAGAAGACGGCGGCGCTGGAACGTGCGAAGAAGGCGTCGGCGTCGGAGAAGGCGAAGGGGAGATCTACCAGCCGCGGCGGGTCTTCGTCCAGATCCCGCCTGCCGAAGGGCTGGGTCCAAGGAGACTGGATCCAGTCGACCATCACAGAAAAAGACCTCCTCGACATGGCCAACGAGGGCTTAATCCCTCATGGAGCTGCGAGGCTTCCGGGGAAGGAGTGGCAGCCCCAGCCAGAAGAGGGTGAGTGTGTGCTCTTGGCCACCCATGTTGATCGTGGATTTTCTTTGCCGCCGAGTATTTTCTTCCGTGGCTTCTTGAACTTCTTTGGAGCGCAGCTCCACCACTTTACCCCAAATTCTATCGCCTATCTTGCCGCATTCGTGTCCATGTGTGAGGGTTTCCTAGGCTGTCGACCGCACTGGGGTTTGTTCAAGCATATATTCACGTGTCGCTCTCAGACCGTGAAGAAGGCGAGCCCAGGTGATGAGAGAACCCGAGTCGTCCAAATGTGTGGGGGTCTGGGGATCCAGGTGAGGAATAAGAGCACCTTCCCGCCCATGACCTTTCCCGAGTCAGTCAGAGGCTGGCAGTCGACCTAGTTCTACTGCCAGGACCAGTCGACGCCGGGGCAGTCGAGTGGACTCCCTCAGTTTACCATGGACCGAGTGAACAAGCCCTCCTCCCTGAAGTTGATTCCGGAGGAGAAAGCTGACGTGAAGATGTTGATGGAGCGCGTGGTGCAGTTGGTTCGGGAGGGAGTGACGGGCATGGACCTCCTGGAGGTCTTCCTTAGGCGTCGCATCCAGCCCCTTCAGTTCCGGAGCCACTGCATGTGGTTGTACTGTGGGACTGAAGACGAGACTCGAGTCCATCCAGAAGCAGTCGACGATGTCACTCTGGAAAGATGGATGGTAGCCGTTACCGGAAACAAGGACAACCCACGCGGAGCCAGAAGGATTCCTCCACTCGACCACAACAGCGATCCAAACAAGGTATGTTAGCTCTGCTCTCCACTGTGTTCTTGTCGCATTCATTTCTGTTTATCCTGCCGACTGGTCGACTGATCCTTGTCTTGATATCTGCTAGGCTCTCACCGAGCTGTACTCGATGCCCAATGGGGCACAAGCTCCGACTGAGGAGGGTGAGGCGAGTGGGGGCGAGAGCCAGGAAGAGGAGGAATGGGACTCGGACGTTGCAGAGGATGATGACGATGATGATGATGATGACGGTGATGAAGATGACGTTGAGGACGAGGAAGAAGAGGAGGACGAGGTCGTACCACCGCGCTCAGAAAGGCGGTCGAAGCTTGTCCACGACCCTTCGACTGAACGTGGCAAGGGGGTTGCGACCGTTGTTCAGTCGACCAAGCGCCCTCGGACCACCTCTCCGGTGCCGACTGAAAAGGCGCCGAAGCAGCCCAGGGCGGCCTCGTCGAAGCCGATCAAGCTCCTGCCGAAGATGAAGGTGTCCATCCCCACCATATCAGGGTAATCGTGCTGCTTAAGTCTTCTTATTTTGTGTGAACTTTGTCTCTGGTCGACGCTGAAGTTAGTCGACTGATCCTTTGGAGTTGCAGTGCTGCTACTTCTGAAACCTCAGCCCGGGCTAATGACCATGAGATGGAGGACGCAGCAACTTCGAAACCAGGTACTGTATTCTTAACGCCGTTCTTAGTCGACTGACTCGCGATCTCTGATCCTGATTCTTCTCCGTAGCTCCACCCAATGCTGTTATCAATCTCCCTGATGATGATGAGGATGAAGAACCACTGAAGCGCAGGAGGAGTAGGAAAGCGTCCGCCAGTAAGGTGCCCCAGGATGTGACGGCTCCTGAGATTCTGATTGCGGAGGAAGAGAACACCACTCGACACACGGTGTCCTTCGCAGATCCATTGACGAGTGCTCAGCAGCCCTCCCTCTTCACGACGCACCACGTCCCAGAGGACCAAGCTGGCGCGGCGAAGGAAGCGATACGCCAGGCGGGAATCATGATGGAGCAGTTGAAGACCATCCGGGATGCGAGCCAGGAAGCTTATGACGCCAGTTCTGCCCTCCAAAGCAATGTTCAGGTCAGTCGACCACCGTTTGTTCTGTTGGATATGCTACCAAAGACTTTTCCTTTCCGGAATTTATAGTAGTCACCCACTGGGTGTGTCGATTAAACTCCGTGTTAGCGGGGGCACGCTGAGTGCACCCGCTGGGTGTAGTCCCCAAGGCTAAGGTCGACTGCTGGCAGTCGGCCTTAGGCTTTATGATGTCAGTCTTTCTGTCAGTCGACTATGTCGACTGGATTTCACAAACCGGTGGGGGCACCCTGAGTGCACCCACTGGGTGTAGTCCCCGAGACTGTGGTCGACTGCTTGCAGTTGATTACAGTCTTAAAGAATACCTCTCTCTTTTTTTTGAGGTCAACTGGTCGACTTTGTCTTCAACAGAATTAGTGGGGGCACGCTGAGTGCACCCACTGGGTGTAGTCCCCGAGACTACGGTCGAATCCTTGTATTTGGTTGTAGTCTTAGAAACATGTGTTTTTTCCTTTTTCACTCGGAAGTGAATTATATTTGACATTTAGTCGATTGGTTCTTCGCAGAACTCCTGTGATCTTGTGGCTCGCTACTCTGAGCTGGAAAACAAGCACACTCAACTCGAGCTGAGCTTGAAGCTGGTTCAGGAGAAGCTGACGAAGGCAAAGGAGGAGACCGAAGGTATGTTTGGTGAGACCTTGACGACTGCTTTTCCCCTTGCTTGTTTCAAAACCTGACCTTGCTGTAGCTTGCAGGTAAGGTAAGGGAGGCCCAACAGAAGAAAGACCTCGAACTAGCTGAGAAGATCAAGCTTGCTGACGAGAAGTTAGCTTCAGTCACCAAGCTTGAACAAGACACTACCAATCTGAAAGCTGCTCTTGGGATCGCCAACAAGGAGGTCAGTCGACTAAAAACTGATAAAGCTGCCCTGACCGACCAAGTCAGCAAATTGACTGGGAAGAAAACTGATCTGGAGGCCTTCCTGAGTGGTCTTGCCAAGAAGCTGTTTCTTATGCTTGAAGGTAAACCTCTATGCTTGGCAAACATTTCCAATTGTGGTTTTTCCATTCGACCATCCCCTTGACTTAGTGATCATCCTTGCAGAATTTTGTCAAAACTTTGAAGAAGAAACTAGTCGGCTGGAGCCAAACCTCGACCCCGTCAATTCTCCGGTGAACGAGAAGTTGCCATGGATGTTTTCCGACTGGAGTCTCGTGTTGCAGCTGTCGTGGACTATCTCGCAAGGCTGAAGGCCGCCACATCTCGCATCGACTCGACGCTCTGGCCTGAGGAGACACTTCAGAATGACCTTGAGTCGCTGATGGCCCGCTTGAACACGATCCCTGGTCGAGTGCAGGAATGGAAGAAGTCCTCGGCTCGGTGTGGTGCAGATGTTGCTCTGTGTCTGGCCCGAGTCCACTGTAAAGATGCGCGAGAAGAGAAGCTGGCGGCTCTTCGGGTGGCCAACACCAAGAAACACGACTTCAGGTCCTTTATGGAAACTTTCCTTGCAGCTGCCACTTGGATCGCCGACGGAATCGACCTTGATGAATTCGTTGCACCTTCCAGCCCTCCACAGGAGGGGTAAAAAACTTCTTCTGGCTCGACGCTTTAAATTTGCCTCGGTATGCCGAGTGGAATTGTAACCGATAAACCTTAACAGGCTTAACGCCTGAGCACTTTCGGTTCCTTTAGATATCGATTCAAACTTGAATTTGGTGCTTGAATACGATTGCCTTTGGCCCGAAATGCCTTTTGTAGGTTCAAAGCAAGGCGCCTTTACTGCAATCGACTTATTCTTTAGTCCACTTAGGCGAGCACTGGGCTGCGGCTAAGCCTCCGAGTGGAAGCCCGGCTTACCACTCGGTAGGATTTCTATAACTTAGGCGAGCACTGGGCTGCAGCTAAGCCCCCGAGTGAGAGGTTTACTCTTCACTCGGTAGGATTTTGATAACTTAGGCTAGCACTAGGCTGCAGCTAAGCCTCCGAGTGGGAGGGTTGCTCTTCACTCGGTAGGATTTTTATAACTTAGGCGAGTGCTTGGACTGCAGCTAAGCCTCCGAGTGAGAGGGTCGCTTTTCACTCGGTAGGATTTTTGTAACTTAGGCGAGCACAGGGCTGCAGCTAAGCCTCCGAGTGAGAGGGTTGCTCTTCACTCGGTAGGATTTTTATAACTTAGGCGAGTGCTTGGACTGCAGCTAAGCCTCCGAGTGAGAGGATTGCTCTTCACTCGGTAGGATTTTTATAACTTAGGCGAGTGCTTGGACTGCAGCTAAGCCTCCGAGTGAGAGGGTCGCTCTTCACTCGGTAGGATTTTTGTAACTTAGGCGAGTGCTTGGACTGCAGCTAAGCCTCCGAGTGAGAGGGTTGCTCTTCACTCGGTAGGATTTTTGTAACTTAGGCGAGTGCTTGGACTGCAGCTAAGCCCCCGAGTGAGAGGGTTGCTCTCCACTCGGTAGGATTTTTGTAACTTAGGCGAGTGCTTGGACTGCAGCTAAGCCTCCGAGTGAGAGGGTTGCTCTTCACTCGGTAGGATTTTTGTAACTTAGGTGAGTGCTTGGACTGCAGCTAAGCCCCCGAGTGGGAGGGTTGCTCTCCACTCGGTAGGATTTTTGTAACTTAGGCGAGCACAGGACTGCAGCTAAGCCCCCGAGTGAAAGTCTGGCTTACCACTCGGTAGGATTTTGATAACTTAGGCGAGCACAGGGCTGCAGCTAAGCCCCCGAGTGAAAGTCTGGCTTACCACTCGGTAGGATTTTGATAACTTAGGCGAGCACAGGGCTGCAGCTAAGCCCCCGAGTGAAAGTCTGGCTTACCACTCGGTAGGATTTTGATAACTTAGGCGAAACGGATTCGCAGCTAAGCCTCCGAGTGGGAGTCTGGCTCACCACTCGGTAGGATTTTTACAAACTTAGGCGAAACGGATTCGCGGCTAAGTCACCCACTGAGGGGGAATTTTATTGGACAAAAATAAAAAGTGACAGAAATCATGGAGGAACTATGACACTATTATTTTGAGGTCCATGAACTACAGAAGTACTTTATTGCAACTCATCCGAGTGATAAAACTTAAGTATAAAATGGGCGGAGTAGCTCCGCGTTCCAAGCTCGGGGCTCGTCGATATTATGCTCGACGTTGTAAAGACGGTACGCCCCGTTGTGGAGAACCTTGGTGACGATGAAGGGGCCTTCCCAAGAAGGAGCAAGCTTGTGAGGTTTGTGCTGATCCACTCGGAGAACTAAATCTCCTTCCTGGAAGGCTCGACCTCTCACATTTCTGGCGTGGAAACGACGCAAATCTTGTTGGTAGATGGTCGACCGGATCAGAGCCATCTCCCTTTCTTCCTCTAAAAGGTCGACTGCGTCCTGCCGCGCTTGTTCAGCCTCTGCTTCATTGTAGATTTCAACTCGAGGAGCATTGTGGAGAAGATCACTCGGCAAGACTGCTTCAGCTCCGTAGACCAAGAAGAATGGAGTTCTTCCGGTCGACCGATTAGGTGTGGTCCGCAGCCCCCAAAGCACTGAGGGAAGTTCGTCGACCCAAGCTCCAGCCGCGTGTTTGAGATCACGCATCAGTCGAGGCTTCAATCCCTTAAGAATCAGTCCGTTAGCTCGCTCTGCTTGTCCATTCGACTGCGGATGGGCGACTAAAGCGTAGTCGACCCGTGTGCCTTGGGAGTTGCAGAAATCTCTGAATTCCTCTGAGTCAAAGTTCGACCCATTATCTGTAATGATGCTGTGCAGGACTCCATATCTGAATATTAGTTCCCTAATGAAGCTAACAGCAGTACCGGTGTCAAGGCTCTTGATTGGTTTAGCCTCGATCCACTTGGTGAACTTGTCGACTGCCACCAGTACATGCGTGAAGCCACTTCGTCCTGTTCTCAAAGGACCGACCATGTCCAGTCCCCATACTGCGAAAGGCCAGACGAGTGGGATGGTCTTCAGGGCCGACGCAGGCTTGTGCGACATATTCGAGTAGAACTGACATCCCTCGCACTTATCCACTATCTCTTTTGCCATCTCATTCGCCTTTGGCCAGTAAAATCCGGCTCGGTATGCTTTGGCCACGATGGTCCGAGAGGACGCATGATGACCACAGGTTCCCGAGTGGATATCATTGAGGATGAGTCGACCTTCTTCTGGTGTTATGCACTTCTGACCGACTCCAGTCGCGCTTTCTCTGTATAATTGTCCTTTGATTATGGTAAAGGCCTTAGATCGTCGGACGATCTGTCGAGCCTCTTCCTCATCCTCCGGAAGCTCTTTTCTCAGGATATACGCGACATATGGAACTGTCCAGTCGGGAATGACCACCAAGAACTCCATGATCCAGTCGACCACCGTTGAGACTTCAACTTCAGTCGGATCTGTGGCACTCTTGGGCTGTGGAGTTTCTTCGGTGAAAGGATCTTCTTTGACTGACGGAGTGTGTATATGCTCCAAGAACACACCACTCGGAATGGCTTCTCTCTTGGAACCTATCTTTGCTAGATCATCAGCTGCTTGATTTTTCAGTCGGGGTATATGATGGAGCTCCAACCCCTCGAACTTCTTTTCCAGCTTCCTCACTGCACTGCAGTATCCAGTCATGGCTGGGCTTCTCACGTCCCACTCTTTCATCACCTGGTTGACCACTAAATCCGAGTCGCCATAGACCATCAGGCGACGGACGCCGAGTGAAATGGCCATGCGCAACCCATATAAGAGGGCCTCATATTCTGCCTCATTGTTGGAGGAATCAAAGTGAATCTGGAGCACATATCTGAGCTTATCTCCTCTGGGGGAAACCAGGACAACCCCAGCACCGGAACCATTCAACATCTTAGAGCCATCAAAGAACATGGTCCAATGCTCTGAGTGAACTTCAGTCGGCTGCTGTTGTTCAATCCACTCGGCGAGGAAATCTGCTATTGCCTGGGACTTAATGGCTTTCTTTGCCTCAAACTTGATATCAAGGGGAAGAAGTTCAATCGCCCATTTGGCCACCCGACCAGTTGCATCTCTGTTGTGCAAAATCTCTGATAGTGGAGCGTCGCTGACGACTGTGATGGAATGATCAGAAAAATAATGAGCAACCTTCTTTGTGGTCATGTATATTCCATACACAAGCTTCTGATAATGAGGATATCTCTGCTTGGATGGAGTCAAGACTTCAGACAAATAATACACTGGGCGCTGAACTTTGAGAGCTTTTCCTTCTTCTTCCCGCTCGACCGTAAGCACAGTACTGACGACTTGTCATGTGGCTGCGATATAGAGCAACAGAGGCTCTTTGCTGATTGGAGCAGCAAGCACCGGCTGGGTGGAGAGCAGAGCTTTTAGCTCGGCAAACGCTGCATCAGCTTCTGGAGTCCACTCGAACTTGTCTGTCTTCTTCATCAGTCGGTAAAGAGGCAATGCCTTTTCACCGAGTCGTGAGATGAATCGACTTAATGCGGCCAAGCATCCAGTAAGCTTCTGGACATCGTGCACTCGCACAGGGCGTTTCATTCGGAGAATAGTGCCAATCTTCTCTGGGTTAGCGTCGATTCCCCGTTCGGAAACGAGAAAACCGAGTAACTTGCCACCAGGAACTCCAAATGTGCACTTTGATGGATTGAGCTTGACATCATATCTTCTGAGGTTGGCAAATGTTTCGGCGAGACCAGCGAGCAGGTCTGAACCTTTTCGTGACTTGACAACAATATCATCCATATATGCTTCCACATTCCGACTGATTTGAGTGAGTAGACACTTCTGAATCATTCGCATAAATGTGGCTCCGGCATTCTTGAGGCCGAATGGCATGGTGATATAGCAGAAGCACCCGAATGGAGTGATGAAAGCTGTTTTTACCTCGTCGGGTCCGTACAGACGGATCTGGTGGTACCCGGAGTAGGCATCTAAAAAAGATAGCCTCTCGCATCCCGTAGTCGAGTCAACAATTTGATCTATGCGAGGGAGAGGAAAATGATCTTTCGGGCAGGCCCGGTTGATGTGCTTGAAATCAATGCACATTCGGAGCGACTTGTCCTTCTTAGGAACCATGACGACATTAGCGAGCCACTCGGAGTGGTATATCTCTCGGATAAATCCTGCCGCCAACAGTCGAGCCACTTCTTCACCAATGGCTTTTCTCTTCTGGACGGCGGACCGCCGAAGATGCTCTTTGACTGGTTTTGCAGACGAGTCGACTCTTAGGCGATGCTCAGCCAGTCCCCTGGGAACACCTGGCATGTCAGCGAGCTTCCATGCAAAAATGTCCCAGTTCTCACGGAGGAACTGGATGAGCGCTTCTTCCTATTTTGGGTCGAGTGTTGTGGAGATGCGGGTCGGAGCTGCATCGGGGTCGGTCGGGTGAATGTGAACAGGCTTCGTCTCACCGGACGACTGAAATGCAGATTCTGTGGCGGGTTTCTTTGATCGCAGCAAGTCACTCGGATCTGCGTTTTGCTTGTATTCCTCGAACTCGACCGTTGTCACCTGGGAATCGGCAATCTTTGAGCCCTTCTGAAAGCACTCTTCTGCCTTTTTCCTATCACCGGTGACAGTGATCACTCCTTTGGGGCCGGGCATCTTCAATTTGAGGTACACGTAACATGGTCGAGCCATGAACCGTGCGTAAGCTGGTCTCCCCAAAATGTCATGATATGCACTCTGAAAATCCACGACCTCAAACGTCAACTTTTCTTTGCGAAAATGTTTCGAATCACCAAACACCACGTCCAAAGCTATTTGGCCGAGTGACTCGGCTTTCTTCCCTGGTATAACTCCATGAAAGCTCATGTTACTAGTGCTCAGTCGGGACATCGGAATGCCCATTCCTTTCAGTGTGTCTGCATACAACAAATTCAGCCCGCTTCCACCATCCATCAGCACCTTTGTCAGTCGAGTGCCTTCGACAACTGGATCGACCACCAAAGCTTGCCTCCCAGGGGTGGCAATATGAGTCGGGTGATCAGATTGGTCGAATGTGATGGGTATTTGAGACCATTTCAGATAATTTGCTTTTGCTGGGGCAACCATGTTCACCTCTCGGTTAATGACTTTCAGTCGACTCCTGCTTTCCACTTCTGCAAAGATCATCAGAGTGGAGTTGATATGCGGATATCCTTCCTCACTGTCCTCCTTGTCTTCGGCCTTGTCGGACTCCTTCTCCTTGTCCTTAGACTGTTTTCCCTGAAACTGCTGGATCAGGAGTCGACATTGGCGAGTGGTGTGCTTCGGGTAGATGATATTCCCCTCTTCGTCTTTCTTCGTGTGGATGTGACATGGCATATCCATTACGTCGTTCCCTTCTTTATCCTTTACCTTCTTGGGGTTCCAGGATCCTTTTGGTTTCCCCTTAAACTTTCCCTGAGTCACAGCCAGAGCCTCTCCAGGAGCTGCCGGTTCAGCCTTCCGCTTCTGTTTCCGACTGGTGTTTCCTTTTTCCGACTGACTCGGCTTGTGCTTGCCGCTTCGGAGTCGGTCTTCTTCTTCGCCGTTGGCGTACTTGGTAGCAATCTCCATCATCTGACTCAAGGTCATGTCACCGGTTCGACCAAACTTCAAACTCAGTTCTCTGTTCTTGACGCCATCTTTGAAGGCGCAGACTGCCTGATGATCAGACACATTCTCCACAGTGTGGTGCAAAGTGATCCACCTCTGAATATACTCTCTGAGAGTCTCATTAGCCTTCTGCACGCAGACTTGCAACTCTGTCAATCCAGCTGGTCGCTTGCAAGTTCCTTCAAACGTTCTGATGAACACTCGGGACAGATCTTCCCAAGTGTAAATGCTGCTAGGAGGTAATTGAGTCAACCATGCCCTGGCAGAACCTTCCAGCATGAGGGGCAAATGCTTCATGGCCACCTCGTCGTTCCCACCACCAATCTGAACTGCCACTCGGTAGTCTTCAAGCCAAGTTTCAGGCTTAGACTCACCAGTGAACTTGCTGACTCCTGTTGCCAACCTGAAATTGGGAGGGATAACTGCGGCTCTGCTAGCTCTGCTGAAACATTCAGGACCAGAAACATGCACTCGACTGCTTGTGGGTGCATCTCTGTCGAGTCCGCCCCGATGGGCTCTGTTCCGGTCGACCAAACCTTGCACGATAATGGATCGCGCGTCGAAGCCTGGTTCTCTGGGGTCGACTGGAACCCTTCGCCCTGTACTATACTGACGCCTGTCATCTTGCTGCCGAGGAGCGTAAGACCCACCCCTCGGAGGAGAATTGGGCACTCGACGCCTATCATCTCGGTCGAGTCGGTCACCATATTGATCTCGCCGATTCTCGCGCCCCTCACGCCGCGGAGGCGATCTGGGGCTGTGAGCCGACTGAACCGTATTCGCAGTGACGGATCGACTGTGAATTCTGTTGCGCGACTGAGACACGGCTGAATTCTGATCTCCTGCTGCCCGGAGCAGATCCCTGATCTGCAGCAAACCTCTGCCCGCTTCCGACTGCGAAGGCTGGATGGACTCTGCTATACGGGTCGCAGCTGCTAAATTCTGAATTGGGGTTCGATATACCTGAGTCGGCGGGAAGAGTTGACGTCGACTGGTGTCGGGAACTCGTTGCCACGCGCGCTCGTCGAGTGCTCGCTGAAGATTCTCCAGTCGAGTGCGTTCGGCCAAATTGGCCAGACGTGCCTCCTCCAAGGCACGAGCCTCGGGGGTTTCTCCTGCGATGGGAGTACGCAGGGCATCCACGTTCCTGCGGCGAAGTTCCTCTCTTTGCAGAGAGTCGAGTGGCTCGGGCTGGTACTCTTCGTGGCCTCGTGCGGGGTCGCCTCCGTCGCCTGCTCCACCATCACGGGCGAAGCCAGGGGGACTGCGGGGCCCATCGACCATCAAGATTTCCGCCGCTGGATCACTGCTACCGCACTCGGATGCAGTCTCTACGGAGCCAGTCGACAGATCGAACAAGCCGTAGAGAGATTCGTCGGGCTCGATTGCCGCAACTTGGGTGGTGGCCGATTGGCGAGCCACCGCATGCCTCACCCATCGCTGAAGTCTCGACCGGCCCGAGCGCTTGCGCTGGCGGGAGACCGGGAGGGTGGACGATGGAGGAGCCGACCGATACTGGGTCGACGGTTGCCGCAGCAGAACGCCGCGGACACATGCGCGAAAATGCGTCGCACCGCGGACGGGGAGCGCATCAACGTCGAATGGAGCCTCATGGAGCCACGCGGAGTCGTCGGCGATGAAGGTGAGAGTGCCGAGACGGATCTCCTGACCCCCGACCAAAACTCCAGCAGACACCATGATGAAAGTACTCGGAAGAATCGCAACTTCTCCACAAAAATCGCTAAAACACCTGCCCCATGGTGGGCGCCAACTGTCGTGGTTCTAAGCCTGACAGTAGAGTGGGGGGTAGGTATGGAGAGGCAAGGTCCTAGCTATGGAGAGGTTGTAAACACAAGGGATGTACGAGTTCAGGCCCTTCTCGGAAGAAGTAATAGCCCTACGTCTCGGAGCCCGGAGGCGGTCGAGTGGATTATGAGTATATGAGTTACAAGGTCCGAACCCCGAACCTGTGGAGGGGGGTGGCTTATATAGAGTGTGCCAGGACCCCAGCCAGCCCACGTAGGAGAGGGTTTAAGGTGAGTTAAGTCTGGGGCGTTACTGGTAACGCCCCACATAAAGTGTCTTTACTATCATAAAGCCTACTTAATTACAGGCCGTTGCAGTGCAGAGTGCCTCTTGACCTCCTGGTGGTCGAGTGAGTCTTCGTGGTCGAGTCCTTCAAGTCAGTCGAGTGGAAGGCGACCTCTTCTAAGGGTGTCCTTGGGTAAGGTACTTAGATCAGGTCCATGACCCTACCCTAGGTACATGACCCCATCACATGGTGGTTCAAATCCTTCCTGAGCGGAACTGATCTGTTCGGCGCGAAGTGACTCGTTTTCCTTTTGAAGATCTGCATGAGCCGCTCTCAATTTCTTAAGATCTTTCTTCCTTTGAAGATAATCATAGGAAAGCTTTTCATGAGATGTTGAGAGCGTTTCATGACGACTTTCAAGTTCCTCATACTTAACGTGAAGATTTTTTATGTCTTCAATTAAGGACTCAGATCGAGTCATTTCAGCGCCTAACAGATCATCGCTTTTGTCTAACAGTTTTTGAATATGTTCCATAGCTTTCTGTTGTTCAGTTGCAATTTTAGCAAGTGTTTTGTAGCTGGGTTTTGAACCACAATCAGAGTCATCTTCACTAGATGTTTGATATTGAGTAGCGCGTGTATTTACTTTGGCACAGCGTGCCATGAAGCAGTAGGTAGGAGCGGAGTAGTCCTTGTCATTTGCATCGGTTTCAGTGATGAAGTCATTGTCTTCAGTGTTGAAGATGGACTTGGCAACGTATGCTGTAGCCAGACTAGCAACGCCAGAATCGGACTCCTCCTCAGACTCCACCTCTGCCTCCTCAGAAGCGGACTCCTCCTCTGAATCCATTTCCTTGCCAACAAACGCACGTGCCTTGCTAGATGAGCTCTTCTTGTGTGATAAAGACTTTGAGGAAGACTTGGAAGAAGACTTTGAGTATTTTTTCTTCTTCTTGTCATCAGAGTCATATTCCTTGCTCTTCTTCTTCTTTTTGTTCTCATTGTCCCACTGCGGACACTCAGAAATGAAGTGGCCAGGTTTCTTGCACTTGTGACATGTTTTCTTCTTGTAGTCATGAGCAGAAGCTTCATCATTCCTTGAGCTTGATCATGAAGACTTTCTGAAACCTTTCTTCTTGGTGAATTTTTGGAACTTCTTCACAAGCATAGCAAGTTACCTTCCAATGTCTTCAGGATCATCAGAACTGCTGTCAGATTCTTCTTCAGATGAGGAGACAGCTTTTGCCTTCAAGGCACGAGTTCTCCCATAGTTTGGATCGTAGATATCTCTTTTCTCAGAAAGCTGAAACTCATGTGTGTTGAGCCTCTCAAGTATGTCAGACGGATCGAGTGTCTTGAAATCAGGACGTTCTTGAATCATCAAGGCTAGGGTGTCAAACGAACTGTCAAGTGATCTCAGTAGTGTCTTGACGACTTCATGCTTGGTGATCTCAGTAGCGCCGAGGGCTTGAAGCTCATTTGTGATGTCAGTGAGTCGATCAAACATGAGCTGGACATTCTCATTGTCATTTCGCTTGAAGCGGTTGAAGAGGTTGCGAAGGACACTGATTCTCTGATCTCTCTGAGTTGAGACGCCTTCGTTGACATTGGAGAGCTAGTCCCAGACTAGCTTAGATGTTTCCAAAGCACTCACGCGGCCATACTGTCCTTTGGTCAGATGACCACAGATGATATTCTTGGCAGTAGAGTCTAGTTGAATGAACTTCTTGACGTCAGCAGCAGAAACACCTTCTCCAGCCTTGGGAACGCCATTCTTGACGACATACCATAGGTCGACGTCAATGTCTTCAAGATGCATGCACATCTTATTCTTCCAGTAGGGATATTCAGTTCCATCGAAGACGGGGCACGCAGCGGAGACTTTAATTATCCCTGCAGTCGACATAGCTAAAACTCCAGGTGGTTAAACCGAATCACACAGAACAAGGGAGTACCTTGCTCTGATACCAATTGAAAGTGCGTTATATCGACTAGAGGGGGGTGAATAGGCGATTTTTATGAAAGTCTTCAAAACGTGAAAGTTTCGAAGACAAATGATAGAAATAAACCTATTACTATGTAGCGGAAGGTAGACTACACTAGGCAAACCATGGTCAAGTATTCAATGAAGTGAAAGCACAATGACTAATAGCAGCAATGTAGTGAGAATCAGGTAGGAAGATATTATGAAGCCAAACAGAACACGCACTCACTCAGTGAAGACAAAAGATAGTGCAATCATACAATGACTTCACAGGGACCAACAGTAAGTAAAGGGAAGGGAAGGATGAAACCAGTGACTCGTTGAAGACAATGATTTGTTGGACCAGTTCCAGTTGCTGTGACAACTGTACGTCTGGTTAGGGTGGCTAGGTATTTAAACCTTAGGACACCCAGTCCCGGACACCCAGTCCCGAACACGCAGCTCAGGACACCCAGTCCTCACCGTATTCCCCTTGAGCTAAGGTCACACAGACCTCGCCCAATCACTCTGGTAAGTCTTCAAGTTAGACTCCCAAACCTTCACAGACTTCGTCCACCGGCGATCCACAATGTCTCTTGGATGCTCAGAACGCGATGCCTAACCGGCTGGAGGATTCACAGTCCTCAAGTGTAATAAGTCTTCAGATCACACAGACAAGAAGACTTAAGTGATGCCTGACACTCTTAGGCTCTAGGTGGTTAGGGCTTTATCCTCGCAAGGAATTCTCTCTCAAAGGCTTCGAGGTGGGTTGCTCTCAAACGACAAAAGTCGTACTCTAACTCTGAGTAGCCAACAGTTTATGGTTGTAGGGGGTGGGCTATTCATAGCCACTAGGCAACCCGACCTGATTTGTCCGAAATGACCCTGGGTCACTGTCAGGACCCCGACTCAATGCCACATCGATCTAGCATGTAACACCTCATATCACTTTGCGGCCTCACGCACGGTATTCCCACGGGTGTCGCCTTACCTTTGCCCGGGACCGTTTGCGCCTTTTGGCACACGTATATGACAGTGTCGCTAGCATCCATATGATAAGGAGCCCGGGCTGACATGGCTAGTCGTAAACCCAAAGTGGCACAGACTTACAGGGACAGGCATCCATGACCCAGCATCGAACGTGTCGGTCATCAGCGAGTGAATCCAGGCTGTAGCACTGGGCTAGCAGGACTCCGGTGAACCGGGCTGTAGTGGGCAAACAGGACTCCGGTATTCATCGCATGACATTTCCCCGAAGGGACAGACACAGGAACGAAGAAGGACACATGCCGGTCAGCCTAAGTGTTCCGGAGCAGTAGCAAGCTACCATGGCTCGATGGAAACACTAGGAGACATTTCCCGGTAAGAGAGGCTACTAAGGATAAACAACTAGATAGTCAGATCCCACACATACCAAGCATTTCAATAACATACACACAATATGCTCGATATGTGCAAACACAACATGGCATCACAACATGACTCTACGACTCAAGTAATTTATTCAATAGGCTCCGAGGAGCGAGATATTACAAACATGAGTCTCATGACCCAACATTCAGAGCATACAAATCAAAGCACAAGCGGAAGCTATCATGTCTGAGTACAGACATCTATAAATGAAAAAGGCTTGAAAGCCTGACTATCTAGCAGATCCTGCCGAGGCACAAGATCGTAGCTGAGGTAACAAGCTAAACGTCGAAGTCCACGCGGAACTACTAGCGAGACCGAAGTCTCTCTGCAAAACATAAAATAGGCAAACGTGAGTACAAATGTACCCAGCAAGACTTACATCAGAACTAACTACATATGCATCATTATCAACAAAGGGATGGTGGGGGTTTAACTGCAGCAAGCCAGCTTTGACTCGGTGGCTATCCTGAACTACGACTGCAAGTAACTCTTTTGAGGTGGCGCACACGAGTCCACACATTCACCATATCAATACACCACTATGGATCCGCTCTCGTCTCCCTACGAGAACGCCATCCATAGCACTCACGCTTATCTTGCGCATTTTAGAGTATCCACTTTCACTTGTCTATGAACTGATATAAGCAACCCAGAAGTCCTTTTCCGCGGACACGGCTATTCGAATAGATGATGTTAACCCTGCAGGGGTGTACTTCTTCACACACGCTCTCACCACTTACCGCCGTTTACACGACATGTACTCGGCAACCTTCAAGCGGAAGCCCAACGTGGGTGTCGGCCACGGCCTGCCTAAACACTCAAGTCTCTAGTCCAGGTTTATCGCCTATTCGGGTTCCATCCATGAGGAGATCCGGCCGGAGTTTCGCTCACAGCCCCAAACGATGTGAACAGGGTTCCCGAGACACCAAACGGGCGCCCGGTACACCGTGCCACGTGCCTACCGCATCACAGCCCACCCCTACGGTCAGCGCTGCGCACGGCCTCCAGCATACTACAAACACCAGAAACTACTTGCAACTCCTGGACAGAGGACAAGGGTGATTAAGAAGCCGAGAGGGTCCATTGGTTTCGGGCCCAATGCGTGGTAGTAGCTGAATCATGGATCACAAACACAGAACTCAGTTCCTGAGGACGGCTGCAATGAGACAACCCACCATGTACTCCTACATGGCCTCTCACCGCTACCTTTACCAAATCGTATTCACACACTTAGCTCACACACAGTAGGACATGTTCATACACCTCTGATTCATCCCGGATGAATCAGACCTGACACAACTCTAAGCAATAGCAGGCATGACAAACAAACATGAATGAGTAGGCACAACAGGGCTCAAACAACTCCTACTCCTGCTAGTGGGTTTCATCTATTTACTGTGGAATGACAGGTCATGCAAAGGATAAAGGGGTTCAGCTACCGCAGCAAGTAACAGTTGAATCGTTGTTGTCTTAATGCAGTAAAAGAGAGCAGGGCGAGAGAGTAGGATTGTATTGGAATGAACAAGGGGGTTTTGCTTGCCTGGCACTTCTGAAGATAACATTGAGTCTTCATCAGTGTCAATGATCACAACGTCGGAACAACGCCTACCGAGGGGGAACAACACCGGCAAACACAGAAGAAGCACGATCAATGCAATGCACAATAAGATGCATGCTCATGACATGGCAATATGAATGTGTTTTGGGCTAATGCATCTAGCAACAAGTTAAATGGGGTTGGTTTGAATACAAGATTCAAATTCAAACTCCATATGTGAGAGTTTAAATGACATTTATTTGATTTGTGCTAAACAGCAGCTATAAGTTGTTCTAACATGCATGAAAATGGTACAGATGGATTCCTTGAATTTTTCTGATAATTTTTCATATATAAATTATTTAATTTGGAGTTACGGTTGAATTTCTATGATTTATTGAAGTTTAGGGCATTTTCTGAAATTTCCTGAATATTAATAATTCCAGTAATTCATTAATGCGTCAGCCTGACGTCAGTGTGACGTCAGCAGGTCAACAGGGGCTGGTCCGGGTCAAACCTGACGTTCGGGACCCACATGTCAGCTGCACAGTGATTTAACAGAGTTTAATTAACTTAACTAAATTGTTAGCCGGGTTAATTAAACGGTAGGGCCCACCAGTCAGTGGCCCTAGGCCTGGGTTAGCGGGGGTGGTTAGGCCCTAATGACCGGCCACGTCGGATTCGCCGGCGGTTGGACGACGGCGACGACCCAGAGCGGCGGTGGCTCGCCGGAGTTGCGCCAGAGACGACAGATCGACGCGCCAAGGGCACCAGGAGGTAGCCCGTGCCCGTGCGCATCTAGGGGAACCAACGGGAGGTGCGAGGGTGGCCGGGGTTCGCCGGAGTGGAGCCCGAGGCGGCGGCCGGAGCTCGGGGGTTCGCGGGACCGGCGCTGCGGTGCACGGGAGGACGAGTGGTTAGGTGCTTTGGGTTCCTAAGGTTGCGGTGAGCACGCCGGTGGGCTCGGGAGCGAGCTGCGATGGCTGTGGCCACGGCCACGCCATGGCCGGCGGCGAGGAGCAATCGGCTCTGGTGAAAAGGGCGGCTAGAGTACGGGAACGAGCGCGAGGAGGAGGGGGAATGGAAGAGTAGCTCACAGCGGATTTGGTGGAGGCAACGGCGAGGCCGGGGAGGGGCTGGAGCTCGCGAATCCTTGAAAGTTCGCCGGCGGCCGAAGGTTGGGGGCGAGCTTGAGGGCGACGCTGCAGGGCTTCCGGAGGGCCGTGGATCGGTGGGGAGGAAGAGGGGTCGGGGCGGAGCTTCCTGGGGCGTCGGTGAGGCGTGGGGTGGCCGGTGGCCACGGTGGTTCTCGTCGGCGGCGGCGGGCGCGTTCGGTGAGGAGAACAGAGGAGGGGGAGAGTGTTCCGGGGAGAGAGAGGAGAGGGGCACGGGGAGAGTAGGAGAGGGTCGAGGGGGCCGCGTGGCGTCACCGGGGCGTCGAGGAGGAGCCAAGCAGGCTGGGAGGGAGGAGGTGGCCGGGGCGCGTGGCCGTGCGCGCCGGGCGCGTGCCCGTCCTCCTGGCAGGGAGGAAGACGACAGGGGAGGGGTGGAGATGGGCTGGGCCGGAAGTGTTGGGCCGTCCAGGTGGGCTTCGGTGAGCGCCAGGTAAGTCCAGGTAAGTTTCTGTTCTTTTATTGTTTTTCTGTTTCTGTTTTATACTTTGCCACTGTTTTTTTCAAATTAAAACAAATCCAAAACAGTGCCAGATATCCTCTGAATAATTTATGTTGCTAGATGGACTTTTCCAACAGCACATAAAGCATTTCAGAGTTATTTGAAAATATATCCCATATATTATGAATATAATTCCAAATTCAAATACAATAATGATTTAAATTCAGTGCTCAAAATATTCCTCAAAATTTTGGTTATATTTTGGTTTGGTGCAAAACCCTTGCCAAAATATAACCAACATTATTTAAGGCCATTTTGGAAACATTGAATGCATTTTCCAGGGTTCTTTGCCCCTCTTTTATTTAAGTTTTTGAGGCTTCCAAAATTCCTCAGTTCAAGTTTCAAAAATTTAAACATGATGCACACATGGAAGCAAACATAGGTCAGGCCAGGACTAGGGATGTGACAGTCACTAAGGAAGTTACACGTGTTCCAACGGTCAGATTTCAAACTCACGCGGCAGTTTACTTGGGCTACAAGCAAAGCTGACTTGTCCGACTCTAGACAAGTTTCGCTCTCATAGTCTTCACTCGAAGACATAGGTTTTGGTTAAGCATCACTTCAGTCATTCTGACTGGTTCACTTGGACCCCACTTAACAGTACGGTGGTTCCTATGACTCAACAAAGAAGAAACAGAACTACAAAAGATCTAAGTCTTCGAGCTCCATAGGTTTCATGCGATGTCTTCTCTTGTCATAGTCTTCAATGAGAATATCTTCATATACCACCTTTGACATCAATGTCTTCATACATTTTTAGGGGTCATCTCTGGTAGAAAAACCGAATCAATGAGGGACTTCTACCTGTGTTATCCTGCAATTCTCACAAACACATTAGTCCCTCAACTAGGTTTGTAGTCAATACTCCAAAACCAATTAGGGGTGGCACTAGATGCACTTACAGTCACTTTTCTCAAGAAATCTGGAAAGAAGCAAGGATTCTCAAGTAAGATAAGTCTGCTTACAAAAATTTGCCTACTGGAAAGTAGATAGAGGCTCATGAAGTAAGAAGACATGCCTACATATTATACATAGCAGGCTTCTGACTTCTCTGATTCTGCAAGCCTTGAGGCTGTGAAACATCTATGCTAGGTTGCCACACTTCTGCCACCTTCATTTGATGAGGTACATTCAGATTCGGTTTGTTTATTACTTTATGCATGCTTCTCTTCTCATTACAGTGCTGGGCAATTTGATGAGAAATTATCTTCTCTTTGATGGTCCAGGTTCAGCGTTCACTGCTATGAAAGAAGAAGGTAGATATTTTCCTTGTGGAATTGCCAGTAGAATGGCAGTGAGAACAAGTAAAAATCTGCAACAGGTAATACATTATTTTGAAGCTACATGGAAAGCAAAGTAAGCACATGGATCCCTCATTTGAGAGTGGGGGTTAAACTTCTCTGGACTTCTCCCTTAATTCTTACTGCAGTCTTTTTATTCACATTTCCTATTGTGTTGTTGGTGACAATGAGGAATTGTTATCCACTTGAGAAAATAAAGATTAAATCGATGATGCTCTCAAAAGTAAAATGACTTTCTGAGCTGAATAGAGACATTGTGAGCATCAATATAGAACTTATAAACCTTTTTCCTTGTTTGTTATAATGATATTTTCATTTTCCTGTGTATATTAAACTTGAGAATATTTTTCTGCATTACTTCAACCGTTACTTTTGATGTGTTTGCAGTATGACTATGGTTCCCACTCAAAGTAGAGGATGAACAAACTTTTTTGAAGTAGGAGTCAAAAACTAAAAATCCATCTATTCCTAGAATGGAGCTGGTTGGAGTTGAGCCTACAATTGAGCAGGTAGTTCGGTGGCACCGACATCCAGCTGAAAGTTTATAGGAGGGTTAGTAAAGCAAATTTGTTCATGAGGAAATATGCCAGCAAAACATTGAGTCAGAGTGCAAGTCAAATGCTCTTAACAGTTTTTTTGATCGCTTTTCTTTAATTACAATTCTTATTATTTTTAGTTGGCATTGATGTACAAAAGAAAATCCTGACCCTTTTTTGTCCTCTCATCGACCATTGTATTTTTGAATCATATCAGTCTATGTAAAAGAATTCAGTACCTTATGTTTTGTATATTTGGAAATGTCTAAAGGCGTGGTGTTATATAATAACTGTATGATATGCTTTGTATGCCTTTCCGTGTAGCCTTAGTATGGTCATCATTTTCTCTTTCATGTCCTTCATCTTAAATTAAAAAATATGAACCATTGCATTATGCTAAAGTTTATCATTATTATTTAATTTATTTATAGGCAATAGTTCTTCTAGAAAAAAAATGTAAATTTTGTGTAACAAGCTAAAATAGAATCTTCTTTGTTGCAATTGGGAACATGCCACATGACTATTGAGCTGGAATTATTTGCAAATTCTATTAGCTGACAATGTTGATGTGTATCTTTGACACCATTCATTTGAACCACCAAATAATAGAAGTTGTTTGATTGGTAAAATATTTTTTAGGTTTCTAACCACACGCTTATTTATTTTGTATTCACTGTAACGCATGGTCTTTTGTGCTATAACATAATGTCAAACCACTAAAATTTATATGCCCCGTTGCAATGCACGGGTCATGTGCTAGTATATACCAAAATGAAAAAAATTGCAGTAAAAAATCATTAAATTACAATTAATACAGCAACTAGGCACATCAATAGCAAATTTCCTTTTGCAGGAACGATAGCAAATTTACCTATTCCTACATGAAAAGAATGAGAACTATTAAATTATTATCTACAAAATAAAAAATCAACATCACAAAAAGGAAGAAAAATAAAATAATATAATGTACATGACACGACTGATCATAAAAAGTTAGTACGGTATGCATAATTAGTAGGTAAGAAAGTATTATATTTGCAATTTCATAAAAAAAAATCAACCATACCTAAGAGAAAACTATGTTCGCAAAAGTATTATATTTACAATTTCATAAAAAAAATCAATTTTTTAGACAGATCAAATAATATGTTCTCATCATTGAACTTTATAAAATTCTAGCCCGCACATCGAGTGGGCCACTTTGCTAGTTCTTCAAATGGAAATCAGAGGGAAACCCTTGCATAAAAAAGGAGCATTCATTCAACTGATTACACTAGTATTTCGACCTAGTTCGTGTTTCTTCACACGCACAACCATCTAAACTTTGTGGCATGCTATATTGAGTCGTATATGGAAAAAAATATAAACATGATTGGATCACTAGGTGTGACAGGATCCGTCAGGGGTAGGCCAATTCCAAGGATTTGACCCAACAATCCCTGATATAGCTTGATCTCTCTTTGAAGGAACACACGGCTGCGCCGACATCGTTACGCCCATCTGACTAAACATCACAAAGCCACCTATCACCACTGCATCACAACTCGAGGTGATTGTCGCGTAGTTTGAGAAGAGGGCAACTGATACCTATGTAGGGGTCCCATCCGCAACCATCCCCTTAAGAATGCACTACTTTGGGATCTAGAGAGAGAAATTGGAGATAGCGCGCAGGGGCGCTAGCAGAGAATGGGGCGGCCATATCTTGACCGCTGCAGGAAAAAAGGTCTAGGCCCAGTTCTTTTGGGCGATTCTTCCAGAATCGCCCCTCTCCCCAGCTTCTCCCAGAATCGCCACTTCATTTTTTTTACAATCCTACCTAGTTAAGGTCTAATTAGCTAGGATTGTAAAAAAAGTATGGAGTGACGATTCTGGGAGAAGCTGGGGAGGGGGCGATTCTGGGAGTATCACCCAAAAGAACTGGCCCCTAGTGAAGATACTATTGGGGCCTGTGGGGGTGGATCTGACGATTCCTGTCGAGGAGATTTTGGGGCAGTGGTAAAGGGCATAGATAAGAAATTAAGTTGATGCATCGACTAAGAGGAGAGGTGATATCGAGGGGAGGTCATGCTAGCTCATCGCGATACTAGGAAGAGGTCGACCATCAAGAATGAGGTGAGGCGGGAGGAGAGGTGGCGACAACCATACATTGGAGATTGAGAAGAGAAGGAGCAGGAGGGAGAAGTGAAAAGGAGTTGGTAGGCATGGGGCTCGAGGACGGGGGAGGTTTGGTAGTTCTGTTTTACTGCTTGGGTTGTCCACACAACGTTTTTGCACATATAAAACTGAAGAAAACCCCATCTTGTTTTCTGGACCCATGCTAGCCACACAAGTTGTTCACTCATGAACCTATGGTAAACGTGTCAAATGAACTAGCAGCCAATCAAATGCCAACAGCCAAAATTGTACTAATGTAAATAAATTGGATGACACGAAAAGGGTAGCACACACAATTGTCGTCAAATGGTGGATATTCTAGTATCATAAAATAGTAATGTTTGTTGGACAAGATTCAATGCAAATTGTACTCCTTTTACTCATCCAACAACTTTCCCCTTTTACTCATATATGCTACTTATCCATCTTCTCTCGGGTATACCTATGTATATAAAACCCTCTCCATAAATGTACTGGAGGGAGCACCCATTTCTGCTGCTACTTTTGAATAGGCCATACTCCCTCCGTCCTTCAAAGAGTGTACTTCCAACTTTCTTGGAAAGTCAAACTTTTTAATGTTTAACTGTATTTATACAATAATACACAAATATTTATGCCGTCAAATTAGTAGCATTCGATTCATGATATAATATATTTTCATCATATATCTATTTGGTTTCACAAATATTGATATATTTTTGCACAAACTCGGTCAAACTTTCAAATAGTTTGACTCTCCAACAAAGTTGGAAGTACACTCTTTCACGGACGGAGGGAGTAGATGAGAATGTTCGGGGAGATACCTAGAGGGATGGAGAGACAAGAGTAGCACAAACATGTCTGTAAAAAACATTACTGAATATGGGGCATCGAGAATGAGAGGATGGGTGGAAAAGATTATGGAACGTCGTGTTCTTATGGTAGCCCCATAGAAAGTTGTTCTTCATCACAATGCTAGAATAGACTACATCCTCTCAATCATTTTATCAGTAAGGTTACCATCAGTATCCTTCCAACTCCATCATGGCCATCTACACCACTAGAAGTACCGATGGTCTTGATCAATCACTACCAGAAAATTGGCTACTTCTCTGTATTTTTTTCTTGAGAAATACCAGTGTGTGTTTTCTAGTAGCGTTTGTTGAAACAAGAGAAGCCTACTAGTGACTTAACTATAGCTACTAGGCCCTTGCCTTGATCTTGCAGAACTGTACTAGAGTTGTGTACAAGGTGGACTTGCGGTTTGTTTTCTTGGTCCAACCCACAAGGCCAAGCATTGAATTTATTTACCCATTTGAAATCCACATTGCCACTGCTAGTATCTTCTAGTTTTCTCACAAGTTAGAATCACCAGCAGTAATAACAAGTCCTGACATATTCGAACAACATCTTGTACTAATACGGAAATAAAAGGTTGCTTTCCTTCCTCACAAGGAAAGCCATATACTGTTGGAGAAAAGTGTAACAGCTCCCGGGTGCCTAGGCACCCTCATGAACAGTAGATCCTTAAAAAAATGAAAACAAAAATAAAAAATCTGAAACTTTTCAGAGATCAAACATGATCAAAGATTTGATGTTCTTGCAAAGTTTCAGCAAACAAATCACCTTCATGGAGCACTCAACAAAAAAACAAAATCGCTTCTAAAAAATGTACATAAATTTTGAACAATGATTTTGTTATTTTTGGTGAGGACTCCTCGAATTTTATTTTTAGCTGAAACTTTGCAAGATCGTCGAAAGTTTGATCATGTTTGATGTTCCAAAGTTTCAGATTTTTTAAATTGTTTTTGAATTTACTGTTCATAGAGGGTGTAGGGGCACCCGGGTGCTGAAAATCATGTCTCTGTACTGTTGGAATCCTAATGACCAGCTCCTTCGACTTGTTTTTAACTATTCCAGTAACATACAAAGGCTTTTATCTGCCAGCTACTTGTTTCTAACACATCTCAATACCGTCTCGAACAAATATGCCACTCTTTTTTTTTTGTTACGAGACCACATTTTAATCTTCAAGGGATCTTTAGGTTTTGCCGGATGGTGAGGTCTTTTGCTTTGTCCACTGTGTACTTGTCCGTATCAATTCTCGTGCTTTATCACGGGGATCTCCCAGGGACTCCCATATATTTGCCTTTTTATTGCCCTTCTTTCAAGCACCATCTTCCAGCAAAGTTGCCCCAATTACTGCAAGCTTGTTGAAGATAGTCATTATGTTTCGTTGTAAATGCGGCACTTTCTCTGGCTCAATCTAACTTTTCGAAGCCTGACATGCGTGCCATAACGATTTTTCTCACTGTGACTACCCAGCTCGCACACAAAGCGTGCACAGATATCACCCGCAAAAACAAAAAAAGCCTGCACAGATATAAAGGCTGTTAGTGTCTGTGCAAACAAAACTCAGTCAGAAAATTGTCTATTTCTGACACAGATAACGAAATCACGTACGTACATACGTATGAGCTACGCGCCGTCGATCCATCTTGATTCCTCTGTTTCCCCGTCCAGTCCGGCAATGAAGAGCTCAGTGCACGCGCCGGCCTCCGTATAGGTGCTACCGGGTGGAGCGGAGCCTGTGGCCAGTGCACGTGCTGCCTAGTGCCGACGCCACCGTGGACGACCTAGCGCGCGCTGCTGTTGCCGTATACGCCTCAATGTTGCTCGGAACCACTCAGAAATCCGACGCATGCTCTTGGCCCGGAGGAGAAGGTGTGTCACGGGCCTTACTACTGCCCAGGACCGGCCCGCGTATCAGGAACCAGCACAAGAAGGGACCAGGCGGGAGAAGAGGCCCAGCAGTCGCTACAAGGGCCCAAGGAGCAAGTGACCTAGCTGTATAAGCGAGTGTGTGTGGAGTGGATGGGCACGGAAGAACTGAATCCCGAATCGGCCGCCTGTGGCGTTACCCCTTTCCCATCTCCTGGCTCTCACTCCCCGGTCCCCCCCCCCCTTCTTGCTGCTACCAATTCGTCAATTGTACCCTGATTATGTGATGAACTGATATGTAGATCGAACAGAGGGGGTTAAGGATCATATCATCTGCTATTCAGAGCCTCCAAAATCCACCACAAAAATTTCCTTCTCCGTGCGCGATCGATCTGGCGCCGCATACTCGCAATCTCAAGGATATCATGACGGGGCTCGATGTCCAGAAGCAGTTGGAGGACGCAGGAGCGGAGCGGCATCGCCAAGGATCTCCTCTCGATCCAGCAGACGCTGGACCGGATGGCACCGTCGGTCTAGAAGATTGAGCCAGTGGTCACCAAGATGGAGCCGGCGCTCGTTGCCCTTGAGCCAGTCGTCCAGGATCTCGCAGCCTGGCGTCCGGGCGTGGATGCGGCATTTGGGCGGCTTCAGGACGACCTCAGCGACATCCGGACGCAGCTCTCCAAGATCGCGTTCGGTGCGGGCGCGGCAAGCACGGCGACGGCACCGTTGCCCTCGACAAGGTGGTCGCACCGCCCTTCGACCAAGTTACCAGTGGTGACGACCACAGGCCAATGGGCCGCCGCGACCCTTCTCCTACCCGGGTCTCGACGTTTGGGGGGGGTCCTCCCAGCACCGATCCCGGCCAATGGTATGTTCGGCACGCCCTTCCCGAACATTCCCATCCTGAATCCTCTGGAGTTGGGCAACGCTAGCGGATCTCTGGGGTGCGCAATGGAAATTCCAGAGTGGACTGCCTGAATTTGATGGCGAAAATCCCACGGGGTGGAAAATTCATTGTGAAGCGTGTTTTCGCATTGGGGCTGTAGATCCGTCCATGTGGATCGATATTGTAGTAGTCAATTTCACAGGTGCGGCGGCACTCTGGTTGGAGTGGTCGCAAGCACATGTTCGGAGTCACAATTGGGATCAGTTCGTTGCTGTAGTGTTAGAGAAGTTTGGTCGCACGGAGTATCAACGGTTACTTAGGAAGTTTTTTAAGCTTAAGCGGTCGGGGTCGGTGTTGGAATATGAGGAGGAGTTTAATGTTGCCATGCATAGCTTAATTACTAGCACATCACAGTAGTTGGGATCCCTTAGAGCATCTTCAGCCGTTCGGCCCCTCAGGACGCATAAAAAGCGCCCCCTGGGGGCGAGCCGACGATGCAATCGGCGCTGGGGGTGGTTTCGTGCCCAGTCGTCGCCCCCAGGCGTCGAAATTGGCCCACTTTTCAGCCCCATTTCGGCGAATAAAGTGCCCATATGGGCGACAATAGGCCCATATTCGGCGTGGTTCGCCGTTGTTCGGCGTTCAATTATGCACATAAATTTTTTTATCACATATTTCATCACAAAAATATCAAATACTTCAACAAAATAGTACAACAACAAATAGTTCAATTCAAATTATATAGTTCAACAAATAAAAACTCATATTTCACCACACGTCGTGCCCGGCGTCGCCCTTCAGCCTCCATAGATGCTCTATCAGATCTTGTTGCAGTTGATGATGCACCTGTGGGTCTCGGATCTCCTGACGCATACTGAGATAGGCAGTCCAGGTTGCCGATAGCTGGTGATCAATTTTGGCTAGAGGACCCTGCATGTAGTATGATTCAGTGTCAAACACTGGGTCTTCTTGCTCGCTCTCGATGATCATGTTGTGCAAGATGACACAGCAAGTCATACTCTCCCACATTTGATCTTTCGACCAGGCCTGAGCGGGGTACCGGACAACAGCAAATCGAGATTGGAGCACACCAAATGCCCGCTCGACATCCTTCCTGCAAGCCTCCTGAACCTTCGCAAACCAGGCGTTCTTGCCTCCTGGCACAGGGTTTGAGATCATCTTCACAAATGTCGACCATCTCGGATAGATGCCATCAGCTAGATAGTACCCTTTGTTGTAGTGCCGCCCATTGATCTCGAAGTTCACCGGAGGGGAATGACCTTCAACAAGCTTGGCAAAGACAGGAGAGCACTGCAGCACGTTGATGTCATTGTGAGTTTCTGGCATACCAAAGAAGGAGTGCCAAATCCAGAGGTCCTGTGTGGCCACCGCCTCAAGCACCACACTGCAACCGCCTTTGGCGCCTTTGTACATCCCCTGCCAAGCAAATGGGCAATTCTTCCATTTCCAATGCATGCAGTCGATGCTTCCAAGCATCCTAGAAAATCCTCTTGCTGCATTCTGTGCTAGGATCCGAGCAGTGTCTTCCGCATTGGGTGTTCTCAAGTATTGTGGTCCAAACACTGCCACCACTGCCCGACAGAACTTGTAGAAACACTCTATGCTGGTGGACTCGGCCATGCGCCCATAGTCATCGAGTGAATCACCGGGAGCTCCGTATGCAAGCATGCTCATCGCTGTCATGCACTTCTGGATGGAGGTGAATCCAAGAGCGCCGGTGCAATCCATCTTGCACTTGAAGTAGTTGTCGAACTCCCGGATGGAATTCACAATCCCGAGGAAGAGCTTTCGGCTCATCCGATAACGGCGCCGAAATGTTTTCTCGGCGTGAAGTGGAGCATCGGCGATAGTCGGAGTAGAGCATGCAGTAGCCTTCGAGACGATGCCGGTTCTTTGCTTTCACCCGCCCAGGCGCCGAGCCACCTCGCCACGGCTTTTCATTGCTCGCCAGCAGCTGGGCGAGGGCGGCGAGCACAATGAGATGCTCTTCTTCCTGGACGTCGGCCTCGGCTTCCTCCTCCAGCAGCGCGGCTAGCGCTTCCTCGTCATCTGAGTCCATCTCCGAGGCAGGCAAATCGCCGAACACCTTGCGCTCGGTGGGCGTGTACCCGCCGCTAAACCGCGCCTCCGCGGCCGGAAATGCCCAGCTGCTGTTGGAGGGGCTGCCACGGCGAAGCGCTGCTATTTTTCCGGCGGGGAATGGCCATCTAGCGGTGTAGGGCTGCGGGCGGCGCCGGGATATAGCTACTGGTGGCCGAGGGCGCGGGGGTGAGAGGCGAGTCGGGGAAGAAAACCTTGACTTTTCCCCTGACGGTGTGGGCCAGCCATGCTTTTCCTTTGCGCCGGAGCCCCCAACTACTCCCCAGTGCGCCGGGTTCGGCCTGTGACCGCCAGGCGGAAAAAAGGACCGAACCGGCGATTTTCGGCGTCCTGGGGGCGCGACAGGGCCATTTTTTGGCGCTGGCGCCGAAAAAGTGGCCTGGGGAGGCCTGTTGGGGGCGCGGCTGGAGATGCTCTTATTCACCACTCACTTCATAGATGGGTTGCATTCTGAAATTAAAGTTGATGTTATGCTTCATCGTCCCAAGGATTTAGATACTGCTATTGCTCTTGCTGAATTGCAGGAGGAAGCAGTGCAGATGGTGAGGCAGGAGCAGGAGTCTCAGGTGACTGCTCCTGGGCTGACATCGACGACACGTGCGGGGCGCTTCTCGGCGCGGCCCCCTCTGTCCATCACGGTGGCGTCCTCCTCCAATGGGCAAAAAGGGGCGCCCACTTCACCAGGCACGCCTCCACTGCATGGTCAACACAATCCTGATAGTGCTCGCATTGCCATTGGTGCGCCATCGGTGGATGACAAGCTCAAGACCCTGCGCGCGTACCGGAGAGTGTGTGGCCTATGCTTTACTTGCGGTGAGCGTTGGGGACAAGGGCATACCTGTGCTGCCACTGTGCCGCTGCATGTTGTGGAGGACCCCATGGGCATGCTCACTGTGCCCGCGTCGCGAGAATCAGCAGCGTCGCAAGACAACTCAGAGGAAGAGGATCTTTGTTTGCTCTCGGCTACTGCTACCTCAGGAACAGAGTCACCCAGGGCCTTCCGTATGTTGGGAACCTTGCAAGGGAAGTCTCTATTGATGCTGGTGGATTCTGGTTCATCTCATAGCTTCGTTAATTCAGAAATCGCCAAGGATTGGCCCATGGTGCAGGCCATGTCCAAGCCACTGCGGGTGATGGTTGCTGATGGGGCTCTGACAGTATGCAATACTGAGGTATCAGGCTGTGAGTACCACATCCAAGGACATGCCTTCCAGTCCACTCTGAAAATGTTTCCATTGGGAAGCTATGATATGATACTTGGGATGGATTGGCTGGAATCACGTGGATTGATGAACATTGATTGGGGTGCAAAGAGCATGATTTTTCAGCATCAGGGGCAGTTTATTCAGCTACAAGGAATGTCTGCGGACGCTCACAAATGTCCGAGCATCTCCACGGTTCAGTTGCAACTACGACAGGCTCAAGAGACAGTGTTTGCCTTGGTACAACTCTGTACTGTGAAGCCAGAGGATGATTCATCAAGTATACCGGCTGTAGTCCAAGATTTGCTTACGGAGTTCTCAGAACTTTTTGAGGAACCACGTGGATTACCTCCTCATCGTTCATTCGATAATTCTATTGACCTGCTGCCAGGGGCGGCACCTGTCAACATAAGGCCCTACCGGTACAGCCCGGCGCAAAAGGATGAGATTGAGGCCCAAGTGGCCGACGTGTTGGCTCAAGGGATCATTCAGATCAGCTGAAGTCCGTTCTCGTCGCCGGTGTTGTTGGTGCAGAAGAAGGACGGAGAATGGCGCTTTTGCATTGATTTTCGGCATTTGAATGCAATCATAGTAAAGAATCGCTATCCCCTGCCGGTGATCAATGAGTTGTTGGATGAGCTACAAGGATCAAAATGGTTCACTAGCTTGGACATGCGGTCGGGATACCATCAAATTCGGATGAGACCTTAGGACGAAGCAAAAACTGCCTTCCAAACCCGCCATGGTCACTTCAAGTTCAAGGTCATGCCGTATGGAGTGACCGGTGGTCCAGCTACGTTCCAGACAGGAGTGAACACAATGTTTGCTCCTTACCTACGAAAAGGGGTGCTTGTTTTCATAGACGACATCTTGGTCCACAATAAAACTCTGGAAGAGTATGTCACCCTCTTACGATCGGTATTTCAAACCCTGAAGGAGAATCAAATGAAAGTCAAAATGAGCAAGTGAACGTTTGCGAGCAATCGGTTGAAGTACTTGGGGCATGTCATTAGCGCTGAAGGGGTGCAAACTAACCCAACTAATATTGACAAGGTACAGGAATGGTCGAGTCCGCAATCTGCGAAAGAAGTGTGACAGTTTCTCAGTTTGGCAGGGCACTACAGGAAGTTTGTCCATCACTTTGGCCTGATCAGTCGTCCGTTGACAGAGTTGCTCAAGAAAGGAGTGTTTTTCGTTGGACATCTGCTCATGAGGAGTCTTTCACAGCCTTGAAAGGAGCCTTAACCTCGGCTCCCGTTCTGGCATTGCCAAATTTCTCCAAGCCTTTCGTGGTGGAGACGGACGCCTCTAACAAGGGTATTGGGGCTGTGTTGATGCAGGACCAACACCCGATTGCTTTTCTGAGCCAGACTCTTGGTCCGCGGCTTCGTACACTCTCCACCTATGCAAAAGAGAGCCTGGCTGTACTCATGGCTGTCGAGCATTGGCGTTCCTATTTGCAAACCTCGGAATTTGTGATCCGCACTGATCATCGCAGTCTGTCTTGTCTTGACGTGCAACAGTTGACTACTCCGTGGAAACAAAAGCCATTTACCAAGCTCCTCGGGCTGAACTACCGTATTGAATACCGGAAAGG
Source organism: Triticum aestivum (assembly GCF_018294505.1). Lineage (NCBI taxonomy): Eukaryota > Viridiplantae > Streptophyta > Magnoliopsida > Poales > Poaceae > Triticum > Triticum aestivum. Next base: position 43,222,363 of record NC_057812.1, read on the forward strand.
AGCTCTAAATCAAGCGGCCGATGCCTTGTACCGTCGCGCAAAAGCTGCTGTTTGTGCGATCTCGGTTTGTGTTCCACGCTGGTTGGAAGATGTGAAGCGCAGCTACACCCAAGACCCTCAATGCACAAAGATATTGGCAGCAGCGTTAGTTCCAACAGCAGCCGATGGCCCATTCCAGGTGCATAAAGGACTCATCCATTACAAAGGGAGCGTGTGGATTGGGAACAATCCGGTGGTGCAACAACAGGTGTTGGCCAAACTCCATTCTGGAGCGATCGGAGGACACTTGGGTGTCCAGGCTACTTACAGTCGTCTTAAATAGCACTTTGCTTGGCCCCAAATGTGAAGGCGTATGTAGCAGCGTGTGCTGTTTGCAAGCAAGCCAAACCAGAGCATGTCAAGTATCCAGGGTTACTCCAGCCGCTACCTATTCCAAAGCAAGCATGGGAGATGGTCACGCTTGATTTTGTGGAAGGATTACCAACATCCAAGGGGTTTAACTCTATTTTTGTGGTGGTGGACAAGCTCACTCATTATGCTCACTTCATACCCCTACGGCACCCCTTCTCAGCCCTTCAAGTAGTCAAAGCCTACATGGATAATGTGTTCAAATTGCATGGTCCTCCGGATGCAATGGTGTCGGACCGTGATCGGATCTTCACCGGCAAGATTTGGCAAGAGTTGTGCAAGCTGGCACACATCACCTTGAACATTTCCTCAGCAAGACACCCTCAAACGGACGGTACCATGGAGCGAGTAAATCAATGCATGGAGTTGTACCTTCATTGCTTCGTGCACAATTGCCCAAGTAAGTGGGTTGACTGGATCTCTCTGGCTGAGTTTTGGTATAATACTGCATACCATTCTACTCTCAAATCCACTCCGTTTGAGGTGCTGTATGGACACAAGCCGCGGTTCTTTGGGATCTCCAACATAGCGGATGCAGCCATGCCAGATTTGGCTGAATGGACACAGGAGCGCGCCACCATGTTGGCTTGTCTATGGCAACACTTGAATCGGGCCCAACAGTGGATGAAGGACAAGGCGGATGGCCACCGTTCTGACAGGGCCTTTGCAGTTCAGGACTGGGTCTACCTGAAGTTGCAGCCCTATGCCCAGTCCTCGGTGGCTGCTCGCGCTAACCATAAACCCGCCTTCCGCTATTTTGGTCCGTTTCTGGTGCTTCAACGTGTTGGTGAGGTGGCTTATAAGTTGGCCTTGCCTAAGCAGGCTAAGATCCACCCCGTGGTCCACGTCTCCCAGCTACGAGCAGCGGTTCCTCCTACAACAATAATTCCGCCGGAGCTGCCCACGCTGGACGAAGACCTGCTTCCATTCCAAGTTCCTGAGAAGCTCCTGGATCGGCGGACGGTGCGGGGCGCGTCAAGTGGAGCAGGCGCTGGTGAAATGGTCTGGGTTCCCTGACTCTTTGGCATCGTGGGAAGATGTCATTCCCCTCCAGACGCATTTTCCGCGAGCCCTGGCTTGGGGGCAAGCTCAGGCTAAAGGGGGAGGAAATGTCACGGGCCTTACTACTGCCCAGGATCGGCCCGCATATCAGGAACCAGCACAAGGACGGCCCAGGCGGGAGAAGAGGCCCAACATTCGCTACAAGGGCCCAAACTGGGGCAAGTGACCTAGCTATATAAGCGAGTGTGTGTGGAGTGGATGGGCACGGAAGAACTGAATCCCGAACTGGCCGCCTGTGGCGTTACCCCTTTCCCATCTCCTGGCTCTCACTCCCCGATCCCCCCTTCTTGCTGCTACCAATTCGTCAACTGTACCCAGATTATGTGACGAACTAGTATGTAGATCGAACAGAGGGGGTTAAGGATCGTATCAAGGTGCTGGACCTGGGTTGTGGCAACTTCTTCCTCTGCAGATCCTCTGCATCTTCACTCATTAGTGCCATGTCTCGGTGTCTGAATGAAGTAGCCTGCCTGTAAACTGGTTGGAACCAATGTGTGCAGTGTAGCAGACGTTCACATCCTTTTTCGATATCCGTAGAAGGCTTAATCGCCGACATGAGTGGTAGAAGAAATTCAGAGGAACGAACTGCTCCGTATGCTAGCTGCAAGAGCACAACAAAGAACTATGCACGCAACTAGTAGCAATCTCTTTTACACACATCAGGTTTTGTATTGCCAACTTCTACAAAGTTATGGGCCAAATCTCTCTAGTCTGACTCTAGCTAAGTACCAGTTGATTATGGTCAATTAGCCGAGGCAAGCAAACCATATAAGACCAACTATTGGTGGGTAAGTCCAAAAATATGTACCTCTAGCTTTTTGACTGAAAATGCACATGTCTCACAAACACGACAATAACGCAGAAAACTTTAGGGTTTAGGGTTTGTCTTGTCCAAAAAGTCCAGAAAAGTTTAGCGGCCGAAAACGCACTTGTCTCACAGACGCGACAGTCCCGAGGGATGTATCTGCACCTACATTGTTGTAGCGGCATGTGGTGACACATGGCCATTAATACTCGGATGCCATCATGTTACTTTATTAAACTAACTCGTATAAACACTCGGCTTATATATATACCGTGTTTTTTCGCCACAATACCCGGTTTATACCCGATAAGCTGGTTCACTGTAAGTCCAAAAAGGCTTAGCGGCCGAAAACGCTCTTGTCTCACAAACGCGACAGCCCCGCGGGAATGTTTTGCGGCTACATTATTGTAGCGGCATGTGGTGCATGTGGCCGTTAACACTTGGTCGCCATCATGTAACTTTATTAAACCGAGTGCCTAGTATAAACACTCGGCTTATATATAAACCGTGTGTTTCTTGCCACGACACCTGGCTTATACCCGATAAGATGGTCCACTGTAAGACGCGTACCATAACTGAGAGTTTTACTCAGCTTATATATAGGCCCTGTTTGGTTCGGCTGTGGATTTCTAAAAGCAGCTGTGAAAAATCTGGTGTGGAAAAACAATTGTGGATAATCTGATGTGAAAAAGATGTAGGTCATTTGGCAAACCAGCTGATATAGCTTTTTCAGATTTTGGCCCGCAGCGGAATCAGATTTTGGAAAGCACGTCCTGGGCTGCTTCCGCTTTTGATTCAGATTTTGGCAGCGGATTTCTGGAATCGGATTCTGCTGGGTTCGCCCTTTGATTCAGATTCTGCTGCGCGGCAGCGGAATCCGTTGATGAAAGCTGAACCAAACAGGACCATAAACTAAGTCCAAATCCGTATAAGCCGAGTGTATTAGGTACACGGCTTACAATTTTTTTCATGTAGTGCATGTAGTTTGTAAAGTGTGTATGATCCCGAGTAACTAGGGATTTTCTGATGAGAGTGGATTTTTGGAACCGGGTGTATTGGAGGACTTTATTTTAAATACTTTGAAAATCACATTTAAGGTTTCAAAAAATTCCGAAGAAAATTCTGCGTGATCATATGAATGTATATTACACATGTGTAAAGTTTGGTGATGAAATAAGTAAATATGCAACCTATACAAAAATAACAAAAATAGTGATTTTCAAATAGTGAATAATACATGCACTGTTCATCTTTCCAAAATCATGATTTTGTCATTTTTGTGTAACTCACATGGTTACTTATTTCAGCATCAAAATTTACACATGTGTAACATACATTCATATAAACATGTTGATTTGTTTTCAGAATTTTTTGAAACTTCAAAATAGCATTTTGGCACAGTTCAAAAAAATAGGGCTCCAATGCACCCGGGTTCCAAAGTGACTTTTTGTTTTCTGATGACTATCCTGCAGGCAAATCGTGATGAGCTCGCGCATGCTGCATGACAATCCATTCAGTGTTGGTCTACATGGCCCTTTCATTCTGAGAGAAAAAGTTCTGCGAGATAGCCGACATATAGCTTGTAGAAATGGCACCTAACGAGCCCAATGTGGCGCGGCCTCCTGTTGCAGTGTGTATTGGAGGTCCCGTGTAGGCCTAGGAAATGCGACATAATTGTTGGTACCAACTATAGGACTACTCTCCTTCCATAAGAAGGAGATGCATTCCAGCATATAGGACACAAAGCACTACAGATCACTTGGGCTAGAATATATACCATGCCACGTTGTGTGCAGTTATGTATACCACTCCATCGATCCTCTTCCAAGCACCTAGCTGGTAGCATAGCTCGACAAGGTGACACCCTTTTATACTCCTTACAGAAGGGCCACCTTTGAGAAACAAAGTGAATCTAGTGGCCGCGGTAAAAGAAGCATTGGGGAATACGAGGCAGCAGGAATGACAGGACACTTGCCAAGTGTAGCAAACAGCCCCACGTGCTTTGAGTATGCACTTGTATGAGTGCTAGAGCTGGGCTGTCGCAGCTTCTTCTTCACCATCAGCTTGACGCATTGCGCAGATCAACCTCTGCTTCTTTGCTCATATGTGCCGTGTGTGAGAAAAGGCTAGAAGCGTATAGGCAGAGACGTGTTCAGGTTATGTAGATAGAGAGGTTTAACACTTCCTCTCAATCAGAACTATCTAAGTTGAGATTGTGCCGAAATGGCTCTAACTATCGAACAATGAGAGGTTTGGTGACCCCATGTGCTTCGCGTTAGCATGAAAAATAGGATTATAGTAGTTAAATAAGTGACACCAAGAATATCACACCGGAGAAAGGCTGATTTGGGATGTTGCACGCCCAACTCCGTCAAAAGATTCTGAACTCAATTAATCGTTGTAGTAGGATTAGCAAGTGACTTGTGTTCAGCTTATGTGCTTGAGGGCGACAAACTTGCTTGTTTACATGCACTCCATGAGACAAGATTACCGCCAAGAAAAACTGCAAAACCACCGGTCGACCTTCTATCCTCAAGACAACATGTCCAGTCTGCATTAGAAAAAGCACCGGCTAACATGGAATTTGATTTCACAATTTTCCATCCATGAGACAGTGTTCCTTGCAAATAGCGAAGAAAACGTTTCACCGCTGCCCAATATACACTAGTAGGAGCCTACATTTACTGACAAACTTTATTGATTAAGAAAGAAATATCACTTCTAGTTAAGGTCACATATTATTGTGCACCTACAATACTGGATGCCTGGTGCAATCTTCCCCTCCAAGTGCTTCACCATCAGATAAGAGCAACTACTTGGAGATAGATAAAGATGTACTGACAGGCTTACAACCTTTCGTGTCAACACGTTTCAACAGGTCTAGTAGATACTTTCCTTGAGACAAAACAATGCCATCTGAAACAGTGTTTACCTCAATGCCGAAAAATAATGCACTGCCCAAATCCTTGAGTGCAAAGTCCATGCACAAATCATGAAGGAGGGCATCAAGTGCTTTGGTAGAGGAACTAGTAAAATATATCATCAACGTAAATGAGCATAAAGATGGTGTTTCCTTGTTGATGATAACAGAACAAACGGGTATCTGCTTTGGAGGGAGAGAAGCGAAGGGATTGAAGCTTAGATGACAAGCGAGGGTACCATGCTCGAGGTGCCTGTTCAGTCCATACAAAGCTTTATCAAGCTTATTAATATACATTGGTGAGCTAGAATCTTCATACCTAGGAGGTCATTTCATAAAGACATCTTCAAAAACACCATGCAAGAACACGTTTTTCACATCAAACTGTCGTGTGCATTAATTTTGAGAGACATCTATTGAATGAATCACTAAAAGTCAGCAGTTAGAGTGGCTGGCGGCATGAGCTCAGAATCATCAGCTCCTAAGTGATTCCCCGTGAGTCTAATTTTTTTTATGAATTTTTAAGTCAAGCTTTAGGTATTTGGAAGTCTCACATTACGATAAAGAAACACATGCTTCGCGCCTCGTGGGCCGGCCCACTCTCGTTTGGCCGCAGCCTTACCTGCCACGTCGACAATTCCCTCGAAAACACGCTTAAGTTTCAAAATAGACCAGGATTGGATAGTTAGGCATGTTGATTTTAGGGATTAGAAGTTAAGGTCATATTTAGCTTTCCTCTACAAGATCAAAATATATTTTGCCCCGCAAAAAAAGTTCAATGTATATTTTGGACTTTTTCCTTTACCAAACTACCGTTGTTATCTTGCACGTGTTGTTGGAGAGTACATGTTTCTAAAATCCCACTTTTTCCTATTTCCACTTTTTTTCTAAATCCACGGAGTTAAAACAAAACCCAAGGTCCTGAGTTCAATTGTTCATTTGCCAGCTAGGAAACAAGCTAAGATCCCGTATACACTTTGTAAAGTATGTAGGATCCTGAGTTACTAGCGATTTTTTTCCCACTTCTTTCTGTACAAGCTTGATAACCAACTAGACTACTTTCTTGTTCTGCCGAGCTACCTTCGTTTTTCTTCTTCAAATATAACAGTAACAAAGGCGAGGCTGTTTGGTTTTCTTTTTTCGGTTTTTGTATGTCCCGTTTTCATTATGTTTTCCTTTTTATTTCTCTTTCTTTTATTTTATTTACTTTCTAAAAATTTACAAACTATTTTTAAATCATGATTTTTTTCTTAAATGCGTGAACTTTTCAAATTCTTGAATATTTTCATAAATTTGTGAGCATTTTTCAATTCTTGAACATTTTTTCAAATGCTCGAAGCTTTTACAACTTTTTTCACAACTTGTGATTGTTTCTCAAATTTGTGAACATTTTTGTCAAAATTGATGAATTTATTAACAAATCCGTGAACGCTTGGGCCGGCCAAACAGGCGCCCGATGGGAGCCATGTAGTCGCCTAGTTGGGCAAAGGTCTAAGCGTATTTTGTTCTTTTCTATATATATTTTTATTTATTTTGTTAATTTACTTTTTTACATTTTGAACTTTATTGTTCTTTTTGAAACTTGTATAAAAATTTGATATATTTTTCAGAATACCAAAAAATATTCTTTCCAATATTGGTTACAATTTTAAAAACATTTTCAAATTTCAAAAAATGTTTCCATTTTCGATTTTTTTGTTCACCAATTTCAGAAATGTTTTTGTTTCAAAAAAATGATAGATTTTCAATAAAATATGTGATTTCCATTTTGTGTTCAACACCAATTATTGGGAATTTTTTAACAATTTTGGAAAAAAGTGTTCAAGTTTATAAAATTGTCTTACCTTTTTTTGGACATTCGGGAATTGAGCCAACATTTGCAAGTGGGTCGGCATGCCCATGGTAGGAATCCATGCCTGCTTGGAACAATTTTTGACACCGTATGCAAGTTATGACACGTCCTACCATTTATTGGCCTCTAATAAGTATTTAAAGAAAAAAGAATTTACAATCATAATTTAAAACAGTTGCATAAAACTGTTATTTTCGTATTCTGAATCATAATTCAAATTTTCAACAGGTTTAAAAAATAATAATAAATTTCAAAAAGGAATAAGATTATTAACAAAAAAAGAGAAGAGAAAGGAAAAAAATAGAAAAAATATTAGGCCTGGGCCCTACTAGGCGATGCCACCTCTCCCGTCGGTATTGGGAACCTCAGCTTCCCAGCCAGCTTTTTGGGTATAGGGGTCCTTCTAGGAGGTTCCAAAACCGCCTTTTTTCATTTTTCATTTTTCTCTTAATCTTCTCTCCTTTTTTTCTTGTTAATTTATTCTACTTTTATAAATTATTATTTTTAAAATTTCTGAGTTTTGTTTGGAATTTCGAAAAGTTTCATGTTTCTTTTTTCTTTTCTTTTATTTTTAGTATTTATTAATCATAGTTAAAATAATTTAGAAAATGTCCAGAATTTCCTATTTTTGTTTTCGTTCCAATTTTCTTCATATTAATTAATCAATGTTCGAAATTAAAAAAAATATCACAATTAAACACATGTTTGTAAATTCAATAAAATGTTCGCGTAGTCAAAGTTTTTTCAAAGTTGCAAAAGGAGCTCCCATGTTTAAAAATTGCTCACACATCCAAAATATGTTTTCCTTTCCAAATTTTGTTCATTTTTTTAAATATCTGTGTTGTCAGAATATTTTCACAGGTTCAAGCCAAAATTTCCATATTTTAAAAATTGTTCACTAATTGAAAAACTTCATGTTTTCTAAATGTTGTTCAAAAATTTGAAAAATGTATGGGGAATTTGAATAAGTGTTCGCAAGTTTGAAAAAATGTGCATGCATTTGTAAAATGTTTGGACATTTCAGAACATGTTCCTGCTTTTATGTTTTTTATGAAGTTTCTGAAAAGTTTGTGTTTACAAATGTTATTCATAATTCCTAAAAATGTCTAGGAGTTTAAAGAACTAATCAAAACTGTTCATGTTCTGTAAGATGTTTGGAAATTTCAAAATATGGTTATGTTTTTTTAATTTTGGTCAAATTTAAAATATTAGTTGTGTTTTCAAATATTTTTCACAAATTCAAAAACTATCCAGCATTTCTAAATTGTTCACATCTTTTTCAAGAAAAGTTTCGAACTCTTTAGAAATTGTTTCCATATATACGAACGCAGTTGTGTGTTCTTATATATTTCGTGCTATGGAACACCAAAAGTAGCGGTGAGGTGTGGTGGCTTGCAGCGCGTGCCCTGAATGCAAGTTCTTGTGGTGGAATCCTTGTGAGCTCTCCCTTTTTGCAGTATTTTCATGTGGCCTACATTTTTTTTATTCGAAAAGGAGGATTATCTCCGATCTCTACATCAAAATGATGGTTGCAACCATCTTTATCAATTTATTTATTAGAGACTGACAAAATTAATACAAAGATTCACCCAAAGCCACTTTCGAGGTGAACAAAGTTGTTACACATACAAGAAGAAAGATGGCCCCTAACCGCATCAACAGACACCATCTAATCCAGTGGCCTCAATAAGCCGCCCACCTGGCAAGCTGAGAGTACCAACCAGTCCAGGCGTCCCATAACGCACATCACATGCGCACGCTCTAGGATCCGCCGCCGCCATCTTTTGCTATCCCATCTTCAGGAGGGATCATGGCATAGATCTTGCCAAGCCCATTTGTCATCGATGTCATCACGACGACAGACACGCCACACCCCTGCACGCATCCATCAACACACACCCATCACCAGGACCCCACTACGCCACGCCGCCGAGATCTGTCGTCATCGACGTGCAGATGCCACACAGCAACACCAGTAGTTACACGAACCGTCCGTGCTCACCGCACATACCCACCGTCTCAATGCATAAGACATCGGCTCGAAGGAGGAGATGATGTCATGATGGTGTGCCGCCCATTGACGTGGAATAATTAGAGTTTTCACCCGGGCGCAGAGAGGGAGGGAGTAGGGGGGAGTTGACCTTGCTGTCGCCACCAAGAAAGGAAATCATGCCCAGAGCATTATCCACAACGTGGCCGCCACCGTTGGCCAAAGGTTTCCCCAGGACAAGCTCCCACCCCGACACTGATTGGGCCAACCACAAACATCTCCGTCGGAGATCTGGACTAGCCGATGGGGAGAGCTGCTTGCAAAGATGATCCGCAATAGATCTAGTGGGATGGACATGGGGAACCACCTCACAACATGACCACTAGCATATGGTGTCTCTGGAGCCGCCGACACCACGCTGGCTTTGACTGGTGGGGAGGGGGAGAGGCCTGGATAGGGTAGGTCCCGAAGGCGACTAGGGTACGGGGTACGTCTGGGTCGCCTGGCGGGGGGGGGGGGGGGGGGGGGGGGGGGGATGGGATGACACAGGCGTCACGAGTCTTTTGTTTTCTACGATGACAGAGCTTCACGTCGCTTACATTGAACGTGGTAGGAGGGACGTGGCTTAATGCGCTGGCTAGTTGCTCGCGCCTGTGCAGTTCGTATATGAAGTCCCACGTTTATGTTTCCATGGACAACCCACCATACATATGGAAGTGGGTACAATTTGCCAATGATCTATATTGCCTTTTATACGAGTACCAAAGCGGGGCTCCTTTCTTTGTGACTGCCATGCAGGCAAATCGTGACGAGCTCGTGCATGTTGCGATGCTTAGAGCATTAGCCCTCAAACCCTCAAACCTCTAAAAATAACCATTTTTTTTTACAGTTTTCGCCGAAAAAACGCTGTAGACTAGAACCTCTAAACCCTCAAACCCGTCAAAAAATTTAGAGGTCCAACCCTCAAACCATTTTGCAATCTGTAGAAGTAGGGGTTGAGGGGAAAATCGCCCCCCAACCCGCACTCCTCCTCCTCGCTCGCGCGGGAGCCAACCGCCTCCTCCTCCCGCCGCCTCCTGCCGCGCCGGCCATGGAGGGCCCCGCCGCCGCCGCGCCCCCGCCCGTCGCGCCCGCCCCGCCCGCCTCGCCCGCCCCCGCCCCCGCCCAACCGACCGTGGCCGACATGGTGGCGGCGACCCAAGTCGAGGCCAAGCGGCGGCGGGCGGGCCTCGCACCACCTCCTGCTGCCCCGACCACCGTCACCGCACCGGCGCCCGCCCTCGCCGTCTCCCCGCCGCCCGCCCCGGCCACCAAGAAGAGCCGGCCGAAGGCGGCCTCTCATGGGCCGGGAGGGGCGGCCTCCAAGGTTGCCGGCTCGTCCCCGGCCGTGACCAAGCCGCGGAAGAAGCCCGCGGCGGCCGCCGTCGCCGAACATCCTCCCGCCGGGCACGAGGTGTTTGAGGAAATGGCAAACCCATCCTCGTTCATGGACCTCCTCCAAAACGCGGAGGTGGACCTCGGAGCTCCGCCTCTAGACCCCTTTAGGGTTGGTGACGACTTGGAGGAGAAGGAGGAAGATGAGGAGGATGTAGGGGATGGCGAGGAGGAGGTGGCCGAGATAGGGGAGGAGGCATTCACCGCCGCTTCCCGCCCACACGCGCGGTCGACAAACTACAGCGAGGCGGAAGATGTCCTCTTGGTTCGTGCTTGGGCAGCTGTGGGAATGGATGCAACCACCGGCACCGATCAAACCGGTAAACGGTATTGGCAAAGGATCGAGGACGTCTATTGTAAGATCAAGCCGATGAATAGTGGGTTCATCCATCGCTCTTTCCGGTCGCTTCAAGGCCGGTGGGAGTTGATCAAGCCCGCTTGTTCTCGTTGGAGTGCGGCCATGGACCAAGTGATAGATGCACCACCTAGTGGAACCGTGGAGAGTGACTATGTGAGTACATATTTCTTCACTATTTTGATTATGTGTGTGCACTATGCTATTGGTGGGTTCTTATGTGATTTATGTGTGGTTGATAGGAGACAATTGCCGGCATGAGGTACAAGGAGATGGCCGCTTCCAAGGGCAAGCCATTCCCATTTAAGCATGTTTGGTCAATTCTTCAAACCTTTGACAAGTGGAAGTTGAGGGATCAAGAGACCGCACCCAAGAAGTCGGCAATGCTAAGGATGGATGATAGTGAAAATGAGGAGGAGAGGAACTTGGGCAAGCCCGAGGAAACCAAGAAGGGCAAGCTAAGGGTGAAGATGGAAGAAGAGGCGTCAAGCCTAAGGGAGAAGATGGACCACATGATGAAGGCAAGAGAGGAATTGACAACGAAGACATTGGAGACGAAGCTTCTTATCACCGAGAAGAAGAAAGAGGTCAAGCTTGCACAAGTTGAAGCAAAGCGTGAAGAAGCGAAGCGCAAGGCCGAGTTGGAGGAGAGGATGATCAAGCTCAAAGAGGCAAAGGTATGGAAAGAACTCATGGTGGAAGAGAAAGAGCACATGATGATGTCCAAGAAGGACATGGATGAAGACCAATTGCAATGGTGGAAGGACTACAAAGAGGACATCGCGGAGAGGAAGAGGATGTTCCGTGTTGCGTCCTCTACTTTTTGAGGTGACACTCCGATGAGTAGTTGTGGTGATGGCGGTGTGTACGACTCCACCGGTGCCGATGGAGATGCTTGATGGAGCCCGCTTGTGGTCTAGGAGATGGCGCCGAGGTGCAACTTTTTGGTGATGGTGCCGATGAGAGGAGGAAGATGATGATTTTGTGATGTAAACTATTAAACCATGCATCAATGATTGTCATTTGGTAGTTTGTTTGGAAGTTGATTCTGTTTTTGTTGTCATAAATTGTGAGATGTCAAATGATAGATTTAAAGGTTGGGGTCGAGGCAAAGACTAGAACCCTCAAATCCAATCCTTAAAGCAGTTTAAGGGTTGGGTTTGAGGGTTCTAGTATTTGCCCCTGTTTTTCAACCCTTAAAACTGTCAAAAAGTGGCACTTCTCAACCCTTAAAACTGCTTTCAGGATTTGAGGGTTTGAGAGTTCTACTAGTAATGCTCTTAGTACGTATGACACAGTCCATTCTGTGTTGGTCTACATGGCCCTTATATTCTCTTCTTCTCTACTTTCAATAAGTGGCATGGATGCACAGTAGAAACAATGAGAAAATAATGGCACCGAACGAGCCCAATGTGATGTTGCCCCCCATTTAGGGATGCAGAGGGGCGCCCGAGCTGCCCCGCCTCCAATTCAAAATATCTCATGCTAGTTATAATTCTTCTGACCAGATGTAGCTTAGTTTGAACTAATATAATGTTTATGCGGGCTTATGCGGGACGCCCACCTGCATCCCTACCCTCATTGCAGTTTGTATTGGAGGAGCTGTGTAGGCCTAGGAAATGCGACATAATTATTGGTACAAACTTTCGGACTAGTATGGTTCCATGCATTCCAGCATATAGGACACAAGACACTACTGATCACTTGGGCTAGACTATATATCATCCCACGTTGTGTGTAGTTATGTATACCACTCCATCGATCCTCTTCCAAGCACCTAGCTAGTAGCATTACTCTACAAAGTGACATCCTTTTCTACTCACAAATGGGCCAACTTTGAGAAATAAAGTGAATCTAGTGGCCATGGTAAAACAAGCATGGAGGAATACGAGGCACCAGGAACGAGAGCACATTTGTTAAGTGTAGCTAACAGCCCCATGTGCTTTGATTATGCACTTGGATGAGTATTAGACCTGGGCTGTCACAGCTGTTTCGTCTTCACCATCAGCTTGACGCAGAGCGCAAATCAGCCTCTGCTTCTTAGCTCATATGTGCCATGTCTCCATGCCTCAAGGAAGTAGCTATCAATAATAGGTAAAGAACCCCCGACAAATGGTTGGTTGTAAACCAGCTGCGTGTATGAGTGGTGGATTTTTAGAACATCTACACCCGGATCCTACTATCCTGGCTGTCCAATATTGCTTTAAGATCTGTGCAACACAACTAACTTTCTATATGAAATTTTCTCTTTTTTGTTTGTCTCACATAGAACATGGCTTGAAGTTCAAACCTTTGCAGTGTGACAAAGCTTTCTATCTAGAATTAGGATAAATCTTTCAGATTTTTTTGTCAAACATAAATATACAAAATATAATTTTTAAATCTAGAAAATCATAATTTGTATATTTATATTTGACAAAAAAATCTGAAAGATTTATCCTAGATTCTAGATAGAAAACTTGGCTACGCTACAAAGGTTTGAACTCCAAAACATGTTTTATGCGAGAGAAACAAAAAAGAGAAATGTATTTGCACGAATCGCGATGCGCAGAATGGATGGCTAGATAGAAAGGGTCTGGGTGTATGTTTTCGCTGTGTGTATTCCGCATGCAGTTGTAAACTACTCCCTCCGTCCCATAATATAAGAGTGTTTTACTCTTATATTATGGGATGGAGGGAGTAGCTATCAATAATAGGTAAACTGATCGGAACTAACGATTTTCTTTATGCACAATTCAACCGCGCACCGCCCTCCTCAGGTGTTCTCCCTGCTTGCTGACAGAAATCCATGATACGTCCTGGCAAAGTCGACCAAAATCTTGGGTCGGGGGCGCATGTCGGACAGAATGGATTGACCTAAAGACAGGTGCCCCGATTTGTCCATGGATGGGCGCGCCAAGTTGGCAATTTTTGAGCAAGTCCCTCCAGAATTTCCTTAAACAGCACAGCCCTCAGCTTCCGAATTGTGGGGAGGCCCAAATATCAGCACGGGGATGATCCCAATGGGAATCCTACCGCAGATGATAGTAGCTCCGCCTGTTCATCTTTGCATCGGATGGGTAAAAAGGTGCATTTTGATTTGTTGATGTTTAAGCACGTCGCCTCCCCAAATTCTTCTAAGATGGCCAAATAGATCGAGATGTTTCTTCCAACGGCTTTAAGAACAGGATGATATCATCGGCATAGAAGGACAGACCATGAGAGACACCCGTCGGCCCAGTGGCAGTAGCATTCCTTGTCCTCCCTGCCTCAAACCTCTGCCATTGTAAACAGGGGTGCCCAGCGAGTCATTAACGAGTTCTCTTGTGGAAGCGGATGATAAGTGGCCACATATGAAGCTGATCCACAGGTGACCAAAGCAATCACTGGTGGTGGTTGCCATCTTATTCACTTGATCATGGCCAGCCGCACTTTTCATAGATGAAGCATCTTTTGACATCAAAACCATTGTGGTGGATCTTGCTCTGAGTTGAGCACCTAGGTTCATATGTCATTTCTTGTTGTGCTCCCTTTTGCAATTCACTGTTTTGCATAAGGTCCATCATGCTTGAGAGAGTATTCAAGAGAGAAATATTCACAAGGTTTTAAAAAATCGCCAAAGTAAATTTGCCTCTCTCTCACTCTCTTCGGACGCTTGAACCACTCAAGCTTTAGAATGTCAACTGAACTGTGTAACTGAAGCTGCAGTGCCCACTGTAATAATCTGTGATCTTAATTACCAGATGGCTGGATTGTCAGTGATGCCCCGTTTCCCCACAATTATGAATGATTGTAAGGCCACGCACTCGCTAGCTTTACAACATTCAGCTTAACAACGATGACTTCTGACAGATAGGGATGTACATCTTTTACTTGTCGTGGTACTACCGTACTAGTGATAGAAGCTACCTTCAAGTTCAGTACTAGTTTACCCTGCCAAAAAAAACATCCAGGTGGCATAGCATTCATAACTACTGAAAACATAGCGTGTTATAGCACCTCTAATAGAATGCTATGGCATTCTGAGCAATATCTCGCTAAATGAAATCAATGTGGAATCACTCACCATAGCGTAATATAATTTCGCTATAGTGCGATATAGCTTTGCTATAGCAAATTTCAAGGGCTGTGCTACTTTTTCACAATACACTAATTCTTTCCATGTTTATAACATGAAAAAGGTCACAACCATACTAATAAATGTACTACTTACCACCATAAAACCGTTGTAAGATAGGACATACTCGGCAAGGTATAAATAATTGATGCATATATGTGTCGCTCAATGTCCACTAAAAGAGTGGCAAGCTCCACAAGCTACCAGTTGACGGAAACTTTTATTGCTGGAATAAAAATGAGTAGGTCACATGCAAGGAAAAACATGGAAGTTTGACCTACACTACTAGGAAAAGGGCTATAACTGATATGGACATTAATGGCGCATCATGTATGTGGTGCGCCACTGCTATATAGCAGTGGCGCACCAGATATAGGTGCGCCATTAGTGTCCTCATCACTAATGGCACACTAGACACACGGTGCGTCATTACTAGCAATTTTTTTCAAAACTATTAATGGCGCACCAGGGCAACTAGTAATGACGCACCACACGCTCGGTGCGTCACTACTGACAATTTTTTTTACTTTTTTTCCAAAAGTAGTAATGGCGCACCTGGGCGAAGTACGACATTACTAGCTCAAACTAGTAATGGCGCACCACACCCACGGTGCGCCACTACTGAGATTTTTTTTTTGCAAAACTAGTAATGGCGCACCCCTGGCAGGTGCGCCATTAGTAACCAGGGTTACTAATGGCGCATTTGTAGGTGGTGCGCCATTAGTAACCTGAGACCAGCTAAATATTTTGGACAGTCACCTACCACACTCACTTTCTCCACTTCATTCTCTCCTCCTCCAAGCTTGTCTCGGCTGCCTCCTCCTCCTCATCTCATTTGCATCATAGATTCACCCAAATTAAGTGGTTAAATTACCTTTTTTTTTATTGGTAAGTAAGGGGAAATCTTTTTTTATGTTGTAGATCTACTTTTTTCTCCCTCCAACAACGTGCACATGCACTTTTTATGGCCTAGCTAGATCTACGTATGTTTGTGGTGTTGCATATGTTTGTGGTGTTGCATATATGTTTGTGTTTGCTGGTACCGGTATTTGAAATGCAATAGTTGCCAATATTTTGACGGAATGTTGATTCATTTCCGTTTCGGCGAGAATTTGGCACTATGCATTCTTTTTGGTCCTATTTTTCTTGGTTCTAAAATATCGTTTTGCTCTACCCCGCAGGCGACCATGGCCCGCACGATAACCGAAGGCATCGTGAATAAGTTTTTGAGCTCCGGGAAGACCGAGATGCTTCAAAAGAACGAGACGAAGATAATATGTCCGTGTCGAAGATGCAAGCTAAAGAGCCTTATTGCGGACCCGGATTTCGGGCAGGTGCGGGACCACCTGCTCTTGCATGGTTTCATGGATGGCTATTGGTGGCAAGGTGATGAAGATGACTATGAAGTCGTCCATGGGGGCCGAGCAAGAAATGAGGAAGGGAAGCAAGACAACCACCACGGCGAGGGCGGGCGAGAAGACGAAGAATCTCCAGGACATGATCACGACGGTGATGCCGGACATGATGATGAGGAAGATCAAGACGAAGGGCATGATCATGAAGATGAAGATGCCGGAGCAGACGACGATGGACCATCGATGGGCTGGGTGCAGGATCCTCATATTCAAGAGCTGCTTCTCAAGCAGACGGATAACGCAAGAGCTGCCGCCCGAGAGAAAGCCAAGCTGGATCAACTGGAGATAGACGCGGTTACTCCATTGTATGAAGGATGCGAGCCCGTGGATACCTTCCTGAAAGTAACGCTCATTTATCGGGACGAGCACGCGGAGTCTACCATATGTCCGGTGTGCGGCATCACTCGATACAAGAAGAGGAAGAAAGCTCCTCGAAAAGTGGTGTGGTACTTTCCGATCACTCCTCGTGTGCAGCGATATTTCGCGGACCCTAAGCTAGCAAAGCTTCTGCGTTGGCACGTGGATAGGGAGAAGAAGCGAGAAGATGACGGAAATGATCCGGAGATAAATAAAAAAGACAAGATGCTGAGTCACCCTAAGGATGCGAGCCAGTGGCAAGCGTTGAACTTCAAACACCCAGAATTTGGGGACGATCCAAGGAACATCGTGCTGGGCGCGAGCACCGATGGAGCCAATCCGTTTGGCAGCCAGAGAAGCACACATAGCATCTGGCCTGTGTTTGTGTGGATGTACAACCTTCCCCCCTAGTTGTGCATGAAGAGGAAGTACATTCACATGAGTATGCTAATTGAAGGGCCGAAACAACCAGGGAACGACATCAATCTGTATCTGGGGCTGCTGAAAGAGGAGCTAGACACATTGTGGAAAACATCAACCAATACGTGGGACGCCGCAGAGAAAGAATATTTCCCTATGAGAGCCGCACTGCTCACGACGGTGCACGACTATCTTGGTTACGGATATCTCGTGGGGCAGGTGGTCCAAGGATTTTCTGGATGCGTCAGGTGCATAGATGACACAACGTATCGCCAGCTAGATAGAGATCCCGGGTCTTCGAAAACCATGTTCATGGGATATCGAAGGTGGCTTCGCGATGATGACCCATGGAGAAAATGCAAGGATCCGTTCGATGGTGAAACCGAACCCCGAAGACGCTCACGTACGAGGAGCGGCGAGGAAATAGACGAGCTGTTGAAAAATTGGAAAGATTGCCCACTGCCGAGAAAGAAGCAAAAGGCGTCAGAGCCGCTGCTGAAGGTATGGAAAACGAGGTCTGTTTTCTGTGACTTGCCGTACTGGAAGATGCACCGTGTGCCTCATAGCCTTGATGTCATGCATATCACGAAGAATGTGTGCGAGATTCTGCTTGGTACCCTGCTCAACATGCCAGAGAGGACCAAAGATGGGCTGAAAGCAAGGGCAGACTTGAAATCAATGGGCATCAGGGAGGAGCTTCACGCTAATGATGATGATGATGATGATGATGAGGCGAAGTAGGACACGAAAAGTCGTTGGAAAGGCAAAAAGGCCAAGAAGACCGGAAATGACTACCCTCCCGCGTGCTTCACTCTAAGTCAGGAGGAGATCGAGCAGTTTTTCACCTGCCTCGTAGGAGTGAAACTTCCTTACGGTTACGCGGGGAAGATAAGCAGATACCTAGACTCAGCGAAGTAGAAGTTCAGCGGGATGAAGTCTCACGACTGTCACGTGCTGATGACGCAGATACTTCCAGTTGCAATCTGTGGGATCATGGACGCGCACGTCCGTGAAATGCTATTTGGCCTATGCAACTTTTTTGACGTCATCTCTCGGAAGTCGATTGGCGTGAGGCAACTCATAAGGCTACAAGAAGAGACCGTGGTGATACTATGCGAGCTTGAGATGTACTTCCCGCCCGCATTCTTCGATGTTATGGTGCATCTGCTGGTCCATATCGTGGAGGATATCATCCAACTCGGGCCGACGTTCCTGCACAGTATGATGCCGTTCGAAAGGATGAATGGTGTCATCAAAGGATACGTTCGCAACATGTCATGTCCAGAGGGAAGCATAGCCAAGGGCTTTCTGATCGAAGAGTGCATCTCCTACTGCACGAATTATCTAGGCATCGAGAACCCCGTTGGTCTGCCGGTCAACAGGCACCTCGGCAGGCTCGCTGGATAGGATCACCGCGAGGGTCGCTGCGAAATGCATGTCGACTCCGAGGGTTGACTCGCCGACTTTAAGAGAGCAAACCTAGTCGCACTACAACACATAGACGTGGTCGATCCTTGGGTGGTAGAGCACAAAACCTTCATTAAGAAGATGTACAATGACCGAGGCCAACAGAGGACGGACGGAGATATAATCAAAGAGAACAACTCATGTTTCACGCGTTGGTTCAAGGAGAAGCTTCTGTCATACCCTTTACATGAGGATTCTTGCGCGGAAGAAAAACTCATATTCGCCTTGTCACAGGGTGTCGAGCACAACCTGATGACCTATGAGGCGTACGATATCAACGGATACACATTCTACACTGAGGACAAGGACATGAAGAGCGATGGTTATCAGAACTCCAGGGTAACGATGGAATTCTACACCGGTAACGAGAAGGACAAATACTACGGAGGGATCGAGGAGATCTGGGAGTTGAGCTACGCTGGAGAGAAGGTCCCGATGTTCCGTGTCAGATGGGCCAAGAGCGTCATAAAAGAAGACCGGTATTTCACAACCATGGTTATACCCGAAGCCAAATCCAAGACCGCGGGAGCAAACGTCACCGCGAAAAATGAGCCATGGGTACTGGCTTCCCAAGTGGACCAATGCTTCTTCATTACCGACCCGTCAAAGCCCAATCGTGTTGTCGTGAGGAGAGGCAAAAGGAAGATCATCGGAATGGATGGAGTCGCCAATGAGCAAGACTTCGACAAGTACGACGACCCGAAGATGGAACATGACGACGACGATGCAGTGCCATACACCACAAGAAGAAGCAAGACCACCCTACCTAAAGGACGTCCGTTCAACAGAAAAACTTCATTTGCGAAAAAGAAGGGCAAGAAGATTGTGAAAAGATAGCTAGCTAAGATCGATTGTATTTAAATTGTAGTCTTCATTTCTCGATTGTATTTTGACATTTTGAAATGATATTTCTTCTGTTCTAATCCTCATGAATATTGAATTTCTTAATATTTTTTGAACTCATGAATATTTTTAAATTTCATGGGCACTTTTTGAATTCATGAATATTCATCAAATTTGATGATATTTTTTCATATTCATAAATGTTTTACCAATTCACAAATGAATGCAACTAAAAATCCAAAAAGATATTGATGTTATTTTTAAATAACAAATTTGATGATATTTTCAAATAACAAATTTGATGATATTTTTAATTAAAAATAAAAAACAAATTTGATGATATTTTCAAAAAAACAAATTTGATGATATTTGATGATATCTTCTGTTCTAGTCCTCATGAAAATAACAAATTTGATAAAAAAAACAAATTATTAGATGCAACAAAAAATAATGAAAAAAAGTTACTAATGACGCACCACAGGAGGGTGCACCATTGCTATCAGAAAAAAAAGAGTTACTAATGGCGCACCAGAGGATGGTGCGCCATTGCTATCAGTGTTTTTATGGCGCACCCCTAGATGGTCCGCCATTACTAACATTTCCCCCTCTAGCTGGATACCCCTTCGCCCGATCCCCCTTCCCTCTCCCTTGCCAGATCCACCTTCCCTTCCTCGCCACACCCGCACCGACAACCCCCGCGCCTGCTCCGACGACCCCCGCGCCCGCTCCACACCCGCTCCGGCTTCCTGTTGAATAAGGCCGAGCCAGACCCCTGTGCAAACCCTAGCACCTCCCCACTTTCCCTCCCCTCGCGCTGCTTCACCTGACTAGGTCGTCGCCGTCACCGCATCGTCCCCGCGACCACTGCCGTCCCCGCACCCCACCAAGGAGTCTAGGAGCTCTGCAGTGTTCTTCTACGTCATCGACGGACAACCGTTCGAGCTCGACGACTCTGCATCATGCGGATCGAGGTCTTCTTCCACCTCCGGCCACCGCGCCTCACCGTAGATCCGCGTCACCTCGTCAACCCCGGCCCCGCACGAGCTCGCCATCGTCTTCCTCTCGGTGAGCTGCACAGGTTCCCCTCCCCCCTTCAATTTCGTCACCGTAGACATTCGGACCACCGCGCCCCAACTCCTGGTTGCCGCCCCCCGTGGCCGTGCCCTGGCCCGGCCCAGGCGCGCTCACCGCAACGCGACCGCGCCTCCACCACGCTCGGGCCGCGCCCAGCCGTATCGCCCAATCTGATGGTGTATACTTCTTATGTTCTTTCTGTCAGATTTTGGGTTCCGGCAGACCCTTGAGGTATGAACACTGAGGTGCGCGCGGAGATCTCTCCCCTACCGATCTACGTCCGATCCTCTTGTGCAAACTAAGATGAAAATGATGAACAACACAAGAGACACGAGGTTTATACTGGTTCGGGCCACCGTTGTGGTGTAATACCCTACTCCAGTGTGTGGTATGGTGGATTGCCTCGGGGGGCTGATGATGAACAGTACAAGGGAAGAACAGCCTCGCGAGAGGTGTTCTTGAGCTGGTGCGATGAACTGCTACGGTGAGTTCAGTTGCCTCTCTCTCTCTATCTGCTAGGGTTCTACCAGATCTCTAGATGTCTGTCTGCCCGTCCCCCTCTCTTCTCGGTCTCTAGATGTCCCTACTCTGTGGTGGCTAGCTCTATTTATAGAGGCCCTGGACCTCTCCCCGAATAATTGAGCGGGAAGGGCACCAACAATTGGCCATTTTGAAGGGGAGCATGCAGTACAAGTTATCCTGACCAAAGGTGGTCTTCGGCTACCAAAAGCACTGGTGATGACGCCGTCCTGGGCTCCACGGTGACCTCGGTCCTGCCGCTCTGTTGTGGTCTCATTGCACCGGAATGGCAACCTTTGCCTGATGCCTTGGCCTGTGCTTGCCCCCTTTGCACCAAAGGGGAAACAAGGACCCTGCGTAGGCCGGCGCCCGCCTGGCGCCCGCCTGGCCTTGATCGTCGTGGCTTGCGTCATGGGATCCTCGCGAGGTACCCTTGCATTGATCTCTCCGCCTCCTCACAAGCTTGCCTAATGAGGCTGCCTCTGAGGAAGCTTCCTGTCGTCCGCCCCGCGAGGCTTGGCCCCTCGCGAGGGTCTTGAGCTTGGGCTGATGAAGATGGGCCGCGCTGGGCCCCCATCTGAGCCACGCCGCAGGCCGTAGGCAGGCAAGTCTGGGGACCGCCATTCCAAGAACGCCGACAGTAGGCCCCAGGCCCAAGGCACGCGCGGGCTTGGCTTAGCAGAGAGGCGAAGGGGCAAGCGCGAAGCGCCGCGGGCCCTAATAGCCTGCGGCCTTGGGGACCACGTGGCGGTTTATTGGACGTGGGCGTTTGCACTTCCCCACAACGCCTAGGCAACTGCACGACTGACAAAAAGGGGGTGCTCTGGCCAGGCTTACTTGCCCTGCTCTCGTCCGTCTTGCCCTAGATCCCCTTTCTCGTTCTCCTTCCTCTTGCTCCCGAAATCCTCCAGATCCATCACAATCCTTTGCATCCGGCACGCCATGGCGCTTCGCAAGTCCCCGGCTGATGCTTGGTACTCGCCGGCCCTGGATTCCCCGAATTTGTTGGAGAAGAACCTCGCCCTCGCGTGCCTGATGACGATGGCGCAGGGCAGCGAGGGGGCGACTATGCTTAAGGTCGGCTCTGACTAGCCTGAGGGCAAGGGGAGAACCTTCTACCCATTCTTCGTGAGCGCCATTGTCGCTGGTCTGGTGCCTCCTTTCTCTGAGTTCTTCCATGCCGTTCTCCGCCAATACAACTTGCAGGCTCTGCATCTCCACCCCAACTCTGTCCTTCTCCTGGCGATTTTCGCCTACTATTGCGAGGCTCATGTTGATGTGAAGCCCTCGGTGTGATTGCTGCGCCACTTTTTCTCCCTTCGGGTTTCTGGCGCTTAGGTCTCCGCATGCGCGAGCTTCATTGCATACTCCAGCTCCAACACCATCTCGAAGCCTGGGAAGAGGATCGAAGGCTACCAGAGCAAGTGGGTCATGATGGATGTCGGGCGCCTCCACCCTCGTCGGGTATTGCCCACGGGGCAACCTAAGTCCGTTGACGCATGGTCCCGCGCGGAGCTCGTCGACCCTCGCGCGAAGGCGGTGTTGATGAGGATGAACACAGACCTGAGGCCGAGCAACTCCGAAGCGGCGAAGCTGACCGGGGCCACGCTCCTGAGGGAGTTCTTGGAGCACCGGGTGGCTCCACTCCAGGAGCACTCGCTCCCACTGTGGAGGCTTGGAGGAGCAGACGCCGCCCTGCGCCTGAGCTCCGAGGCCGTGACCGACGAGGATCTGGCTGCGGCCCTCCATTCCTTGGTTGGGGGAGACGTGGCGAGCCCGATGGGCGCCCCGTCCCCCTGTTCCTTCGTGACGACTGGGAGCAGGGCATGAACACCATGCCCACCTTCAACGGTGAAGGGCTGGTGCCTGCGGCAGCTCCTGAAGATCTGGCGGTCTTGGCAACGGTGAACCTGTCCTCCGGCAGCTCCAGCGAGGGAAAGGGGAAAGAAGAGGCGGAGGAGGAAGTGTCCGACTCGGAGGAGACTAGCGAGGATTGGGGGGAGTCCTTCCCTCGGCACAGGTCCCAGGCCCTCCGCTCCATGCCGGACGACGACGAGGCCAGCGCTAGGCGAGGAAGGTAGGGCTCTTCCTCGGTCACGAGGAAGGGCAGGTCGAGCCTGGTTCCCCCGAAGTCTGCTCTGGTCCCTGGGGGTCCAAGCCCAACTCCATCCCTCCTGACGCGCCTTCTGCTTCCGGGCCCCCCAAGGCTGACCCCTGCTGCAGGCTCTCGGGCTTCAAGTTTGGTCGAAAGTTGCTTGAGTCCACGGACGACGTCGAGTAAGTGTTCGATTCGTGCTCTGCTTGGTTTCTGCCGCTGAGGCTTGACGTTTGCTCTCTTTTACCAGGCCGGCACCTGCTGCCAAGAGGTTGAAGGAGGCTTCTGCAGCCCCGCTTGGGGCGAATCCGTCTGCCGGGGCGACACCTTCGGCTGTTGGGGGAGAGGACGACGAGGCCCGCACCTCTCCGACCCTACCGCCCTCGCGAGGCCAACTGGGGCACCCCGGCGAGGAGTCATCCCCCTGGCCCCGCTGGACCTGGAGTCGACTGTGCCCGACGCTGTGGCCGTGGCGGCCAAGGCTCAGGAGGTCCCTTCCTGCCGAGCTGTGGCCACGCTGCCATCTTCTCCGCCTCCTGTACAGGTTCTTGTCTCTTCTGCTCCCTCCGCCGCTGTCCTGGACCAGGCTGCCAATGAGATGAGCCAACTGCAGGAGGATATCCTGAGCGCAGACCCTCGTCTGGTGGCCGGGTGCCTGGAGTTGGCCTCAGGCTGGGCCCGTTCTGCTACTTCCGTCCGACCAGTGCTGAGCCAGGCCGTGTCGTCCTCCGACGAGGAGAAGCGGGCCGCTAACCAGGCCAAGGCCGCTCGCGACGCTGCCCTGGGCGACGCTGCAGATGCCCAGGGCCGCTGCAAGATGCTTGAGGCCGAGCTGCAAGGCCTGCGCGGCGAGCTCACCAAGGAGGTGCACAGCCGCCGGGAGATGGAGAAGGAGATGAAGGCTAGGGAGGCCGCCGCCAAGGACCGAGACGCCAAGCTTGATGACCGCCACAGCCGGCTGGAGACGCTGGAGCGGTCGCTGAAGGTGGAGAGGACCATGCTGGACGCCAAGGCGAACGTCCTGACGAAGGACCGGGTGGCCTTCGCGAAGCTGGAGAAGAAGCCTCGTGGCATACTGAAGACGTTGTATGATAGCGGCCTGGAGGAGCCGTTGGCTGGTGCGGAGGACGGCCCCGCCAAGCTGCTCCCCTTCCTGGTTGATGCGCTTGAGGACGTCGCGGACGGCCTTGGCCCCACGGTCGAGGCCGAGGCGCGTGCCCTATCTTTCGCAGCGCTGACGCGTGTCCGCAGCCATGTCTACCTGCGCAACCCCAACGTCGACTTCGACAGCCTGCTGGAGCCCATGAGCGGCGACCGTGCCGCTGCCGCCGCTGAGGCCGTGAGAGGCCGAGCCGAGGTTTTGTTGGGGAAGTTCCGCTCCCCCAGCGTCCTGCCCAGGCGCGGTGTCATCGGCCTCGCGACCTCGGGAGGCGAAGCCGTCCAGCATGACTCCACCACCGGTAATGACATTGCTGGGGAGTGATCCCTTCGCGACTTCCATCCTGTTTTATTCCTGCACATGCACCATGCCTCGCGGAGGCATTTAAACTTGTGTTTGGCGTTGTAGGACAATCTTATGGCTTGTAATATTTACTTTGAATTTCCTGAAATTTGCATTTTCCTCTCCTACTTGCTTACGCTCTACGTCGGCAGGGCCCGGCCCCGCGCATACCTCACCCAGCGTTAGCCTCGACCGGAAACCAAGGACGAGACTAAGGAGTGAGGGGCTACGTGGCAAGTTAGGCTCCTAAGTCGCGATGCTCAGGAGTCCCCCTTGACGCGCGAGCAACAAGTAGGGAGGGGGGGTAAGAAGTGGATTGACCGTTCTACGTCGGCAGGGCCCGGCCCCGCGCATACCTCACCCAGCGTTAGCCCCGACCGGAAACCAAGGATGGGACTAAGGAGTGAGGGGCTACGTGGCAAGTTAGGCTCCTGAGTCGCGATGCTCAGGAGTCCCCCTAGATGCTCAAACGGGTTTCGTACCTCGACTCCGCTCGGGGAGTGGCGTGCGACGACCAGGTCCAAGGGACCTGGCTAGGTGGCGTGCGCTCGGGCATGGCCCGGGCGTAGCCCCCGTGTCCAGCCCCCTCGCGTGGCACTCCCGAGGGGAGGCGTTGCGATGGTGCTGGACACTGAGCTCTGGGCTCCCTGAGGTTGGTACGGCCGTGGGCCACCCTCAGTTGTTTATCACCAGCGCGGAGCATAGCGCTTCCGTATGTGTACGGGCATAGCCGCTCCTCGGTAGTGTCGTCAGCCAGCACAGAGCATGGTGCTTCCACTGGTGCGTGGGAGGGGGCTCCCCTCCGGGAGGAGCCCCCGGGGCGTGTACAACCCCGCCCTGACACGTGGCCGGCACGGTAGGGCTAGGAGAGGTGTATCTAGGCACCCGTGAGCCAGTGCAGGACTCACGAGGCCCTACCTCGAGGCGGGTTGCGCCTGGCTCTGGGCCTTTATCAATTGGTGTGTTCCTGCAGGGTTGTTAGAATGCAAATGCTCAACGTCCTCAGGTCCCGCCCCCTGAGCGAGCTCAGCCGCCGCTGGTATGACAGGTCGCGATGCCGTGGGTCAAGGCAAGGGGGTGAGGGCTGGAGAGCCTGTAAGAGCCCATGAGTCGCGATGCTCAGGCGCCCCCCTTTGAACGTGCAAGCACTTTGCATGATGACAAGGAGTAGGTGATAACCATGGGAATCAGATTAAGCGTGAAAGAACAAGTTTACCCTAAGGTAAATGTTGGAAAAGCAACTACCGCTGGGCCGGGCCCGAGCGGCGTGGGGATGATGCAGCCCGTGGGGCGCCCCCAACAAGGTAAGTAAGACCATAACCAAAATGGATACATGCCGCGGGGACGGGCCCACGCGGCCTGGGAATGGTGCAGCCCTGTGGGCGCTCCCAGCTGAAAGTAGAACTCTGAAAGATATCACCTGGTGCCGTTGAAGATGAAGTGATGCTGAGGAAGTGAGCGATGCGCGTTGAAGACGTCGGCCCTCATGAGCCCCCAGGCCCAGGGGCCTCGGGAAGCTCCGGTGGCACATGCAGGTCTTCGGGGACCATCGCCACCTTCGCCAGGACTGCGCGATGCCTGACCTCCTGAGCCTCCAGAATGCTCCTCAACAGGCGCTGATGTGCGGCGACCGCGCTCGGCAGGCCTAAGGGCATGTGAACGTGGTTGTGAGGTGGTCCCTCGCAGCGCCCTACGGTCGAAGGCCGTAGGCACTCTTGGGACGCAGCTTGGTTGAGCCCTGGTACGTTGACGCAGGCGCGCAGTCCTCCATCCTTGCCTGGGTGTGGGGCCACGACAGGTAAGCGGCGGCTGCCGTGCATGACTCTGGACTCTTGTAGCTCATGGGTTTGGTCTCCCTTGACTTGTACCTTCCTGAGGGAAGCGTGCTTGAAAGCACCACTCCAAGTGGTGCCCGAGCGCCTCCCCCACGACCTTGGCAAGGTCGGCGGCTCTCCAAGAGAGAGCCCCCGAGCCCTGCCTGAGGAGGGCGCCGAGCGCGCCTTCCTATGCGTGAGAGGGTGGCGCTCCCTGATCGGGCGCGAATCCTGATGCAATACCTCCGGAGGTGCCTGCTTCCTTGTGGCTCGGGCCAGGTGAGGTCTTCTTCTTCTTGAGGGTCGCCTGGGAAGGCCTCCCGCTCCCGTGATCTGGGTCTTCGATTGCTGCGGCTTGGAACGCACGCTCAAGCGAGCACACTGCGTCCCATTCTTCACAAGGTACGGTGATGACTCCACCGCTTCCTGGCATCTTGAGGACATTGAAACCATGGTGAGTCACCGCCATAAACTTGGCTAGGGCTGGGTACCCAAGGATGACGTTGTACGGCAGGCGGATGTGAGCGACGTGGAAGTCGATGAGCTCGGTGCGGTAGTTGTTGCGTTGCCCGAAGGTGACCGGAAGGTGAACCTGCCCAATTGGAACAGTGGAACCATCGGTGACTCCTGAGAAGGGCTTGGTCAGCTGAAGCTGGTCGTACGACAGTTGGAGACTGTCGAACGTCTCGACGGACAGGACGCTGAGTCCTGCCCCGCCATCGATGAGGGTCCTGGTGACCTGCATGTTGCTGATGACTAGGGAGCAAAGCATCGGGAGGACTCCGGTCGTTGCCGCACACTTGAGCTGATCTGCGGAACTGAAATTGATCACGCACGTAGACCACCTAAGAGGGCATGTGGCCTCAAGCTTGGGAAGGATTGCATTCACCTCGCGAGCAAACTGCTTGAAGATGCGCTGTGAGGCAGGGGCCTGGGCGCCACCCAAGATGCAAGCAATTGCACGCGGCTCTTGGAAGCCCCCAGCCCCATCGTCTTGGTGTTGGTCTTCGTTCCTCCTTGGTGGAGGCGGCAGAGGAGGGAGGCATGCGTTGCCGTGCGGGTGGCCCTCACGAGGCTGGTCCCTCCAGCCTCCCTCGCGAGGCTGGTCCTGCCAACGGTCCTCGCGAGGGCGGTCATGCCATCCCTGGCGAAGGCCACGGTCTTCCCATCGTCCGCCGCCTCTTCCTCCTCCTCGGCCATAGCCCCTGTCGTCGCGCTCTGGGCGTCGGCCGATTCGCCCATCTCACACGACTCTAAGCTCTTGACATTCGTTGGTGTTGTGGGTGTGGAGGTCGTGGTACACGCAGTACCGTCCGCCCTTGGATGACTTGGGCTGGTCCCTGCCTTGCTTGGTGTCTGGTTCTGCTGCTAACACGGCAGCCCCCTTGCGCTTCACATCTTTGGCCTTGAGCTTCTTTTCTTCTGGGCCGGCTGCCGGGAGCTCGAGGAGGGAGAGATGCCCTTCCTCAGCCCTGGCGCACTTGGTCGCCAAGTTGAACAGCTCCATGGATGTGCACAGGTCTTCATGGATTGCTAGTTCTTCTTTCATCTTGACGTCGCGCACGCCGTTAGAGAAGGCTGAGATGATAGCTTCTTCAGTTACCTTGGGGATCTTGAGGCGAGCGTAGTTGAAGTGTTGGATGTACATCTGTAGGGTTTCTCCTGGCTGTTGCTTGATGCGGCGCAGGTCGCTCACGGCCGGGGCCCGGTCGCGTGTGCCCTGGAAGTTAGCGATGAAGCGGGTGCGCATCTCGCTCCAGGAGGAGATCGTGCCGGAAGCCAGGTTCAGGAGCCAGGTGCGGGCGCCGTCCTTGAGCTCCATGGGGAACCAATTCGCCATGACCTTTTCATCTCCGTTGGCGGCTACGATGCCCAGCTCGTAGAGCTGCAGAAACTCCGCGAGGTCCACTGTGCCATCGTAGCGGGGGGGGGGGGGAGGTCAGGCTTGAACTTGCCTGGCCATGTGACGCCGCGCAACTCGGGCGTGAAGGCGAGGCAGCCCACCGTGGCCACCGGCACCCTTTGCTGGTGCTGGACTTGTTCTTGCGGGTCACCACGCGCTGCCACTGCGAGCAGCGCGGGGTCTCGTCGTGGAGGCGCTGGGGCGCGATCTTGGCGTGCCGGCGCTGGGAGCGCGCGAGCACCTTCCCGGGGACGTGGTATCTCTTGGCAGCTCTCTTTTTGCTGCGCAGGCGCCGGACATGGAGGGTCCCGCCCTGGGGCTGCGTGCCTTGGAGCCAAGAACCTTCTTGGGGAGGAGGCGGCGGAGGCGCCTCCTGATCCTCGCCCCCCGCACGGGACGGAGGGCGAAGCAGCGAGAGGGACCGCAAGGGGGAGCCCCCTGCGGCACTGACAAGCTTGGTGATGCGGGCGAGCCAGTCCTCGTACAGGTCGTCGACGGGGCGATAGCGGAGGAGCTCCCGCGCCAAGAGTAGTGAGGCGTGCGCATCCATGGGTGCGCGACGGGCGTGGGACGACGAGCCAGCTGGAGTCAGCGACGAGGAGGCGGTGCGGCCATCCCGCCGCACCGAAGGATGCTGGGACGAGGCCTGCTACTCGTTCCCCGCCGGGCCGGTGGCGGCGGGCGACGGGGAACGACGAGGGGGGCCGCCGGCGGGCGCCGTCTAGGCGACGCGAGTGGCGCGAGCAGCCCGGCGCTCGGCGCGAGCCCGGCGAGCGTCAGCCATGGAAACGACCGAAGATCACACGCGAACAGCGGAAGAAAGATTCCGGCGCACCCCTACCTGGCGCGCCAAATGTCAGATTTCGAGTTCCTGCAGACCCTTGAGGTTCGAACACTGGGGTGCGCACAGAGATCTCTCCCCTACCGATCTACGTCCGATCCTCTTGTGCAAACTAAGATGAAAATGATGAATAACACAAGAGACACGAGGTTTATACTGGTTCGGGCCACCGTTGTGGTGTAATACCCTACTCCAGTGTGTGGTATGGTGGATAGCCTCGGGGGGCTGATGATGAACAGTACAAGGGAAGAACAGCCTCGCGAGAGGTGTTCTTGAGCTGGTGCGATGAACTGCTACGGTGAGTTCAGTTGCCTCTCTCTCTCTATCTGCTAGGGTTCTACCAGATCTCTAGATGTCTGTCTGCCCGTCCCCCTCTCTTCTCGGTCTCTAGATGTCCCTACTCTATGGTGGCTAGCTCTATTTATAGCGGCCCTGGGCCTCTCCCCGAATAATTGAGCGGGAAGGGCGCCAACAATTGGCCATTTTGAAGGGGAACATGCAGTACAAGTTATCCTGACCAAAGGTGGTCTTCGGCTGCCAAAAGCACTAGTGATGACGTCGTGCTAGGCTCCATGATGACCTCCATCCTGCCGCTCTGCTGGTCTTGGTCTCGTTGCACCGGAATGGCAACCTTTTCCTGATGCCTTGGCCTGTGCTTGCCCCCTTTGCACCAAAGGGGAAACAAGGACCCTGCGCAGGCCGGCACCCGCCTGGCCTTGATCGTCATGGCTTGCGTCATGGGATCCTCGCGAGGTACCCTTGCATTGATCTCTCCGCCTCCTCGCGAGCCTTTCTGATGAGGCTGCCTCTGAAGAAGCTTCCTGTCGTCTGCCCCACGAGGCTTGGCCCCTCGCGAGGGTCTTGAGCTTGGGCTGATGAAGATGGGCCGCGCTGGGCCCCCACCTGAGCCACGCCGCAGGCCGCAGGCAGGCAAGCCTGGGGACCCCCGTTCCCAGAACGCCAACACTTTCCAATTTGTTTCTTTTTACCATGCTTTGCTTGTGTGTTCCTGCTGCTTGACTAATTGAAAATCTATTGTTGCTACTGTGGGACAATGTTCCTTCTTTTCTTCCTGATGTTGCTATTTCCATTGAAGTACTCACATGTGTTCTAGATG
This sequence comes from Triticum aestivum, assembly GCF_018294505.1. Taxonomy (NCBI): domain Eukaryota; kingdom Viridiplantae; phylum Streptophyta; class Magnoliopsida; order Poales; family Poaceae; genus Triticum; species Triticum aestivum. The sequence goes on from NC_057812.1 coordinate 43,252,651, forward strand.
AGCTGCTGCTAGTTAGTTCCCCTTAGACTACATTCTAGATTGCATAGCATAACTCCAGAATTTTGTCATTGCACACATGCGCATATATTTCTGTTGTGAGCATAACTCTAGAATTTATTTATCTATGATTCGTATTGGGTTAAAAACTGGGGTGACTCTGGCTGTAAACTGAACTTGGTTCGGTTAAAAACTGCACTGTCAAATCTGGACAACAAGCTTATATCTGAAAAATGAGTTAGCTAGGCTCAGAATTTTGAGTTGGCCCCTTTACATAAGTTTTAGATAAAGTTTCAAGGTTTCTTTAGAGTATTTATTTGTGTCGTTTGGATGTCCGGTTTTGAGGGCAGCTATCAGTTTAGTTTGCTGTCCCGAAATATATGTTCCTGGGTACAATATTTTGAGGTGGTATTAAAATAAAGTTACAACATGAAAATTTTAGAGGCTGTTTTGTAGATACTTAAAACACATATCACTTGTCAGGTTTCGTTTGGTATATTAAATCCTATGAAATTATCAAAGTGGGTTGTACTATGTTGGACATAATTTTATGTTTGGACTTGGGTGAATGTAACCAGACTTATACTCTCAGATTTTGTCATAGTTGATGGTGAAAGAACATGCGGTGCCCCCATGTTTGGTTTTGGTAATTGATGACAATCTCTATGGACTAATGGTTGCCTTGAGTTATATTTGAAGGTTTTGTCCATAGCTTTTCTTGGTGTACATGTGTTGGTTTCAAGAAGAGTTTGTGTCGACCAAGGTGCTATTCAAGGAATTACCTAAAGATTGGTCTTGTGAGAGGTTGATCAAGACTAAGTTAAAGAGTGAATCAAGATGATCAACCCACAAAGCGTAGAAGATGTACCGAGAGGGATCAAGTGATCCCATGGTATGGTAAGCATTGTCAATTACGCTTTATGTACTAACCCATGGTCTTCGTGAGGGTTCTTTGTGGGGTTAGGTTGCGGTGTGCAAGTTCAAGTGGAGCACCACGAAGAGATCAAATGCTTGAAGCTTGTTGTCCTTTGTGGTGACAATGGACCTGTGAAGATGTGCGGAAGAGTATCTCGCCCATAGTAGAGTATGGGGGAGCAATCAACTAGTCTTCATCGACTCAACACAATCAAGAAAGGTTGCGGTGCAAGTTCAAGTGGAGCATCACGAAGAGATCAAATGCTTGAAGCTTGCCGTCCATTGTGGTGACAATGGACTTGTGAAGATGTGCGGAAGAAAGGGTCACCCATAGTGGAGTATGGGGGAGCAATCAACTAGTCTTCATCGAGCCAACACAATCAAGAAAGGTGGTCCAACTTGAGAGAGTCAAGATCGTCATCATCTAGCTCAAGTGGACCATGTGCAAGGCAAAGGTTTGTCCTTGATAGGTTTTCTATTTTACCGGTCTCATGATGGTAGTTGGGAGACCGGGTTATAGGATCGATTGCCATACTTTCAAGGGGGGCTCTCAATGAGTAGCTTGATCGTATCGTTCGTTGAGAGCTCAAACCATTGCATCCTTGCATCATCTTTCTTGGTTCTTGTTTGGTTCTCTTTGTGAGTCTTAGAGCTTACGGTCATCTTGTTGACAAGCTTGAGTTCATCAAAAACGGAGTTCGCTTGCATCTTCTATGATGTTTTCGATGTTGGAGGTTTTGCCGGTTCTTCTCGGTTGGAGGTTTCGCTTGCATCGCTGTTTTGATGCTACTCGTCGTCTTGTTTCTAACAAGCTTGAGTTTGCTCAATTCGGAGCTCATATGCAGAAGTTATGGCAGTTCTGCTTTTCTTGAGTGTGGTTTTTGTCAGGGTCCCAGCGGTAGTACCGTGGTACCCAGCGGTAGTACCGTTGAGGAGTCACAAGCGGCAGTACCGCTCCGCAGCGGTACTACCGGCGGTGACTCTGCAGCAGTACTACCGTTGGCTTACCAGGTCCCTACCGCGTCGATTCGAGGGGTCTTTTTCTGTGTCGGATTGTGCGGTACCTCGTTGTGGCAGTAGTGCAGCAGTACCGCTCCTTAGCGGCAGTACCGCCCTTCCTCCGCGGTAGTACTGCCCGATTCCCTCTTTCCCTTTACCCTTCGTTCTATGCGGCAGTACCGCCGAAGGGTGCGGTAGTACCGCCTAACCCAGCGGTAGTACCGCTGTCTCCTACGGTACTACCGCCCCAAGGTTCATGTTTTGTTGCTCCTTTTCCCTGTTTCTTCCGCCTGAGCGGTAGTACCGCTCATGGAGCGGTAGTACCGCTCGTGTGCAGGCTGAGCACATAACGGTTGGATTTTCCCCCTCCTATAAAAGGGGGTCTTCTTCCCCATTGAATCTTATCCCTTGAGCTCGTGTTCTTCCCCCATTGTTGACCTTCTTCGAGCTTGCTAACTCTCAATCCCTACATGGATTCTTGCTAGTTTTTGAGGGAAAATAGAGAGGAGATCTAGATCCACATTTCCACCAATCACTTTCTCCTCTATGTGAGGGGAACCCCTTGGATCTAGATCTTGGAGTTCTTGGTGTTCTCTTTCTTATTCTTCCTCTCATTTTCCTCCCTAGCATTAGCTGCTTCAGTGGGATTTGAGAGAGAAGGACTTGGGCACTCCGTGTGCCCTTGCCATTGCATTTGGTGCATCGGTTTGAGTTCTTCACGTGATAGGTGGAAATTACAAGTTGAGAAGCTTATTACTCTTGGGTGCTTGGTACCCTTGAGCTTGTTCCTCTTGGGTGCTTGGGCGCCCTAGACGGTTGTTGGTGTTCGGAGCTCAATCATTGTGGTGCAAAGCTCTGGGCAAGCATCGGGGTCTCCAATTAGGTTGTGGAGATCGCCCCGAGCAATTTGACGGGTACCGGTGACCGCCCCCAAGGGTTGCCAAAGTGTACAGGTTCGGTGACCACCCCCAAGGGTTGCCATTTGTACGGGTTTGGTGACCGCCCTCAAGGGTCCCTTAGTGGAATCACGGCATCTTGCATTGTGCGAGAGCGTGAGGAGATTACGGTGGCCCTAGTGGCTTCTTGGGGAGCATTGTGCCTCCACACCGCTCCAAACGGAGATTAGCATCCGCAAGGGTGTGAACTTCGGGATACATCGTTGTCTCCACGTGCCTCGGTTATGTCTTACCCGAGCCCTTTACTTATGCACTTTACTTTGTGATAGCCATATTGTTTCTTGTCATATTTCTTGCTATCATATAGTTGCTTATCTTGCTTAGCATAAGTTGTTGGTGCACATAGGTGAGCCTAGTTGTTTTAGGTTTTGTGCTTGACAAATTAACCGCTAGGTTTATTCCGCATTTGTTCAAGCCTAAACCGTAATTATTTTAAAATGCCTATTCATCCCCCCCCCCTCTAGGTGACATCCATGATCATTTAGATGGTGTGAGGACTTATAATGTGATAAAGTATATACGTTGTTGCAACACCTCCATATGAAAGTAGAGGCACATTGTGGTGCTAGTTTGCTGGGTTTTGTCTCCAACCATCGTGTCGTGATGATTTTGCAGGTACCCCGAGAGGCCCTTGAGTTTGCCGAAATGTTGATTAACTTCCGTTCCGGCAAATTCGGGTACTCCGTATGTCCTATTTTCAGCAAATGTCATGCTGAAATTTTCCATGAATTTTAGCATGAATTTGCTAAAAATAGGACATATGGGGTACTTGCGACTAATGCATGGGCCGGTGTATCTTAGTACTTAATTAAGTAGGATCAACTGCCTCTTGTGTTATGCATGGGCCTCAACATCGAAAAACCCTAAATGATAAAACCTTGGCTTTTAGGGTGCCTCGGTGTCGATAAAAACCTAAATGATGAAAGCTTAGGCTTTTAGGGTGCCTCGGCGTTGACAAACCCTAAATGATAAAATCTTAGCTTTTAGGATGCCTCGGTGTCGACAAACCCTAAATGATAAGACCATGATCTTGTTACTTTACAATAACCAACTTTTTGACCAATTTTTTTTCCTATTTAGAGCGAAACATGGCCCTCAATGATGAGGCTGGCGGTTCGGGCAAGGCATTCTGGGAGCTGTACCAGGAGATGGAGGAAGAACCTCACCGCTATGAGGACACCGCGGAAGACACCGATCCCGACTACACAACCCCTAGTGACGTCGGGGATGACACCACTGATGGTGTCACCGAGGATGCCACCACTGATGATGGAGGCGCATGCACAGATGGCAGCCAACCGAAGAGGCAACGGAAGGACCGGCGCCCGAACATGCTCGACACCGTCAAGGAGGAATTTATTGAAGTGTCCTCCGAGGGGCATCCAACGGCGCCCAAAGAAATAGTCAAGGGGTACGCGGGACAGCTCGGGTGCATTCTCCGAAGCACCGTCCCGATCAACACCGGGAACCTAAGGCATCATGACCGAGGGAATTTGCGCAACCTCCTCTTCACGAAGCTGCACGAACGATACAAGTTCCCCGGTGACTTCGCAAACACACGCCTCTCAGGGAATAAAGTGAACAGTGTTGCCCTCACAAAGATGAGCATGGCCCTGGCTACTTGGAGAGCCTCGGTGAAGAGCATGATTGAAAAAGGTGATAGTTATGAGAAGATCAAGGAGAAAAATTCTTCGATCAACGAAGATGACTACCGGGAGTTCAAGATCAAGTGCGAGAGCAACACATCTGCAGAATCAAGTCAGTGGGGGAAACAGATGCGGAAATTGAACTTAGGGGTCCACAAACTCGGTCCCGGCGGTTACAGAGTGGCGGAACCTATATGGGACAAGGAGGACGCGGAGCGTGCTGAGCAAGGCCTACCGCCCCTCTTCGAGAAATACCGTGACAAGCAGACCAGGAACTATGTCAGGGCCCAGTACAAGATTGACCCGGTAACCAAGGAGCTTACCACAGATCCGAAGACCAAGGCGCTTGAGCGTGTTCTGGTAAGGAATACACCCCCGCGTAATTAGCTCCATATAGTTGCATTCTAATTAATGAAGCCAAATTTCTAAATGGTTCATGTTCCTTCCGCAGGACACTGAAAGCAGTAGTGCGGGGTCGTCTCAGAGCTCCCCTTTCGACACCCCTTTAAATAGGGCGTTGAACGTAATGAAAAACAAGGATAAGCTCAGTAAGCCGGCGTCTGCTGGTCGTGTGGCCGGCAAAGGCTTGTCCACAAAATGGTCGGAGTACTATACCGCTGGGCGAAAGGAGAGAAAGACTAGCTCGGAAAGCCAGGAGCGCGAGGTTCAACAACTCAAGGCACAAGTGGCGCGGATTCCGGAGATCGTCGAAGAGCAAGTGTGAGACCAACTGGGTGCGACGATCACCGCCATTATGCCTACCTTGATTTCTGGGCTGCATGCATGGATTGCGGGCGGCCAACAGGGGCCGCCCCCGATTCCCAGCTTCACGGGCAGCAACCCGCGCAATGCGCCGGCGGCACCATTGGTGTCTCCGGCGGAGGCGGCATTGGTGTCTCCCACGGCGGCGCCGACATTGCAGCTTAATACACCCGGGTGTGGGAAGAATACACCGGCCGGCACCGCGGCAGCAAGCGGCCCCTCCATCACTTGCACGCCCGCTGTTGGCGGTGCCTCGACATTAGCCGAGCTCGATGCCATCATGGTAAATAATTAAGCCTCTCGACCGATGACTTCATCTCCTTCCTTTGATTGGGAATCCCTGACGCCCTATATGTTTTCGCAGGGCGCCACCGACGTTCTGTGCACTCTCCTGCACTTCGTGAACGACGAGTTGGTGGATGTTGCCAAGGGCAGAATCGTTCAACCAGGCAGCCGCGTGTTCCACGGTAATCAGATGCCACCCACCGTTTATAGGGTTCAACTGGTTCGGGTGCTGCCGGGCTTCGACGACATGTTACCTCCGCATCGACCCCATGGGGCCGACGAAGATGATGTGATGACCCTCAGCGCCTGCATAAACTGGCCCATGCTTTGGCCGAAGAGCAAGATTCATTTGGGGGCGGGGGACACCACCCCACAGACAACACCGCCAGTCGGCGCCAAGCCATGGCAAGACCCCGCAACGCTACCGGACATGCCGGACATGGATATGGCACAGGATCCGGACATGCATATGGCACAGGATCCGGACGGCGCCGACGACGACAATGACGGTACATTTACCAATGTCGATAAGTACTTCAACGAACATGGGTACGGTGCCGAATTCTTGGGGCCTCCTTCTCAAGAACCCAACCCTGCAAAAGACGATCTAGCTGGTACCGCGGAGAAACCCAGTTGCAACAGGCGTCATCTGGCGTTCAGTACTCAGGAGACGCCTCCAGCTGCCGCCTTCACCAAGCCTCAGATAGCCGAGGTGCCAAATATTATCAGCCCCAACAAACTCAAGAAGGTTGTCTGTGAGCAAAACTCGATCCCATTACAGCAGAAGAAGAAGGGACGGAAAAGAAAGAATAACAAGGGTGCGAGCCAGCCGGCACCGAGTATGATCCGTGCTCAGGACGGGCCACCTACATCTAAGGATATCTCGAGGAGGGTGCATGTGGCGGGTAGGCCGATGGTACTGATTAATCTGCTCAATGCTGCAACCGGTGCTATGCGGAGTCTGCATGGCAGTGTTCTTTCTTTGGAGAAGCAGCGTCTTTCCGAGAATGATGTGGCATACCCGGTTTTCGTAGGTGCCAGAGGGCAAGGGCTTTGTCGATACCGCCATCGGGGGTATGATCGTCCTGCGGTATGATGACATCTTCGCTAAGTTTAACCTTCATCCGCTGCACTACACCTTCGTTCGGCTAGTTTCGCTGAGTATGAAGATGCGGATCATTAGAGACAAGACCCCGGATATCGTGATAGTCGACCCCTTCTACATGCGTGCCAAGATCTAGGGCAGCGCTGGGGACCGGCAAGTCGTGAGTTCATACCTTGAAGGCGTCATTCTGGCAAACCCAGATAAGGATAACTTCCTCGTGCCTTACTTTCCCGAGTAAGTCATCCCCTCACCGCCTCGTAACATATGATTTCTAAATTTCGATCGTTCTTTTTTTCTAACATTCCTTGTTTTGTGCAGTGACACACATTGCACACTCATCCTCTTAAGCCTGAAATATTACATGGCCACGTATTTCGATTCGGACCGTCAGTCGAAGAAAGAGTACACAAATATCAAGAAAGTTCTTGATGATGTTCTCCCCGGCTACGCCATATCTCGAGGCACCTTCAGCAGGCCAATTCGTAGGTACGCCAAGCACGTGTTCGCCCACAAAACGACGTTCCCCTGCGTCAAGCAGCCGCCTGGCAGTCAGAAGGATGCCTACTATGCCCTCCATCACATGCGGGCGATCGTACGGGACCATAATCACCTTCTGCTACCAAATAATCTCAAACATTGGGCCGCAAGCTTGTCGGCAATCCAGGATGCGGACATCAGATAAGAATTTTTTCGCATCCAGTCGGAGTTTGCGGAAATCATCCATCAAGATGTCCTTCATACCTCGAGGCAGTTCTACCTCAGATATCAACCGTCCAACAGTGAGATAGAAACAACGCTACAAATGCAGGCTAACAATGCCCACGATTTCATGACCATCACGACAGACGGCGGCTTCATCCATGCTCCGGTCCCTGAGTTGAGTTGAAAGTAGTGATGCTATGTGTAGTTCTGAAATATCGATTAGCTCATGTTGTAATTAAACTTTAATGAACTTGTATGTCTCTTTGGTTTGGACAGTCGCTCAACTTATATGTAATCGATGCTATTTATTAGTAGGACCATGAATCGTGCTATTAATGTCTTGTTTTTCTCTTTCGATCCTTTTGTTGCATACTTATATATTGCTTATGTATTGTCTGTGAATTGCTACTAACGTTTTGTTTGGCTAGTGCATAGAGATGCCTTCGTATGTCGTGTACAAGGGTAAGGTTTTCAGAGTCTACGACGACTGGGAGGAGTGTCGGAGACAGGTTCACCGTTTCAATGGTAACATTTACAAAGGGTACACCACTAGGGCGGAGGCGGAAGGTAGATACGCACGCTATCTAGCGGGAGAGAAGAGGGAGCGGAGGAGGAACTGGATGAAGATCAGTTTCATCGCGATGATGCTAATCGTGATGACCGCAACTCTCTTCTATGTGATGGTAGTTTAGATGATCGATATCGACTTGTAATGTGAAGACAAACTCGCTACTCGCGGTCTCGAGACTTGTAATGTTCTAACTTTGTTTGGTATTTTGAATTCGGAGACTAGCTAATATGATGAATTGTATTTGAAGACTAATCTTCTATTGTATTCGATAAATTTGTTGTTGTTGTGTGGTGCTGTCTATATTCTGTGCAGTAATATATTTTGCAACCTGTGCAAATATCAAAAAAGAAAAAAATATTCTAATATTCATACTAGTGGCGCACCATACAGCACATTAGTGGCACATTGCTGTAAAAATACTAGTAGTGCATTGTCTGTTAGTGCGCCATTAATAACCCAGAGCAGAAGGTAAATATGCCCCCTAGAAGGCATACTAATGGCGCACCATGGGACATACTAATGGCGCACTGTCTGGTGCGCCACTACTGTCTGATATACTAGGTGCGCCATTAGTATTAATTACTAATGGCGTGATGATAGTGACGCACCTATAGTGCGTCATTAATGGCCAAAACAGGTGCGCCACTAACAGGCCTTTTCCTAGTAGTGCTAGGAGATACATGTCAGAAGAAGGAAATAAAGAAAACTACAATCTACGAATGGAAGACATCGGAAAAGAGATGTTCATTTCTGTATACGACTACCATCGGATCAACCTGCGAGGACGCTCTTGCATCGAGCTGTCGTGTGCTCTAGATCATTGTTGGGAAACTATAAGCTAACTTCTAGAGAATGTGGTCAGTCTTTAGCCTGCCACCCTGAAGACCATAATCCGTGTGACGTATATTCCAGGACTAGAATTGCTTATTGGCAAAGGCGGATAACACCCGCTAGTGCTCTCATCTATGAGCAGTAATCTTCGCACTGAGCAAAACGGAACCTAATATACCACTTCATAGAGCTAGACAAGCAAATCAATAATCACAATCGCTACTCGGGTAAGGTTTAACATAACTATACTTATTTGTAAATGTTGTCTTGCATATTCACATTAACATTTTAGAATAACATAGATTCATCCATCCAGACAAGTTTACGCAAACATATAAAGAAGATACAATATCTGCATGACTCCATGTTTCATGGTTGTCTAAGTTTCCCGGAGCAATGCAGATAACTTCAGCACAAAGAACTATAACAGTCATGGGTATTGCTAAATCTCTGTATACCCCGTTTGGCTAAAAGTATTTGGAGGTCCTTCCTAATCTCATCGAGAACATTTACAAAATTCGGTAAAAACTTAAGATTAATCACTAGCTTCAACATAGGAGAACTATTTAGATGTTTCAACAGTGTCGACGGAGCAATAAAACTCACACATCAAAAGGAAATTCATTGCTTACCTGTGTAGAGCTACGAGGAGGCGAGGGCGGTTGTGGTGTGGAATCTGACAATAAGAGATGGGAGGTAAGGTAACGATGCTTCGTCTAGTGAAACGCATAAGGGTGAGACAAGAGGTATACAGGTCCAGCCCCTCGCGATGGAGGTAAAAACCCTAGTCCTGTTCTTCGGAGAGATTGTTCTTGCATGTGAGTGTAAGATTACTGTGATTCTGTGACCGTAACTACCCATTGGCCACTACGAGTGGTAACAGGGGGGGTTAAATTCTATTAGTAACGCTGAGGTTCAATACTAATAAGATCTCCATTCATGCTCTTAGCCGTTTGGCTACTTCGATCTAAGTAAGACACACGCGAGTGAGGATATGTCCTTCTTGATCCGAGCTGTGCCAGAAATATCTACTTCGGCAGCATTCCCTGAGTGACTAAATCCGCATCTTGCAGGATAATATATTGGTACTTGATGATTGTGGGCTAGGGCCTCCATGGGCTTCTGCTACGTTTTAGGTCACCGTGGGCTTAGTTGGTGGGGTATGACCTCATCATGGATGTTCATGGGAGATTGAAACCCGAATGATCCTTCAATATTGATGAACTGCAGACTCGCATAAAGAGGGATCCCAACGGATTCTAAAGAGCAAACCATCCATGGTTCACTATTTTTTTGGTAAATTTTGGTGATAATCAATCATCTCTCAGAAGAGGTTGACTAGTAATCCAACAGGGATGTATCATGAATTCCAAGTGATAATTATGGTGTTCGGCCCTTGGAGAGACACCAATCATTATCTCGGAGGAACACCATCTTAAACCAACTCTAGATCCAAAATTGCGATTTTTATATTTTGGGTCCTAAACGAAGGCCAAAACCATGCTGCGGGAGATATCAAATTCACTCTTTGTGCCGAATGATTTATCAATCTGAAGAGATGATCACTAATTTGTTTACTTCCAGAACTGATCTGCATAAAGAAAATGATCACTCAATATTTTCCTAGCATCGATTCATGTAGGAAGTTTTTTTTTAGATTTTCTCAATTGAGACAAAATTTTATCCAATTTAATTGGCGAATTTGAGGGCCTCTCTGAGAGGATCAGAGGAATTTTCTGCTGCGTGCTCAAAAGATTTGTCGCAGTCACAGGGACTTGATTAGATGGTTGCTTAGGGACAATCTTTGGTTCCCGCGCTTGAATCTTCTTGACTAGCATGAACATTGTAGACGTACTGAGAGGCGCATACGTTACCTCGATTACCATAAACTAGTGGTTGGGGCCCGCCAATGGCGGGCCTCCTGAGTGCGTACTTGTGGCACACTTGTCTTGCTGAAGCACCTCATTGCACATTTAGGGTGTCTATATTCACATGAGTTCATACACATTTATTGTCAAGTAACATGGAACATATCCCTAGAATACCTGCCTATCCTACCTAACGCTGGATTTCACCTAACGCAAGAGCAAGTACTACGATGAAAATCACTTTTACGAGTGATACCTTTGTCTTTGGTGCTTGAGTTGTCCTCCCAGCGGTGTGGTCCTCGATTTTTTTTATGTACCTTCTCCCTCTCTACACCTTTTTTCCGCCTCGCCGCCCAGAAAGAAGAAGGAAGAATTCAATCCGTATCGTACTTTCCAAGCAACCCTCCAATGAAGAAAGTGCAATTACGGTCCTGATGGTGTTAGTTGCTCCAAGCACAGTGCACATCTAAAATGTAGTACTTAACTAAAATAAGAAAATTGACAATATGAAGTCCCATAGCAGTATGTACATATGTAGCTGTATTAGAAATTTAGAATCAAGATAAAATCAGCTAATTTATTTACAAATAGCAAAAGACCAGAAAGTACTGGCTCGCTCAACCATGTTACACCACATTTCCCTCTACTACTCCATACAGCACTATGATATTGACATTGCCAGCATTAAATCAGACACATCCATTACTACAGATTAAATTTCACTTCTACAGTGACCATCTCCATAATATCTAACCAGCCATCGTCTCAGATTGTCTACCAACTTGATTCACTTTTCATGCCACCATCGCGGACCATACAAACATACATACATCAAACATCAATGCCATTATGTCAATGTGTTCATCTTAACCAATGTTCACTATGATTCATGTGCCCCAATGAAATAACGATTGTTAGCATAAGTTTTCTTTACAAGTAAAAAAGAACCACGAACACTTGGCAAAGCACCGCAATGTTTCAGCACAAGAGATCCTTAGATACCAGAACCAAGCAACACAATCAATCCTAGTGTCCAAGAGAATTGCAAAGCAGTCTTGCGCCATATAGGCAGCAAAATTTGCATTAGATAAACAGGAACCTAATCTCTAGAAGGCACCAACATGCACCCATGTAAGTGCCAGCTTCTGTAACTACTAATAATAGTGCTTCGTGCAAATGGCTTAGAGCGGCATGAACATTTCCTGTATCATCTTCCAACATAGCTGTCAGGACCCCGACTCAATGCTACATCGATCTAGCATGTAACACCTCATATCACTTTACGGCCTCACGCACGGTATTCCAATGGGTGTCGCCTTACCTTTGCCCGGGACCGTTTGCGCCTTTTGGCACACGTATATGATAGTGTCGCTAGCATCCATATGATAAGGAGCCCGGGCTGACATGGCTAGTCGTAAACCCAAAGTGGCACAGACTTACAGGGACAGGCATCCATGACCCAGCATCGAACGTGTCGGTCATCAGCGAGTGAATCCAGGTTGTAGCACTGGGCTAGCAGGACTCCGGTGAACCGGGCTGTAGCGGGCTAACAGGACTCCGGTATTCATCGCGTGACATTTCCCCGAAGGGACAGACACAGGAACGAAGAAGGACACATGCCGGCCAGCCTAAGTGTTCCGGAGCAGTAGCAAGCTACCATGGCTCGGTGGAAACACTAGGAGACATTTCCCGGTAAGAGAGGCTACTAAGGATAAACAACTAGATAGTCAGATCCCACACATACCAAGCATTTCAATAACATACACACAATATGCTCGATATGTGCAAATACAACATGGCATCACAACATGACTCTACGACTCAAGTAATTTATTCAATAGGCTCCGAGGAGCGAGATATTACAAACAGGGGTCTCATGACCCAACATTCAGAGCATACAAATCAAAGCACAAGCGGAAGCTATCATGTCTGAGTACAGACATCTATAAATGAAAAAGGCTGAGAAGCCTGACTATCTACCAGATCCTGCCGAGGGCACAAGATCGTAGCTGAGGTAACAAGCTAAACGTCGAAGTCCACGCGGAACTACTAGCGAGACCGAAGTCTCTCTGCAAAAACATAAAATAGGCAAACGTGAGTACAAATGTACCCAGCAAGACTTACATCAGAACTAACTACATATGCATCATTATCAACAAAGGGGATGGTGGGGTTTAACTGCAGCAAGCCAGCTTTGACTCGGTGGCTATCCTGAACTACGACTGCAAGTAACTCTTTTGAGGTGGCGCACACGAGTCCACATATTCACCATATCAATACACCACTATGGATCCGCTCCCGTCTCCCTACGAGAACGCCATCCATAGCACTCACGCTTATCTTGCGTATTTTAGAGTATCCACTTTCACTTGTCTATGAACTGATATAAGCAACCCAGAAGTCCTTTTCCGCGGACACGGCTATTCGAATAGATGATGTTAACCCTGCAGGGGTGTACTTCTTCACACACGCTCTCACCACTTACCGCCGTTTACACGACATGTACTCGGCAACCTTCAAGCGGAAGCCCAACGTGGGTGTCGGCCACGGCCTGCCTAAACACTCAAGTCTCTAGTCCAGGTTTATCGCCTATTCGGGTTCCATCCATGAGGAGATCCGGCCGGAGTTTCGCTCACAGCCCCAAACGATGTGAACAGGGTTCCCGAGACACCAAACGGGCGCCCGGTACACCGTGCCACGTGCCTACCGCATCACAGCCCACCCCTACGGTCAGCGCTGCGCACGGCCTCCAGCATACTACAAACACCAGAAACTACTTGCAACTCCTGGACAGAGGACAAGGGTGATTAAGAAGTCGAGAGGGTCCATTGGTTTCGGGCCCAATGCGTGGTAGTAGCTGAATCATGGATCACAAACACAGAACTCAGTTCCTGAGGACGGCTGCAATGAGACAACCCACCATGTACTCCTACATGGCCTCTCACCGCTACCTTTACCAAATCGTATTCACACACTTAGCTCACACACAGTAGGACATGTTCACACACCTCTGATTCATCCCGGATGAATCAGACCTGACACAACTCTAAGCAGTAGCAGGCATGACAAACAAGCATGAATGAGTAGGCACAACAGGGCTCAAACAACTCCTACTCATGCTAGTGGGTTTCATCTATTTACTGTGGCAATGACAGGTCATGCAAAGGATAAAGGGGTTCAGCTACCGCAGCAAGTAACAGATGAATCGTTGTTGTCCTAATGCAGTAAAAGAGAGCAGGAGCGAGAGAGTAGGATTGTATCGGAATGAACAAGGGGGTTTTGCTTGCCTGGCACTTCTGAAGATAACATTGAGTCTTCATCAGTGTCAACGATCACATCGTCGGTAACAACGTCTACCGAGGGAGAACAACACCGGCAAACACAGAAGAAACACGATCAATGCAATGCACAATATGATGCATGCTATGACATGGCAATATGAATGTGTTTTGGGCTAATGCATCTAGCAACAAGTTAAATGGGGTTGGTTTGAATACAAGATTCAAATTCAAACTCCATATGTGAGAGTTTAAATGCCATTTATTTGATTTGTGCTAAACAGCAGCTATAAGTTGTTCTAACATGCATGAAAATGGTACAGATGGATTCCTTGAATTTTTCTGATAATTTTTCATATATAAATTATTTAATTTGGAGTTACGGTTGAATTTCTATGATTTATTGAAGTTTAGGGCATTTTCTGAAATTTCCTGAATATTAATAATTCCAGTAATTCATTAATGCGTCAGCCTGACGTCAGTGTGACGTCAGCAGGTCAACAGGGGCTGGTCCGGGTCAAACCTGACGTTCGGGACCCACATGTCAGCTGCACAGTGATTTAACAGAGTTTAATTAACTTAACTAAATTGTTAGCCGGGTTAATTAAACGGTAGGGCCCACCGGTCAGTGGCCCTAGGCCTGGGTTAGCGGGGGTGGTTAGGCCCTAATGACCGGCCACGTCGGATTCGCCGGCGGTTGGACGACGGCGACGACCCAGAGCGGCGGTGGCTCGCCGGAGTTGCGCCAGAGACGACGGATCGACGCGCCAAGGGCACCAGGAGGTAGCCCGTGCCCGTGCGCATCTAGGGGAACCAACGGGAGGTGCGGGGGTGGCCGGGGTTCGCCGGAGTGGAGCCCGAGGCGGCGGCCGGAGCTCGGGGGTTCGCGGGACCGGCGCTGCGGTGCACGGGAGGACGAGTGGTTAGGTGCTTTGGGTTCCTAAGGTTGCGGTGAGCACGCCGGTGGGCTCGGGAGCGAGCTGCGGTGGCTGTGGCCACGGCCACGCCATGGCCGGCGGCGAGGAGCAATCGGCTCCGGTGAAAAGGGCGGCTAGAGTACGGGAACGAGCGCGAGGAGGAGGGGGAATGGAAGAGTAGCTCACAGCGGATCTGGTGGAGGCAACGGCGAGGCCGGGGAGGGGCTGGAGCTCGCGAATCCTCGAAAGTTCGCCGGCGGCCGAAGGTTGGGGGCGAGCTTGAGGGCGACGCTGCAGGGCTTCCGGAGGGCCGTGGATCGGTGGGGAGGAAGAGGGGGTCGGGGCGGAGCTTCCTGGGGCGTCGGTGAGGCGTGGGGTGGCCGGTGGCCACGGTGGTTCTCGTCGGCGGCGGCGGGCGCGTTCGGTGAGGAGAACAGAGGAGGGGGAGAGTGTTCCGGGGAGAGAGAGGAGAGGGGCACGGGGAGAGTAGGAGAGGGTCGAGGGGGCCGCGTGGCGTCACCGGGGCGTCGAGGAGGAGCCAAGCAGGCTGGGAGGGAGGAGGTGGCCGGGGCGCGTGGCCGCGCGCGCCGGGCGCGTGCCCGTCCTCCTGGCAGGGAGGAAGACGACAGGGGAGGGGTGGAGATGGGCTGGGCCGGAAGTGTTGGGCCGTCCAGGTGGGCTTCGGTGAGCGCCAGGTAAGTCCAGGTAAGTTTCTGTTCTTTTATTGTTTTTCTGTTTCTGTTTTATACTTTGCCACTGTTTTTTTCAAATTAAAACAAATCCAAAACAGTGCCAGATATCCTCTGAATAATTTATGTTGCTAGATGGACTTTTCCAACAGCACATAAAGCATTTCAGAGTTATTTGAAAATATATCCCATATATTATGAATATAATTCCAAATTCAAATACAATAATGATTTAAATTCAGTGCTCAAAATATTCCTCAAAATGTTCATTATTTTTGGTTTGGTGCAAAACCCTTGCCAAAATATAACCAACATTATTTAAGGCCATTTTGGAAACATTGAATGCATTTTCCAGGGTTCTTTGCCCCTCTTTTATTTAAGTTTTTGAGGCTTCCAAAATTCCTCAGTTCAAGTTTCAAAAATTTAAACATGATGCACACATGGAAGCAAACATAGGTCAGGCCAGGACTAGGGATGTGACAACTCACCCCCACTAAACAAAAATCTCGTCCCGAGATTTAAGCGTAGGGTAAGGTGAAGGGGGAACGCAACTAGCACAATCTTCACGATCCAGGTTGCACTTCAAATGAACGTTGATTCAAACACCATCTTTGTCTCGAAGTCTTCCTCTGAGAACTCCAACTATCATGTCAGCGAGAGGAAAGGGAAGACCCTAAAAGAATTGTTCTTCTCGAAGGTCGAACAACTCAGGATTAACCCACGGATTGAGACATAGCAACATCTCTCGAGCTGAGAGACGAAGCACACATCCATAGGAATGGAGTGAAGCAGATGACAAAGGTTCACTAGGTAGACAACAATTTCACGCTTAAGAAGGTGGTAAATGATTGTCAACGTAGCGAGGAGTTTGAGTTGCCATGATACCATAACGATGCACCTTAGGGAAGGTGACTCGTAGAAATATCCCCTTAAGTGGCAAAAAGAATTACCTTTGATTCAAAGATCCTTGAGACTGTTTAAACCAGCTTAAGGCAAATCATAATCGATCATTTAGAGGGGTTCGGTAGAATGGCATACCCGAACTTGGATGATGTGGATTACCTTGTTGAAGACAACGTAATGGGTGAATTTGCTTATCACCGGATATGGAAGAGACCCGTGGTAGAATGGCACATTGGCGGTGCAAGCTGGGAACAAAATGCAAATGCTGGGAATGATTCTGGTAACTAGGGAAGAACCCAACAATAGAGAGTGAATTCACTATTGGAATGGTTATAGCATTGCCGAGGAAACTGAGAGCAATCCCAGTTAGTGCCGATGATAACACCTAGCGCTTGTGCGTGCTCTCAAGAACTTGAGCATTTCCATAATCATCAAGGTTTTACCAACATCTGTGTCAAGGATCCTGGCAACACAACTTGCTACCATGATGAATGATGATGGATGATGCAGATGCAAAGGAAGATAACACTTTCTCAGATTTCGCCCTTGGCGGGGCCAAGGAAATAAAATCTGGATGATCGACCGAGAGACATTTAGCACTCCGCTTCTAATGTTCTCCTTGATGTGCTAGTGTAACCCATTCATAGATATGGTTTGATATCTAGAACATCAAGTAAAAGGTCGGACTTCGGAACACAGAAATCCATAGGGGACAACTAGGGAGTAAATCCTACGAAATCCCTATGGGGAGGTGGCCAACTTCCTCAATCAAGATATTATAATAACAGGTCTTCCGGCTGGGTGTGTTGGCCACGACATCCACTTTACCGGTTTCCGAGGGACCGATATTATAGTTCTTGGGAAATGTTCCAAACCATCATATCTGCCTGAGATTCAGATCTGGTTGGTGTCAGGATATTCCAGACTCATCGAGTCTAGGAAGAAAATGAAAGTTTGCAACACAATCGACGAGATGACGTTGCGAGATTCTCGGGAAATGAACTACGATAGCAAGCTCCAAAACATGAGCTGGTTCTGCTACACACATGTGAACACGCTGTCCCAGACAAGCATGACCACATAGTAGTCTTATAATAAAACACTACCGAGTTCAGGAGGGGGAACCATCAACGAGGGTATCGAAGTCCTTACATAAGTCCGGATTAGCTCTTATGAAGGAACTCCTTCTCCTTGAACAAATCAATCAGTGGCTTGGTGTGCTAGGGATACATATAGATTGAAGGTTGCAAGTCTTCAAACCACAGAATTCTTCGCACGTGTGCATGACTGATTTGGAATGATTCCAAAGAAAGCAACATTGACTTTCTCGAATCCATGGCGGCAACTTGCATCAGATGCACATGAATTAAAGGAAGTCACTACCTTCATCCAAACATATGCTTCATGAACGAAACACGAAGAAATGCTTACACAAGTTTCCAACACTAGATTGATGTTCAACATGACTCATGGGAGAGACAAAATGCTGCTGATGGGCTCAACAACAACTCATCGAGATTTCCATGTAAACGGAATTCCATAATTATGTGAACAAGTGATAGCATTGGTCAGACCCAAAAGATATAATGGTGTATGCTCGAGGGATCGACCACGAGTAAGACAACATTACGAGCATCGTTGGTACTGATTTGACTTGACGATGGCCCACACTCAAATCAAAGGATTGATAAGACAATAGGTCCAACAACTGATCACAGGGACCAATCGATGAAGATATCATCTTTCTTCAACACACACTACACAAGAATATCCCTTTGGAACGAACTAAGTTAGGCAAGCTTTTATCTTCCAATTCTCCAAGTTGTTGTCTAGCTTAACCAACTAGCTCAGGGATATCCAACACAGATTCTTGGAGAAAAGGTGGTTCTCCAGAAACCAACTTGATCACGAGCTCAACATAACAGTCAGGGAACAACCTGGTAACACTTCCAAGAAGATATTCGGAAAGTCACGAACCACCGGTATGTTACTAAGCTCGAGAACAATCTTGCTTTTGAGGGCAAGACGACATGATCAAATGAGTGAGGACTTGAAATAATTCCTAACTCATTGGCCGAGGAGTGCACCAGAAATAGGGACTAGGTAGCACAATCAATCTTAGGGTGACGATTCAATAATCAACACGCTAAGAATGAGGTTATCGTCCATTTAACTACCAAGCAACAGAGTTGCTAGCAATATTGATTTCACACGCCATGATTCATTTGTCGGCATTCCGGTTACAATAACACAGGAACCGAGGAATGAACAATGATGGCAAGAAGTATCACTGTACCAAGAGTTCATAGGATGGTGTGCAATTCCTATAACAATCTCGATATAAAATATGTAATACTCCAAGGTAGAGCAGAACAAAAGCTGGATTAGCAATTTGATCTGCGGAGCACAACTTCTTTGACCCAATCCTGGATAGGGAAGAGGTACTGGAGTTTGTTTCTCCTAGTCATTCCGCGATAGAATGGCTTGACGGACCACAAGAGTAATAGGCATCGATAAACGAACGCACGCATACTCTTGACTATCAATTGATAGACGAAGGTCAGTAGACAACTAAAGAGGGACAACTCAAAGGAACATATAACTTTCTGAGTTGTGGATGCATAGATTAGTATGTCGAACCAAGTTCAACATAATTCTTCCGGATAACCCATGCAGAAAGGTTGAGCTGGCAGAGTCACAATATAGCATGGAGAACTCATCGAGAGCACTCTTGTTGTCATCTTTTGGTTCAGAAGAACTCCTGCCAAGAATGGTTCATGGTAATTGGAAGAAGGATGTACCACGAACCTCGAGAACTATCGCAAAGGTTACTAATATCCTAAAGGAACTAGCAAACACTATCAACATGAGGTAAGTAGAGTGAATCTCGGGTTCAAAACCCAGGAGTAGAATACCTACTACTAAGTAGCATCACGGAATGCTTTCGAGAATAAAGGCCAGAATCATCACACTAGGACACAAATCATGGCTAGACCACTAGATGATCCCCTGAGACACCTAGGGTCATAATAATAATTCCAACATAAATGTCAAGGCAATAGAATACCTCAACTCAACAATTAGTGTGATTGAGCTGGCATAAAGGAACATCGAAACCAGAGGGAAAGGATTTTGCAAATGCATCAGACTATTTAGAAACCTGGGATGACTCGGACAGCATAACGGCTGTAAATGCTCAGAAAAGATTTGAGACATACTACAAAATGGTGGCATAACCACTCAGAAGCACAATATCAAGGTTCCGAGATCAACAATTAACATACGGAAGTAGTAGGAACTGAACTGAGACTTAAATCCAACAATCTTATAAGTCTACTGATTAGTAACACGTGATCCTAATAGAAAGAAGAGATAGCCTAGTTCTTAATCCCCGTAGAAGAGAAGATGATGACTCAGATCAGAAGGCCATGAGGTATAAGGAGTAAAAAGAGCCTTACGTTCCATCCCACAATCAATTCCCTTATATAACTAAAGAATTTCTAGACTCAACTTCGACCAGTTTGGCTTGGTAATCCTACAGGCAGTCAAGCTCTGATACCAACGCTGTCAGGACCCCGACTCAATGCCACATCGATCTAGCATGTAACACCTCATATCACTTTGCGGCCTCACGCACGGTATTCCCACGGGTGTCGCCTTACCTTTGCCCGGGACCGTTTGCGCCTTTTGGCACACGTATATGATAGTGTCGCTAGCATCCATATGATAAGGAGCCCGGGCTGACATGGCTAGTCGTAAACCCAAAGTGGCACAGACTTACAGGGACAGGCATCCATGACCCAGCATCGAACGTGTCGGTCATCAGCGAGTGAATCCAGGCTGTAGCACTGGGCTAGCAGGACTCCGGTGAACCGGGCTGTAGCGGGCTAACAGGACTCCGGTATTCATCGCGTGACATTTCCCCGAAGGGACAGACACAGGAACGAAGAAGGACACATGCCGGCCAGCCTAAGTGTTCCGGAGCAGTAGCAAGCTACCATGGCTCGGTGGAAACACTAGGAGACATTTCCCGGTAAGAGAGGCTACTAAGGATAAACAACTAGATAGTCAGATCCCACACATACCAAGCATTTCAATAACATACACACAATATGCTTGATATGTGCAAATACAACATGGCATCACAACATGACTCTACGACTCAAGTATTTATTCAATAGGCTCCGAGGAGCGAGATATTACAAACAGGGGTCTCACGACCCAACATTCAGAGCATACAAATCAAAGAACAAGCGGAAGCTATCATGTCTGAGTACAGACATCTATAAATGAAAAAGGCTGAGAAGCCTGACTATCTACCAGATCCTGCTGAGGGCACAAGATCGTAACTGAGGTAACAAGCTAAACGTCGAAGTCCACGCGGAACTACTAGCGAGACCGAAGTCTCTCTGCAAAACATAAAATAGGCAAACGTGAGTACAAATGTACCCAGCAAGACTTACATCAGAACTAACTACATATGCATCATTATCAACAAAGGGATGGTGGGGTTTAACTGCAGCAAGCCAGCTTTGACTCGGTGGCTATCCTGAACTACGACTGCAAGTAACTCTTTTGAGGTGGCGCACACGAGTCCACATATTCACCATATCAATACACCACTATGGATCCGCTCCCGTCTCCCTACGAGAACGCCATCCATAGCACTCACGCTTATCTTGCGTATTTTAGAGTATCCACTTTCACTTGTCTATGAACTGATATAAGCAACCCAGAAGTCCTTTTCCGCGGACACGGCTATTCGAATAGATGATGTTAACCCTGCAGGGGTGTACTTCTTCACACACGCTCTCACCACTTACCGCCGTTTACACGACATGTACTCGGCAACCTTCAAGCGGAAGCCCAACGTGGGTGTCGGCCACGGCCTGCCTAAACACTCAAGTCTCTAGTCCAGGTTTATCGCCTATTCGGGTTCCATCCATGAGGAGATCCGGCCGGAGTTTCGCTCACAGCCCCAAACGATGTGAACAGGGTTCCCGAGACACCAAACGGGCGCCCGGTACACCGTGCCACGTGCCTACCGCATCACAGCCCACCCCTACGGTCAGCGCTGCGCACGGCCTCCAGCATACTACAAACACCAGAAACTACTTGCAACTCCTGGACAGAGGACAAGGGTGATTAAGAAGCCGAGAGGGTCCATTGGTTTCGGGCCCAATGCGTGGTAGTAGCTGAATCATGGATCACAAACACAGAACTCAGTTCCTGAGGACGGCTGCAATGAGACAACCCACCATGTACTCCTACATGGCCTCTCACCGCTACCTTTACCAAATCGTATTCACACACTTAGCTCACACACAGTAGGACATGTTCACACACCTCTGATTCATCCCGGATGAATCAGACCTGACACAACTCTAAGCAGTAGCAGGCATGACAAACAACATGAATGAGTAGGCACAACAGGGCTCAAACAACTCCTACTCATGCTAGTGGGTTTCATCTATTTACTGTGGCAATGACAGGTCATGCAAAGGATAAAGGGGTTCAGCTACCGCAGCAAGTAACAGATGAATCGTTGTTGTCCTAATGCAGTAAAAGAGAGCAGGAGCGAGAGAGTAGGATTGTATCGGAATGAACAAGGGGGTTTTGCTTGCCTGGCACTTCTGAAGATAACATTGAGTCTTCATCAGTGTCAACGATCACATCGTCGGTACAACGTCTACCGAGGGGGAACAACACCGGCAAACACAGAAGAAACACGATCAATGCAATGCACAATATGATGCATGCTATGACATGGCAATATGAATGTGTTTTGGGCTAATGCATCTAGCAACAAGTTAAATGGGGTTGGTTTGAATACAAGATTCAAATTCAAACTCCATATGTGAGAGTTTAAATGCCATTTATTTGATTTGTGCTAAACAGCAGCTATAAGTTGTTCTAACATGCATGAAAATGGTACAGATGGATTCCTTGAATTTTTCTGATAATTTTTCATATATAAATTATTTAATTTGGAGTTACGGTTGAATTTCTATGATTTATTGAAGTTTAGGGCATTTTCTGAAATTTCCTGAATATTAATAATTCCAGTAATTCATTAATGCGTCAGCCTGACGTCAGTGTGACGTCAGCAGGTCAACAGGGGCTGGTCCGGGTCAAACCTGACGTTCGGGACCCACATGTCAGCTGCACAGTGATTTAACAGAGTTTAATTAACTTAACTAAATTGTTAGCCGGGTTAATTAAACGGTAGGGCCCACCGGTCAGTGGCCCTAGGCCTGGGTTAGCGGGGGTGGTTAGGCCCTAATGACCGGCCACGTCGGATTCGCCGGCGGTTGGACGACGGCGACGACCCAGAGCGGCGGTGGCTCGCCGGAGTTGCGCCAGAGACGACGGATCGACGCGCCAAGGGCACCAGGAGGTAGCCCGTGCCCGTGCGCATCTAGGGGAACCAACGGGAGGTGCGGGGGTGGCCGGGGTTCGCCGGAGTGGAGCCCGAGGCGGCGGCCGGAGCTCGGGGGTTCGCGGGACCGGCGCTGCGGTGCACGGGAGGACGAGTGGTTAGGTGCTTTGGGTTCCTAAGGTTGCGGTGAGCACGCCGGTGGGCTCGGGAGCGAGCTGCGGTGGCTGTGGCCACGGCCACGCCATGGCCGGCGGCGAGGAGCAATCGGCTCCGGTGAAAAGGGCGGCTAGAGTACGGGAACGAGCGCGAGGAGGAGGGGGAATGGAAGAGTAGCTCACAGCGGATCTGGTGGAGGCAACGGCGAGGCCGGGGAGGGGCTGGAGCTCGCGAATCCTCGAAAGTTCGCCGGCGGCCGAAGGTTGGGGGCGAGCTTGAGGGCGACGCTGCAGGGCTTCCGGAGGGCCGTGGATCGGTGGGGAGGAAGAGGGGGTCGGGGCGGAGCTTCCTGGGGCGTCGGTGAGGCGTGGGGTGGCCGGTGGCCACGGTGGTTCTCGTCGGCGGCGGCGGGCGCGTTCGGTGAGGAGAACAGAGGAGGGGGAGAGTGTTCCGGGGAGAGAGAGGAGAGGGGCACGGGGAGAGTAGGAGAGGGTCGAGGGGGCCGCGTGGCGTCACCGGGGCGTCGAGGAGGAGCCAAGCAGGCTGGGAGGGAGGAGGTGGCCGGGGCGCGTGGCCGCGCGCGCCGGGCGCGTGCCCGTCCTCCTGGCAGGGAGGAAGACGACAGGGGAGGGGTGGAGATGGGCTGGGCCGGAAGTGTTGGGCCGTCCAGGTGGGCTTCGGTGAGCGCCAGGTAAGTCCAGGTAAGTTTCTGTTCTTTTATTGTTTTTATGTTTCTGTTTTATACTTTGCCACTGTTTTTTTAAATTAAAACAAATCCAAAACAGTGCCAGATATCCTCTGAATAATTTATGTTGCTAGATGGACTTTTCCAACAGCACATAAAGCATATCAGAGTTATTTGAAAATATATCCCATATATTATGAATATAATTCCAAATTCAAATACAATAATGATTTAAATTCAGTGCTCAAAATATTCCTCAAAATGTTGGTTATATTTTGGTTTGGTGCAAAACCCTTGCCAAAATATAACCAACATTATTTAAGGCCATTTTGGAAACATTAAATGCATTTTCCAGGGTTCTTTGCCCCTCTTTTATTTAAGTTTTTGAGGCTTCCATAATTCCTCAGTTCAAGTTTCAAAAATTTAAACATGATGCACACATGGAAGCAAACATAGGTCAGGCCAGGACTAGGGATGTGACAATAGCCACATTTATGTTGGTAGCAGCTGAACCTGGATGTGAAATCCCACAATAAGTAGATAAATCACAGAGTTGACATATGTTCAGGAAGAAGATATACCTCTAGGTATACAAGTCAACCAAAATAGATAACAAAAATGAGCAAGTGGATGATGTATGAAAGAAGGTTATTATCAAACAAACATGCTCTTATATATACAAATTAAGTATGGTATCAAAGACATCTTGTTTGAAATGTAAGTAACACGCTAGTACTATGCTTGTTTCTACCCTATTCCCAATCACACCTCCTATCTCTCTGGTGCCATCTTTGGCTTTCAACATATGTTAAAGGTTAAAGGTTAGCATGAGATTAGTGACACGAGCCCTTGAATGATGCAAATAACATAACATCAAATTCAAACTTGTCATTTCACCCGCTTGTCAGTCATATTTGTCAAAGCTAGAACAAGGGAACAACTTCACATAAGCTTCAAAGTATGCTACTCTAGACGATATGACAAGCCTAGTGTACGTTTTGTGCCCAAGAAAATTCTTCATCATTCCTATAGGAGCCAAAAGGTGTGATTAGGCATCTATTTTTGCCTTGTGTTGCAGGCCTAGTTATCTCCGTCTTCCAGCTTTACGGATATTACAAGATGAGATCAACTCTAGTTTGGCAGTAGGCACCATGCACCACATGTACCTAAACCATTTGTACACATTCACCACAGCGTATATATACATATTAGAGCGAAATCAATAACCACACATACGGAAAAGGAGACATCTATGAGCATCTATCAAATTGACAAGACACCAATCAACACTTAAAACCTCAACATATAACAACAGCAACGTCAACCACAGATAGAATTCACCCACCAAATCTTCATCATAAAAATAAAGACTGTAATTACTATGAAGCTCTAATATCAAACTGTAAGAATGACAACCAAGACACAGATGGAATTCGATTCCTCACAGTTATAGGGAAACTGCACAGGAGAAATCGAAAAACACGAACCTTACCAGTGCTATCGTAGTAGTCATTGAGAGATCAATGGTACATGGACTCATCCAATCTGAACCAGTTGGTGACATACTCGTATAGAATTGCATGCGCTGCAGCAACCAAAAGAATCTCTATCTAGCTTTTGTGCGTAGAGGACAAATGCTTAGTTCTTTACTCTGCCAATATAAATACTATCAGCAAGGCAAAGAATTCAAACTAAACTATTTAAGAAGAATGAGCAGGCAACACACCAAAACTGAACTATGTAAGAAGAATTCGAACAAAACTATGTAAGAATAGAACATCGATAGCGAAATTTTATTAAGATCAACCAAGCCTTTATATGAAGCATGCATACTATAAAATACAATGATGTAAAGATTTGACGCATAACAAACCACGCAGAGAATAGGAACAATTAGCAAATTAAGATGTTGTGATTGTACCTGAGAAATGATGATCAGCACTTGCATAGCTCCAACAGGCTGTACCCCACAGAATTACTAAATCAAACTCAACAGTACAAATGCTCTCTGCAAAATAAAGAAACGAATGGAATCACAATCATTTTCGCAAGTGAACTGAAGCAACTAAATAGCGCAAAACCTAACTGGAAGTTTGTGTTTGGAAGAACTAATGCAACTAAATATGGCCAACCGACAAAATATTAATGGAGACACACAAACTAATACACCAAGTACCACAATGATTATATAACAATCCATACTTCTGACATACAAGACAGGATCATTTTTGCATGTATTGCATCTTAGTGCCATTACTTATGCAGTAG
This sequence comes from Triticum aestivum, assembly GCF_018294505.1. NCBI lineage: Eukaryota > Viridiplantae > Streptophyta > Magnoliopsida > Poales > Poaceae > Triticum > Triticum aestivum. Next base: position 43,278,563 of record NC_057812.1, read on the forward strand.
AAATCAAATTAAGTGGAAGTCGCTAGAAATCAGGAGAAGTGGACAACAATATCTGATCAAAGTTAATGCACAGACCAATTGAGACTATAACACAAACTGGTCATATCACCTAAGCATCTAAAAAGAACGATAGCACTTACAACGGACAGTAAAAGTGTGCGGTAATACAGTTTATTTTAAAAGCATTCCAAAAGAATGACAAATAAAATAAAGCAAGGAATAGGAAATGACCCGACCTTTTACTCATAGCAGATCAATTATTCTCAATGGCATCATTTTTTGTGCTGAGTGCATAACATAAACTGACCCTTCTTCCTTGTTACTTCAAGACACAATCAAATCTGCATTCAAATGGAATTAGAAGTTCAAGGTAATGAGCAAATTTTACTTAATACATCAAATGGAATCAAATATGCAAAATTGCCTCGGTAAAAGAATAGTTCGAACTGTACATACATGCCTAATAACAATCATGGCGTAGCAAAACCAAAAGAACCATATCCGTATGCCATCCCTCACCAAAACGATCATGCATCTACATTTCCAAGCTTTTTAATTTAGCGAGGACACTATAAGCAAGATAGGTGTCTGATTTACTTTTGGAGAATCCTAATGATTTACATTATTTCCTTTGTATCACAATAAAAAATGAATTCAACAAAGAGTAAAACAACTACCTAGACTTTGTCAGATTACTTATGAAGTATCAAGACGACAAAAGAATGTCAAGAACAGATGCAAATAAAGAGAAATGGTGTATTTTCTGCACATGCCAAGTCACAGGGATACTAACACACGCCCCAAACTTTGGTGCTTATGACTCAGTAGTTAGTAAATAGTGATCCATCCAAAGATGGATAATTTAATGTAGAAGCACTATTACTGATTTAGAATGTGCACCTTTTGACAAGTTCATGCATTATTATACTGATTTAGAATGTGCACCTTTTGAGTAGTTAGTAAACAGATCCCAAGCATAGGAGAATTGAAAGAACTCCTAGAAAAAAATGGAAAGAACAAAGGAAATGTGTCATGGCTTCTCTATTTGAATCCCAATTAGCATAATAAGGAGACAAGGAAAAGCATATTCTAAAATATGTGATATATCATGCATGTATATTTGAATCCCATCTATGGAACTAAAAAAAATGAAATCATCCAACAATTTTAAATGTGTGCAACAGATTAACTATACTATCCATCTTCTTTTCCTTGTATTTCTTGATTTGCTCTAAAATCTAGCATCATATACCAGTTAGCCTTTACTTATTTGTCAAGGACTCGATATACATGCCTATTCCTTTCAAACATCATATTATATACCATGATAAAGAAAGGAGAAGAGAAAATGAACCTGGTGATCCACATAGGCTATCCCCTTTCCGATTAACTCAATTGCCTGCTCGTATAAAGCTTGAACATAAATCGCTTGTATATGTGACTTTGAAGGGCTCCCATCCCATTCATTGGACTAACTCCTCAATGTGGTTTACATATTTATTCTTTTCAGCTTCTGCATTTGTGTCACTAAACTTGTTGTTCAGATAGAATGAGATTGCAAAAGAACTAATACAGAAAGAATTCTATGTAAGCATACCAATTTAGATGACCTGCTTAGCCTTGCAATCCAAAATCCGGCCTGAGCTGCAGCAAAAACAACACCAATTATCCTGAAATAAGGCATCATCACTGAAGTTATAATATCTTAAATGGAGAATCTTGGAGGTATACTCTAAAACATTTTTTTGCTGGTATAGAGTTTAACCTGCAAAGGGAATCTGAATATCTGTATCATATGCCACTTTGAACTTTGGTACTTCATCATATAATATTTATAATAAATTGTACATTCAGCAGCAAAAATAACACTCAATAGCAGCCCTGGATTCTATGAAGACAAATCCTGGTCACTTTAGTTTCTGGTGTAAGAATCTTATGGGTACCCAAAACCACTCCATAGCAACCATAGATTTATGGAAACAATCGTTGGTGTAAGAAATCTTGTGGACTGGACACACAAACCCTAGCTACGAAATTATGAAGGAATCAGAAGGAGCTCAGAGGGAAGGGCGGATAAAACAACTGGTGGCGGCGACATGGCCATGGTTGGGCCGAGCCACTTTCCTTGTTGCCATCTATTGTTCCCGTGGAGAAGAGACGAGGCGGAGGCAGCAACCGAGATCAACAAGGAAGAGATGGCGCGATGGAGACCCATTAGAGGACGAGTGCGAGCGGCGAAGGGAGGGGAGGTGGGAAGGGGCGCACCAGATCGGCCATCTTGGTGATCCCCTCGAGGCGGCAGTCGTTCTTGATGTGGAGGCGGTGGAAGGAGATGCGCCCCAGGAGGTGGTCGGGGTGGGTCGACGAGGTGACGGATCTTGCCGCAGTAGACGTCGATGGTCGAGGGAAGAGGGATGAATGCACGAACTGCTCGAGCTCCTCATCCGTCTCTCCAGCGCCGCGTACGAAGGTACGAGGACGACGACGGCGCGCAGACGGCCTAACTCGGGGAAGGAGCGGGTCTCAACAGGGGCCCTTCCTCCGGTGGGCAACGACGGAGCAGCAGGTATGTGGGCTGTGGCGGCGACGCTAAACCTAGCTGGGAGGCGAGACGAGAGGAAGAGTCGCTGCCCAATCTCCTTAGTGACATGTACGATGTCATTTTTTCCCCTTTTGTTATTCTTCCCAACGAAAGCCCAGCACGAGCCCCACAGAAAACGAGCAGGTCGCGAATCGCTCGTCTCCTTGTGCCGACGTGGACATCGCGAGAAGGCGCCCTTGATGCGCAGCTGAATGGTTTTAATGATGCCATACCCGTAACACGTGTCACGTCGTTCTTTCAAATGGATGGCTGAGATCGTGAGTCGGTTGCAACTCCTCTATTGTATAAGAGGAAACATGGGAGGTAAATCTCATTCTTCATGGTCTCGCAAGTTGCGCCGCCGCCAACCGTCGTTGCTGTTGACTGACATCTGAGCCGGTGTTGCTTGAGAACGACGGCGCGTGGGACGAGGCCGTCGGGCCACGAGCAGGAGCTCCTCTGCGAGCTCCACCACTGTGCGCCAGCCAAGCAGCAACGGCTCCCTGCGTTGGCCGAGCAGCAGCTCCATTGCGTCTCCCCTCCGCCGGCCGAGCAGCAGCAGCTCCACTACGCCGGCCGAGCAGGCTCCCATGCCTCCCCTACGCCGGCTTAGCAGCAGCTCCACCGCGACGCTGCCCGAGTTCAACTTCCTGAATGGCGACGCCCCTGCCCATGGACTTTTCCCGCAGTGGCGATCGAAACTGCGGCGTGATCCGGCACCGAGGACCCGGTTTCTATTTTGAGGGGCCTTTTTGCAAAACAAATTTGTATCCGGATATAATTATCTCTTTTGCCACATCACCATGTCCAGCGGGTCCCACGTATCATCAATGAGCTTAAAACGAGCACATCGAGCAACTAGTATTTTTTATAAAAAAATAAGCTCGGAATTAATGGGTTTTGGCGTAATTCCATAGAACTGTGATTTCTACAAACCTAGCCTTCAATGCCAATGAGTTGCAATTAACTCCTCTCAGGCAATCCAATCATTCGTAACATGTAAAAGTTCACTGTCATACTAATAAATATACTCCCTCCATCCGGGTTTATTAGGCCTAAAGACAACTTCTCTTAGACCAAGACACATAGTAATTTGCTCACATTAATTCTTCCATTCCACTCCCAATGCACTCTCTCACATGCATGCAGCCAATAAAAAAGCACACATGAAGTGTATTAACTTTTTAGCCATGACACCAACAACAATAGGTTTTGAATACAATCAATGAAATGGTTGCATGCATGCACCTTTCCAACACGGGGCCTTATAAAAGGGGATATGCTTGTGATGCTGAGAGGCCTAATAAACCGGACGGAGGGAATACTATACATCCAAATAAAATTGGTGCAAATTAGTACGTACTTATCAACTACCGAACAAGACACCAATAATTGATGGATCCTATATGTTGCTCAATCTCCCTAGAAGGAGAGTCGAGCTCAAGAAGCTATCAGTTGGCCAGAACTTGCTTTGCTGCCATGAAAATAGAATAGGTCACATCGAAAGAAAAGCATAGGTGCTACCCTAGGGAATATATCTTATAAGAGGAAAATAAATACTATGAAATTGCAAAATGGGAATAGGAGATGTCAGGAAAGAGACTGGCCTTTCTCTGTAGAGCTACCACTAAGACAAGCTGGAAGGACGCTCATTTCTTCAGCATGGGTTCTCTTGCCCCCCTTCGACTGATACTCACACATTGGTCCTAGAATAAGCCATGGAGTGCTCTCGATCGCTGCTCAAGAATCACCGATTACCTTGCAAGGCATTCAGTCAGGCTTGCGCATGCAGCAACAAGGAAAAACATATTTGGGTGTAGAACCTTGTGGGTGACTTGCTTATGGTCAAAGGCCCATGTCACGCCATCGCTTCGAGCAGCAGTTTCGCCACCTCAAGACTTCTTGTCGACAAATGGCGGTGGGTTCTGAAATCGCAGTTCGTGCCTCCAGCAAAGCGTTGTACCTGCTACGTGTGCACGGTGATTCACGGGGTTCGATGGAAGCAGCATAGTTATATGCAGAACAGCGCACAACGTGAACCCAGCCTAGCAGTGTGAGCAATATAACAGCATAATAATGTGTTAGACTGTATATACGTAGCCTCTGTATATCTGTATTGTAACATTGTATTATACCCTTTGGGTACCTCTATATAATGAGATAGCCACACCCCAGGTTAGGGTGTCGAGTAGTTCCCAAATCATATGTTTAACATGGTATCAGTTTAGGTTACGATGTCTTCCGCTGCCGCTGCCACCGCCGCCGTAGCACCGATCTTGGTTCCTCCCGCCGCCGCCGTGGTGCGGGCTCTCGCTACTGCCTCGCTGTTTCTTGCCTCGCAGCCTCTCGCGATGGCCCATGGTGTCTCGTCGTCGCCTCGCTCCCCGATCGGATCGGGAGACCGCGGCGCCACCCCGATCGGTGCTCCCTCTGGCGCTGCTCCTCCTGCGGGCGGCCTTCCCGCGATCCATGGTGGGCCACCGCCGCCGCCGTCTTGGCCGGCGCTGCCCCAACCCTATGGCGTGCCGCCCCTGCAGCAGCCCTACGGCGCCCCGCCACCTCACTCCTACTACGGCGCGCCGCCGCCGCAACCCTACTCGGCGCCCGCGCCGCCTCAACCCTACCTGGCGTCTTCCCCGCACCCGCACGGAGCTGCGGCTGCATCGCCGCCAGCGGCTTCGGCCGCGGCCGACCACGGTGCCCTCGCGGCACCCTACGTACGGCGCCCCTGCGACACACTATGGTGCTCGCAGGGCGGCGTCCCCCGGCTCCTACCCGCCCTAGTCGGTGTATCCCGTGCATCCTGGGGCGGCCTCGTCGATGGGCTTGTATGCATCGCCGCATGCCCATGTTGATTCGGCCACGGTGCCTGTGCCGTTCTACTTCTCGCATCTACTGCTGGTGAAGCTCGCGCCGGACAACTACCTGTCCTGGCGTGCCCAGGTGCTCCCTCTTCTGCGGAGTCGCTATCTGAAGGGCTACGTTGACGGATCCACTCCGTGTCCGCCCCCTCATCACCCGGCGTACCACACCTGGGTGGCTCAGGATCAGGCCATCCTCTCCGCCATTCAGTCCTCGCTCACCCCGAGCGTCTCGTCGCTAGTCATCTTCGCCGCTACGTCCCGGGAGGCGTGGGCGACGCTTCACACCAGTTTTGCCTCTCAGTGTCAGGCGCGTGCTCACTCTATACGCACCGAGCTGGGTGAGACGAAGCTTGGTGACCTCAGCATCACCGACTACTTCAACAAGATGCGGGGTCTCGCCGACACGTTGGCCTCAGTTGGCCAGTCGCTGCAGGATGAGGAGTTCAACACCTTCGTGCTTAATGGGCTTGATGATGATTATGACAATCTCATCGAGAATGTTCATGGCCGTGATGACCCGCTTCCACCTCGTGAGCTCTATGCACGGCTGCTTGGCTGTGAGCAGCGCATTAAGGCGCGCCGAGCCTCCCCCAGTTTCGCCTCCGCCAATACCGCAACTCGTGGCAAGCCCCAACGGTCATCATCTTCAGGAGGCAGACCGGCGCTGCCTTCACAACCGGCCTCGCGGGGCAGTGCTCCGACCATCACAGGTGGTAACCGGCCGGTGGCGTGTTGTTCTTCTTGTGGTGCCCAACAGGCCTGCCAGTTGTGTGGTCTTGAGCGCCACATTGCCTCTCGCTGCCATCGTCGCTACAAACAAGATTTTCTGGGCCTCGGCAACAACGGCAAAGGGAACGACAAACAAGCCGCCGCTGCCGTGACGAGTCATGATCATGGCTGTACTCCGTCTTACTCCGTTGATCCTACATGGTACATGGACACTGGAGCTACCAACCACCTCACCGGTGAGATGGGTAAGCTCTCCACTCAGGAGCCATATCGTGGTCATGATCAGGTGCACACCGCCAGTGGAGCAGGTATGCGCATCTCCCATGTTGGTCAGGCCTCTCTCCTTGCACACAATTTTCGCACATTACATCTCTCTAATGTCCTTCGTGTTCCTTCTGCTACGCGTAGTCTATTGTCTATTCCTCAACTTACTTGTGATAATAATGTCCTTGCTGAGTTTCACCCTTTTCGTTTCTTTATCAAGGATCGGGACACGAGGGCCGTTCTGCTTAGTGGTCGTCTTCGTCATGGCCTGTATGCACTTGATGTGTCGTGCCCACCTTCCATGTCGTCCTCTCCTCAGGTGTTCAGTGGTGTTCGTGTGTCGTCTTCACACTGGCATGCGCGCCTTGGTCACCCGGCGGCTCCCATAGTTCGACATGTTTTGCATCGTCATGATCTTCCAGTTGTGTCCAATAAAACTGCTGAAACTATTTGTGATACCTGTCAGCTGGGCAAGAGTCATCAACTTGCTTTTTTAAAGTCTATTCGTGTTGTGAAACATCCTCTTGAGCTTGTGTTTCCTGATGTATGGGGTCATGCCAGACATCCGTTAGTGGTCACAATTATTATGTCAGTTTCATTAATGCTTACAGCCGTTTTACTTGGTTATATCTTATTAAACGTAAGTCTGATGTGTTCGATGTCTTCATTCAGTTTTAAGCACACGTTGAGCGTCTTCTTAAGCAGAAAATCATCCATGTCCAATCCGACTGGGGGGGGGGGGTGAATACCACAACCTCAACTCGTTTTTTAACAAACTTGAGATTCGCACCGCGTGTCATGTCCTCATACACATCAGCAGAATGGTACTGCCGAGCGTAAGCATCGCCATCTTGTTGAAACTGGTCTAACCTTGCTCACTCATGCCTCCGTCCCGTTTTGGTTCTGGAGTGATGCCTTCTCCACAACATGTTTTCTCATAAACAGGCTTCCCTCGAGACTTCTGAAAATGTAAACCTCTCTTGAACTTCTGCTTAATGAGACTCCAGACTACACTTTTTTCAAAGTGTTCGGTTGTGCATGTTGGCCTCACTTGCGTCCTTACAACAAACGCAAGCTAGAGTTTCGGTCTAAGAAGTGTGTTTTTCTCGGGTATAGTTCTCTTCACAAAGGGTACAAGTGCTTGCATGTTCCTACCAACCGCGTCTACATCTCTCGTGACGTAGTATTTGATGAAAATGTTTTCCCTTTTCGTGCACTTTCGACTAACCCTACCACTTCTACACCACCGGTGCCTGTGTCCACACCTACGCCTGATCAATTTGTGGATGTTGCATATTCCCCTTCGTTGCTCCCTAATCATGCTGCAGGTATTGGACGCGGTGCCCGGCTCGAGCTACTTGATGAACAGCTCACCGATGAGCTCCCTGGTCGGGACGTGCATGTGTTATGCATGACGGGCGGCACCCGCCAACCCGTCACCGTCTCACCTGCTTCGCGGGCGCCGGGTCAGCCTGGCTCCACGCTGGCCCCACGGGCGCTGGGCTCGCCAGCGCCAGCCTCGCCTGGCTCGCTTGCCTCGTCAGCACCAGTGGCCTCGCCAGCGCCCGCTTCGCCCCGCGCGCAGGCCTCGCCAGCGCCAGCCTCGCGTGGCTCGCCCGGGCCACTGGCGGGTCTCTCGCCCGGGCCGGCTGCTGCTGCCGCCAGCTCGGAGGCCCCGTCACCTGCTCCGGCCTGGTCCGCCTCTGCGCTAGGGTCACCGACCAGCCCTGCCTCGGTCACTGGCGTGCCTGACTCGTCCGACTCGGTGCTGGCCTCGTCAACATCCTCTGCTGCACCGACTTTGCCAGTTGAACCTGTTGTCACTCTTCGTCCTCGCACACGGAGCCAGTCTGGTGTCTTTCGCCCAAAGAAGCGGACGGATGGCACGGTTGTGTGGCTTGCTGCGTGCATGGCTCACATTGCTGGTGATCCCACTGCAGAGCCTCGTCACTTTCAGGCTGCACTGAGTATTCCTCATTGCCGTGCTGCAATGGAACAAGAGTTTCAGGCCCTCCAACAGAATGATACTTGGCGTCTTGTTCCTCCAGTATCCGGTGTCAACGTCATTGATTCCAAGTGGGTTTTCAAAGTCAAGAGACATGCTGATGGCTCCATTGAACGCTACAAGGCACGGTTAGTTACAAAGGGCTTCAAACAGAGGTATGGTCTTGATTATGAAGACACTTTCAGTCCCGTCATCAAGCCTACTACCATTCGATTACTACTGTCTCTTGCGGTTACTCGCGGATGGTTCCTTCGTCAGCTTGATGTGCAGAACGCTTTTCTGCATGGCATTCTGGAGGAGGAGGTTTATATGCGTCAGCCACCTGGTTTTGTTGATCCGACACGACCTCACCATCTCTGTCGTCTGGTTAAGGCACTGTATGGGCTCAAACAGGCTCCTCGTGCATGGCATGCTCGCCTTGGATCTGTTCTTCGGGCTCTTGGGTTTACTCCCTCCACTGCTGATACGTTACTGTTTCTCCTCCAGCGCCCTGAGGTTACGATGTATCTTTTGGTTTATGTTGATGATATCATTCTCATCAGTTCCTCCGCTACTGCTGCTGATCGCCTTGTGATTGCTCTCCGTGATGATTTTGTTGTCAAGGATTTAGGTGCTCTTTATTTTTTCCTTGGTCTTGAGGTTTCACGGTCCTCTGCTGGTTTGACTCTCACTCAGAAAAAGTACGCCTTGGACTTGTTGCGTCGTGCTGGAATGCTCACATGCAAACATGTTAACACTCCGATGTCTGCCACTGATCGGTTGTCTGCTCTTGACGGTGACCCTCTCTCGTCTGATGATGCTACTGAGTATCGCATTATCGTTGGTGGTCTGCAATACCTTACTATTACCAGGCCTGATATCTCCTATGCAGTCAACCGTGTATGTCAGTTTTTGCATGCACCGAGGACGTCTCACTGGTCAGCTGTGAAGCGTATTTTGCGCTATGTCAGTCTTAGTGCCTCCTATGGTTTGCTTCTTCAGTCTGCACCGTCGTATGAGCTCTCGGCTTTCTCTGATGCAGATTGGGCTGGTAGTCCAGATGACAGGCGATCCACGGGGGGCTATGCGGTATTTCTGGGTCCTAACTTGATCGCCTGGAATGCTCGCAAGCAAGCAACTGTGTCTCGCAGTAGTACCGAGGCTGAGTACAAAGCTGTTGCTGATGCAATTGCTGAGATCATATGGGTACAATCTCTGTTGAGAGAGTTGCGTGTTCCTCAAGCTCGTCCTCGGTCCTGTGGTGTGACAACATTGGTGCGACATATCTTTCTTCTAACCCGGTGTTTCATGCTAGGACAAAACACATTGAGGTGGATTATCACTTTGTTTGGGAACGTGTTGCACAGAAGCTACTCTGTATCAAGTTCATCTCGTCAAAAGATCAACTTGCTGACATCTTCACGAAGCCTCTTCCACAACCACAGTTTGTAGGCTGTAGGCGCAATCTTAACTTGCTTTGTACTTCAGGACATAGTTAAGATTGAGAGAGGGTGTTAGACTGTATATACGTAGCCTCTGTATATCTGTATTGTAACATTGTATTGTACCCCTTGGGTACCTCTATATAATGAGATAGCCATACCCCAGGTTAGGGTGTCGAGCAGTTTCCAAATCATGTGTTTAACATAATGTATGTACGTATGCTGTGTTAGGAATAAGCCACGGCGGGCACGTGGTCTGGGCATAGTCCGATTCATGTCTGGCATGAGTCATAGTCTGGGCATGATCTGGTCTGTGTCTGGGCATGATCCGACTCATGTATGGCCTGCGTGTGTGTGCGCGTCGGGTCCGGCAGTGGCAGGCTCGGGTGCGTACAGGCATGCCCATAGGTGTGTGTGCGTGAGTGCGTGCGTTGGTTAGCGATCAGTGCGGGAGGGTGACCGCGCCGGACGCTGGACCCGGTCGCGTCCGTTCGTGTGTGTGCGCGGCGGACGCAGGAGCCGTGGAGCGCGGGGCGTGGCGAGTGGGGTGAGTGGGCGCGCCGTAGGTGCGGCGTGGCACGCGTGCGTGCGCGTGTATAAGGTCTCCCCAGGCTTCTGTGGATCGGTGTGAAAAACGAGTTCGAGCTTGTGCAGAAAATTGAAAACGCCGTTGTTGCGGCAGGGTGTTTGTGCGCCCGCAAATTCTCTGTGTCCACCTATTCCTCCTTCTTCCTTGTCTCCGGCGATCACTGGTGACCCGCAGTTCCGTTTTTGCGCCAACAATTGTCATCAGAGCTAGGTGTGAGAGAGAGATCGCCGGCCATGTCGCTCGTTCCGTACTCTGGCGGGGCGAGGAGTTCACTGCCGATGCAGGTGCCATAGCTCATTGGTGACAACTACACCACGTGGGCCATCAAGGTCGAGGCGAACCTGGACGCGGCCGGGCTCTGGGAGGCGGTGGTGCTGGCGGAGGACTCGGCGTCGGCGGTGGTGGCGAAGAAGGACAAGCCCGCCCGCACGTACCTGCTCGGGGCACTCTCCGAGGACCTGCTCTTGCAGGTGTCGAGGAAGAAGACGGCGGCGGAGGTCAGGGCGAGCCTCAAGGCGAGGTTCGTCGGGGCGGACCGAGTCCGGGCGGCGCGGCTGGGCACTCTCCGAGGGGAGTTTGAGATGCCGCGCTAGGCGGAGGGCGACACGCTGGATGGGTTCGCTGGCAAGCTCGGCGGCATGGTGGCGCGCTACGCGGGACTTGGGTCGACGCTGGACGACGCCGCGATGGTGAAGAAGCTCCTCGATTCTGTGCCGGATCGCTTGTACGCGGCGGTGGGCGGAACCGAGCAGTTTTGCGACGTCTCCACCATGCCATTCGAGGACGCGCTCGGTCGCCTGAAGGCCTTCGACGAGCGGCTGCGACGGCGTGGATAGGCGGACGGCGAGCGAGCGGACGGCGCGCTCATGTACACGGCGGCGCAGTGGGCAGCGAGGCAGCAACGCCAGGGAGGAGGCGGCATCGAGCGCGACGACGACGGCACGTGCGACACGGCATCGGGCAGCGGAGGAGGACGGCATGGTCGCTGCTACTATTGCGGCCAGCGCGGGCACTTCCGACGCGAATGCACGAAGCCGAAGAAGCCGGCGGCGGCGGAGCAAGCTCTCCTCGTGGACGACGTCGAGGGGCCGGTGCTGCTGTAGTCGTGGCTTAGGGGGAGTGTGTTAGGAATAAGCCACGGCGGGCACGTGGTATGGGCATAGTTCGATTCATGTCTGGCATGAGTCATAGTCTGGGCATGATCTGGTCTGTGTCCGGGCATGATCCGACTCATGTATGGCCTGCGTGTGTGTGTGCGTCGGGTCCGGCCGTGGCAGGCTCAGGTGCTTACAGGCGTGCCCGTAGGTGTGTGTGCGTGAGTGCGTGCGTTGGTTAGCGATCAGTGCGGGAGGGTGACCGCGCCGGACGCTGGACCCGGTCGCGTCCGTTCGCGTGTGTGCGCGGCGGGCGCGGGAGCCGTGGAGCGCGGGGCGTGGCGAGTGGGGTGAGTGGGCGCGCCGTAGGTGCGGCGTGGCACGCGTGCGTGCGCGTGTATAAGGTCTCCCCCGGCCTCTGTGGATCGGTGTGAAAAACAAGTTCGAGCTCGTGCAGAAAACTGAAAACGCCGTTGTTGCGGCAGGGTGTTTATGCGCCCGCAAATTCTCTGTGTCCACCTATTCCTCCTTCTTCCTTGTCTCCGCTCTCCGGCGATCACTGGTGACCCGCAGTTCCGTTTTTGCGCCAACATGCTGATTCCTATCCGGGAATAAGTTTTTTTATGGGTAAAAGACTTTATTTCTCATAGAATGGTCATATCATTTATAAGAAGAGAAATAAAATCTGGGGTAGAATTCTCCCACAGTCCAGACGATCGTCTAAAGAATGAAAATCTAGCTAAACTATCAGCAATTTGATTTGCTTCCCGGAAACAATGTTTATAGCAAATTTTGGTGATATCCATAGCCATCTGTTTACACTCTAGAACCACAGCCACATCAGCTCGAAGAAGTCATCCATTGATTGCATTGCTTCCACCGTGATCATCCAATCAGACTCAATTTCAACACTATTGCAACCAGTGTTTGCTGCGATAATATATAAAGCACTAACCGAGCACAGTACATGGCCGAATGATACAAAGCCGATCCCAAGATAGACAGATCATGCACAATAGCGCGACCAAAGAAAAAAAGACGGAGATCTGAGAACAACGCCACATCACGCCCAACCCCTACTACATCTAAGCTTCACCACAATGCCCTCAAGAGGGAGAGGTATGTACGGCGCATAGTGTCGCCATTGCTGAGTTCACAAGAAAAAAGATCTTCACCCAAAGCCCAGATATAGAGGATCACCATATGATGACATCTTCAAGAAGAGAGCAGCACCCGCGAGCTTCACCATCGTCGACCACAAAGCATAAGGCTTTCGTCCGATAGATCCCGCTTGTCAGTCGAGGTCTTCAGGAGAAGCGCGATGAGTCTAGATCCCCATATCAGGATCGGGGTGCTGCCAGTGTCACAGACAAGTAGCACACCCGAGCCACCGGTGTTATGCCTTTTGTCGTCCACACAACCAAGAGATATAGCTGCCACCGCCGCTATCGTGCCCTCTACAAAAAACAACCATGTGAACCGCCTTCCAGGGCCATCACCCGGGCATCCATGCCACGAGACAACGCCAACCACCCACTTCACCGTGCACATGCTGCAGCTGGAAAAGCCCGTCATCAGCCCCCGAGCCTTGGTCAGCGCCATCACCGTAGGGGCACCCACACCTGGAATCCCCTCCAATCCCGGTGGACAGAGGGGGGATATGACCCAGTGGCTGGCAACGGCAACCCTGGAGCCATCAGCTCAAACCATGCCCAATCCACCCTGTAGCACCGATCCGACTACGAGCGAGCGCTGTCCCGACCTCCACCGCCATGGGCCTTCACTGACGCCATAATGTGCAAACGCCCCCCAATCTACCCGCAAGAACCCGCCCTGTCTTGACTGGAGGCGGCCTAGAGTCGTGAACCCCGGCCGTAGGACCAAGCCAAACTCCAGCGCCGACAGCCAGTCCACGACGCCAACCAACTGCCACCCATCGCACCTAGGAAAGGTGGGCACTGCCCCATCAGATCTAGGCATCCTCGATCCTGATGGGGAGCCGCTCTTTGACGCCGGCAACTCCGGCTGCCAAGCAGCCACACCTGAGCCAGCCCCGCCCCCCATTGACCGCTCGCGCGACGCCCAACGCCCACAACCCCGCCTCCACATGCCGGCGAGAAGGCCGCCGGTCACCACCTCCGCCAGCACTCGCCGTCCGACGACCAAGCATAACCAGGCTGTGCCGCTCCCAGCCCTCGCCGCAAGGATCCACTGGGCTCCAGATCCGCAGCCAAAGCTCGCTCCCACGCGGACCACCACTTGTGACGCCGCCCGAAGCGCAACCGCCGTGCTAGCCCATATGAGCACGCCACCACGCCGACGCGCCACGCCCCAGCCGGAGTGAACGGCCCGCAACGCACTGTTGCCTCAAAAGGAACGAGAGAACCCTGCTACCGCTAGCTCCGGCCGAGCTTTGCACTGTTTAACAGAGAGTTAACGGCATTGATGGAAGTTTACACAAACATACCCAAAACACAAGTTGTTGGACCGAGTTATGTCAAGGTTATGTATGAATCTATACATCGGGTGCAAGTTCATGTACCAGAATTGTAATTAAGTCGTAGAATAAAGTGCCAATTATTTAAGCTGGCAAGGTCTTATCTTGGTTTTTGCACAACTATATATGACCTGGGATTAAAAGTTCTCTAGGGCGCACAATATTCAACCATGCTGGCCCACAATGTCACACATATATATACCTTCCGTCTTTACCCTAGTAGCATATGAGGCTCAGACAAATGAGACAAGAACATAAAAAAGGAGTGTGGATGATTGTTTGGGAGCAGAAGTGTGGTTGGCACTGGAACTAGCACCCTGTCTTCTATTAGTATGCACTTTGTTCTTTGATTGGCACTGGAAGTGTCGTTGTGCTAATTTGAATGGATGCATGTTTTTCATTCTGAGTAGATCTCTCTGGTTGCTAGGCCGAGCTTGCACCTCGCCACATCTTCAATCTTCCCAGAGAGATAGTGTCACATAAATCATATGCCACGCGCCACCTCCATGCAGTCATCTTGCAGTCAAAGTCATGTCATGAAACCGATATGATATTTTTTATATTTTGTTTTGCACGGAAGCTAGCTAGTGGCCTACACGATTAAGGCAATTTCAAATAATAAGAAGGTCAATTTTAAATCTTGGAGTACACACTGACATAAAAAAAGACAACATTTGCTCTGCCTACGTACAAGCGCACCATCGGACATCCGCATATACTCCCTCCATTTCAAAATATAAGGTGTATAAGTTTTTTTAAGTCAAACATGATGGCTATGTGAATATCCTTCAATATATTTTGTGGGGCCGAATGGTTCTTGGTATTTTGAATTCAACGATTTCGCGTGCTTCCTAACGTGAGCCTCTAAATATGGACTCCATCTTCTTTACAGCTTCCAATGTATGTAACATTCTCTACTGCCATATGTCAACTGAATTCTTCTAACCGCCATAATCAGACAAAGATTTAATTACCTACTCTTTAAATTCAAATATAGTTAGATACCATTTCTCAAAAATTTAGGTATACTTTTCGGGTATTTGATCCCAAAACAATTGGAGTCAGTGCCCACCCTAGGAAAAGCAACTTCAAATCCAATACTGCAGAAGATCCTACTAAATAAATATATAATGAACCTAAGATTTTCGATTGTTTTTCATAGTATACATTTTACCAGACATGTTAACCTCAACGGAGGCTATGTTCACCCAAGCATTGGGTTTATCTACCAAACTGAAATCTACAGTGACACCAACGGAGCGGACAACAAGAGAACTATTTTTTTCGGGCGCGGGGGGGGGGGGGGGGGGGGGGGGGGGGGGGGGGGGGGGGGAGGTGGCTAACCCCGTTTGTACTTGACTATTGCATTGGTGGACAACGTTTTGATTTCCCTTGGCTCATAACCAGTTCCAATTAAAGTTCATGTTGCTTAGCAGGCTTCTAAGGATTCGAGAAGGGAGGAATGGTCCATCTGCCTTTCACTTTAATTAGTTTACGGATGAAAATAACAAATTCTTAGGGCCAGTTCTTCGGTTCTTCTCCAATTTATTTTAGAAGACTAACTAATCTTTTTATCTTAAAATTCTACTAATTATTAGGCTTTTAAAATGAAAAAAAAAATGATTGAGCTTATAGAATAAACTGAGGAGAGGGCAATTTATTTCCACCGACAACTATAAGCCCTAAAAAAATTGGCCTACGACAGCAAAACAAGGCGGGGAAAAGGAAGAACCAGTTTGGCCACTACCAAAAACGTGCCTGAAGTAACGAGGTAGACTGCCATGCCAGGTTTCCCATTTCAGTTAGTTGGGCGATGGATCATGCGCTGTTTCGACCGGTAGTGGGGTTCGATCGAGCATTCGGGAAGACACCCTGGCTGCAACGACCAATTAGCAGTTAGCACGGCGTATAGTACTTACTCCTTAAAGAAATATAAGATCTAAACGCTCTTATACTTTCTCCGTTTTTACAGAGGGGGTAGCATTCCAGTCAGCTAGCGCCTCCCCAGGTTGAGCTCGACCAGCGCGGTCGTGCATGCCGTCATCTGGTCTCCACCCCAGCTGCGTGGCCTCCTCCTATCGACCATTGTGCGTACGTGCCTCTTCGGGTCGCTCCACCTATGGAGTTAAATACATTGGAGGTGTCTTAACTTGTCCGTTGCGGTCACTTTAGTACATAAATTTGTAAAATACATAAAACTGATGCTTTAACTTGTCTAAGCGTGCAAATACTATGCATCCGTCCGTATGCAGGTGTATGCCCTGCACGTGTGGCATGCCAGTATGGCAATGACCCACATGTCATTGGTTGCGAGTGGACGAGGTACTGGTTGACTCGCACATGATTTTTTTTGCGCACATAGCCCCCCTGAATTTTGTTTTAATTAAATACCCGTGCCCCACTCGTCAGTGAACAGCACAAATAGAACTGGTGGTGTTTTCTGTGCATATAACCCCCTGAATTTTGAACAACACAAATAGTAGTGAACAAGAAAATTTGGATCGACAAGGATTCAAAATGTGGACCTGCTGGTAGAATTGTCCCACCGTCGATAACCATCCCAACTAATGGCTCCTTGGTGTAAAATGGACTACGAGCCTTTATATCTGAACACAAAATGATAGGAGCCGGAGGTTCAAACCAGTGACCTGCGGACTGCTATCAACGCGTGCGTGTGTTTTCTTTTTTGACAATTAACACGTGATTGTGCTAACCAGCAGACAAGAAACTACTAGATGCCTTAATGAGATAATTTACTTTTTAAATGATTTATTTAGGATTGAAGGAGATTTAGGAAATATATTAGTGCATTTGAAAAAAAAATGTTCCACCTGTTTCTGAAAAATGTTTTGACGTGTATTATAAAATTATAAACGTGTTTTAGAAGTTGAGGCACCCACAGTGTATTTAACTCCCGCTCATTCAGTCATCATTTTCCATCCCACGACGGCCACCAGTACCACGCGCACACATATCTATATCTATACCAATATAAAAAAACCCAGTTAGGCAGATCCAACAGATCTTGACCATTCATTTGTGTTAATCCAACAGTCCTTATCGCCCTGATGCTAAACATGTTTAGCGCTAAACAATCCTTCTCTTCCTTGACCCCTTTCCTTACGTAGCCTTTTGCACAAAAGGAAACTGACACCAAAGCAAACCGCCGCACCATCTGGGACGCCTCCTCGCCCCACCCCGATCGCATCCAGTAGCCGCACCTTCAGGAACGCCTCCTGAACTAACTCGCTGGGGACGCCACGTGAACCGCCTATCCGTTCGTCGGGGGCGCCGTGAACCGCCTTGCCGGCCGCCAGGGACGCCGCCTCAACCACATATCCGGCCGTCGCGGACGCCGCCTGAATCGCCTCGCCGGCCGCCGGGGACGCCGCCTGAATCGCCTCGCCAGCCGCCGGGGACGTCGCCTGAACCGCCTCGCCACAGTCGTCAGCGTCAGTCAGGGGACGCACCTTCAAACACGCAGCTTCACATTTATATTTTCAGTTCCGTGCTTTCATCTCTGCTTTCGTCCGTACACCTGCTCGGGCCGCACTCGGGGACGACGCCTACTCCTAGGCCAGGCGGGGACGGCGCCTTCTACATCGCCTCGACGACCGTCTGGTACGCTGCCTCCTACACAACCTGAAAGGCGTCCATTCACATCTCCGCCTTCAAACACGCAGCAGGTCTTTCATCTCTGCGTTCTTTCATCTCTATAAGTACAGGAATCCAGATATACATGTAACATGTTTGCACTTTTTTTTGTCGAGTGTCAGAACAAATAGGGCTGGTCTAATAATTTAGAAATGCATACTAACCAAGGCCTCTAACTTGTAAGAATATCCATGTGATTAGGATCGTCATGCTGTACCGCAATATTGGCCTCTTGCACTTTATTAGCATAACATTTTGTAGGTGTTCCATAGTCTATACCCAAACAAATTAGCATTATTAGTTTAGAAAGCAGACTCGGTGAATTAGTACAACTATATATGGATTACATGATTCATCTCCGCCTTAAAGCCAGTTTAAAAACATCTTCCATCGGTGATTTGCATTGATCACGTTATACTGATTTTGTTCTTCCTCACACCTCAAGCATCTATGCAAAATAGTTATTCTTCACGTTATACTGATTTTGTTCTTCTCCCTTGCAATCAGCTAATCGTGACCACTTTGGGCATCTTACAAGAGCCGCCTCGCTCCCTTTGGGCAGAGCTGACCGGGGATAATAATCACATGGATGATGATAAGAAGGCGCAGGGCAATCATGGCAAACAAGGATGGTATGCACAGATGTCTGACGATAAACAGCCGAATACCTCGAGAAGCGGCGTCAGGCACGTGCTGACAAGAAGGCTGCAACTCTTATTGCTGCGAAATGTCAGCAACTATATCAAGACCATCCTTCTATTCTGTCTCCGGAACGTACACCATTCAGCAATATAACCAACACACACAAATATGGTACATTCCTTACCTCCGGAACTTTACTTCTTCATTGCTTCATGGAGGATGTAATCATGATTGTTCTGTTTCCTTCAATCTTTTTTGCCATGTATAGTGAGTACACCTACAAGCTCTGGGAGTACTGCTCGTCAACCTGTAGATAGCAATGTTCAATGCAAAAAACAAGGTGGGGGGTGGTATGCCTGTCTGTCCCAAGAGAAGAAATCAGAGCACTTGGAGAAGCTCCGTATGGCCCGACTAGAAAAGAAAGCTATAGAAAAAAGTGTGAATGTTGATGTACCTCAATCCCCTGCCACTCAATTTTCCACAGGTAATAAACCCCTATCTGCTATATATTCATTGCCTTGGCTGTCAGACGATGTAATCATATATTTTGTCTCTTTCATTCCTCAATTTTGCCATATGGAAAGTAAGTACAGCAGCAGCCTTCGGTACTACTGATCATCAACCTGTAGAGACATGCAAAAAACAAAGTGGACATGGGTGGTATTCCCGTCTGTCCCAAGAGAAGAAAGCGGAACACCTAGAGAAGCTCCGGATAGCCCGACTAGAAAAGAAAGCTGCAACAAAAAGTTTGGGTGTTGATGTATCTCAATTCCCTGCTCCTCAAGTTTCCACACGTAATATCTCATATCTGTGTTATTCAGTGCCTTCGAGTGTGTCTGCACCAATCAAAAATGTAATCTATGTGATCTCTCACTGATTTTCTTGTCTTCAAGTTGCAGCTTGTACGGTGGGACACAAAAAACAAAGTGGTCATGGTTGGTTTGCTAGACTATCTGAAGATAAAAAAGAAGAATACCGGAAGAAGCGTAGGATGTCCCGGCAGGAAAAACAAAATGCAACTCTCCATGACGATGTTTCGCTTGGTAATATTACTAAATACGATGGTGGTATGCTAAACACGGAGGATGATGATGATAATGATTCGATGCACACTAATCTGAATTACCAACGAGCTAATCTGAATTGCCAGCAAGGTACAGTGCACGTTCAACATATACATGACATGCAAGGACAAGAAAGATTTCTGCCCAGAAGTTTTATATCTGGACAGTCCAGTGAAATGAAAGGTGTGTACTCACCCAAACTAATTTCGTCGTATATGTTGATTGCATGTCCTTTCCGAGTACATCTACCTAATTTCCCAGTACATGTATCTTGCCAGATGCATCTTCTGAGAAAAAACGACGACGTATGAGGGAACAATATGCAAACATGCCAACGCATGACAAAGAGGTTGTGTTGTGTTGTAATCGTGCATATAAGATAGCATGACGGCATACTGGACCATTACACAACCAATCTAACACTACTGATGTCGCCGATGGATCAAAAACGCACTCACCAAGTACACCTTCCATACCGAGGGCATGCATGCCTTCTGGTAAATCATCGTATATATGCCTTCTGGTAAATCATCGTATATATGCCTTCTGGTATAGACTTTTGGTTGTTGACCCAAACCATTTAAACCACTTTCATTGTACCGCTTTATATGTATCCCAGATGCCATCCACACCGAGGAAGAGTTCGATGTATCTGGAATTTTTGAGCCAATTCAACCCACTACTGAAATGGAAGGTATAATGTTCATATTTGTTTGTCCAGTATTACTTAATATTACTTCCGTTCATTCGCCATTATTATGCTCCTAGACTGCTTCGACGACATGCATGGGGAAGATATACTATACGATGATGATGACGACGACATGCATGGGGAAGATATACTATACGATGATGATGACGAAGAATGCAGGATATTTACTGCACAGGGTGGGTTGTACAACAAATTTCACTTACATTTCTGTTGCATACTCTTATTACTTTGCACATCACTGTCATTCTTGTCCATGACTTTGTAGGTCATCACTTCGAGTCATATAGAGTGACAGCTACTGCTGATTTGGGTATACAGAATGATGACCCTTATGACAATATCTACAAAAAACTACCGAAGAGGCATCATGTTTTGAAGAGAAGTGAGTGACTGCGACTACCGTGGAGCAATGAGATTCCAATATGAGGGTCCAGCCTTCTGTTGCAGAAAAGGAAAGGTCAAATTATTTATCCCAGATGTTCCTCAAGAGTTGCAACAGTTGTTTACAAGTCAAGATGATGATGATGCAAAATATTTTAGACAACACATTCGGTATTTTAACTCACACTTCTCCTTCACAAGTCTTGGAGTCACCCTTGACCATCAGGTTAGCAGCGCTGCCAGGACTAGGATATACACATTCCATGTGCATGGTTAGTTGTATCACCGTCTAGACCATTTGGTACCTGCTGGTCAAGGACCTAGGCATTTGCAGTTGTACATTTTTGATACAGATGACACCTTGGAGCATAGGGTGAAGCGGTCTTCAGATCTTGATATCAATCGCATACGAAAGATTTTGCGGATACTAGCCAACAATCCCTATGTGGACATATTTAAGAGCATCGGTTTTGTTCCAAACCTGGCAGAGTATAGGATTTCTTTAAACACAGATATAAAACTGGATCAGCGAAGGTACAATGCTCCTACAACTTCTCAGGTGGCTACGATGTGGGTTGAAGGGAGTGACCCACAGAACACCTTTGATAGAAGTGTTATTGTGTATGGAAAAGGGGATCGTCCTGTATATATCAGAGCATACTATGGATGCTATGATCCTTTGGCGTATCCATTATTTTTTCCCCGCGGGGAAACAGGATGGAACCGTTTCATGCCGTATGATGGACTAGCTACTGTTCAAACAAACCGCGAGGATGACACCGGTGAGGTACCACCTTCTCTTCCTCAGGCCAACGAGGATGAACACATGATGAAGGATGTGAGGTTCCAGCAGGTAATTATAGGGTTGTTGTAATATCAGAAGTAGTGTGCTAATGGTTTTCTTTGATCTTCCATTTTCAGCCTTTGCTAATCGTTTGTTTTCACCAACCATCTTGTAGATGACAACGAGAGCCAGGATGAAGATGGGGTTGTGGAGTCCAGGAAATTTGTCAGCGCACGCGAGTACTATTGTTTCAAGCTACAAGTTAGGAAAGGACTTTTTAACATCATATTGTTCGGTCATCGCCTTCTCCAGCAGTGGGCTGTTGATATGTACATAAAGATGGAGACTATGAGGCTTGATTTCTATTCAAAACCTCAGAATCAGAAGCTCATACGCGCCGAACTCTACCAGGTAATGTTTGCCATTGTGCTATCAACAATGACTTGATAATATGCTTGCTTGAACAATTTTTGCCATAGTGATATTTTTAATAATTGATGTTGCCTCGACATTATGTGTTTTTGATATATGGTTTACTAGACCTGCATAGAAACATGTTTTTATTCATTTACTTCTTAGGGTGTTGTTGATGTCATTGAGGTTGGCGAGACACGTGCTTCTCATGTTGGCAAGAGAATCATTCTTCCACGTACATTTCCTGGAGGTGATAGAGATAAGCAACGGCGATTCCTTGATGCGATGGCTATTGTGCAACGATTTGGGAAACCAGATTACTTCGTCACGATGACTTGCAACCCGTACTGGGAGGAAATAACTTCCAACCTTGCACCCGGGCAGACACCGCAAGACCGCCCAGACCTCGTGGCTAGGGTATACAAGGCCAAGTTGAGAGATATGAAAGATCTTTTGATCAAGAAAAAAATACTTTGGCACGGTTGCTGCTTATGTTCATGCTACCGAGTTTCAAAAAAGGGGGCTACCACATGAGCACTTCCTTTTGATCATGGACACAGATAGTAAGCTAACAAACCCTGATGGTTATGACAGAGTCATATCGGCTGAGATTCCTGACAAGGACGAGTACCCTATACTGCATGCTCTGGTGATCAAACATATGCTCCATGGACCATGTGGTACTCTCAAGAAAAATTATCCTTGCATGATAGATGGAGAATGTCGTTTTCACTATCCTCGACAGTTTTGTGCCGCTACGCAACAAGGAAAGGACTCATATCCGATCTATAGGAGGAGAGATGATGGCCGACGCGTAAAAGTCAGGGGTGCTGTGTTGGATAATAGATGGGTGGTCCCTTACAACCCTGGTCTACTTATGCGGTATAACTGTCACATCAACGTGGAAGCTTGCTCAAGCATCAAAGCTGTTAAATATCTTTTCAAATACATCTACAAAGGACATGATCGTGCATCCTTCTCAGTTGATTCTGCAGGAAATGATGATAGTGTAATAAATGAGATTCGGCAATATAGAGATGCAAGGTTCATATCACCACCCGAGGCTATCTATAGGATTTGTGCTTTCCCGATGTTTGGTGTTTCGCCAGCTGTTCTTCAACTCCAGCTCCACTTACCCAATATGCATACTGTTGCATTCAAAGGGTCTGATAACCTAGAGGATGTCATCACACGCCTGTCTTCTTCTAAAACTATGCTGACGCAATATTTCAAGATGAACCAGGAGGACCCTTATGCACAGAATTTCTTGTACAATGAGTTCCCAGAATACTTTAGATGGATTAAAGGTAAAAAGAAGTGGCAAAGAAGAAAATAGAGGGGACGCAGACAAGTTGGTAGAATTGTGTATGCGAACCCTGCTGAAGGTGAGAGATACTACTTGAGGGTGCTCCTAAATCATGTTAGAGGTGCAATTTCATATGAGGACCTGAAAACTGTAAATGGAAAGATTTGCTTGACCTTTAGAGAAGCGTGTGAGCAGAGAGGCCTTATAGAGACTGACAAATCCCTTGACGACTGCCTGACTGAGGCTGCTACTTTCTAGATGCCTTCTGCTCTAAGAAGGCTTTTTGCGACTATTTTGGTGTTCTGCGAGGCGACCAACATCAAGGAACTATGGGACAAACATCTGGAGGCGATGACTGAGGATTATCGTCGTATCCAGCCCAACCAAGCAGCATTAGAGCAGATGGTGCTTAGAGACATTAGGGATTTGATTCATTCGATGGGTAAGGATATTAAAAGTTACGGCCTTCCAGAGGTGGTTGAAACAGACGGCGATCATTCTAGCGACAACTTGAGAGAGGTTCGGTAGGAATTGTCAGTCGGTGTGGACCAAGATCATCTAGATTTATTTACTTCTTT
The DNA here is from genome assembly GCF_018294505.1 of Triticum aestivum. NCBI lineage: Eukaryota > Viridiplantae > Streptophyta > Magnoliopsida > Poales > Poaceae > Triticum > Triticum aestivum. The sequence goes on from NC_057812.1 coordinate 43,302,142, forward strand.
GAACACTGAGCAGCGAGCTGGATTTGATGAAATATTGGATCACGTGGTCAACAATAGGAGCCAAATATTCTTTGTTGATGGTCTAGGTGGCACGGGGAAAACTTATCTGTATAAAGCACTTCTTGCTAGGGTACGTTCGCTTGGACAAATAGCTATTGCAACTGCTACATCTAGTATAGCTGCATCGATCATGCCCGGTGGACGAACCACCCATTCCAGGTTCAAAATACCGATTAGGCTCACGGACAACAACATGTGCAGTTTCACCAAGCAGAGTGGTACTGCGGAGCTGCTTCATAGGGCATTGTTGATAATATGGGATGAAGTTGCCATGACAAAGCGTCAAGCAGTAGAGGCACTTGATAGGTCACTACAAGATATCATGGGAAGTGATTTGCCTTTTGGGGGGAAGGTTGTTGTGTTTGGAGGAGATTTTAGGCAGGTCCTTCCTGTGGTGACACGTGGGACAAGGGCACAGATCACTGACGCAACACTACCGAGATCTTATCTATGGGAGAAGATTAAGAAAATACGACTGAGGCGTAATATGAGAGCACAAACTGACCCCTGGTTCTCCAAATATCTCCTAAGAATTGGGAATGGAACGGAGGAGACGATTGGTGATGATTATGTGCGTCTTCCTGATGACATTGTGATAGGGTACACTTCCACAGAAGAATCGATAAAGAAGCTTATCGAAGAAGTCTTCCCATCACTGCATGAGAATGCTGCATCTGGAGCCTATATGAGCACACGTGCTATCCTTTCTACCAAGAATGAGCATGTGGACGACTTGAATGAAAAGATGATTGACAAATTTCCTGGCCAAGAAAAGGTATACTATAGCTTTGACTCCGTCGATGATGATGCACACAATAACTATCCAATTGACTATCTAAACTCGATCACCCCAAATGGCTTGCCCCGACATGTTCTGAAAATCAAGGTCAATTGTCCTGTCATTTTGCTCCGAAATCTCGATCCTCACAATGGGCTATGTAACGGAACAAGATTGATGATTAGAGCGTTCCAAGACAATGCAATAGATGCCGAGATTGTTGGTGGACAACATGCTGGAAAGAGAGTGTTCATACCTAGGATTCCTTTGGCACCCTCCGAAGACATATCACTTCCTTTCAAGTTGAAGAGGAAACAATTCCCGATTCGCTTGATTTTTGCAATGACCATAAACAAAGCCCAGGGGCAAACTCTAGCAACTGTTGGTATTTACCTTCCTGAGCCCGTCTTCTCACATGGCCAGCTATATGTTGCACTGTCAAGGGGAGTTTCAAGGCAGACCACTAGGATTTTGGCCAAGCCAAATAAGGACATAGATCCCACAGGGAAAAGCACCAAAAACATTGTGTATAGAGATGTTTTGGAGGGATGATTCAGGTTTGTCATCCATAAATATTGTTGTCGATTTCTACTATTGGGCGTGTATTTGCAATACTTCTTAGAACTAACATCATATATGTGTTTCTAGATGCAGATTTTCGTCAGTACACATCATGTTGGCAGGATACAGAAGCCATCTTCTGTAAGCTGCCTTGCGAAACATTTTATCGTTCAAATTTAGCTCTTAAGTATTTGTTGGTGAGCCGAGCAGTCCCATTTATTCATGGTTGAAAACCTTTGTTGTGAATCCCCATGCTCCATCCTACATGATTATGATTCCTGAATTAATCACTAATTATCCTGTTATGACCAACACTTGTCTCAGTAACACTTATTATTTGCTCTAGCAGCATTGCCACATTGGTTTTCTTTTAGGCAAATTCGTACTTCTGCTCTTGTCAGTCCAATATTTTTTAAATCTACCTCTACATACAAATTTAAAAGGTCCATCTTATCTTATGTCCAGTTTGCAATATACAGAGCAGTTGCACACATGACTCCTTAGGGAAGTTTAGAATTTTTGAATTCATATTGCTGAAGTGTAGATGCAAGTTTCAGTGTGATATGGTGCTTCTAATTACTGTATTGGACTGACAAGACCTGTCGATCTGTGTTGCGACTAATGAAGATGTACATCATGCAGTGGGGAGATGCACAAGAGTTCAAGCATTGTGTATGGATATTATAGATTTCTCGGCACTACCGGATCTGCAACATTTTACCTATTCTGGTCCTCATTGGCTTCTTTGTAATGACATCATTTTTTAGAAGGCCCAGGCTTCTATTGATTCCTCTGTTCAGTTCCTTTTTATAGGAGAAGGTTGATTTTTCAGATTTGTCCCTGCTTGCATGCAGGGGACTTTGTTTTCTTATTTAAGAATTACGGTTAATACATATTTTCTCCTTCAATAGAAACTTTGTTATATAAATGTACATGTATCGATGTAGTAAGTATTGGAATGTTGGCCATTTCCTCTGTCAGAAGTGAATAACCAAAAATAAAGAAGATTACCCCAGCACGACATTTGTATCTACATATTTTACATATATTGTTCGAGCATGATTTTGAGGCTCTGGCTAGCACCCTGATTGCCAGTTTTGATACACAATCTTGAATTTCGAAAATTGTTAATCAACCCTTTCATTCGATCAATTGTCCGAACGGTTTCGCACACATGGTCGTGTTATGATGTGCATTTTGCAAAATTTTCTGGACCTGAAAAAAGCTCGCTAAGCAGTCGTGCCAGAACTTGAAGACAGCTTGCTGGATGTACATTACTACAGACCAAAAATAGAAATTCAGAATCCACTGTATTTTTCACTTACGCTGCTGGCCAGGTCCACTCCCCACTCATATCAGGAGTAGAGAACCTGGGAGTCACAAACATCCTTTCTTCAACCAATTCTAAATAGCCAAATATCCTTCTGTTGGTCGTTGCGTTGCTTCGGGTGTCAACAGCGGACGCTGATGCTGCTGCTCCGTCTTCATCAACTGGGTGCAACTCCTTCTGTTGTCCTCATGCGCAGAAGAAAATCAACAACAAAGCGGCATGGCCTTAAACTGGATGTGCAAAGCATTGATAAGAGGAAAGGATTACTGGTAGTATTTTGCATCAAATAGACGATAATTGTTGGCTGGATACACCATGCAACTAGCGCCCTTTTATATAATATATAATAATAATAACAAACAGCTGGCCTGTTATTTTCCGGCCCCTTTATGTAGTTGGGCCAGGTCCACTTTGGCCCCATCGGGTGTTACGAGATCGTTCGTCCGCTGCCGTAATGTACGTGTAAGAATCAAGAATCAGTCAGCCGCCGCAGTCACCGGGATTGCATGCCCTCGAGCGAGGCCACGCTTCCGCCAAGCTCTCCTGCCATATAAGCGCGCAAGGGATCTGAGCGCGTCCCTTCAAGACATCCATCTTCTCGAACAAATTAGACAAGATTACAAGATTTCTCTTCCTCTTCTTAATTCCCTTGTCCCTTCCGTTTTCCCCAAAGACATGGCTGACTTCTCTCATCGATGTGAGTACATGATTACATAGATGCGATTTTCTGTATTGCCATTGAACCAATGTCTGTGCAAGACATGTTCTCTGGTGTTGAACTTGCAGTTTGATCCCATGCTTTACTGCTACGCAATTTACTTATTACTTTTTATTGGATATCATCTTTCTCACAACACGACGGTCTAGATTCAGAAGGCAATTATAAAATACCTTGTCAAATCTTGGTTCTCAATTCTTCTATCTGATATATGTGTAGGGTCTAGCCCGTCGACACAAGCATTTTGTACCCTGGTTCCATCTCCCACAGGTATAGAAGCGCATCCTTGTTCCTAGAGAACGAGTCATACGTTGTTCTTCAGTTATGTCTCTACGTATATAGATGGACATGTTTGTCCATCTTTGTTTTTGCTTCTGAAATTGTACATTGAAATGAAAAATGGTCCAAAGCATCCTGGCCTAAGGAAGTTTTGCGTTTTGGCCAGAATTTTTTAATTTTTTTCTATCTCACCATGATATTATTCTTGCATTTTAGTATATTTGTTTTTTCTTACTTTACGCATACTTTCCCGTTGCATTGCCAGTTGTGGATGACATGTTCAAGAACTCGCATGGCTCAAACGCTGGTAAGCTTATATAATCAATATAAAGGGCAACCTGGTGCATGTAGCTCCCGCTTGCGCAGGGTCCAGGGAAGGGTCCGACCACTAACTGATTTCTTATTTCATATTTTATATTGTGTTAATTGTAGATATTGCTGGTGTAGTCATGTATGTGAGCCACATGAGGAGCTCCGTGTCTGCGCATGCCGCGCGCGGCCGCGGCGGGCGCGACCGCGATTGTGCTGCTGGGCCGCCCTTTGATGTCGCTGTCGGAGAGGCCGGCGCCGCGGCTGACGCAGCTGCTGGTGAACGTAACCGTGGAGCGGAGCCTCTGGCCGGTGCACGTGCTGCTGGCCACCGACGCCACCGCGGCCGACCTCGCTTGTGCAGCGGTCGCCGCGTACGCCGCCGATCCAGCCTCCGGCTGCGACGCCGCCAGGAGGTTCGAGCCGCACCTCTGCAAGACAACGCGAAATGGAAACAGAAACACCGTGCCAATATGATTTTTCCAGACTGCTAATATATATGCACACACAACGCACTAATGTTGATACCGACTAATAACACGATCCAACAATATTGTACTCCTTCGGTCTCAAAATAAGTGACTCAAGTTTGTACTAACTTTGTACTAAAACTAGTACAAAGTCGAGCCACTTATTTTGGGATGGAGAGAGTACATCACTGTGCCAATTGTGTTAATCTCAGTCTTTTCCATGTTATGCCTTCAGTATGGAATGTAGTTGCTAGTTGGTCACAATGGCCCCACAATATTCCAAGCACACCCGTTGTTGACTAATTGCTCGGTAGCGTGCGTATATATTGATTCTCAATCTTCAGCCGAGTAGAATCAAGCTCTCCCGCTCTGATAGGTGACCTAAGCTTTTTCTGTAGCTATCAAATATGTTTGAGATGGTAAAAGAAAAGTATCCAGTGCCACAGATCTTGATGAGACAAGAACATAAGGAGGATGTGAAAGATCGGTAGGGAATCGGAGACACGGGACTGCTCAATGGACTTGCTAGCACTAATATGTGTTGTCTGTGACCAAGACACTGAAACGATCCACCATCTGCTTGTCATGGGTGCGTCTTCTCGCATATCGTCTGGCACGAAACCCTTAGCTGGTGCCGCCTGCCTGTCTTGCCACCGGCGACGGACGCGGAGCTCTACACCTGGTGGTCCACGACCCTTTAGGAAGCACCTCCCTTTCTTCGAAAAGGCATCGCTACACTCATTACTCTGGTGGCCTGGCTCACCTGGAAACATAGCAACGCATGTCACTTCGATGGCCAGGGTCGTCTCCAGGAATTCGGGGCCCGGTGCTAAAAGAAAAATGGGACCCTAAATTTTAAAAAATATACAATTACGCAAGCATAATCACCTAATTATGTATTAAAATTTATGTTATTTCTTACAATGCTTAGAATATTCTGAAGTATCAATGCGAAATATTAAAACCAATAAGCTGACCTCATTCTCTATTGAAAAGTGTCATCCGTCTTGTGTTCCTTGAAATGAAATCTTCAATTACATCTTCATAATTAATCTTATCCAAGACATCATTTTCATGTGCTATTGTCGGATCAAGTCCATCCCAATTTCTAGGATCACATATATCAGGCTGAACGGAATTATTCATGTCAACCGAAATATTAGGATCATGATCTTCATCTAAAATATTGACATCATTACCTTCATCAATTTCTGTAGCGTCAACCTCAACCTCTTGAGCATTATCACCAAGACCATGATCACCTTCATGAATTTCAGCAGTGATAATCTCAACCTCTACTGCATTATCATCGTGACCATCATCAATATTACCATCTAGAGTATGATTTTCAGAATTAGTTTGGGGTACTTTCACGACATATTTATCAAGAGCACCCCTTTGAATTTCAGCATCTTCTTCTAATTTCTGTTTCTTCTTACGCTTAAAGGCACCAAAATCATACTTTCTTCCAAAACTAGAATGCATGATTGTTTCTGTTTCAATGAAATTTATACTCTTTCAATTTATTTGAACCGATGAGCTCACATGAAATATAGGCTTGTGACATTTATAGGTAGTTCAAAAAACTTACAATCAGATAGAACCTTGATTTTGGACTTGGACGATAGTAGGAGCAACTACTGAAACTCTTGAATCTGTGACTACTTCTGAACTAGAACGACTGCACAAAAAATCTTTCCCAAACATATTAACACAACTTTGTAATTAGTATCAAAATTAGAGAAAAGGGGAGAGCGTAGGGAGCAGGGAGGGCACCACACGTCTGGTGGCGCTGCCTCCTCGCGGCGCCGCTTTTCTTCTACCTTGCGCTGCCTCGCTCAGCTCTCTCTCCTTTCTATCTTCTCTCAAGATCACATGGACACACACGCACACATAAACCAAGGAGCAGCACACAAGCTTTGCCTACAGGCTGTTCTCCTTGGTGAATGGATTGGCTACATTTTTCACTGCCCAGCCCTCACGGCCTTGGGTGTTTCTCATTCATCTGACCACTTTATATACTCCCTCCTTTCATCTATATAGGGTCTAATTCGTTTTACGAGACTAACTTTGACCAAATGTTAGAGCAATAATATATGACATGCAACTTACACAAAGCATACCGGCAAATTCGTATGTGAAAAGAGCTTTCAATTATATAATTTTCACATTATGCATGTCATGTACTATTAATCTTATCAATAGTCAAAGGCGGATGGAAGGAGGGAGTACACACGCAAGTGGGCAACAAGCTGACCTACCACTCACGCTACTAATCCATGACTCCATGCACTAACCCACTACCACGTTTAGCGGCCACCAGCACGTACACACGCATGACCCAGCCATCACAACCGGCCACTAACAAACTCACCCATGAAGCTATCTAACCACTTGCATGCATCTAAATCCATCCAGCCAGCCGGTCCGCTTTGGCGTCCATGCGCTTGTCGCATCACACGACTTTGCTGCCTCACACAGCATCGCAGCTTCACACTCCCGTCGGCATCTCGCCGTGCTCGCCGCATCATACGGCAACTCGGCATCTCGCCTTTTCCGTACGCCTTCATCGAAGCAACACCGGGCTAGCTACCCCCTAGATTACGCTACATGCATAACGAAATGAAACATGTTGATACAAATATCAAGATTAGTGCTAACAACGTCCACACAGGTTGGTCTTCTGTTCCTGTTGGGCGGCACCGCGGCAGTGTCGGCCAGCCGCCGGCGCGACGTCATCCAGCGCTAGAAAGTAACCGCTTCTTGCCCGTCACCCGCTGAACCTGCAAGGTTGCAACACGATCGCCACCGAGCCGCCGATTCAGTCGGAAGCGACGGGGAGATGAAAAGCCTAGCGATCAGGCAGGGAATAGGAAGTGGAAGTTACGGAACGTACTACGCTGGGGCTGTCGTTTCAACTCCGATCGATCAAATCCATCTCATCCACGCGACGGGAAAGCGTATCGCTCGAGACTTGACCGGACCAGGCCCAAGAAGGCCTAAAACTGATTTTTTTTCAGACTATACATATATGTATATGGACCCTAATTAGGGGCCCCAGGATTTTGGGGGCCCTGTGCGAGCGCACAGCTCGCACAGGCCCTTGGACGGCCCTGCCGATGGCGCCCAACCCTCCCACACTGTGCTCATTCACGCCATTCAAGACAAGGCTCACGTCTAGGCCGGTGCTTGAGCCAAAGGACTGAGCATGATCATCCCCACACCTTAGACCATTGTAATTTGGGATGAGCAACCTATATCCTATGCTCATCAGTGGCCATGACAACGCCTAGCCTTATAGCACCTTGCTCATGGCTTGCACCTTGTACTTTCTACCCTCTATCAATGAAATGATAGCATATAACTTACTCATGAAAAACCATTGTAATTTGGGATGAGCAACCTATATCCTATGCTTACCAGTGGCCATGACAACGCCTAGCCTTATAGCACCTTGCTCATGGCTTGCACCTTGTACTTTCTACCCTCTATCAATGAAATGATAGCATATAACTTACTCATGAAAAAAAGGTTTCTTCCAAATTGGATCCAAACCCATAATTCGTACAAGGATTAATTCCGGACATGAGAGGCGGAAGAAATACAGAGGAACAAACTCCGTCGTGTGCTAGGTGCAACAACACACCAAAGTAATATGCACGCAACGGGGATCTCCTTTGCATTAATCAGGTTTTCCATTCCCTGCTTCCGGAAAGCCATATCAAATCTTTCTAGTCTATAACTCTACATTCAAGTTGATGACAACGCAAATTAGCAGAGCAAGCCGGCAATATTAGTCCAAGGACCCTGATAAGTGTGACACGTGTGGCACGAAGCAATTCCGCACTGACATTTTCTTATGGCAACTTTAGTTATGAAACATGGCAACTTTTTTTATGGAAAATTTTAGTTTGGGCTGGGGGGGGGGGGGGGGGGGTTTCAGATGGAAATTTTAATAGTAAAAACATCAGTGCGGTGTTACTTCGTGCCACACATGTGGCACTTACCATTTGGGAAATCCAATCACCTATAGCACTGCATTAGACTGTAGCAGCTACTTAGCTGAGCTCCTGTAGAACAACAGTACCGAGTCATGTAGGTCTTTGTAGAAACAACCCGGAGATCGATATTTTTGAAGCAGATTGGTACAACCACTACCATCATCACCTTGCTCACGTTGCTGAAGCCCCCCCCCCCCCCCCCCCCCCCCCCCCCCCAAAAAAAAACTCTCTCTCACACACACACGCACACATAATATAGTGTGCATTGGTATTCGCAAAAATCTATTTCTCAAACATTGACCAACATTATTGAGAAAACTATATATACATGGTACCAAATATGTCCTATACAAAATATATATTATGATTAATCTAATGGTATTTATTTGATATTTTAGATGTTGATAAATTTTTCTTCAAATTTGTCAATGTTTAGAAGGTTTGACTTCAAAAAAAATCTAATACACGCTATATTGTGGGACAGGGCGAGTACGTGTTTTTATAATCGCACTTTTTCTTATGTCTAGTTTTTTCTGATTCCAGGGAGTAGGCACCCCAAGCACCAAGCTCAATTGACTCTCTTCTATTACAACTACCACCCTATCTGATTGGTCAAAGTTTGTGAGGAATGAAATAAAGATAACTACAATCTGGAAATAGGAGACTTCTGAAAAGAGATGGCCATTTCTCTGTCACTTCTGCTTCGGTACAACCCCCTAAACACATCAACGAAGGAGATCTCTTCATACCCTTTTATAGTAAAGTATAGGATGGTCTTTTCTTACAAGTACGTCGCCCGCTCTCTAAAAATAGAGATGCGTCGCGAGTCCGCCATGGGCCGGCCCAATAGTGAGTGCTGTGTACCGAAGCGCTGATTAGAAATTCAAGAAATTGATAGCCACTAAAACCAATTAGCTTTAGTAACTGATGCTTTTTTATAGCTAAAACTTGTACTGTACAGCCGGTCGGGAATTGTAACTGATGCTCTTTTATAGCTAAAAACACTAATACGTTTTTTCAATTTTAAAATATTATATGAGAACACGAACATTTTTTAAAATATGAAATATTTTTCAAGATTTAACCTTCTTTTGGAACGTGAACATTATTTTCCAATATATGATCATTTTTTATGAAAAATTCAAACGTTTTTTGATATTGTGAACATTTTTTGTAATTTAATAACATTTTTTCAGAATTTTCACATTTCTTGAAAGTGTGAACATTTTTTCAAAAGATGAATAATTTTTCAAATTTATGATTATTTTCTAGAAATGTGAAGAATCTTTAGACTCTACGAACAATTTCTGAAACCTGATTTGTTTTAAATTGGTGACCATTATTTGAAACACAAACATTTTTTTCAAATTTTTGAATATTTTTTTTGACAAAAAGACTGTAAGGGAACCCTCTACAGTATAATTAGTGCAACAAACCCAAATTGCAAGTACCATGCCTTGAACCTGGGTGGGTGGGAAGGCATCAGCCCCTTCCCACCACTAGGCTATGCCTTAGTCTGCAATTTTCGAATATTTTCGAAAATTAATAATATTTCTGAAAACATTTATTATTTTCTAGGGATAACCATTTTTTATTTTCCTGTTCTATTTTTTGTTAAATTATTTTTCTTCTTTGAACTTTATTCTTATTTTTTATAGTTGTTCAAAAATTTAAAAATTATTTAGAGTAGCAGAAAATGTTCTTGTTTTCAAATACTGTTTACAATTTTAGAAGATGTTATTAAATTTCAATAAATGTTCATGTTTTTTGAATTTCTTGTTCAGACATTTAAGAAATGTTTGTGTTTCGTAAAAGTTGATAAATTTTTTGTTCCAATTTTTAATCAACTGTTGGTAAATTTTTAACAACTTTGGAAGAGTTGTTCAAGTTTGCAAAATTTTCATACACATTTTGAAATTCCAAGTTGTTGACAAATTTCAGGAAAAGGGGCTATTTAAGAGATGTGGAGAAACGAGGTGCTCCAAAACAGACCCTTCTGGCCTATCCGAACATTCTCTGTTGAACATGGTATTTCTTTGAAAGTCTCAGGACTGGCCCAACGTTTGCAGGCACGTGGGGCTGCCCATGTTAGGCATCTATACCTGGTTTGAATGAATTTCGACATCTTATGCACGTTGCGACACATTCTGCCATTAATCGGTCTTTTTCACTGAGAAAACTCCAGAAAAGGCAAACTTATTGAAAATCCAAACAACTTAGCATGGTGACTTAAGTTGGAGTTGATCCCTAGGTTCGTCGTGTAGGTGATGACAAACTGAATGAGCGTGGTTTCCATGTTGCAGCACGAGGAAGTCGATGATGAGTGCATTAGCACCGTGGAACTGCGCGACTTAGACGTCGGGGATGAGTGATGGTTCTTAAATGTATCTATGATTTTTGTTGTGTTGATGCTATATTCACATCATTTATACATAGTTTTGATACACTTTCCTAGTAATCTAGTGCCAAGTGTCAGTTGCTTGTTTTGTTTTGCTATTTTTGATGTGATAGAAAATGTATTTCTGGTGAGCAAAAGTATAAAATATGAAATACAATGTTGAAAGGAATAAACAGGAGACGACACATGAAAAAGGAGTGGCATGGTGGAGAACCTAGGGCTGCAAGCGACCCAGGTCATGGCTAGGTGGGCCCACCAAACAGAGCCATAGGGCACCTCTCCCCTACATCTCAACACTCCTGGATCTGCATAAACTCAAAAAGGACGTATTTTATCAGAAATTTTTACTGTCGCCACCTCTCTGTGTTCCCAGGCGAACCAATATAGCCCTCTTCTGACACCTTTCTTGAGGGGGGATTGGTCGTCTTCACCTCTCCATCTACCCTCTGCTCCCATAATGACGGGAGAATAGTCCTCTCTCAAGCAATCCAATCATCCATAACATGCAAAAGTTCACTGCCATACTAATAATAAATGTGCTATGCATTGCAAAAATCGGTGCAAAATAGTACGTACTTGTCAGCCACTTTACAAGATACCAATAATTGATGTATCATATATGTTGCTCAATCTCCATAGAAGGAGAGGCGAGCTCAACAAGCTACCAGTTGGCGAAAATTTGTTTTGCTACTATCAAAAAAAGTAGGTCATAAGCAAGGAAAATCATAGATGCTACCCTCGGGAATACATCTTATAAGAGGAAGATAAAGATTATGAATTTTCAAAATGAGAATAGGAGACGTCAGGAAAGATATTGTCATTTCTCTGTATAGCTACCATTATATCAAGTTGAAAGGACGTTCATTTCTTTAGTATGAGATCCCTTGGCCCTTTTGTTCGACCAGAGAGTGGTCTTTCAAGACCCGGATGCCTAGGCACCCTCTTATCAGAAAATCTGGGCAAAGAACACCTCCTAGAGATCTGTACCACAACTTGTGACGACCGAATTCACTGTTCTGACCCTTTTCACGAAGTTTAGCACGATCTGACCCCTGTTCGTAAAAAAAATCGGATCTGACCCACTATTTTGGATTTCAAGGAATTTAATTATGATAATTGCTCTTTAATAAATTGTATTTCCTTGTTGGAACCCGTGCTAAATTCTCCTCATGCTTATAGTCAAAATAAATCTTTTACTAAACATATTGTTGATGCTTTGATGCAATCTTATGAAGAAAAACTTGAGTTGGAAGTTTCTATTCCTAGAAAACTTTATGATGAGTGGGAACCTACTACTAAAATTAAAATTAAAGAACATGATTGCTATGCTTTGTGTGATTTGGGTGCTAGTGTTTCCACGATTCCAAAGACTTTGTGTGATTTGCTAGGTTTCTGTGATTTTGATGATTGCTCTTTAAACTTGCACCTTGCGGATTCCACCATTAAGAAACCTATAGGAAGAATTAATGATGTTCTTATTGTTGCAAATAGGAATTATGTGCCCGTAGATTTTATTGTTCTTGACATAGATTGCAATCCTTCATGTCCTATTATTCTTGGTAGACCTTTCCTTAGAACGATTGGTGTAATTATTGATATGAAGGAAGGGAATATTAGATTCCAATTTCCGTTAAGGATAGGCATGGAACGCTTCCCTAGAAAGAAAATTAAATTACCTTATGAATCTATTATGAGAGCCACTTATGGATTGCCTTCCAAAGATGACAATACCTAGATCTATCCTTACTTTTATGCCTAGCTAGGGGCGTTAAACGATAGCGCTTGTTGGGAGGCAACCCAATTTTATTTTTATTCCTTGCTTTTTGCTCCTGTTTAGTAATAAATAATTTATCTAGCCTCTGTTTTGTTTGTGTTTTTTGTGTTTAATTAGTGTTTGTGGCTTGGGAACCGTTGGGAAGACTTGGGGAAAGTCTTTTTAATCTTGCTGTAAAAAACAGAAACTTTAGATCTCACGAGAACTGCTGCCATTTTTATTTGGAAAGTGATATTTAGTTAATTATTTTTGCAGATGATTAATAGATAAATTCCTCACATCCATAAATTTATTTTAGAATTTTTGGGGTTCCAGATCTTGCGTTAGCTACAGGTTACTACAGACTGTTCTGTTTTTGACAGATTCTGTTTTTCGTGTGTTGTTTGCTTATTTTGATGAATCTATGACTAGTAAAATAGTTTATAAATCATAGAGAAGTTGGAATACAGTAGGTTTAACACCAATATAAATAAAGAATGAGTTCATTACAGTAACTTGAAGTGGTGTTTTTTCGCTAACGGAGCTGACGAGATTTTCTACTTTAAGTTTTGTGTTGTGAAGTTTTTAAGTTTTGGGTAAAGATTTGATGGATTATGGAACAAGAAGTGGCAAGAGCTTAAGTTTGGGGATGCCCATGGCACCCCCAGGATAATCTAAGGACACCTAAAAGCCAAAGCTTGGGGATGCCTCGGAAGGCATCCCCTCTTTCGTTTACTTCTGTCGGTAACTTTACTTGGAGCTATATTTTTATTCGCCACATGATATGTGTTTTGCTTGGAGAGTCTTGTATTATTTGAGTCTTTATTTGTTAGTTTACCACAATCATCCTTGTTGCACACACCTTTTTGAGAGATACACACATGATTCGGAAATTATTAAAATACTCTATGTGCTTCACTTATATCTTTTGAGTTATATAGTTTTTGCTCTAGTACTTCACTTATATCTTTTAGAGCATGGTGGTAGATTTGTTTTATAGAAACAATTGTTCTCTCATGCTTCACTTAGATTATTTTGAGAGTCCTACAAAACAGCATGGTATTTTTCTTTAATTATTTTAGGCATTCAAGATTAATAATAAAATTTTCTTATGAGTGTGTTGAATACTATGAGAAGTTTGAAACTTGATAATTGTTTTGAGATATGGAGATGGTGATATTAGAGTCGTGCTAGTTGAGTAGTTGTGAATTTGAGAAATACTTGTGTTGAAGTTTGTGATTCTCGTAGCATGCACGCATGGTGAACCGTTATGTTAAGAAGTCGGAGCATAATGTATTTATTGATTGTCCTCCTTATGAGTGGTGGTCGGGGACGAGCGATGGTCTTTTCCTACTAATCTATCCCCCTAAGAGTATGCGCGTAGTACTTTGCTTCAATAACTAATAGATTTTTGCAATAAGTATGTGAGTTCTTTATGACTATTGTTGAGTCCATGGATTATGCGCACTCTCACCCTTCCATCATTGCTAGCCTATCTAATACCGCGCACCTTTCGCCGGTATCGTACACCCACCATATACCTTCCTCAAAACAGCCACCATACCTACCTATCATGGCATTTCCATAGCCTTCCGAGATATATTGTCATGCAACTTTTCACCGTTCCGTTTACTATGACATGCTCCATCATTATCATATTGCTTTGTATGATCATGTAGTTGACATTTTAGTTGTGGCAAAGTTACCATTCATAATTCTATCATATTAGTCACTCATGCATCATTGCTATCCTGGTACACCACCGGAGGCATTCATATAGAGTCATACTTTGTTCTAGTATCGAGTTGTAATTATTGAATTGTAAATAAATAGAAGTGTGATGATTATCATTCATAGAGTATTGTCCCATATATATATATATATATATATATATATATATATATATATATATATATATATATATATATATATATATATATATATATATAGGGTCGCGCTATTCGTCACGCTAGGTGAGGAATAGTTATTTTTCACCCCCTCTCTATTTTGACATCAATTCACCGTATTTTTACGTTTCGTAAATTTTGTCTTATTTCATACATAAAAAGAGAACGTAAAAAAAATATGTACTCACCGTAAAAAATATTTTATGTTACGTAAAATTACGAATGTAAAACACAATGTAAAACATACATAAAATGTGATTTTTCTGGTCTTATAACCTATATTTTTATTTTTTTTATAACAAATTTACATATTGAATCAATATGCATGTAATTATTTATATTCTAAACATAATTTATTTAGAAAGCGATATAAGATTACCTCGGATGAAGAATAACTTATTATGCACCCTGGATGATGAATAGTAACACTATATATATATACTACTATCCTTTTTCCACACTTGTGTTTCAAAGTAGCACCATGATCTTCATAATAGAGAGTCTCCTATGTTATCATTTTCATATACTAGTGAGATTTTTTTTCATTATAGAACTTGGCTTGTATATTCCAACGATGGGCTTCCTCAAAATGCCCTAGGTCTTCGTAAGCAAGCAAGTTTGATGCACACCCACTTAGTTTCTTTTTGTTGAGCTTTCATATACTTATAGCTCTAGTGCATCTGTTGCATGGCAATCCCTACTCACTCACATTGATATATCTATTGATGGACATCTCCATAGCCTGTTGATACGCCTAGTTGATGTGAGACTATCTTCTCTCTTTTTGTCTTCTCCACAACCACTATTCTATTCCACCTATAGTGCTATGTCCATGGCTCACGCTCATGTATTGCGTGAATATCGAAAAAGTTTGAGAACATTAAAAGTATGAAACAATTTCTTGGCTTGTCATCGGGGTTGTGCATGATTTGAATACTTTGTGTGGTGAAGATGGAGCATAGGCAGACTATATGATTCTATAGGGATAACTTTCTTTGGCCATGTTATTTTGAAGAGACATAATTGCTTAGTTAGTATGCTTGAAATATTATTGTTTCTATGTCAATATTAAACTTTTGTCTTGAATCTTTCGGATCTAAATATTCATACCACAATTAAAAGAATTAACTTGAAATTATGCCAAGTAGCATTCCACATCAAAAATTCTGTTTTTATCATTTACCTACTCGAGGACGAGCAGGAATTAAGCTTGGGGATGCTTGATACGTCTCCAACGTATCTATAATTTTTGATTGTTCTATGTTATATTATATTCTGTTTTGGACATTATTAGGCTTTATTATACACTTTTATATTATTTTTGCGACTAACCTACTAGCCGGAGGCCCAACCCAGAATTATTTTTTTTCCTATTTTAGGGTTTCGCAGAAAAAATATATCAAACGATGTCCAAACGGAATGAAACCTTCGGGAACGTGATTTTCGGAACGAACATGATCCAGAGGACTTGGACCCTACGTCAAGACATCAACCAGGAGGCCACGAGGTAGGGGGGCGCGCCTAGCCCCCAGGCGCGCCCTCCACCCTCGTGGGCCCCTGTTGCTCCACCGACGTACTCCTTCCTCCTATATATACCTACGTACCCCCAAACTACCATATATGGTGCCAAAACCCTAATTCCACCGCCGTAACTTTGTGTATCCATGGGATCCCATCTTGGGGCCTGTTCCGGAGCTCCGCCGGAGGGGCAATCGATCACGGAGGACTTCTACATCAACACCATAGCCCCTCCGATGAAGTGTGAGTAGTTTACCTCAGACCTACGGGTCCATAGTTATTAGCTAGATGGCTTCTTCTCTCTTTTTGGATCTCAATACAAAGTTCTCCCCCTCTCTTGTGGAGATCTATTCAATGTAATCTTCTTTTGCGGTGTGTTTATTGAGACCGATGAATTGTGGGTTTATGATCAAGTTTATCTATGAACAATATTTGAATCTTCTCTGAATTCTTTTATGTATGATTGGTTATCTTTGCAAGTCTCTTCGAATTATCAGTTTGGTTTGGACTACTAGATTGATCTTTCTTGCAATGGGAGAAGTGCTTAGCTTTGGGTTCAATCTTGCGGTGTCCTTTCCCAGTGACAGTAGGGGCAGCAAGGCACGTATTGTATTATTTCCATGGAGGAGAACAAGATGGGTTTTTTTTATCATATTGCATGAGTTTATCCCTCTACATCATGTCATCTTGCTTAAAGCATTACTCTATTCTCTTGAACTTAATACTCTAGATGCATGCTGGATAGCGGTCGATGTGTGGAGTAACAGTAGTAGATGCAGGCACGAGTCGGTCTACTTGTCTCGGACGTGATGCCTATATACATGATCATACCTAGATATTCTCATAACTATGCTCAATTCTGCAATTGCTCAACAGTAATTTGTTTACCCACCATGAATACTTATGCTCTCGAGAGAAGCCACTAGTGAAACCTATCGCCCCCGGGTCTATCTTCCATCATATTAATCTTCCAATACTTAGTTATTTTCTATTGCCTTTTATTTTACTTTGCATCTTTATCATAAAAATACCAAAAATATTATCTTATCATATCTATCAGATCTCACTCTTGTAAGTGACAGTGTAGGGACTGACAACACCTTATCGCGTTGGTTGCGAGGATTTATTTGTTTGTGTAGGTGCGAGGGACTCGTGTGTGGCCTCCTACTGGATTGATACATTAGTTCTCAAAAACTGAGGGAAATACTTACGCTACTTTGCTGCATCACCCTTTCCTCTTCAAGGGAAAACCAATGCAAGTGCTCAAGAGGTAGCACAAGTCTGTATCTTTCTGTTGCTCAACTATGTATGTTGCATATCATCGACTCATGTGACGATGCAAGTGCATAGATCATCGATGACGAAGAAGTGCAACGCCAGGAGTATACAACGAGTGGACGAAGAGTCAGGCCCCAGGTGTACCGGTTTTCGGTTTTCGAGCGACAACCAGTAGTTAGTTTAGGTTCATGCTAATGCGAGAGAGGGATACGAACTCATGTACTGCATAGTTCTGCTCTCACTCATAGTGATAGCTCTTTTTGCATATGTCATTGTTTAGATGGATGACGATATAGTTGCAAGTAATCGAGACTTGTATCGCTATTTTCGAGATGATGATGATAGACCACTTTGTGTTGGATGATGATTATGATGATGACATGATTTGATGCTACGGTTACATTTGTATGTGTATGATATGCTAAAGATTATTGTATAAAGCCTGTTCAAATACAAAACAAATATGCAGAAAAAAACTAATAAAACTAACAGTAGCGAGTGAATAAAGTTAGAAGCAGCCGCTCTTACCAGTAGTGCGTCCCAACTAAAAGCGCTGCAGCTATTAGCAGTAGCGCGTCGAACTAAAGCTCGATGCTGCTATCCATGTATAGCACTAGCGTGGGGCAACACGCGCTACTGATACATGTTAGCTGTAGCGCCGTAGCAGTAACGTGGGTCCCCACGCTACTGATACACCAAATACCCGCACTACTGCAAGGCTTTTCCCTAGTAGTGTGTGATGGCGTTGCTGTTGTCTGCGGGCCGTGGTCTTGATGAGCCGGAATGAGGTGTCTGCTCGGGGCGGCAAGGCGGTGCTTGTGGTGATGCAGTGGCGAACTTGCGATAGTCAAAAGATGTCGACACCAATGTCCATGAATAATTGCTTAAGATGTTGATGCCCAGTATGTACATATCACATGTTTGTTGTAGTGAAAACCATGCACTATTGCACATAAAAGGACATGCGGTATGTATCAATCATCAATTTTTTGGTCAGGTCTGACCACCGAGCATGGTGAACCGTGCTTCACATCTTGAAGCAAAAGAACACCATCAGCGTGATTCAAACGCCATGGACCTTGCAGCTGCGGCACCATCGTCACCGCGTCCATCACCGACGCTGAAGCGCACAGCTCCAGAGAGCGGCACGTGTTCTCTCATAAGCATCGCTGACACCCCCCCGAGAGGCATCACCGGTAATGCTAATCATTTCTTCTACCCTGCCACGGCGCTCGGCATCCCCAGCACCCGTGCGTGCACAAGACCCAGGCCATGGGAGACCGCGATGCCATTACCGGACCATGCCTTGCAGCTCCTCCCGCAACATCGGAGGGCGGCCAACCTTCTGTCGAGTACACAGCTAGAGTGCGCTAGGAGCCACACCGAGCATGCTGGACACCGGCCCATCGCGACACTGAGGCTAGTCCCATGGTGCAGCCGTGCGGGACCACTTTCTGCCACTTGGTTGCCATTGCTAACCAGAATAGTGAGCAAGACGAGAGCTCCACCATGGTGGACCGGTGCCTCCTTGTGCGAGCATGAACCGTTGTAGTCGTCGTCCCTACATAATAGCGGCGCACCAGGTGAGCTCCAGACACAAAACTAGCTCATGACAGTACATAAGGCTAGTCATAGTGGGAGTAACTTAGCTAGTAACTGAAGGAAATATGCCCTAGAGGCAATAATAAAGTTGTTATTTATATTTCCTTATATCATGATAAATGTTTATTATTCATGCTAGAATTGTATTAACCAAAAACTTAGTACATGTGTGAATACATAGACAAAATAGAGTGTCCCTAGTATGCCTCTACTTAACTAGCTCATTATTTAAAGATGGTTAAGTTTCCTAACTATAGACATGTATTGTCATTTGATGAACGGGATCACATCATTAGGAGAATGATGTGATGGACAAGACCCATCCGTTAGCTTAGCACAAATGATCGTTAAGTTTTATTGCTATTGCTTTCTTCATGACGTATACATGTTCCTCTGACTATGAGATTATGCAACTCCCGAATACCGGAGGAACACTTAGTGTGCTATCAAACATCACAACATAACTAGGTGATTATAAAGATGCTCTATAGGTGTCTCCGATGGTGTTTGTTGAGTTGACATAGATCGAGATTAGGATTTGTCACTCTATGTATCGGAGAGGTATCTCTGGGCCCTCTTGGTAATGATCATCACTATAAGCCTTGCAAGCAATGTGACTAATGAGTTAGTTGCGGGATGATGCATTACAGAACGAGTAAAGAGACTTGCCGGTAACGAGATTGAACTAGGTATGATGATACTGACGATCGAATCTTGGGCAAGTAACATAGCGATGCCAAAGGGAACAACGTATGTTGTTATACTGTTTGACCGATAAAGATCTTCGTAGAATATGTACGAGCCAATATGAGGATCCATGTTCCCCTATTGGTTATTGACTGGAGATGTGTCTTGGTCATGTCTACATAGTTCTTGAACCCGTAGGGTCCGCACGCTTAACGTTCGATGACGATTTGTATTATGAGTTATGTGATTTGATGACCGAAGTTTGTTCAGAGTCCCGTATGAGATCACGGACATGATGAGGAGTCTCGAAATGGTCGAGACGTAAAGATCGATATATTGAAAGGCTATATTCGGACATTAGAAAGGTTCTGAGTGATTCGGATATTTTCGGAGTACCGGAGAGTTACGGGAATTCGCCGGGGAAAGTATTGAGCCTTCATGGGCCTTAGTGGAAAGGAGAGAAGGGCCACAAGGGGAGGCCGCGCCCCCCCCATGGGCTGGTCCGAATTGGACTAGGGAGGGGGCGGCGCCCCCCTCTTTCCTTCTCCCTCTCCCTCTCCTTCTTTCTTCTCCTACTTGGACTAGGAAAGGGGGAAACCTACTCCTACTAGGAGTAGGAATCCCCCCTTGGGCGTGCCCCATGAGGCCGGCTCTCGTCCTCCTCCCCTCCTTTATATACTGGGGAGGGGGCACCCCATAGACACACAAGTTGATTTCTTAGCCGTGTGCGGTGCCCCCCTCCATAGATTTCCACCTCGGTCATATTGTCGTAGCGCTTAGGCGAAGCCCTGCGTCGGTAACTTCATCATCACCGTCACCACGCTGTTGTGCTGACGAAACTCTCCCTCGGCCTCAGCTGGATCTAGAGTTTGAGGGACGTCACTGAGCTGAACGTGTGCAGATCGCGGAGGTGCCGTGCGTTCGGTACTTGATCGGTTGGATCATGAAGACATTCGACTACATCAAGCGTGTTACTAAACGCTTCCGCTTTCGGTCTACGAGGGTACGTACACACACTCTCCCCTCTCGTTGCTATGCATCTCCTAGATAGATCTTGCGTGATCGTAGGAATTTTTTTGAAATACTGTGTTCCCCAACAGTAACATAGCGCACCTCAAGAATTTTTTGCTTATGTGGTAAGTAATTAATGAGAGGTGGTAACATAATATGTTACTGTAACATAGCGCTTTCCAAGACATGATGAGTCTATAAGCTAATAAATGAAGCCATCTAAGATACTACTATTATATTATTTTGCATTATGAAGGTAGTAACTTAGGCTAGTGTCATATGCATGACACTAGTCGAAGTTACTCCCCACTATGACCAGTCTAACTAGTTGTGCTCTTGCAATAATGAAATTAATTAGTGGGCTCGTTCATTAATGTTATTGGAGATCACTTAGCATGTGAGTATATCTGTGCAACGGAGATCAAACTACCGGAAGCCAAAAAATATATTGAGTTAACTGAATTTGGTGATTTGCAAAGAGAGGCGAAAGCTGGTGAAAGAGTTAGATGTTTTCGGGCGAGCTGTTTTAATCCAGTTAAGTTTTAATCATGTTGCATGGTCGCGCGGTGTGTAAAGCATTCTGCAAACATAGCTATTGAGCAGATCACGTAAAATACAATGGGCAATCATGATGGAGCAATTGAGAAGAAAAATATGTTTCAGAGCATAATCAGACGGTGGGTGGGATCTCTGGAACAAGTGCAGAAAATGTAGTGTAACAGGCATCATTGCATGAGAACGGAACGAAAGATATGTTCCTTATCATGCATGTGTTTAGGCTGTATTTGATGCTATTCTGAGTATTCAGATCAAATATTTTTCAGTTCAGTTGGATGCTTTTTTTTTTACATTTGTTTCTGAAACCGGGCTCGGATGCTCCTGAAATCTTCCCCGTCGGATGACCATGTGGATCTGACCCTCGACGCGTATTGTTCTGGGTATTGGAGTTTTACGGTGGGTAAAATAAGTCTGGTTGTAATGGGGAATATCATATATTAATATCATGCATATGATACTAGTGTATGATACTACCTTCCTAATGCATAGTATCATATATTAGTATCATGTATTACTCTATTTATTGTCATGCATGACACATAGTAGCATATCATTTATTATGATACAGTATCATGATATGATACTCAATCATCTCTTTCTTCATTTAAGTCTAAAACACCTCATCAAAATTGCCTAGTTGGCATGCATGATACTAGTTATGATACTACCATTACGACCAACCTAACAAAGCTGTTGGTTGCATTAAATGGTGACAGAGCCGTTTCCGTAAGGTGGAAGAACAGAATCCGCGAGAACGGCTCACGTGATTTTCTGAGCTACTCTAAGCCTTCACCATCGGTTCGTTTGTAACATCATGGTAATCCAAGCTATTGAATGCTCAGCCATATTTTTTTAGTACTCACTGCCACATTTTTCAAATACTAACTAATTGGAAAAAAATTCAAACAACGGGGAAAAGAATGCAAAACATTTTTATCTGACTAATTTGCATGCGATAATTAGCTAACCAATGACCGTTAGTACCAAATAAATTAACAATTAGTCGCATAGTTCACCACACACAAATCCAGCTAGCAAGATAAACTTGGCACAAACTAGAGGTTTGAATTGATAAAATCAAAGATCCAACCCACTCAGTCGAAACGCAGTGGTACTTCAACAAAACATTCACGTTTCTCTTTTATCTCTCCCAATGCAAACAGATGCATCACAAAAACTAATTTTTTTTCATGCTGATTGGCTGGCACGATAAGTTTAATTAAACTAGTCTAGAGTTCTCGGCGGTTTTGCTGCCTCGCTGTCATCTTCTTCTTCTCCGTCAGATTCAGCATCACCCTGGTAGACAGATCACTGCCCACCCATGGTCCTCGTTAGATTCATCTCCATAGTATGCCGAGATGGCAACAACAGCAGGATCATGCTCGCCGAAACCTTCCTCCAGACCAGAATCCGTGCATTTGTCTTCCATCTCCACATTCAGCAGCTTCTGCAGGTTGGGTTCTTAATCTATTACTTCACCCTGTCAAATGGCACCCAGATTGGGTAATTTAAGAAAGATCACAGAGAGTCTGAATAATTTACAATGCAGATGAAACACCTGAGCTCACATCCTCGTCGTCCTGGTTATCATCAACTGCCAGCAAGTTGGTGCTCCACGCCCTTGTTGCTAATCCAAAACTTGGACGATCTGCCAACTGCATACTTCACACAGTCAGGCAACGATTCAGAATAGGGATGGCAATGGGTAGGGTATGGGCGGGTACAGCCTTTTTCTGCCCAAACCCAAACCCAAATCTTTATTTCTATACCCATCCATTTCAATATCCATGGGCACAAAGAGGTACCCATGCCCATACCCATCGGGTATTCTATACCCCATGGGTATTCGGTGGGTACAATATATAACATCGGCGTGATAACGGTAAGATGAGAAAAGGAGCTACAACTGAAGTAAGGTACTGAGCCATCACAATCTGATTTGCACTTACATCAAAAGTTCACAATGACGATTGACACACAAAGGTCTTAATCTCCATTACAAACTAACTTTGAAAAAAATTCAAGTTTGCAAACTTGCAATGCTAAGAAAAGCAACCAAACAATATGGATTGAATAACAGCAATGCACGCCCATGCTTCAATGCTAACCGCCAAGTAATGAGCCACTTGCTGCTCATTTTGGTCTTCAATAGTGATTTCAGATTCTCATTCCTCCAACAAAAAATAATAAAAAGTATAAGAATGTACTCAATAGCATCATCTGTACAAGATAAATTGTAAATGGAGGCAATGTAATGTTACCATGGCTTCTTCTTCATCATCAAGAATAGATTGAATCACAAATGATCGGAAGTGACATTATCTAAAGTAAAGTTATTCAAAATTTAGTAAGAAGGTAATCAAAGAAAAAATAATGCATAACTACTCCTCACAGAAATAAATGGACTTAAAACTAATTGACTTTCCCAGCATCACCTTTTGTCAACTTCAATTTTGTTGTTTTGAATCTATGGATTTCTTAGCATCACACGTTTCCAAATGAGACCTTAAATGTGATGTCCCATGAGATTGTTCCCCACTAATTTTCTTGTGTTAGAACACACATTCAGCTTCAATTTCCTATCAACCATTACCTCCTCAAAATCATTCCTAACCACAGATCTACATTTTGTCTTGGAGGAAATTGCACAAACCACCTACTTTTGGTGCTAGTTTTGCATAGAACACCTATTTTACAGATTTGTTGCACAAAACACCATATATTGGGATGATTCGTTGCAGCTAGGTCTAATCCACCATTTGAATGCGTTGACATGATTTGTGACAAGTGGGTCCAGTTTGTAAGTGCATGGCAGCAAGAAAAACTTGCCGCATCAGCAGCCAACTAGAACTGTCAATATCTCACAATTCTTTGCTTCAATTGAGCTGGATTTTCCCGAGAATATTAGTGAGTGCATGTATGATTTATTGGTTATTTTTTACATTTTTTGAAAATGTTAAATTTGAACGAGTCAACTAACATTGCAAACATCTTACAAACTGTGGTCCAAATGAGCTACCTTTTTCGAGAATAGCATTGCATACATGTGTGATTTACTGGAATTGTTCTGCATTTTTTTGAAAATGTTGATTTTTGAGTAAAAAAAATTATGAGCCAATGTAAACTGCGGATATCTCATTATAATGTGATCCAAACCAGCTGAAACTTTCCAGATCCATTACTAGTTACAAATAGCTAATAGCACACCACAAACTTTCATGTGAAAAACATAAGATTGCTACAAAATATAAAATGATCCATAAATAGGCACAATATTCATAAAATAAAATCAGTAGCGCGAAGATATGTCAGATATTATCGCCGCCAGGCTTTAGCATCCAAGTGGCTGCCATATTGATAGTTCTAGTTGGCTGCTGATGTGGCTGTTTTTTTGTCACAGATGCACTTACAAAGTGAACCTACTTACTTCGTCCTTCCATCTATATAGGGCCTAATGCGTTTTAAGACCGCCTTTGACTATTGACAAGATTAATAGTACATGACATTCTTAAAGTGAAAATTATATCATTGAAAGCTCCTTTCACACACGAATTTAACGGTGTGCTTTGTGTAAGTTGCATGTCATATATTATTGCTCTAATATTTGGTCAAAGTTAGCCTCGAAAAACGCATTAGGCCCTATATAGATGAAATGAGGGAGTATCAGGAATCATGCCAACGCACCCAAATGGTGGATTAGACCTAGCTGCAACAAAATACCTCAAAATATGGTGTTTTGTGCAACAAACCTGTAAAGTGAGTGTTTTGTACGAAATTAGCACCGAAAGTAGGTGGTTTGTACAATTTCCTCTTTGTCTTGCAACCTGCAGATTGGGTACCACTATTCACTACCTCACTTTTAGTACCATTACCTTATTGTATTGCTGACATATTCGCAGCTGACCTGTCTTCTGCCGGTGAGAGTGACAAGCCAGTGTTAGGAGACGCCATTCCAACAACCTTAAAAAAATAGTCAGAAAATTATGAGGACAGTTTATGCTTACTGTATGCCATATGATACAGAAAGACAAATGTTCAGAGAACTGAAACTAATTAAAAGACATATGTTCAGAGAACTCAAACTGCAAATTTATTCATACATATAGTCTGTTCCATGACTAGAAAAACACTCACCTATTCCCTCGAACTGACGTTGCTCTGCTTCTCCTCTCCAAGTCATCACTCATCTTCGTGGTCTCTGCCCTCTTCCAACCATGATCGCTAGAGGAGCAGCAAAGAGCCCAGCCAGCGGCCAGGAAGGGTAGCCAGGGAGAGGCCCTATCGAGCGGAAGGAAGGGCGGCCAGGGAGCCGCCCTGGCCGGCGGCAAGGAAGGGCGGCCAGCAAGCTGCCACTAGGCGGCGGCAAAGCTGGACGGCGACGACCAGACTCCAGAGAACTCAGCGCTAAGGGACTGGGAAAGTGGGAAAGGATTAGGAGTTAAGTAGTAGCAGGGGAGAGGAAGATTTCAAGAATCAATTCAAAGATGCAGATTTTAGAGGGGCGCCTAGGTTGGGGATGAACCGACGAGGATTCATTAACTCTGCCCTCGATTGCTTCGTCTTTCGAGGTCGAGGAAAAGCAGAGAAGATAACTAATGTAGGTTTAAGAACTTAAGATAATTACTGTATGTTTACCCACATATTATAGGGTTTATTAATTTATTGATTTTTTGGTATCCATTGGGTTACCACCCATGGGTATAATTTCAGGCTCATACCCTATCTATGCATGTTGCGGGTATAGATACCCATTATTCATGGGTATGAAGTGATAGAAAGTCTCACCCATGCCTACTGTTTTCGGATAGGGTACCCGTGGATACCCATACCCATGGGCAAAACTGCCATCTTTAGTTCAGAATATAGTCCAGCAGTAGTGCTAGTACTTATGGATGTTGGGGCATACCTGAAACGCTTTTCCTGCTCTGCCGTTGCCGCCGTTGGTGCCTCCCGTCGTCCCGCTTGCAGCTGATTCAAACACAAATGGAGCCGTCTCAAATGGGTATAGGGCACGAAAAGTATGTCCTTTGCATCTCTCGTCCAACGCTTCGTTACGTGTTTCAACGATATTTCCTCCCAGTGAAGTACATCCATTACCTGCACAGGAGGAAGCAAGTAGGTAAGAACTGGATGAAAAGAAACAGAAACTGAACTTGGTGGCCTAATTATTTTTTCACAAAAACATTTTTTCCATTTGGATTTTCGGGACAACAAAGACATGCATGGGAAGACAACATTTTCTTGTTAGTGGAGCATTACCCGGAACACGTGGAAACATAGCATCCCAGTGCGCTTAAATTGACCACACTCACAAGTGAACTCCGACCCGTCCTCCGTGACGACTACCTCGTAGACAACCCTGCTACATTTCTCTCACTTTGTTGTGTTATTGTGTGTTGTCACATACTTCCTCATCTTCTCCACCTCAGTAACATTGTATGTTGTCCCCTCAATTAGCAACGGCCCAACTCTTGGAACATAGCCTTTGTATATATTTTTGTATATATTTTGCTCGCGTGTCACTCTATATCGCCAGATTGGTTCTTCTAACAAGCCCACCCTGAGAAAAATGCGGAATGCATTAGTTCCCAAACAATTAATATTTACAAAACCAAAGAAAAAAACTCACAATCGTAGTCCTCTTCTCCTCATAGATTTCCTCTCGCTTGCGGTCAAACTGAAGTCTCATGTACTGCCTCACAAATATGTACATCAGGCTCGCAGGCGGCGTGTAAGACTTCAACATGTGGTTTGCCCATTTGGAGTGTACGTATCTCATAGATCTGGGTCATGTAAGGATGTTTTCTAAATTGTATTTGTCAAGCACCATGCCCCAGGCTGTCTCAAACTCATCTTTAGTTAGCATGTGATTCACAACCTTATGGAACTCTCCTTGGAAGTCACTCTTCTTCGTGTACAATGGCCCCAATGTCTTTTTTGCCTTCTTCGGTACGTGCCATTTGCTCCACCAGTGCACACTATCAGGGTACACCTTGCTGATCGCAACTTCCATAACTCTGTTCTGGACAGTACATATAGCTAAACTGAGTTAGTTCAATAACAATATTAAAAAATGCACCATCGCACAAATAAATGTGCTGAAAGGACTTACACTTTTGCCAAATTCAAATTCTATTCTTACCCGTTAGGATTGTTCTATGTGCAGCCCCTCCCATTGTCTGGAGGAACTCAGCAAAAACCAATCAAAGCATTCAACTTGCTCATCTCTCATCAGTACCCTAGCCAGGATAGTACTCTGAAAATGATTGTTTACCCCAACGAATAGACCAAAAGGCATGTCATATAAGTTCGTTCTGTTAGGTTGTGTCGGATGTTTTCACATCCCCGAAGAACTGGTATTACATCCGGCTGATAGCATCTGTTCACATCAGGTTCTTAACTCTACTATCACTAGTAGAAAACAGAGCTTTTGTCCGGGCCAGATAAGCCCATTAGTCCCGGTTCAGTCACGAACCGGGACTAATGTGAGCATTGGTCCCGGTTCGTGCGGCTAAAGGCATTAGTCCCGGTTAAAATGAGCCCTTTACTCCCGGTTTGAGACACGAACCGGGACTAAAGGGTGCGATGCCCTTTAGTCCCGGTTCGTATCTCAAACCGGGACTAAAGGTCCCATTTTCAAACTCTACGCCCCCCTCCCTGTGGATCGCCTTTTCAGTTTTGTAAAAAGCAAAAGAAAATGATAAAAACTTCAAAAAATAAAATTCTTCGAGATGTAGTTATATTACTACATCTACTAGTTAGGAAAATTAAAAAACTTAAATTTGGATATGTTTTGCAAAAAGGTGTCATGAAAAAGTAAAACGGCTATAACTTTTGCATACGATGTAAAAAAAACCCGTATAATATATCAAAATCTTCAGCACAAAAATCCGCATCCGATTTTGTCGCGGCTCTTCTTCATGACTAGCGTAGTAAAAACATTTTTGAAAATTGCTACTGTAGTAAAAACATTTTTGAAAATTTCGTCTTCATGACTAGCGTTGATATGACAATGAATCACATATAAAAAGCATCAGCAATCAGCTCGATTTTTTTAGTTATATTGGTGCGTAAAGAACAAAAAATTAACTAACTCAAGAGCTAAACATGGGGTTTAATATCCATGCTCAAGGAAATATGCCAATGAATCACACATAAACAAGCGTCTAGATTTTAGCTACTCCGCTTTTACCATTTTCAAGGTGCGTCCTCAACCAAAAAAAAATCAGTAACTCCTAGGCTAAAAAGCAGGTATTATGTGCATACTATATGTAGCATTGCAAACCAAATTATTTCAACGTCCTGCTCCACGTATCTGAAAGGCCACATTACTCGCGACTGCCACCCATACGAATTGGGACCATATCTGGGCCGTTGTTCTGTATTATATTTGACCCGTATGCCGGATTACGGGATTTACTCGCGTCCCTGTCAGGCCGAATTGTTCACATCCCGAGACTACACTGGACCGCAGCAATTTCGGAAGCATTTGAGCTCACGCACTAAATCGACTCGTCCACCTTTTTTTGGCTTGTTCCATGCGTAGTGATTGGCAAGCCACAAACTTGAAAAAAGAGTTCATCAATTTTGAACAAAAAATCATAAAGAATGACAAGTTCGTCAAATTTGAAAGAAGGTCATCGAATTTGAGAAAAAGTTCATTAAACTTATAAAAAGTTCACAAACTTTAAAAAGGTTCACAGAATTTGAAAAAAAATTCATTGAATTTGAAAGAAGGTTCGTCGAATTTGAAAAAAATTCATCAAATTTTAAAATAGTTCACTGAATTTAAAAAATAATCAGCAATTTTGAAGAAAAAATAACAAATTTGAAAACAGTTCATCGAACCAAGGAAAAGGAATAAAGAAAAGGGGAAAAGGGATTAGAAAAAAGAAAAAAGAATAAAGAATAAAGAAGGAAGGAAAGGATTGAAGTAGTCACGTGAGGATTGGTGGTGGGGTGGTTAGTGCAACCAAGGTCGAAGTAGGAGGTCACCGGTTCGAGCCGCTAGCGTGCACACCCACAGTTCTTTAGGGTGTGTAACTGGCGCATTAAGCGCGGAATAGGGTTTGCCCCTAGGAACCCCGTCACCAGAAAGATACACCTCCACGCATGGGCCACAATGATATGATAAAAAAAGAAAGATGCTACTATATACGTTTGAGAATACGATGGTGAACACAAATCCCAAGACAAATAATCAACCAGCATATGGAGAGGTGTTTGGGCTCAGGCACCATTTTGCGTTTTCGCTATTGATCCGAGTAAATTAACTAATTTAGGGAAGAGTGTGATAAATTTTTATGTATCGGTCGTAGAGTATGTATGTATTCATATATGATTGCTTCTTATGGTGCTCAATGCTGACCATATTTGCTATTCAGTCTCAGGTGAGATAAAGATGCATCGTAGTGTAGGAGGTACAACACGGTATCAACCAGTCTTTGGGTTTAGCTTTCCATATAATAACATGCCCACATGCGCGCGCGCATGTATGCAAGCCCTAGAAGTCTTCATTGAAACATTTGACACATGAATCAATGCATAATCATAATGATTTTTCCGAAAAGGGGGTTAACCCAAGGCAATGACGCACACAAACTGTAGTCATAGTATTCATCCAGCAACCGTCCACCGTGCTTGTAAATATATATACGTCTTCACTTGGGTATACCTACGTTTGGCATCAAATTCGCTCTATATATACTCGAGAAACACCCATTTCCAACTTATCATTTCAATAGACAAGAAGTGAGACAAGAGCTAGCTATCCGGGATGGAGCCTTGTCCAACGACCCATCATCAGCACCCTCCATTAAGACATCGGGAGCGCATCCAGCAGTATACTTAATAGAGCAACTGCCAAACGGGGTCTGTGATGCCACGTAGCAGGGGGGTGGACTTTGTTGAACAACGGTCAGTGCCGCCGTGGTGGCGCAACCCTTCTCTCTCGCGGGTGAATGGGACGACCAGCACAGCAAATACTCTAGAGGGAGTTGTAGGATGTGCATCCCTCCACCATTGTCAGCCAGGGGAAACTAAATCCAGCCGATTAGCGCCAAGTCCAGCGTGCCCGCCCTAGAAGAGATGGGAAAATCATCACGGAATGTGGCGGACGGGTTTCCACCTCTCCAGCTGAACCCACGAGGTTGACGACCCATCCTCTGCCGCCAAATCAAGGATTTTTTTTCTTGATATTGTTTTTTTTTGGTAGGGACCGAGAAACCCGTTTTTTTCGGAAAAACTTGGAATTTTCGTATATTTTTCGCCTAAAATTTTCAAATGAAGTTTGAATTCAAATTTCTTTTGCCATCAAAATAAAATGTTTTAAGCCTATGTTTAATCAACGTAGTCCCTGATCAAGCTGTTAGCCTGTCTTTCCTTCCTTCGAAAGCTCGCTGATTTCAGCCACCACTCCCCATCCATGCTTCAATATTTTTTTCTAAACATGAAAACTCTTTAAAAAGTTAGTTGGCAAAAATGAAATTTGATCCGAGGAACTACGACAAGTGCTTTACCACCATGTTTGGGGATGTCTTTTGTTTGTCTGGCATAAGAGCGCTATTTGACATCTGTTAGACATTTAAATTCAAACATTTTGGACAATATTGAGATTTGTGATTTGGTGACCGAATGTTGTTCGGAGTCCCGGATGAGATCACGGACATGACGAGGAGTCACGAAATGGTCGAGAGATAAAGATTGATATATAGGACAATGGTATTCAGACACCGGAAGTGTTCCGGAGGGTATCGATACTTATCGGGTCACCGAAAGGTGTTTTGGGTACCCCTGGCAATCCTATGGGCCATATGGGCCTTGTGAAGGAACACACCAGCCCACAAGGGGCTAGTGCGCCCTATAAGGCTATAGGAGGAGGAGGAGAAGGAAAGGGGGGAAGGGAAAGGAAAGTATGGATTAGGTTTCCCACTTCCTCCCCCCCCCCCCCCCCCCCTCTTTCCTTCCCCTTCATGCATACATGGAAGGGGGAGGGGCGCAGGGCAAGGCAGGGTCCCTAGATGGCGACGACCAACCCTAGGACACCCATGGCTGCCTCTCCTCCCCTCCCACCTATATATATGTGGGAACGGGGTGCCTAGAACACACACAACATCAATTGTTAGCCGTGTGCGGCGTCCACCTCCACAGTTTACACACCCGGTCATATTCTCGTGGTGCTTAGGCGAAGCCCTACGTGGATCGCTTCACCATCACCGTCACCACGCCGTCGTGTTGAAGGAACTCATCTACTTCCTCGACACCTTGCTGGATCAAGAAGGCGAGGGACGTCATCCGTGCTGAACGTGTGCAGAACTCGGAGGTGCCATACGTTCGGTACTTGATCGATCAGAGTTAGAAGAAGTTTGACTGCATCAACCGCATTGTCAAACGCTTCCGCTTTCGGTTTACGAGGGTACGTAGACAGACTCTCCCCCTCGTTGCTATGCATCTCCTAGATAGATTTTGTGTGAGCGTAGGAATTATTTTTAAATTGCATGCTACATCTCCCATCATTCTCTGCCCAGATCTGATACTCCCACGGCTGCTGACCCAACGACGACTAAACCGCGGCAGTGGAGGTCCATGGTACCGATCTGCAAGCTAGCAGAAGTTGTGCTTTGCACGGGTGATGTTGATCCATCTTTTGTGCTTCGGTTCCGGCTGTGTCGGTCTCTTTTAGGCCGATGGGTCTGAGCGGGCTCTCCTCAACGGGGTGGTAGTCCGGGGAGGTGTGCTTCGTCATCGGTCTCCAGCCTAAGTGGCAGACTCGCCGCGGATTACCGTGGCCACCGAAAGGCACATCCGGCGGCTGACTTCAGCGGAGAGATGCAAACTATGGTCGATGACTTGGAGGGATGGTTCTGCAGCGGAACTGCCAGGATTGCGGAAAAGTGGTGGTGACAACAAATAATTGATGGCGATATTGGTGCTACATGAGCACTCGGTCTCGAGTTCCGGGGTGAAAACCTATGTCTTTCATCTTGGATATACCTGGCAATGATGATGTTTCTATGTCGTTACCTTGTTGAAGGCATTGCTCGGATGTGCTCGGACTGAGTCTTGAAGGTGAAAACCTAGATTCTGGCCTTGTGGTCGGATCAGGTGACGGCAGCGCTTGAGCGCCGCTCCCTTTCTGAAGGCGTTCTCTATATGGTTTCATAAGATGATTGGTGCAAATATGGCCATTGCTATAGTTTGTCGATCGCGGATCAGATCGTTTGGTTTTCCTCGCCTAAGTATAGTTTTGGTCTTATATGACTTTGCTATTTGTCGACGTATTTTATGTGTGTATTGATGTTGGTTGTGTGCATCCTAACTATGCGGAGGCCAGGTGTGTGCTCATTGTGTTCGTATCCTCTTGATGCTTCATTTTGAGTCAATGAAGCCCATCCTTTATCGAAAAAATGAGAGAAGAAATTAGTTCTTTTGCACAACTTACGCAAGACTCCCCCCCCCCCCCCCCCCCCCCCCCCCCAAATCAATTCTCAAACCAATACCAACCATTCATAAGTCCTAACACACAAAATGTCCCTGACGTACTAATAAATGTACTACTTACCACCATAAAATCAGTGTAAAATAGTAGGAGTACATACTCAACAAGGTATAAATAATCGATGCATATATAATGTTGTTCAATATTCAGTGAAAGAGACGCAAGCTCCATAAGCTACCAGTTGGGGGAAACTTTTTTATGAAACAAAAAACAGTACTAGGTCACATGCTAGCCTTAGGAGATACTACATCTAGGAATAGGTGACCTTCGGGAAAGAGATGTCCATTTCTCTATACAACTACGATCGTACCCACCTGTCCGGCTGCTCCTCGACCTAGCCAGGGTGTGCTCGGTCTCTATACAGATCATTGTTGAGAAGGTATATGCTAACTTGTAGAGAATGTGGTCAGTCTTTAGCCTGCATCCTCGAAGACCAACATCCCTGTGAATGTAGATTCCTGCACTGGAGTAGTTTATTGGCAAAGACAGATGGCGCCAGCTCGTGCTCTCCAACTCTTAGAAGCTAATCTTCGCACTATGTTTGGCTGCCAGCAGGCATCTTGTTGACGCATGGCAGTGGGATCTTGAATGATTCACGTGCAAGAGTGCCTACCGGGATCCAGCCAGTAGGAGAGCAGAAAAAAGCATGGACCGGCAAGGCACATTCATCAATGATCTGTTCTATCTTAGCACCCGTTTAATTAGTTGGCAGATGAACGTGCTTTGAATGGAACTGGTTAGTGCATAATAATTAATCTAGAAATTAGGTTTCCTCCTCACATATTGGTCTCGCAAGAGCACGCCGTGCCCGAGGCCAACATGAGTGCATACTAGAGGTCAGCTGATTGATAATTAACTTACACCCTTCATTCCAAAATAATTAAAATTTCTAGGTTTTTCCTAAGTCCAAACTTAGTTAAGTTTGACAAACTCTATAGGAAAATATGCCAAGATCTACTCGCTCCTATAAGAAAATTATAGTAACACCTAGAACACCATATTACTCTCATGAGATTCTTTATGAAATATATTCTCATGAGATTCTTTATAAAATATATTTTCGTACTACTTGTTTTGATAAATGCTTCCATGCTCTCAAATTTCATACCTACAGCTAGCTTTAAGTTCTCAACATATTCGGGTCTATATGATCACTCTAAAAATTACAACACTACTTATCCATGCACGTTAGTAAATACTATTAAAGATTTCGTTTTAAAATGGAACATTCTACTATCGATGAACTGAATACTCTAATTTTGAAATGTTGAGCTCTATTGTTTGGAATCGGCTCAGTCCATCTTTCTGCCAAGTGGTGCTTGTACCAATTCTTTTAGTGCTCTCCTGGTATTTGTTTGAACACCTGGTTTGAATGCACCATGGAGTCCTTATTCTTTGGAAGGGAATCAGTTTCCTCTCCTATCACGGAACTAGGTTAATTCTGCAGTAAAAGAAAAACAATGTTATTTTAAAGAGGTTTACAGAGTAACTCATCCAATGGTATTCTTATTGGACGTCGATAACTGCCACACGTGTGGGCGTTAAGAAATCTGCCCACACGTTCTGTGTGGTGCCTAAGAGGACCAACCCACACGTCGGTGTGTCGGCAAAACAATTAGCGCCCACACGCCTCTTTTTTCCCTCCCGGTCCCTCTTACACGTGTGCGTGTGGGCGAAATAGATAACGCCCACACGCCCGGTACATCAGGCCTCGTACCTCGTGGTCCCGCACGTCCCACGTGACACTTTACCGTGCGCCCCGCAGTTGCCATGGGCCGGACCCTCGTCCATGTTCTTTTAACTGCAGTTGTCATGTCGCTGAACTACGGTTGCCATGTCGGACAACTACAGTTGCCATGTTTGCTCAACTGCAGTTGCCATCTCAAGTCAAAGTTCCAGATTGCCATTTTTTGGACAACTACAGCTATTGCCATGTGTGGTCTGGTCTACTGCAGTTGCCATGATTTTAAAACTTTAGGAGTTGCCACCTACTAACACTAGGCAGTTGCCATGTAGCGCTATAAAAAAGGCATAGAAAAAAACATGTTCGGGTAAAAGAGAGAGTTGCCATGTGCTCACAAGCACACTAGGGCAGTTGCCATTTAAAAAGAAAGAGTTGACATCTGCTTACGTGCACGCTAGGGCAGTTTGCCATGTACCATGCAAAACATATGGCAACTGACATGTTCGGGTAAAAAAAGAGAGAGTTGCCATCTGCTTGCAATCATACTAGGGCAGTTGCCATGTACACTGCAAAATGCATGGCAACTGGCAGTTTGGGTGTGGGAGAGGAGGCGGGTGTGTGGGCGAGATGGCAAACGCCCACACACCAGCCCTTGTGCGTGAATGAAAAACTGGTGTGTGGCCGAACTGCTAAACGCCCACACACCGACCCCTTCGTGTGGTAAAACGGATGCGTGGGCGACCTCTCTCACACACCACACACGCGAGTTGTCCTACGTGGCATACAAAATCAGCTAATTCATGTCAAGATTCGTGCAAAAGTTACTGGACGATAATGAAGACGTGTGGACGAGTTGGCTAACGCCTATACATGTGGGCGTTAACATTTTCGTTCTTATTAGCTTAAATATTAGATAAAGTTATGCTCAAGACACAACGCTACCACCTGAAGTGAAACGTACCTAGTAGGGCCTGAAGTGAAGCAATGGGAAAAACATATTCTAAGATAACATGCACTCCCTCCGTACCAAAATGTAAGTCCTTTTAGAGATTTCAATATGGACTACATATGGAATAAAATAAGTAAATCTACGCTCTAAAATATGTCTATATACATCCGTATGTAGTTTATATTAAAATTTTAAAAAAATACTTTTATTTAGAAAAGGAAAGAGTATAAGACAGGAAAACCGAATGATACACCATTTCATAGAGCAAAACAAGCCAATCGATAATCAGAATTGCCATACAGGTATGTTTTAACAAAATTAAACTTCTCAATATGTGTTGTTTTGCATGTTCATGAACATCTTGGAATAACATAGTTCATCCATCAAGCCAAGTTGAGGCAAACATATATGCGTATGGAAGATACAATATTCACATGACTCCATGTTTCATGGTCGTATACGTTCTCCAGGAGCACTGCATATTTTTTGTTTCTTTTCGAAAAGGAGGATTACATCCGTCCTTTGCATCAAGCGATGCACATAACCATTTGTAAAAGAGAACGAGGTATTGAAGTGCCAAGATCATCTCCAGAAAAAGAGAAATAAAAACTTTACAGGACGAAATGCCACAATGGGCAAACATATGACATCGTGCGTACACACATACTATATTATTGAACCACCACCCAAACCGGTTTTACGTAGCACGTGCTACCGTCTCCCATCGATTGGACCCATAGTCCATAACCTCCCTCACTTTCGCATGGGTGTCCAGATGCTCTATAGATAACCTGAAAAAGTTGATTTTTTTTGTTCTGTTAAACAAACAGTCGTTCCGACAATTTCAAATTGCCTAAAGTAATGCACAAACTCCCACACGCGCGGATGCTTGCCACGGCTCCACCCTGCCTAATCAAACAAATTTTATGTACTAGTAGGTGGAGGTACGTTAAACAGTCATGTATTGTTCGCCACAAAAGCTTGGCAAGCTTGGCAGATGGAATTTCCACAGATCCTAGTAAAATTGACACAATCTGACGCTGGCCAACTCCTCTAAATGTGAAAGAGGTACGCAGTTTTCTGGGGCTGGCAGGTTATTATTGCAAATTTGTCAAGCATTTTGGGATCATCGCTCGACCACTGTTTAATTTGCTGAAGAAAAGCCATCTATTTGTCTGGACTGATGAAACACATAAGGCGTTCGAGTTGCTCAAACAGGGTTTAATGTCAGCACCAGTACTCCAGCTCCCAAATTTCTCCAAAACCTTTGTGATCGATACTGATGCTTATGATTATGGAGTGGGAGCCGTACTTCAGCAAGGTGGTCACCCAATAGCCTATATGAGCAAGCCATTAGCACCAAAGCACTGTGGACTATCCACGTATGAAAAAAGAGTGCCTTGCCATCCTCATGGCCGTGGAACAGTGGCGGCCTTATCTACACACAGATGAATTCATCATCAGGACAGATAAACTGTTGGGGAACGTAGTAATTTTAAAAACATTCCTACGCACACGCAAGATCATGGTGATGCATAGCAACGGGAGGGGAGAGTGTTGTCCACGTACCCTCGTAGACCGAAAGCGGAAGCGTTAGCACAACGCGGTTGATGTAGTCGTACGTCTTCACGGCCCGACCGATCAAGCACCGAAACTACGGCACCTCCGAGTTCTAGCACACGTTCAGCTCGATGACGATCCCCGGACTCCAATCCAGCAGAATGTCGGGGAAGAATTCCGTCAGCACGACGGCGTGGTGACGATCTTGATGTTCTACTGTTGCAGGGCTTCGCCTAAGCACCACTACAATATTATCGAGGACTATGATAGAGGGGGGCACCGCACACGGCTAAGAGATCAATGATCAACTGTTGTGTCTATGGGATGCCCCCTGCCCCCGTATATAAAAGAGCAAGGGAGGGACGCGGCCGGCCTAGGAGGAGGGCGCGCCAAGGGGGGAGTCCTACTCCCACCGGAAGTAGGACTCCTTCTTCCCTTGTTGGAGTAGGAGAGAAGGAAAGAGGGGGGGGGAGGAACAAGGAAAAGTGGGTTGCACCCCTTGTCCAATTCGGACCAGAGGGGGGGGGGCGCGCGCCTCCTTCCTTTTGGCCTCTCTCCTCTATTCCCGTATGGCCCAATAAGGCCCATATACTCCCCAGCGAATTCCCGTAACTCTCCGGTACTCCGAAAAATACCCGAATCACTCGGAACCTTTCCGATGTCCGAATATAGTCGTCCAATATATCGATCTTTACATCTCGACCATTTCGAGACTCCTCGTCATGTCCCCGATCTCATCCGGGACTCCGAACTCCTTCGGTACATCAAAACTCATAAACTCATAATATAACTATCATCGAAACCTTAAGCATGTGGACCCTACGGGTTCGAGAACAATGTAGACATAACCGAGACACGTCTTCGGTCAATAACCAATAGCGGAACCTGGATGCTCATATTGGCTCCCACATATTCTATGAAGATCTTTATCGGTCAGACCGCATAACAACATACGCTGTTCCCTTTGTCATCGGTATGTTACTTGCCCGATATTTGATCGTCGGTATCTCAATACATAGTTCAATATCGTTACCGGCAAGTCTCTTTACTCGTTCCGTAATACATCATCCTGCAACTAACTCATTAGTTGCAATGCTTGCAAGGCTTAAGTGATGTGCATTACCGAGAGGGCCCAGAGATACCTCTCCGACAATCGGAGTGACAAATCCTAATCTCGAAATACGCCAACCCAACAAGTACCTTTGGAGACACCTATAGAGCACATTTATAATCACCCAGTTACGTTGTGACGTTTGGTAGCACACAAAGTGTTCCTCCGGTAAACGGGAGTTGCATAATCTCATAGTCATAGGAACATGTATAAGTCATGAAGAAAGCAATAGCAACAAACTAAACGATCAAGTGCTATGCTAACGGAATGGGTCAAGACAATCACATCATTGTCCTAATGATGTGATCCCGTTAATCAAATGACAACTCATGTCTATGGTTAGGAAACATAACCATCTTTGATCAACGAGCTAGTCAAGTAGAGGCATACTAGTGACACTCTGTTTGTCTATGTATTCACACATGTATTATGTTTCCGGTTAATACAATTCTAGCATGAATATTAAACATTTATCATGATATAAGGAAATAAATAATAACTTTATTATTGCCTCTAGGGCATATTTCCTTCAGTCTCCCACTTGCACTAGAGTCAATAATCTAGTTCACATCGCCATGTGATTTAATACCAATAGTTCACATCACCATGTGATTAACACCCATAGTTCACATCGACATGTGACCAACACCCAAAGGGTTTACTAGAGTCAATAATCTAGTTCACATCGCTATGTGATTAACACCCAAAGAGTACTAAGGTGTGATCATGTTTTGCTTGTGAGAGAAGTTTAGTCAACGGGCCTGCCACATTCAGATCCGTAAGTATTTTGCAAATTTCTATGTCAACAATGCTCTGCACGGAGCTACTCTAGCTAATTGCTCCCACTTTCAATATGTATCCAAATTGAGATTTAGAGTCATCTGGATCAGTGTCAAAATTTGCATTGACGTAACCCTTTACGACGAACCTTTTTGTCACCTCCATAATCGAGAAACATATCCTTATTCCACTAAGGATAATTTTGACCGCTGTCTAGTGATCTACTCTTAGATCACTATTGTACTCCCTTGCCAAACTGAGGGCAGGGTATACAATAGGTCTGGTACACAGCATGGCATACTTTATAGAACCTATGGCTGAGGCATAGGGAATGACTTTCATTTTCTCTCTATTTTCTGCCGTGGTCGGGTTTTGAGTCTTACTCAACTTCACACCTTGTAACACAGGCAAGAACTCCTTCTTTGACTGTTCCATTTTGAACTACTTCAAAATCTTGTCAAGGTATGTACTCATTGAAAAACTTATCAAGTGTCTTGATCTATCTCTATAGATCTTGATGCTCAATATGTAAGCAGCTTCACCGAGGTCTTTCTTTGAAAAACTCCTTTCAAACATTCCTTTATGCTTTGCAGAATAATTCTACATTATCTCCGATCAACAATATGTCATTCACATATACTTATCAGAAATGTTGTAGTGCTCCCACTCACTTTCTTGTAAATACAGACTTCACTGCAAGTCTATATAGAACTATATGCTTTGATCAACTTATCAAAGCGTATATTCCAACTCCGAGATGCTTGCACCCGTCCATAGATGGATCGTTGGAGCTCGCATATTTTGTTAGTACCTTTAGGATTGACAAAACCTTCTGGTTGCATCATATACAACTCTTATTTAATAAATCCATTAAGGAATGCAGTTTTGTTTATCCATTTGCCAGATTTCATAAAATGTGGCAATTCCTAACATGATTCGGACAGACTTAAGTATAGATACGAGTGAGAAACTCTCATTGTAGTCAACACCTTGAACTTGTCGAAAACCTTTTTGCGACAATTCTAGCTTTGTAGATAGTAACACTAATATCAGTGTCCGTCTTCCTCTTGAAGACCCGTTTAATCTCAATGGCTCGCCGATCATTGGGCAAGTCAATCAAAGTCCATACTTTGTTCTCATACATGGATCTCATCTCAGATTTCATGGCCTCAAGCCATTTAGCGGAATCTGGGCTCATCATTGCTTCCTCATAGTTCGTAGGCTCGTCATGGTCAAGTAACATGACCTCTAGAACAGGATTATCATACCACTCTGGTGCGAATCTCACTCTGGTTTACCTACGAGGTTTCGGTAGTAACTTGATCTGAAGTTACATGATCATCATCATTAGCTTCCTCACTAATTGGTATAGTAGTCACAGGAACAGATTTCTATGATGAACTACTTTTCCAATAAGGGAGCAGGTACAGTTACCTCATCAAGTTCTACTTTCCTCCCACTCACTTCTTTCGAGAGAAACTCCTTCTCTAGAAAGGATCCATTCTCAGCTATGAATATCTTGCCTTCGGATCTGTGATAGAAGGTGTACCCAACATTTTATTTTGGGTATCCTATGAAGACGCACTTCTCTGATTTGGGTTTGAACTTATCAGGTTGAAACTTTTTCACATAAGCAATGCAACCTCAAACTT
Source organism: Triticum aestivum (assembly GCF_018294505.1). Taxonomy (NCBI): domain Eukaryota; kingdom Viridiplantae; phylum Streptophyta; class Magnoliopsida; order Poales; family Poaceae; genus Triticum; species Triticum aestivum. Next base: position 43,342,593 of record NC_057812.1, read on the forward strand.
TAAGAAACGACAACTTAGGTTTCTTGCCAAACCATAGTTCATACGGTGTCGTCTCAACGGATTTAGATGGTGCCCTATTTAACGTGAATGTAGCTGTCTCTAATGCATAACCCCAAATCGATAGTGGTAAATCAGTAAGAGACATCATAGATCGCACCATATCTAATAAAGTACAGTTACGACGTTCAAACACACCATTACACTGTGGTGTTCCAGGTGGCGTGAGTAGTGAAACTATTTCACAATGTTTTAACTGAAGGCCAAACTCGTAACTCAAATATTTTCCTTCTGCGATCATATCGTAGAAACTTTTATTTTTGTTACGATGATTCTCCACTTCACTATGAAATTCTTCGAACTTTTCAAATGTTTCAGATTTGTGTTTCATTAAGTAGATATACTCATATCTGCTCAAATCATCTGTGAAGATCAGAAAATAATGATACCTGCCGCGAGCCTCAATATTCATCGGACCACATACATCAGTATGTATGATTTCCAACAAATCTGTTGCTTGCTCCATTGTTCCGGAGAATGGAGTCTTAGGGCATCTCCAGCCGCGCCCCCAAGAAGGCCCCCCCCCAGGCGTTTTTTCGTCCGCTGGCGCCAAAAAATCGGCCCAGTCGTGCCCCCAAGAGCCCAGTTTTCGCCGGCTCTGGCCGAAATTGGCGCCGGTGGACCCAACCCGAACCCGGCGCGCTGGGGGTCGCTCGGGAGCGCCGGGCGAATCGTTTTTGGCGCGAAGAGCCGCGGGTCCGCCGCGTCAGCGACTCTACTCTCTTCTCGCCCCTTCGTCGTCACTAGTAGAAAAAGGGTCAAACGTGAAGCACATTAGTGCCGGTTTGAATTTGAGCCGGCACTAATGGTACCATTAGTGCCGATTCGAACGGCTATGCATTAATGTCGGTTCGTGTTGAACCTTTAGTACCGGTTCGTGCCACGAACTGGTACTAAAGGGGTGATGGCAGGCTGGCGTCAGGCCGGGGCCCCACGATCACCTTTAGTACCGGTTCGTGTCACAAACCGGTACTAAAGGGCTAACCTTTAGTACCGGTTTGTGCCACAAACCGGTACTATAGGTCAGACCCCTTTAGTAAAACGGCTATAACTTTACCCCCCCCCCCCCCGTGTGTCGCCATTTCAGTTCTAAAAAAATCAAAAGAAAATGATAAAAACTTCAAAAAATAAAATCCTTCGAGAGGTAGTTATATTACTACATCTACTAGTTAGGAAAATTTGAAAACTTAAATTTGGACATGTTTTGCAAAAAGTGTAGGGAAAATGTAAAACGGCTATAACTTTTGCATACGATGTCAGAAAAAAACATATAATATATCAAAAAATTCAGCATAAAAATCCGCATCTGATGGAGACTGCCTACGGCCTGTTTGCAATTTTTTAGAATCCTCAAATTCCATAAGGAAAAAAAGATATGGTCAAATTTAAGTTTTTTTAAAAAAAATTGTTAAATCTGGTCAAACTACTTATTCAAGAAGTATTAATGTTACTACATAATTATTCAAGAATATTAGTGTTACTAAATAATTATTTCAATTTTTTGAATTTTGGTCAAATCTGGTCAAACTATGGTCAAACTATGGTTAAACTTATTCAAGAAATATTAGTGTTACTAAATAATTACTGTTTTTTAGAATAATAATTTCAAACTCAAACAGTGAAATGTGTGACTTCATGCTCAAGCTAAACTCCTAAGGGTTAATAGGATTAGCATCTTACTATTGTCAGGAAAACAACAAGTGCAGACTTGGAAACGAAGGAGAATAGAACCCGAAAGTTAAGCGTGCTCGGGCTGGAGTAGTGAGAGGGATGGGTGACCGGTCGGGAAGTTAGATGATTTGGAATGAGTCATCCACACTTGAGCAGTTAAGAGAGGTGATTAGAGACTAAATCACCAAATAATTCAGAAAAATAAAATATTGAAAAAATAAAAAAAATCCAAAATTTTCAAAAAAAAATTGAAAAAAACATTTAGTACCGGTTGGCACCAACCCGTACTAAAGGTCCCCCATACCAGGGCGCGAGCTCACGCCACGTGGTGGCACTTTAGCGCCGGTTCGTGCCGAACTGGTACTAAAGGGGGGGCCTTTAGTGCCCACCAATTAGTGTCGGTTATGGAACCGGCACTAAAGGCCCTTACGAACCGGTTTTAAAGCTCCATTTTCTACTAGTGCGTCCTCATCACCTCGTTTCCCGCAGCGAATCAATGCCAAAGTTGGCGCGCGCTGCCGCGCCAGCCAGCCTCCATTGATGCCTCACGCAGTGAAGGCTGGGCGACGTGTCCCTCGGCCGCCACGCAATCACACCACGCGTAGCGCGCTGGCCAAGCCTACCACGCGGCGTCTCCGCCTATAAAAGCCGACTGCAAGCGCGCCGGAGAGACTCACCCCGATCATCCACCGACGACGCGCTCATTTCTCCCCCTTTCCTCCTCTCACCGTCACCAGTTGACAAAGCATGGCCGAGCGTTTCCCAGGTGACGGCGCGGCGGCGAACGGATTCAGGCACCATCATCTGCACGAGGACGAGGCTCGCCTCCTTTTCGAGGCCGAGTACCCGGTCCCGTCGGACATGCGGGTGCCCGGGGCGTGGAGGATCAGCGCCGACGGCGTGCCGGTGCCTCCGGTACCCACCGACGCGGCGCGGCGTGCGGAGATCGCACGCATCCGCTCGTTCCTGCAGCGTGCGGCGAGGGAGGGGCCCCGGTACGTCCCGGACAGCCCAATCTGGGAGCCGTACTTCCGCCGCCGGCACGACGAGCAGCTCGAGGCCACCAACGGCGTCTTGCCCTCCGGCAGGTTCAATGCCGCCGGCCGACGTCGGTGGTGGGGCGTGCCCGGGCGCATGTTGGAGTCCGTCCTTGAGTACATCGAGGGCGGCAACACGCCGCGCCTCGAGTACCCCGCTCCCCCATCCTTCTCACGCCGCCGGGGCCGCCGGGGAAGCTCCTGGACGCTGAGGCGCATGGAGACCGGGGTGTCCTCCTCCTCGTCCGGCGGCTCTCCCTGCCTCCACCTGTCAGGACCCCGATTCCAAGTCATATCGATCTAGCCGGTAACACCTCATACCACTTTGCGGCCTCACGCACGGTATTCCCACGGGTGTCGCCTTACCATGGCCCGGGACCGTTTGCGCCTTTTGGCTCACGTATATGATAGTGTCGCTAGCATCCATATGACAGAGAACCCGGGCCGACATGACTAGTCGTGAACCCAAAGTGGCACTAACTTACGGGGACAGGCATACATGAATCAACATCGAGCATGTCGGTCAGCAGCGTGCGAATCCAGGCTGTAGCACTGGGCTAACAGGACTCCGGATGTCACCGCGTGACATTTCCCCGAAGGGACAGACACAGGAACGAAGTGAATCACATGCCAGCCAGTCAAATGTTCCGGAACAGTAGTGCTGGGCTAGCAGGACTCCGGTGAACCGGGCTGTAGCGGACTACTATGGCTCATGGAAGCACAAGACTACATTTCCTCATAAGAGAGGCTATTAAGGATAAACAACTAGGTTGTCGGATCCCACACATACCAAGCATTTCAATCATACACACAATATGCTCAATATGTGCAATACAACATGGCATCACAAGAAGACTCTACGACTTAGAGTATTTATTCATTAGGCTCCGAGGAGCCAAGAATTACAAACAGGGGTCTCATGACCCAACATACAGAGCATACAAGCAACAAGCACATGCGGAAGCGTAACTTGTCTGAGTACAGACAACTATAAATGAAGAAGGCTCAGAAGCCTGACTATCTACAAGACCCCCCCAAGGGTACAAGATCGTAGCTGAGGTAACAAGCTAAACGTCGAAGCCTACACGAAACTACTAGCGAGACTGACGTCTCTCTGCAAAACATAGAATAAGCAAACGTGAGTACAAATGTACCCAGCAAGACTTACATCAGAACTATCTACATATGCATCAGTATCAACAAATTGGTGGTGGAGTTTAACTGCAGCAAGCCAGCTTTGACTCGGTGGCTATCCTAAACTACGACTGCAAGTAACTCTTTTGAGGTGGCACACATGAGTCCACAAATTCACCATACCAATACACCACTATGGATCCGCTCCCGTCTCCCTACGAGAAGGCCATCCATAGCACTCACGCTTATCTTGCGCATTTTAGAGTATCCACTTCCACTTGTCTATGAACTATTCAAGGGGTCCAAGTTTCCATATCCGAGGAATCCGGCTATTCGAATAGATAATGATAACCCTGCAAGGGTGTACTTCTTCACACACGCTCTCACCACTTACCGCCCTGTACACGTCATGTACCTCGGCAACCTTCAAGCGGAAACTGGGCGAGGGTGTCGGCCACGACCTGACTAACCAACAAGTCTCTAGTCCAGGTTTATCGCCTATTCGGGTTCCATCCGCAAGGAGATCCGGCCAGGGTGTCGCTCACGGCCCCAAATGATGTGTGCAGGGTTCCCAAGCCCACCATCCGGGTGCCACTTGGTACACCGAGCCACTGTGCCTAGTTTGTCCCAAGCCCACCTGTACCGGGTGCCACTTGGTAGACTACTAACACTACCTACAAACACCAGAAACTAGTTGCAACTCCTGGACAGAGTTCGAGTTGATTAATAAGCCGAGAGGGGCCGAGTTACCGGAACCCAATGTGTGGTAGTAACTGTTCATGGATCACAAACACAGAACTCAGTTCCTGAGGACGGCTGCAATGAGACAACCCGCCATGTACTCCTACATGGCCTCTCACTGCTACCTTTACCAAATCGTGTTCACGCACTTAGCTCACACACAGTAGGACATGTTCACCACATTCCAATTCATCCCCGATAATCGGACCCGACTCAACTCTAAGCAGTAGCAGGCATGACAAACAAGCATGAATGAGTAGGCACATCAGGGCTCAAACAACTCCTACTCATGCTAGTGGGTTTCATCTATTTACTGTGGCAATGATAGGTCGTGCAGAGGAAAGGGGTTCAACTATCGCAGCATGTAACAGTTGAATCGCTGTTGTCCTAATGCAGTAAAAGAGAGCAGTAGCGAGAGAGTGGGATTGTATCGGAATGATCAAGGGGGTTTTTCTTGCCTGGCACTTCTGAAGATAGTATAGTTCTTCATCGGTGTCATCGAATTCATTGCTGGATCAACGTCTACTGAGGGGGGACAAACACCGGCAACTGAGAAAGAACACAATCAACACATGACGATATGCAACAATATGATGCATGCTATGACATGGCAATATGAATGTGTTTTGGGCTAATGCAAGCTAGAACATATTGAAATGAGTCCATTTGAACAAGGATTCAAATGCAAACCCATTTTATGAAGTCATATAAGTGCATTAACTTGTTTCACCTAAACAGCAAGGTTAAAGTGTTATAACATGCATGAAACTAGCATAAATGGATAGATTGGATTTTTCTGATAATTTTTCATATATAATTTATCTTATTTGGAGTTATAGATTATTTTCTATGATTTTTAGAAGTTTTGGGCATTTTCTGGAATTTCCTGATTTATTTAAAATCCAGAAAGTCAATTTCTGCGTCATGCTTGCGTCAGCAAGTCAACAGCGCTGACTGGAGTCAACCCTGACGTGTGGGGTCCACATGTCAGTGTCACAGAGTTAAACAGGTGTGTGTTTAGCCTAATTATAAGATTAGTGGGTACTGGGGCCCACAGTCAGTGGAAGTGAGGTGGGTAATTAGGGGGGATTAGCGCTAACGACCGCGCCACGTCGGCTCTCGCCGGTGTTCCGTCGGCGGCGACCAAAGCTACGGCGGAAGCTCGCCGGGGCTGCGCTATAGGCGGCGGGTGGACGCGCGAAGGCCACCAGAAGATAGCCCGCACACGCCTGCATCTAGCTGGCTGCTCGGGAGGCCGCGGGGTTGCCGGAAACGACGGCCACGACCATGGAGGCGGCGGCCGGAGTTCGGTGGTGCACAGGCATGGGGCTACGGAGCACGAGGAGCCCGACTGGGATTGTCTACAGCTTCCTGGCGTAACCAGGAGCGCGACCGTGCGCTCGGGTGCGACTACCGCGAACTAAAGCGACGGCAGCAAAGAGGACGCCGGCGGTGAGCTCACGGCATGGTGGGGATCGGAGCTAGCGAGCATAAACGAGAGAGGGAGGAGACGGGTTCGACGCGGAAGCTCACAGAGAGGCTACCGGAGGGGTCGGCGGGCGCTGGGACGGCCGGTGGGCAACGAATCGACGCCAGTATCTCCGGGCACCGAGGTTTAAGAAGACGTCGGGGACGATGTTGTGGTGCTTCCCCGGTTGCTTGGCTCGGCATGGATGAAGAAGAAGACGGTGCGGAGCTCGAGGTCTCATCGGCAGGTAGTGGGGTGGCCGGTGGCCATGTCTACGGCGAGCGGCGGTCTCGGGTGTGCTCGGCGGCGCGAGGAAGAGAGGCCAGAGGAAGGGGACGAGGCAGAGGAAGGAGGGGAAAGTGAGAGGGGGTTGTCCTCATCTCCTGGGCGTGCAGGTGGACTCGGGGAAGGATTGCCAGCGCGAAGCAGGAGGTGGCGCGCTCGGCCGCGTGCGAGGTCTCTCCCTCTGCCTATTGGCAGAGGTTGAAGATGACTGGCAAGCCGCCAGGTGGGCTGGGCCGGCCAGTGGGCCGCCACATAAGTGGCCTGGGTAGGTTCCTTTTCTTATTTGTTTCTGTTTTCTATTTATTTTGTTTTGTTTTGAATTAGTAAAAATACTAACTCACTTTGTAAAATCCTGACAAAAATTGTGGGCACTATTTGAATTATTTCCAACAGCCCCCAATTGTTTTCAGAAGTCTTGAAACATTTAAAATATTTATACACAATTAATGCTCCAATTCAATACTATATGATTTAACTCAAAAATCCATAAATGTCCAAGAGATATGCTCATCAATTTTGGCAGAGGTTTTCACCTTTATCATAAATCATAAACATTTTCAAAGGGCATTTTGTGTTTGTTGAAAAAGATTTTATGTTGAACCTATTTGATTTGATCTGGTGCTAGGGTTTGATCAATCCCCATTTCAAGTTTCTGAGAAAATTAAACATGATGATATGATGATCATGCAAGGACAAGCAAGGCTAAGCTAGGACTGTGACAACTCACCCCCACTAAACAAGAATCTCGTCTCGAGATTCAAGACGTGAGGTAAGAAGACAAAGGGGTCATAAAGCTAACACGATCTTCATGATCCGATTGCCCTCATCGAAGATGTTGATTCATTGCTTCGAATTGATCTTGTCTGCCTTCTGGATCTTCATCCAACACGACGACGACAGAAGAAACTCTATAGGAATCGATCTTCTCGAAGATCGAACAACTCACGATCAACTTATGGGGTGAGAGGTGGGAACATCTCTCGAGCTGAGACACAAAACACACATCGAGAGAGATGGGAGGTAATAGATGACAAGGGTTCAAATTGGTAGGCAACAATTCCACGCTGGAGTAGGATGGTGCATGGTTTCAAAGTAGCGAGGAGGTAATTGCCATGATTCTATAACGGGACACCTTAGGGAAAGGTGACTCATAGAGCATTTCCCTTAAGTGGCAAAAAGAATTACTTTTGATACAAAGATCATCAAAACTCTTTATACCATCCTGAGGTAATCACATTCGATCGTTGGAAGGGGTTCGAAAGAATGGCATACTCCGACTAGGATGGATGATGTGGACTACCTTGTTGAAGACAACGCAATGGATGATTTTAGCTTATCATCGGAAATGGATGGGACCCATGGTAAGTCCACTTTTGAAGATGATCCTGAACAACAACTACTGAGATGCAAGCTGGGAACAAAATGCAAATGTTGGGAATGTCCCAACCATCATATATGCCTGAGATTCAGATCCGATTGGTGATAGGGTACTTCAAACTCAGATGTCTGAAAAGAAAGTTTGCAACACAAGTCGACGAGATGGCGTTGCGAGATTCTTGAGGAATGAACTAAGATAGCAAGCTCCCAAACATGAGCTGATTCTGCTACATATATGTGAACATGATGTCCAAGACAAGCATGATCACGTAGAAGTCCTACAACAAAACACTACCGAGTTCAGGTGGGGAACCATCATCGAGGATATTGAAGTCCTTGTATAAGTCTTGCTCTTAAGAAGGAACTTCTTCTCCTTGACAAATCAATCAGTGGCTTGGGGTGCTAGGGAATACATATGGGGTGGAGGTAATTAATCTACCAAACCATAGTATACTTTGCACATACATGACTGACTTGGGACGATTCCAGAGGAAGCAAAACTAACCCTCTCAAATTCACGGCGGCAACTTGCATCGAATGCACATGAATGAGAGGAAGTCACTTCTTTCATCCAAAGATATACTTCATGAACGGGGCATGTAGAAAATGCTTACACAAGTTTTCAACACTAGGCTGATGTTCAACATGAATCATGGGGAGACAAAATGTTCTTGATGGGCTCAATAGCAACTCATCAGAATTTCCATATCATTGGACTTCCACCATCATGTGAACACGGTGATAGCATTGGTCAGACCAAAAGATGTAATGGTGTATGCTCGAGGGATGAACCATGAGTAAGACAACATTACGAACATCATTGATTCTGATTTGACTTGACGATAGCCCATACTCAAGTCAAAGTTTTGACAAGACAAATAGATCCAACAACTGATCATGAGGACCAATCGATGAAGATATCATCTTTCTTCAACACACACACAACACACAAGGATATCCCTTTGGAGATGAACTAAGCGGGACAAGCTTTCATCTTCCAACTCTCCAAGTTGTTCTCTAGCTCAACCAACTAGCTCAGGGATATCCTACACAGGTTCTTGGAGAAGGGTGGTTTATAAAAAAACCAACTTGGTCGCGAGCTCAACATAAACGGTCAGGGGGAAACCTGGTGATACTTCCGAGAAGATAATCGAAAAATCACGAACCACCAATATGTTACTAAGCTAGAGAACAATCTTGCTTTTCAGACAAGACGATATGATCAAAAGAGCAAGGGATTCAATCCTAACTCAAAGATCAAAGAGTGCACCAGAAATAAGAACAAGGTAGCATGATCAATCCTGGAATAGTGTTTCGATAACCAACACGCTAAGAATGATATTAGTGTCCATTAACTACCAAGCAACACGGTTGCTAGGAGTATTGATTTCACACATCATGGTTCACTTGCCGGTATTCCAGTTGCGGCAACACGGGACCGAGGAATGAAAAATGATGGCAAGAAGTATCACTGCATCAAGAATTCATGAGAGATGGTACAATTCTCATGACAATCCTGACATAAAGAGGGTAATACTCTAGGGTAGAACAGAGCAAAAGTTGGATTGGCATTTGATCTGCAGAACACAACTACTTTGACCCAATCCTGGATATGGATGAGGTACTGGAGTTTGTTTCTCCTAGTCATTCTAAAATAGAATGCTTAACGGACCACAAGAATAATAAGCATCGATAACATGGATGCACAATTACTCCCAACTATCAATTGATAGACTAGGGTCAGAATACAGCCGAGGAGGGTCAACTCAAGGAACATATAACTTTCTGAGTTGTGGATGCATAGATTAGTATGTGAACCAAGTTCAACATGTTTCTTCCGGATAACCCATGCAGAGAGGTAGGACTGGCAGAGTCACAATTATGAATGGAGAACTCCTCAAGAGTACTTTGATTGTGATCTTTTGGTTCAAATAACTTCTGCCATAATGGTTCATGGTATTTGGAAGAAGGAAATACCACGGACCTCGAGGACTAGTGCAAAGGTTACTAATAACCTAAAGGAACGAGCAAACACTATCAACATGAAGTAAGTAGGGTGAATCTCGGGTTCAAAAACCCAGGAGTAGAATACCTACTAACTAATAACATCATGGGATGCTTTCGAGAAGAATGGCCAGAATCATCACACTGGAACACAAAACATGGCTGGATTACTAGGTGATCCTCTAAGACACCTATGGTCATAGTAATAGCTCCAACATATATGTCAAGGCAATGGAGTACCTCAACAGAACGATTAGTTTGGTTGAACTGGCCCAAAGGGACATCAGGAACGGAAAGAAGGGATTTGCAACTGCATCAGACTATTTAGAAACCTGGGATGACTCGGACAGCATAACAGCTGTAATTGCTCAAAAGATTTGAGACAACCTGCAAAAATGGTGGCATAGCCACTCAACATCACAAACTCATGGTTTTGAGGCCAGCTATGAACATAAGGAAGTAGTAGGAACTGAACTGAGGCTTGAACTCAACAATCCTAGGCAACTATGGTTTAGTAACACGTCATCCTGAGAGATAGAAGAGAAAGCCTAGTTCTTAATCCCCGTAGAAAAGAAGAGGGTGACTCAGATCAGAAGGGCATAAGGTATAAGAAGTAAAAAGAGCCTTACGTTCCCTTCCACAATCAATTCCCTTTCATAACTAAAGCATTTCTAGACACGAGTTCGACCAGTTTGGCTTGGTAATCCTACAGGCAGTCAGGCTCTGATACCAAAGCTGTCAGGACCCCGATTCCAAGTCACGTCGATCTAGCCGGTAACACCTCATATCACTTTGTGGCCTCACGCACAATATTCCCACGGGTGTCGCCTTACCATGGCCCGGGACCGTTTGCGCCTTTTGGCTCACGTATATGATAGTGTCGCTAGCATCCATATGATAGAGAACCCGGGCTGACATGACTAGTCGTGAACCCAAAGTGGCACTAACTTATGGGGACAGGCATACATGAATCAACATCGAGCATGTCGGTCAGCAGCGTGCGAATTCGGGCTATAGCACTGGGCTAACAGGACTCCAGATGTCACCGCATGACATTTCCCCGAAGGGACAGACACAGGAACGAAGTGAATCACATGCCGGCCAGTCAAATGTTCCGGAGCAGTAGTGCTGGGCTAGTAGGACTCCGGTGAACCGGGCTGTAGTGGACTACTATAGCTCATGGAAGCACAAGACTACATTTCCCCATAAGAGAGGCTATTAAGGATAAACAACTAGGTTGTTGGATCCCAGACATACCAAGCATTTCAATCATACACACAATATGCTCAATATGTGCAACACAACATGGCATCACAACAAGACTCTACGACTCAGAGTATTTATTCATTAGGCTCCGAGGAGCCAAGAATTACAAACAGGGGTCTCATGACCCAACATACAAAGCATACAAGCAACAAGCACATGCGGAAGCTTAACTTGTCTGAGTACAGACAACTATAAATGAAGAAGGCTCAAAAGCCTGACTATCTACAAGACCCTCCCAAGGGTACAAGATCGTAGCTGAGGTAACAAGCTAAACGTCGAAGTCCACACGAAACTACTAGCGAGACTGACGTCTCTCTGCAAAACATAGAATAAGCAAACGTGAGTACAATTGTACCCAGCAAGACTTACATCAGAACTATCTACATATGCATCAGTATCAACAAAGGGGTGGTAGATTTTAACTGCAGCAAGCCAGCTTTGACTCGGTGGCTATCCTGAACTACGACTGCAAGTAACTCTTTTGAGGTGGCGCACACGAGTCCACAAATTCACCATACCAATACACCACTATGGATCCGCTCCCGTCTCCCTACGAGAAGGCCATCCATAGCACTCACGCTTATCTTGCGCATTTTAGAGTATCCACTTCCACTTGTCTATGAACTATTCAAGGGGTCCAAGTTTCCATATCCGAGGAATCCGGCTATTCGAATAGATAATGATAACCCTGCAGGGGTGTACTTCTTCACACACGCTCTCGCCACTTACCGCCCTGTACACGTCATGTACCTCGGCAACCTTCAAGTGAAAACCGGGCGAGGGTGTCGGCCACGACCTGACTAACCAACAAGTCTCTAGTCTAGGTTTATCGCCTATTCGGGTTTCATCCGCAAGGAGATCCGGCCGGGGTGTCGCTCACGGCCCCAAACGATGTGTGCAGGGTTCCCAAGCCCACCATCCGGGTGCCACTTGGTACACCGTGTCACTGTGCCTAGTCTGTCCCAAGCCCACCTGTACCGGGTGCCACTTGGTAGACTACTAACACTACCTACAAACACCAGAAACTAGTTGCAACTCCTGGACAGAGTTCGAGTTGATTAATAAGCCGAGAGGGGCCGAGTTACCGGAACCCAATGTGTGGTAGTAACTGTTCATGGATCACAAACACAGAACTCAGTTCCTGAAGACGGCTGCAATGAGACAACCCACCATGTACTCCTACATGGCCGCTCACTGCTACCTTTACCAAATCGTGTTGACACACAGTAGGACATGTTCACCATATTCCAATTCATCCCCGATGAATCGGACCCGACTCAACTCTAAGCAGTAGCAGGCATGACAAACAAGCATGAATGAGTAGGCACATCAGGGCTCAAACAACTCCTACTCATGCTAGTGGGTTTCATCTATTTACTATGGCAATGATAGGTCATGCAGAGGAAAGGGGTTCAACTACCGCAGCATGTAACAGTTGAATCGCTGTTGTCCTAATGCAGTAAAAGAGAGAAGGAGCGAGAGAGTGGGATTGTATCGGAATGATCAAGGGGGTTTTTCTTGCCTGGCACTTCTGAAGATAGTACAGTTCTTCATCGGTGTCATCGAATTCATCGCTGGATCAACGTCTACTGAGGGGGGACAAACACCGGCAACTGAGAAAGAACACAATCAACACATGACGATATGCAACAATATGATGCATGCTATGACATGGCAATATGAATGTGTTTTGGGCTAATGCAAGCTAGAACATATTGAAATGAGTCCATTTGAACCAAGGATTCAAATGCAAACCCATTTTATGAAGTCATATAAGTGCATTAACTTGTTTCACCTAAACAGCAAGGTTAAAGTGTTATAACATGCATGAAACTAGCATAAATGGATAGATTGGATTTTTCTGATAATTTTTCATATATAATTTATCTTATTTGGAGTTATAGATTATTTTCTATGATTTTTAGAAGTTTTGGGCATTTTCTGGAATTTCCTGATTTATTTAAAATCCAGAAAGTCAATTTCTACGTCATGCTTGCGTCAGCAAGTCAACAGCGCTGACTGGAGTCAACCCTGACATGTGGGGTCCACATGTCAGTGTCACAGAGTTAAACAGGTGTGTGTTTAGCCTAATTATAAGATTAGTGGGTACTGGGGCCCACAGTCAGTGGAAGTGAGGTGGGTAATTAGGGGGGATTAGTGCTAACGACCGCGCCACGTCGGCTCTCGCCGGTGTTCCGTCGGTAGCGACCAAAGCTACGGCGGAAGCTCGCCGGGGCTGCGCTATAGGCGGCGGGTGGACGCGCGAAGGCCACCAGAAGATAGCCCGCACACGCCCGCATCTAGCTGGCTGCTCGGGAGGCCGCGGGGTTGCCGGAAACGACGGCCACGACTATGGAGGCGGCGGTCGGAGTTCGGTGGTGCACAGGCACGGGGCTATAGAGCACGAGGAGCCCGACTGGGGTTGTCTACGGCTTCCTGGCGTAACCAGGAGCACGACCGTGCGCTCGGGTGCGACTACCGCGAACTAAAGCGACGACGGCGAAGAGGACGCCGGCGGTGAGCTCACGACATGGTGGGGATCGGAGCTAGCGAGCATAAACGAGAGAGGGAGGAGACGGGTTCGACACGGAAGCTCACAGAGAGGCTACCGGAGGGGTCGGCGAGCGCGGGGATGGCCGGTGGGCAGCGAATCAACGCCGGGGATCTCCGGGCACCGAGGTTGAAGAAGACGTCGGGGGCGATGTTGTGGTGCTTCCCCGGTTGCTTGGCTCGGCGTGGATGAAGAAGACGACGGTGCGGAGCTCAGGTCTCATCGGCAGGTAGTGGGGTGGCCGGTGGCCATGTCTACGGCGAGCGGCGGTCTCGGGTGTGCTCGGCGGCGCGAGGAAGAGAGGCCAGAGGAAGGGGACGAGGCAGAGGAAGGAGGGGAAAGTGAGAGGGGGTCGTCCTCATCTCCTGGGCGTGCAGGTGGACTCGGGGGAGGATAGCCAGCGCGAAGCAGGAGGTGGCGCGCTCGGCCGCGTGCGAGGTCTCTCCCTCTGCCTACTGGAAGAGGTTGAAGATGACTGGCAAGCTGCCAGGCGGGCTGGGCCGGCCATTGGGCCGCCAGGTAAGTGGCCTGGGTAGGTTCCTTTTCTTATTTGTTTCTGTTTTCTATTTATTTTGTTTTGTTTTGAATTAGTAAAAATACTAACTCACTTTGTAAAATCCTGACAAAAATTGTGGGCACTATTTGAATTATTTCCAACAGCCCCCAATTGTTTTCAGAAGTATTGAAGCATTTAAAATATTTATAGACATTAAATGCTCCAATTCAAATACAATATGATTTAACTCAAAAATCCATAAATGTCCAAGAGATATGCTCATCATTTTTGGCAGAGGTTTTCACCTTTATCATAAATCATGAACATTTTCAAAGGGCATTTTGGGTTTGTTGAAAAAGATTTTATGTTGAACCTATTTGATTTGATCTAGTGCTGTGACACCACCTCCACCCCGTCAAGCCGGAGCCCTAGGACACGCCTGTCAGCGCGCGTACCCGCAGCTCCAGCGCCCTCTTCGAGCCCAAGGTGGAGCCCAGCCTCCCCCCGGAGTACGAGGAGATAGCCCGGCACGGCTTCTCTGATGAGGACGCCATGCGGTGGTCGCGCGATGACTACCTGCGCGAGGAGATGATCCGGCAGCGCCGGGCCCTGGAGGAGATCGCCGCCTGCAAACATGGACGCAAGGACGAGGACGGTGTCGTCATCCTCGATAGCGACGACGATGACGCCCCCGGACCGTCCAACCCGCCGCGCCAACCGGGGGAGGGATGCATCAGGGACGGTGGAGGCGTAGGCGGGGGCGACGACAACGACGGCGGCGGTGACTACACGCGGTTCTACAGCCTCCTAGGCATGTAGAACCGCGTGGGCGGGCGGCGAGGCGGGTGGCGAGGGAGACGGCGGGGGTAGCCTGCGGTAGTTTTTTTTCCTTTTTTTGTAAAATATGTTTAAATTTGAACGGACTCGCCCGTGTTTGCGTTGTGTTTGCGCCGAAGTTGAACATTTTAAAAACCCGTGGGGGGCCGCGACTGGGGGGCATCACACCCCCAGTGCGCGGTTTAGCGCCGGTGCGCCCCCAGGGGGCGATTTTTTGCCCCTCCTGGGGGGCCAACGGCTGGAGATGCCCTTGGTCATCTTGCCCATGAGGCATGGTTCGCAAGCATCAATTGATTCATAATCAAGTGATTCCAAAAGCCCATCGGCATGGATTTTCTTCATGCGTTTTACACCAATATGACCTAAACGGCAGTGCCACAAATAAGTTGCACTATCATTATTAACTTAGCATCTTTTGGTTTCAATATTATGAATATGTGTATCACTACGATCGAGATCCAACAAACCATTTTCATTGGGTGTGTAACCATATAAGGTTTTATTCATGTAAACAGAACAACAATTTATTCTCTTACTTAAATGAATAACCGTATTGCAATAAACATGATCAAATCATATTCATGCTCAACGCAAACACCAAATGACACTTATTTAGGTTCAACACTAATCCCGAAAGTATAGGGAGTGTGCAATGATGGTCATATCAATCTTGGAACCACTTCCAACACACATTGTCACTTCACCCTTAACTAGTCTATGTTCATTCTGCAACTCCCGTTTCGAGTTACTACTCTTAGCAATTGAACCAGTATCAAATACCGAGGGGTTGCTACGAACACTAGTAAAATACACATCAATAATATGTATATCAAATATACCTTTGTTCACTTTGCCATCCTTCTTATCCGCCAAATACTTGGGGTAGTTCCGCTTCCAATGACCAGTCCCTTTGCAGTAGAAGCACTCAGTTTCAGGCTTCGGTCCAGACTTGGGTTTTTCACTTGAGCAGCAACTTGCTTGCCGTTCTTCTTGAAGTTCCCCTTTCTTCCCTTTGTCCTTTTAATTGAAACTAGTGGTTTTGTTTACCAGCAACACTTGATGCTTTTGTTGATTTCTACCTTCGTTGATTTAAGCATCGCGAAGAGCTTGGGAATCGTTTCCGTTATCCCTTGCATATTATAGTTCATCACGAAGTTCTACTAACTTGGTGATGGTGACTAGAGAATTCTGTCAATCAATATTTTATCTGGAAGATTAACTCCCACTTGATTCAAGCGATTGTAGTACCTAGACAATCTGAGCACATGCTCACTGCTTGAGCTATTCTCCTCCATCTTTTAGCTATAGAACTTGTTGGAGACTTCATATCTACCAACTCGGGTATTTGCTTGAAATATTAACTTCAACTCCTGGAACATCTCATATGTTCCATGACGTTAAAAATGTCTTTGAAGTCCCGATTCTAAGCCGTTAAGAATGGTGCACTAAACTATCAAGTAGTCATCATATTGAGCTAGCCAAACGTTCAGAACATCTGCATCTGCTCCTGTAATCGGTCTGTCACCTAGCGGTGCATTAAGGACATAATTCTTCTGTGCAGCAATGAGGATAATCCTCAGATCCTGGATCCAATCCCCATCATTGCTACTAACATTTTTCAACTTAGTTTTCTCTAGGAACATATAAAAATTAAATGGGGAGCAACATCGCGAGCTATTGATCTACAACATAGATATGCTAATACTACCAGGACTAAGTTCATGATAAATTAAAGTTCAATTAATCATATTACTTAAGAACTCCCACTTAGATAGACATCCCTCTAATCATCTAAGTGATCACGTGATCCAAATCAACTAAACCATAACCAATAATCACGTGAAATGGAATAGCTTTCAATGGTGAACATCATTATGTTGATCATATCTACTATATGATTCACGCTCGACCTTTTGGTCTCAGTGTTCCGAGGCCATATCTGCATATGCTAGGCTCGTCAAGTTTAGCCTGAGTATTCTGCGTGTGCAAAACTGGCTTGCACCCGTTGTAGATGGACGTAGAGCTTATCACACCCGATCATCACGTGGTGTATGGGCACGACGAACTTTGGCAACGGTGCATACTCAGGGAGAACACTTTTATCTTGAAATTTAGTGAGAGATCATCTTATAATGCTACCGTCAAACAAAGCAAGATAAGATGCATAAAAGATAAACATCACATGCAATCAATATAAGTGATATGATATGGCCATCATTATCTTGTGCTTGTGATCTCCATCTCCGAAGCACCGTCATGATCACCATCGTCACCGGCGCGACACCTTGATCACCATCGTAGCATCGTTGTCATCTCGCCAATCTTATGCTTCCACGACTATCGCTACTGCTTAGTGATAAAGTAAAGCATTACAGCGCAATTGCATTGCATGCAATAAAGCGACAACCACATGGCTCATGCCAGTTGCCGATAACTCGGTTACAAAACATGATCATCTCATACAATAAAATTTAGCATCATGTCTTGACCATATCACATCACAACATGCCCTGCAAAAACAAGTTAGAAGTCCTCTACTTTGTTGTTGCAAGTTTTACGTGGCTGCTACGGGCTGAGCAAGAACCGTTCTTACCTACGCATCAAAACCACAACGATAGTTTGTCAAGTTGGTGCTGTTTTAATCTTCGTAAGGACCGGGCGTAGCCACACTCGGTTCAACTAAAGTTGAAGAAACTGACACCCGCCAGCCATCTATGTGCAAAGCACGTCGGTAGAACCAGTCTCGCGTAAGCGTACGCGTAATGTCAGTCCGGGCCGCTTCATCCAATAATACCGCCGAACCAAAGTGTGACATCCTGGTAAGCAGTATGACTTATATCGCCCACAACTCACTTGTGTTCTACTCGTGCACAACATCAACGCATAAAACCTAGGATCTGATGCCACTGTTGGGGAACGTAGTAATTTCAAAAAATTTCCTACGCACACGCAAGATCATGGTGATGCATAGCAACGAGAGGGAGAGTGTTGTCCACGTACCCTCGTAGACTGAAAGCGGAAGCGTTAGCATAACGCGGTTGATGTAGTCGTACGTCTTCACGGCCTGACTGATCAAGCACCGAAACTACGGCACCTCCGAGTTCTAGCACACGTTCAGCTCGATGACGATCCCCGGACTCCAATCCAGCAGAATGTCGGGGAAGAGTTCCGTCAGCACAATGGCGTGGTGACGATCTTGATGTTCTACTGTTGCAAGGCTTCGCATAAGCACCACTACAATATTATCGAGGACTATGGTGGAGGGGGGCACCGCACACGGCTAAGAGATCAATGATCAATTGTTGTGTCTATGGGGTGCCCCCTGCCCCCGTATATAAAGGAGCAAGGGAGGGAGGCGGCCGGCCTAGGAGGAGGGTGCGCCAAGGGGGGAGTCCTACTCCCACCGGGAGTAGGACTCCTTCTTCCCTTGTTGGAGTAGGTGAGAAGGAAAGAGGGGGAGAGGAACAAGGAAAAGTGGGCTGCACCCCTTATCCAATTCGGACCAGAGGGGGGGCGCGCCTCCTTCCTTTTGGCCTCTCTCCTCTATGCCCGTATGGCCCAATAAGGCCCATATACTCCCCGGCGAATTCCCGTAACTCTCCGGTACTCCGAAAAATACCTGAATCACTCGGAACGTTTCCAATGTCCGAATATAATCGTCCAATATATCGATCTTTACGTCTCGACCATTTTGAGACTCCTCGTCATGTCCCCGATCTCATCCGAGACTCCGAACTCCTTCGGTACATCAAAACTCATAAACTCATAATATAACTGTCATCGAAACCTTAAGCATGCAGACCCTATGGGTTCGAGAACAATGTAGACATGACCGAGACACGTCTTCGGTCAATAACCAATAGCGGAACCTAGATGCTCATATTGGCTCCCACATATTCTACGAAGATCTTTATCGGTCAGACCGCATAATAACATACGTTGTTCCCTTTGTCATCGGTATGTTACTTGCCCGAGATTCGATCGTCGGTATCTCAATACCTAGTTCAATCTCGTTACAGGCAAGTCTCTTTACTCGTTCCGTAATACATCATCCTGCAACTAACTCATTAGTTGCAATGCTTGCAAGGCTTAAGTGATGTGCATTACCGAGAGGGCCCAGAGATACCTCTCCGACAATCGGAGTGACAAATCCTAATCTCGAAATACGCCAACCCAACAAGTACCTTTGGAGACACCTATAGAGCACATTTATAATCACCCAGTTACGTTGTGACGTTTGGTAGCACACAAAGTGTTCCTCCGGTAAACGGGAGTTGCATAATCTCATAGTCATAGGAACATGTATAAGTCATGAAGAAAGCAATAGCAACAAACTAAACGATCAAGTGCTATGCTAGCGGAATGGGTCAAGACAATCACATCATTGTCCTAATGATGTGATCCCGTTAATCAAATGACAACTCATGTCTATTGTCACACCCTAGCTAGTCATGCATTAGAGTGTTGCATCATGTTTACTCTTTCATCAGAAACTTGAAATGGGGATGACAGAACCCCCAGTCCCCTCTGAAACCAACTAGGGTTTACTAAAATAATTTTCAATGAACCTGAAATGCCCTTCTAAAATGCCCATCATTTTTGTCTTGGTTCAGAACCTCTGCCAAAAGTGGTGCACATTTTCCTAGGCCATCTTAGGGTTTTTGAATTAATTCATAAATATTTGAATTTGGGCATTTAAAATTATATAAAATATTTAAATGCTCAAATACCTCCAAACTAAAATGTTTCATGTTGGAAATAATCCAACTATGGACCAGGAGTGATTTGGTGATTTTTGAAGTTGCCTAGGTATTTTATTAAATTCAACAAAGTTGCAGATATATTAAATAAAACAAAAGCAGAAAAATTTATAACAGGAGGAGCTTACCTGGGCTCCTCCACTGTGCGGCCCAGCCAGCTGGCTGGCCCAGCCGGCAGCCGGCCCAGCCCACCTCCCTCCTCTGTCGTCTTCGCCCCGACAGAGGGAGGGGAGTGTGGCCGGCGCGCGCGCACGGCCACCGCGCCACGCCACCTGCTCGCCTGCTTGCCTGGCCTCCCCTCCTCGCTCGACTCCCTGGACGACGCCACGCCCTCCCCCCTGCTCTCTCTCACTCTCCCCCGGCTCCCCTCTCCTCTCCCTCGCTCTCTCTCTCGCCCGGCCGAACACCACACTCGCCGCCGTTCGCCATAGCCACCGTCTCCGACCACCCCTCGCTCCCCCGACTAGCTCAGGAGCTCCGCCACGACTCCCTCTTCCTCCCCACCGCTCCACAGCTCCCCGGAAGCCCTGCATCGCCGCCACGTTGCCGTTCCCCTCTTCGGGCTCCGACCATCGTCGCCGTCGAATTCGCCGTCTCCAGCGCGTCCCCGAGCCCGCTTCGACGCCCACTACAACCGCGGTGAGCTACGCCACCGTTTCCCCCTCTCCTTCCCCTCGTTCCCTCACCGTAGCCACCTCCCCACCACGGCAGAACCTCCGCCGTCGCCGAGCTCGCCGTCGACGCAGCTCCGGTGACCATTTGGTCACCCCGGCGAGTCCAACAAGTTCGCAAGACCCCGTAGAGCATCCCTAGCGCCTCGCTTTGCTCGACTTCGAGCTCCAGCACCGATCCCGTGCACGACCGAACCCCGGCGGCCGCAGCCGAGCTCGCCGCCGTCGACTCCGGCCACCCCGACCCCAACGGGCTCCGCCAAGAGCTGCGGGTTGGCCTCAGCTCCACTCCGGTGGTCTCCGCAGTCCGTTTGGTGGCCGAAATGACCAAAACCACTTCCGCCGCCGCGTCGGGCTCGCCGGCGGCTAAACGCCGGTGCAGCCGACTCGGGTTTGACCACGGGTGGGCCCTGGTTGACTCCCCTGAGTCAATGACAGGTGGGGCCCAGCCCTGTTAATTAAACAGGATTAGTTTTAATTAAGTTTTAATTAAAATAATCACCCTGACATGCGGGACCCACTGTCAGGTTTGACCTGGACCAGTTCCGTTGACCTGCTGACGTCACACTGACATCAGGCTGACGCAGTAATTGATTTTCTGGATTTAATTTAAATCAGGAAATTCTAGAATATTATTTAAACTTCAAAAATTCATAACTTTTATTCTGTAACTCCAAATTGGACAAATTATATATGAAAAATGATCAGAAAAATCCAATCTATCCATCTGTACTATTTTCATGCATGATCAAACAAGTTAAATTGATGTTTTAAGCAGAACAAGAAAAGGCACTTTAAAAGGCCATATTTGAATTTGGAATTTGAATCTTTGATTCAAATTTGTTCAAACCCTTCTGGCTTTAGTTGCATTAGCCCAATACACTCATATTGCCATGTTTCATGCATGCATCATATTGTTGCACATTGTTTGGTGATGCTTGTGTACCGATGCCCTTTGCGACAGGTTCTGTCCCCGAGGAGTACCGTGATTACCCTAACGAAGAACCGTATCCGTGCATCGAACCATCAGGCAAGCAACCAACCATTTGATCATATCGATACAATCCCATGTTCTCGCTCCTGCTCTCTTTTACTGCATTAAGACAACGCGTTTCAAACTGCTGTGTGCTACGGTAGTTGGACCCATTTCCTCTGCATGACCTGTCATTGCCACAGTAACTAGATGAAACCCACTAGCATGTGTAGGAGTTGTTTGAGCCATATGTATGTGTTGTTCCTACCTTGCTATGCCTGCTATGCTTAGAGTCGTGTCAGGTCTGGTTCATCTGGGTGATGGGCTAGAGTGAAATGTTTATCTCGGTAATGAGGGTGGTGTGGTGAACACGATTTGGTAAAGGTATCGATGAGAGGCCATGTAGGAGTACATGGTGGGTTGTTTCATTGAAGCCGACCTTAAGCACTGAGATCTGTATGCGTGATTTAAGATACAGCTACTACCATGCATTGGGCCCTGAAATATGACCCCGCTCGACTTCTTATTCACCCTAGCTCTCTGTCCAGGAGTTGCAAGTAGTTTCTGGTGTTTGTAGCCTACTGGAGGCCGTGGACAGCGCTGACCGTAGGGGTGGGCTGTGATGCGGTAGGTACGTGGCACGGTGTACCGAATACCCGTTAGGTATCTCGGGAACCCTGTTCACATCGTTCGGGACCGTATGGGAAACCTCGGCCGGACTCCCTGCGGATGGAACCTGAATAGGCGATAAACCTGGACTAGAGGCTTAAGTGTTTAGGTAGGTCGTGGTCTACACCCACGTCGGCTTTCGCTTGAAGTCTGCCGAGCACATGTCGTGTGCAGACGCTAAGTGGTGGAAACATGTATGAAGAAGTACACCCCTGCAGGGTTATCATAATCTATTCGAATAGCCGCGTCCGCGGTAAAGGACTACTTGGTTGCCTATACAGTTCATAGACAAGTAAATGGAAACTGTTAAAAGCCTCAAGATAAGTGTGAGTGCCGAGGATGGCTCTTCCGTAGGAAGACGGAGGTGGATCCTCGGTAGTGTATTGAAGTGGTGAGTAGTGGACTCGTGTGCGCAAAACCTTTTCAAGTTGGATTATCGTAGGATAGCCTAGCCAAGAGTCAAAGCTGGCTTGCTGCAATAACTCCACCAACCCTTCTTGATACGATGCATGTATGTAGGATCTGATGTAAGTCTTGCTGAGTACCTTTGTACTCATGTTGCTATAATCTACATTTTTACAGAAGACGCTGCAACCCCTTCTGATGGGTTCTATGTAGACGTTGACATCAACGAGTAGGCTAAAGACCCAGGTGGTGACCCTGAGCTTGTGAAGGACCACGTAGTATAGCTAGGCTTTCCAAGCCTTTTTTGTTTTACTAGTTGTCTGTACTCAGACAAGTTACTTCCGCTGCTGGTTTGTATGACTGTATGACTTGTATGTTGGGTCGTGAGACCCGTACCTTTGTGTATGTTATGTATGGCTCACTGAGCCTTAAATAAAGTACTTGTGTCGTAGAGTCATGTTGTGATGCTTCGTTGTATTTGCACATATCGAGCATATTGTGTGTATGATTGAAATGCTTGGTATGTGTGGGATCTGACTATCTAGTTGTTTATCTTTAGTAGCCTCTCTTACCGGGAAATGTCTCCTAGTGTTACCGCTGAGCCATGGTAGCTTGCTACTGCTCTGGAACACTTAGGCTGGCCGGCATGTGTCCTTCTTCGTTCCTGTGTCTGTCCCTTCGAGGAAATGTCACGCTTTGAGTGCCGGAGTCCTGTTAGCCCGCTACAGCCCGGTTTACCGGAGTCCTGCTAGCCCAGTGCTACAGCCCGGACCCACTTGCTGATGACCGACACGTTCGAAGCTGGGTCATGGATGCCTGTCCCTGTAAGTCTGTGCCACTTTGGGTTTACGACTAGTCATGTCAGCCCGGGCTCTTTATCATATGGATGCTAGCGACACTATCATATACGTGAGCCAAAAGGCGCAAACGGTCCCGGGAAAAGGTAAGACGACACCCGTGGGAATACCGTGCGTGAGGCCGCAAAGTGATATGAGGTGTTACCAGCTAGATCGATGTGACATCGAGTCGGGATCCTGACATCTATGGTTAGGAAACATAACCATCTTTGATCAACGAGCTAGTCAAGTAGAGGCATACTAGTGACACTCTGTTTGTCTATGTATTCACGCATGTATTATGTTTCCGGTTAATACAATTCTAGCATGAATAATAAACATTTATCATGATATAAGGAAATAAATAATAACTTTATTATTGCCTCTAGGGCATATTTCCTTCATCAACGCAGCTTGGTTCACTTGAATGATCAGCGTCTATCCATAGTTTGGCAACAAAAAACTTTTACGAAGCTTCTCGGCCTTCATTACAAAATCTGTTACAGGCAGGGGGCACTAATAGCGCAGCAGATGCTCTGTCTCGACGCTCTCACCCCACTGAACAACTAGCAACCATATTGATCTATCAGCCAACTTGGATTGAGGACATTCGTGCAAGCTACGACAGCAACAAGCAAGTTCAGAAGATACGCCAGCAGCTGAGCAGCAGACCTGATCCCAAGGGTCGTTTTACCTGGTCAGACAACCTTCTGTACTTCCGTGGTAGGCTATGGCTGGGAGGTTCTTCTGCCTTGCAGCAGCGGGTGCTCAAAGCTTTCCATGACAGAACAGTGGGTGGGCACTCTGGGTTTCCAATGACTTATCGACGATTGCGCCATTTATTTGCATGGCCCAAGATGAAGGAATGTGTCAAGCAATATGTCCAAACCTGCTCAATATGTCAACAGGCCAAACCCGAGCGCGTTCGATATCCTGGTCTGCTCGAACCCAATCCAGTGCCGGAAGGAGCTTGGCAAGTCGTAACCATGGATTTCATTGATGGGCTTCCGCAATCAGGCAAAGCAAACTGCATCCTCATGGTCGTGGACAAATTTACACGGTATGCACACTTCCTGCCACTAATGCATCCGTTTACAGCAGCTAAAGTCGCTCGGGTATACTTGAATAATGTCTACAAATTACATGGACTGCCCAAAGCGATCCTCTCGGATCGGGATCCGGTGTTCACTAGCAGATTCTCGCAAGAACTATTTCACGTGATTGGCTCCGAACTGAATATGAGCACAGCGTACCACCCTCAGACTGACGGGCAAACTGAACGGGTAAATCAGTGCTTGGAAAATTTTCTGCGTTGTTTCATTCATGCTTGCCCCAATCGTTGGAGTCAGTTTCTCTCCTTGGCTGAATTCTGGTACAACTCAAGTTACCATTCAGCTCTGGACATGTCCCCTTTCAAGGCCTTATATGGCCATGAGCCTCGACACTGGGGCATTGAAGCAGCCTCTACTTGGAAAGTGCCCACCCTGAAAGAACGGTTGGAAGAACGCCAAGTAATGCAGCTGGTTTTGAAGCAACACCTTCATCGTGCACGACACATAATGAAGACACAAGCTGATAAAAAGCGTATTGACCGTTCCTTTCAACCTGGAGATGCAGTCTACGTCAAGTTACAACCATATGTTCAATCGTCAGTGGCCAAACGAGCCAATCACAGGCTGGCTTTCAGATATTTTGGGCCTTTCACTGTGAAACGAGCTATCAACCCTGTTGCTTATGAGCTCATCTTGCCATCAGACTCGAAGATCCACCCTGTCTTCCATGTTTCACAGATGAAGCAAGCTCTCACTCCTGGTATGTGTGCATCTTCAGCTTTACCTGTTCCTGCGGATGGCGCTTTAGTTCCTGTGGAAATCCTCAACAGCATATGGCGTCGGACACCTTCTGGGCGCCGAGAACAACTACTAGTTCGTTGGTCTGACCCTGAGGTACTAGATGCAACATGGGAAGATGCATTGTCGCTTCGGCAGCGCTTTCCTCAATTACCGGCTTGCGGGCAAGCCGCATGTCAAGGAGAAGGGGATGTTAGTTCCCTACTTGACGAGACCGACAGAACGGCTGCACCTGCTACTGATCGAGCGTGCAACAGAGCCGCGGATCCTACGTCAGCTACCAGGAGCGACAAGTGGACCAATCAGGGT
Organism: Triticum aestivum; assembly: GCF_018294505.1. NCBI lineage: Eukaryota > Viridiplantae > Streptophyta > Magnoliopsida > Poales > Poaceae > Triticum > Triticum aestivum. Next base: position 43,367,990 of record NC_057812.1, read on the forward strand.
GAGGGTCGCGTCATCGCTAGGCCAACAAGGATCAGGCACATCAACAGGCGATTCGTGGGTTCAGAGTGGGTCAATACTACTTAAGGCAAGACACTAGAAGGAAGGAGCTACCCTGGCTGGGATCACGGAAAACGGCACGGGTGACATCTTGTTTCCCTTTCTTCTTTCTTTCTTTCCAAGCGAACTGCTCCAGAGAAAGTGTATCGGTGTGTGAGTCTGTAATCTCTAATCCAGCGAGTGAATAGATCGGGTTCCTAACAAGATTAAACCTGATTTTGCATATAAACCTCCTCTTCTCTTACTCACCATCAGTAAAGCTTGATCGCTTCATCTTCCATATTGTGGCCCGATGGAGACTTGCCCTCCACGGCCGTGAGCCCTTGCCCTTCGACCTCAGTTAGCATAGCCCACCACCAGCTTTTTTTTTGCGATGGGATCGGAAAATCGGTCCAGTATTAATCAAGCCTACGTAGATTGGTTTAATGAAAAACACGCCTGAAACAGATCGACTCCATCGGAATGAATCAGGCTCATTACATCAGGTGACCTCCATCAACGTACAAACTAAGTGTAGCCATGCATCCCATATTTCCCCAACCATGGCTTGCCTGAACTGGATATTTAGGAGCTACAAAGATTACATTAGTGCAAAGAACTATAGCAGTCAAGGGTGTTCCTAAATCTGTACAGAATCCGTTTGGCTATAAGTATTTGGAGATCCTAAAACCTGAAGACTAATCAGTTGCTTCACGAAAGAGACCTATGTAGATGCTCCATCAACCTCGACTGAGCAAGAGAACTCACACATCAAAAGGAACAGCATTGCTTACCTGTGCAGGGCTACGAGGAGGCAAGGGCATGGCAGGGGACAAAGGAGCGTCGGAGACGCATGCTCCGAAGGACTAGTCAAAGCTGGTGTGTGGAGGAACTTTTGTCACTTGATTGTAACCCTGTGATCTTGGAATAAAATCTCTTTACCCTCGCAAGTAGCAGGTGCAGCCGTTCTGTCGGTCTCGTCAAGTAGGGAACTAACATCCCCTTCTCCTTGACATGCGGCTTGCCCCCAAGCCGGTAATTGAGGAAAGCGCTGCCGAAGCGACAATGCATCTTCCCATGTTGCATCTAGTACCTCAGGGTTAGACCAACGAACTAGTAGTTGTTCTCGGCGCCCAGAAGGTGTCCGACGCCATATGCTGTTGAGGATTTCCACAGGAACTAATGCGCCATCCGCAGGAACAGGTAAAGCTGAAGATGCAGACATACCAGGAGCGAGAGCTTGCTTCATCTGTGAAACATGGAAGACAGGGTGGATCTTCGAGTCTGATGGCAAGATGAGCTCATAAGCAACAGGGTTGATAGCTCGTTTCACAGTGAAAGGCCCAAAATATCTGAAAGCCAGCCTGTGATTGGCTCGTTTGGCCACTGACGATTGAACATATGGTTGTAACTTGACGTAGACTGCATCTCCAGGTTGAAAGGAACTGTCAATACGCTTTTTATCAGCTTGTGTCTTCATTATGTGTCGTGCACGATGGAGGTGTTGCTTCAAAACCAGCTGCATTACTTGGCGTTCTTCCAACCGTTCTTTCAGGGTGGGCACTTTGCAAGTAGAGGCTGCTTCAATGCCCCAGTGTCGAGGCTCATGGCCATATAAGGCCTTGAAAGGGGACATGTCCAGAGCTGAATGGTAACTTGAGTTGTACCAGAATTCGGCCAAGGAGAGAAACTGACTCCAACGATTGGGGCAAGCATGAATGAAACAACGCAGATAATTTTCCAAGCACTGATTTACCCGTTCAGTTTGCCCGTCAGTCTGAGGGTGGTACGCTGTGCTCATATTCAGTTCGGAGCCAATCACGTGAAATAGTTCTTGCGAGAATCTGCTAGTGAACACCGGATCCCGATCCGAGAGGATCGCTTTGGGCAGTCCATGTAATTTGTAGACATTATTCAAGTAAACCCGAGCGACTTTAGCTGCTGTAAACGGATGCATTAGTGGCAGGAAGTGTGCATACCGTGTAAATTTGTCCACGACCACGAGGATGCAGTTTGCTTTGCCTGATTGCGCAAGCCCATCAATGAAATCCATGGTTACGACTTGCCAAGCTCCTTCTGGCACTGTAATGGGTTCGAGCAGACCAGGATATCAAACGCGCTCGGGTTTGGCCTGTTGACATATTGAGCAGGTTTGGACATATTGCTTGACACATTCCTTCATCTTGGGCCATGCAAATAAACGGCGCAATCGTCGATAAGTCACTGGAAACCCAGAGTGCCCACCCACTGTGCTGTCATGGAAAGCTTTGAGCACCCGCTGCTGCAAGGCAGAAGAACCTCCCAGCCATAGCCTACCACGGAAGTACAGAAGGTTGTCTGACCAGGTAAAACGACCCTTGGGATCAGGTCTGCTGCTCAGCTGCTGGCGTATCTTCTGAACTTGCTTGTTGCTGTCGTAGCTTGCACGAATGTCCTCAATCCAAGTTGGCTGACAGATCAATATGGCTGTTAGTTGTTCAGTGGGGTGAGAGCATCGAGACAGAGCATCTGCTGCGCTATTAGTGGCCCCCTGTCTGTAACAGATTTTGTAACGAAGGCCGAGAAGCTTCGTAAAAGCTTTTTGTTGCCAAACTGTGGATAGACGCTGATCATCCAAGTGAACCAAGCTGCGTTGATTCGTCCTGATGATGAATTCACCTGTGTGTAGATAAGGCCGCCACTGTTCCACGGCCATGAGGATGGCAAGGCACTTTTTTTCATACATGGATAGTCCACGGTGCTTTGGTGCTAACGGCTTGCTCATATAGGCTACTAGAACATGATAGCGCGCGTTGCTGCGCCCGCCCAATTTTAGATGTAATAATCAAGGCTTTTGTAAAAAAAAATGTACACTCTTGCCACATTTTTACATTTTTCAAATTTCTATTCATCATTGGACATTCGAAGGGCAAAAGAAGCGACATCTCATATTTTCTCAACAAGAACAAGAGGCCAAAAATAAGTTGATGCATGTTCTTATGAGTAGCAAATATAAGATAAAAAATCAAATAGCTCAATCTTCTGCTCTTACGTATACCTCAAAATTTGCATTTGACAGAGCCAAGCAAAGCAGAAAATGAAGTGATCGTCCAATCAAAGTCGATTGGCTTGAGAGGAAATTAAGCAGATAGTGTAAGAATATTTGACATGTTTCATCTACATCATACCGAGATACATGCATTTTGTAGCAACCCATGGAAATACATCGGAGTCATGGATTTGTGAAGAAAAGGGGATCGGAAGTAGATATATGATATATCACCAAGGAATCTAGGCGGAGGCAGTGCAAGTTCTATGGGAGGCCGCTCGATCAAGCCATGTGACTGGCCACATGGATCCCCGGCAAGAGCCATAAAACTGAAATAATATGTCCATGGTTACAAAAAATGCTTGCTGGAACTGAAGTGTTGAATAGGTGCAGAATAAAATTACCTCATGCTAACGACAACATTGTGCTTTGTCATCCATATATGAGTCGATGGGGATTTGAACATGTGTCTGTCATAGAAGGTGTCGAGCCACCGCAAGCCACAGAAGCATGTTAGTAGGAGATGTTGGCCTCTTACAGTTGCGGCAAGCCTCAAGTGCTCAACCCAGTCCCAGTTTTACCTGCCTACCCATGATCCGCATCTTCATCTTCATCTTCTCATCACCCAGCACAGAGAAGTGCCCGAAGGATGCAGTGGTGTGGGACCTCTGCACGGCTGGAGGCGGCCGGAGTAGAAGTGCACCTTGACGCTCGACCTCTGCTCTCTCGCACGTCCCAGCTATTGGAACCGCCATCCTACTGCTCTCGGAAGCTCTGTCATTTTATACCAACGCCGGCGTAACTGCCCTCCCACACCGGTGGCGACGCAGTGCAGCGGAATAGGTCCACCGGGCACCCGCCAGAAAAACCGTGCCACATCCTCCGCCTGATTGTTCAAGGCGAGCACAATGGCGTGACCTGGTCGGCCGCATCTCCCCACCCAAGCCAATCCGTTGTTGCCTGCCTCGCTCTGTATTCACTGCCCGCTGATCACGGGAATATTAGAGGAGACGCCACCGATGGAGATTTTATTTCGTGACCTTATCTTTTAGGCGAGGTGGCTGCCTGAGCGGTGCTGGCGGAGAGGAGAAGAACGGCGGCAACTCGGACGGGAGAGGGAGGGATCAGGGTGCGGGGATGAAAGAAAGGCGTGGACCATCTAAACAGGCCAATGAATTGAGTGCACCGGCCCGGTTACAATACCAGCCCAATCAACCACAACAGAGCTAGAGAGTTCTGTAGAGTAGCGGCCCAAGAAACGAGTCAAGACAACCAGACGACTTGCGATCGATGCAATCGGACGGCGAGCGACGGCAAAGCGCTGTGGAGGCTCCTAGGTCGTTCTGTCATACTGTTTCTTAATTGGGTGACCACCTTGCTGAAGTACGGCTCCCACTCCATAATCATAAGCATCGGTATCGATCACAAAGGTTTTGGAGAAATTTGGGAGCTGGAGTACTGGTGCTGACATTAAACCCTGCTTGAGCAACTCGAACGCCTTCTGTGTTTCATCAGTCCACAAAAATGGATGGCTTTTCTTTAGCAAATTAAATAGTGGTCGAGCGATGATTCCAAAATGTTTGACAAATTTGCGATAATAACCTACCAGCCCCAGAAAACTGCGTACCTCTTTCACATTTAGAGGAGTTGGCCAGCGTCGGATTGTGTCAATTTTACTAGGATCTGTGGAAACTCCATCTGCACTGATAACATGGCCCAAGTAAGCGATCTGCTGTTGACCGAAAGCACATTTGGACTGCTTAACACGCCACTGATCCTTGCGCAACAACTGCAACACCTGACGGACATGCTCAACATGCTCTGCTAAGGTCTTGCTAAAACAAGGATATCGTTGAAGAACACTAGAACGCAGGTCCGGATTAGCGGGTGTAAGGTTGTGTTCATGGTGCCATTAAAAGTGGCTGGTCCACCAGCGACACCAAATGACATCACCAAGAATTCCCAGTGCCCAAAATGAGTGGTGAAAGCTGTCTTGTACTCCTCACCCTCCGCCATGCGAAACTGATGGTAGCCCGCGCGCAAATCCAGTTTGGAAAACCAACGCGCCCCCACTAGCTCATCCAACAGTTCATTGGGATTGGGTATTTGTTGACAATCGTCATGGCATTAAGGTGGCGGTAATCCACGCACAAGCGCCAGGTGCCATCTTTCCTTTTTACAAGCAAAGCAGGGGACGAAAATAGGTCGGTGCTCTTCTGAATCACTCCTGCATCTAATAATTCTTTCACCTGCCTCTCAATTTCGGTCTTTAGTTCAGGTTTATGCCCATAAGGACCAAGATGAACTGGTTGAGCGCCCTCCATCAATGGTATCATGTGGTCACAAGCTCGGCGAGGAGGAAGACCTCAGCGTTCTTTAAAAACATCCGTGTATTGCTCTAGCACGGGCAGAATTTCAGTTGGTATGGCGTTGTCGACAACAGGCTGATCTGCTACAGCATTCAGATGCACCACGTAAGCAACAGATCCTTGCTTGCACTCGTTCAGAAGTTCCTGAGAAGAAATGGCTGAGCATTGGTGCACGTCTTGAGAAATTGTTTATAGTTCAACAGGCCCAGTGCTGGTAGTAACAGACATACGATGAGCTTCCCAATCGATGTACATTGGGATGTGCTTCTTGAGCCAGTCCATACCAAGTATTGCATCGTACACCCCGAGCGAGATGATCTTGAAATCAGTGATGAATTCTTGGTTTTGGCACGTCCACTGGCACCGGGGAATGAAAGAATCACAAAGAAGCAGAGTTCCATCAGCCACCTTTACCTTGCATAATTTTGGTAATTCTGTCACGCCCTTCAGCTGGTTAGCGAGACGACGATCCACAAATGAGGATGTACTACCAGAATCCACCAATAGTAAGACTTCTCGGCCTTGGAGCCACGCGTGCAATTGCATGACCCCGGGTCCTTCTGAACCTGCTACAGCATGACTGGACAAGATGCACAGGTTATCAGTCGGATCTGTTCGCTTATCATCAATACCACCTTCATTAGTGCCAAGTAGTGCGAGCAACTCTTCGACGATGTGTAACTGCACTGTGGTGGGACACGTGTGATCCTTGCCCCACCTCTCCCCACACTTAAAACACAACCCGCGAGCTCTTCTGAATGTTTTGAGAGCTGCAACTTTACTGCTGTCTGATGGAGTGATGGTGGTCTGGCTGCATCCGTACATCTTCTATCTTCGACAGACGCAGCTGGTGCAGTAGATCATGCGATTCAGCTTTAGGATTAGTAACAAATTAAGCTAACACCGTCCTCTACTCGTCTTCAAGGGTACATGTTTTCATCATCCTGCTTTTTTCTATTTTATACCTTTTTTGTGAACCCTAGAAATCAAAGAGGCGTCCAAGGTCCATTGGGCCTCTCTTAGTGAGTGACATTTGTGACATTCATCTCAGTTTTTTTATGTCGGACACTTATATAGCTATGATAATGAATAGATGGTTGTGTCCAGGTAATGCAGAGGCCGAATAAACGAATATGAACATTTTTTTAGAATACAATACAGACGCAAAGGCTCATATATATACACATACACTCATCCCTATGAATACATACGCAGACCCTATCCCAACGAGCACGTCCAAGAGACCCAGCCGGCTTATCATCTTGAGGCCGACTAAGTCACGTAAGACGCCTCGTAGTCGACAGGAACGTCTCCTTCTATTGAACGCGCATCGCACAAAATTCTGAAATAAATCTACAAATAATGCAAGCACAAGACGTTAAACTCTTTTGGGCTGGGGATACCACTGTCCTCCCAACCATCGAACTAATTGGGGGAAACCGGAAAAGACAATGTTTCTTTAGAAAAATAAGTATCTGATGGTTTATTCAATTGTCAACGAGCTGGATAAAACACATTGATTGCGTGGTTCAACCGATGCAAAGACCAGGGATATCCGCATTTTGAAAAAACTGGTTCGATCCTACATCCCGTGAAATATGTGGACGAGTCGTGGGAACTGAGACAATTATTCATGCCTGCGCGCTCGCATGTTAAATAAGGTTTTTTTTTAAAAAGGAGGATGACCCCCCCTTGCATCTGGACGATGCATACGGCCATTTTATTAATTATTCTCACAAGACCTTACAAAGTAATACAACAGTAAGACTAAAGCCGCCGTCTAAGCACCTTTATCTAGCTGATGAAGGGGCGCAGATAGCCTGGGCCTAATACCAAACAGACATCGCAGCCAAACCTAACATCTAAGACCTGAGAACCCATCCAGGACGCCTGCCGGGTATGGGTTTCACCGGTCCGGCGTGCATTCAGATGCCGCCGCCGCCAACTGCCACCGCTCCATCTTCAGAACTGTACTGACGCATCAACCTTGCTCGGTCTAGCTATCGTCGACGCCACCACGGCGCCAAACGGCACCTCCTCCCTGCGCGCAAACAGCTGAGCACGTCGCGGTCGCCACCGATACACCTCAGCGCCATACTGCCAGGTATCACCAGCCGACACAGCTTGAAGTCCTTGGAAGATCTGTCGTGCGTAGCACCTGCCGACCAGGCATGACAAAGCGTAGCACCTGTCGGTCAGGCATGACTTGACAGCACCACCGAAGCTCCGTGCAAGACGAAGCCGCTCCACCTCCTGCCTCTGACATCCAGCGCTGCTCCGCAAACGATGCTCCCAAGAGAGAAACGACACCGCAGTGTCGCCATCATCCGATCTGGAACACCAGATCCTAGGGTTTCCCCCGGAGCAGCACAAGTGGGTCGACAATAGTTACATGACGATGCCTTCATCAAGGTAACAGCGAGAACGCCGCCATCGCCTGCCGTCGGCTCGGTTTTCACCGGCAACCATGTCTCCCCTACTCGCAGTCGGGACAAGATGATGGATCTCGAGATCCGATCACCAAGCCTCTGGCTGGCCATCTCGGGAAGAAGATGACCACCACGTCCACCAGTGTCACCACGCCGGCCACGCGTCGCCGCCGGCACCCCCATGGTGCCTAGAGGCCGACAAGCCCCGACGAATCCCATGCCTCGTCAGCCGCCATGGCCCGGACCCCGGCACCACCAGATCCAGATCGGATCGGGGTCCAGGGCCCCAAGCCGCAACCGCCGCGGAGGCAGCACCACTGGACGGTGCCTAGCCCTCCAGCCCGCCGCCGAGTCATCGCCGGAGCTCCGCCGCGCCACGCCGCCAAGCCGCCGCTGGGATAACTCGCGCCGCCGCCAGGCAGGGGCGCCGCCACCCAGCACGCCCTCCGCCGCTCCGCTGGGCCCCGCCCAGCCCAGCGCCGTCTCGCGCCGTGCCATCCCGCGCCGGATGCCAACCGCGAGGAGAGGGGCAAGATCCCCGCCGCCACCAACGCCGGCCGGTCTTTGCCCGGCGACGCTGTGCGGTGGCGGCGGGGGGAGAGAGATCGATGAGGGAGGACGAGGGGCGGCGGCTAGGGTTTCCCCCGAGGACGCTCGTGGGAGCCTTGAAAATGGGAGCGAATTTCACTTCCCGGCCTCTGCACCAACTAGGGATGCATACGGCCATTTTAGTATGAGGACCAAGATAAACATGGTCCTCGGATATTTTTAAATGAGTATCAAGATATTTCTTGATGAGTGGTTTCAATACACACCAAACTTGATCCTCAATAAACGGGGAAAAATCCCTGTGCATCACCTGTCAATTCTAGGAATTGAACTCGGGTCGTTAGGCTGCACGACCGCATGCCCAACCACTGAGGTGAGTGTGCCACAATGGTTAGTTTCTATGTAACGCCTAACTCTGCGTTCCTGAACATGACGTTTTGTTTTCTTCTGATTGAAATTTTTGTATGGTGTTGTTATTTAGGTAGGGAATCGATACACAGTCAGGCTAGCACAACACGTATATGGATTTTGCATTCCATAATTAAGAATAACAGGAAAACACAGTGGTTTTTGCAGTAATTTGATGGTCCTGCGTCCCTTTTAGACTATGCATTTCACCTATAAATGAAAAATGTAGTGGGTACTCTATGAAGACGCCTGCGTCGCTCAGGAGGGCGGCTCGGGCGGAACCCTAGCCGCCGCCGCCGCCCCTCACCTCCTCCTCCCTCGCCGCCGTCGGAGGACGCCGCCGGCTAAGCCTGCGCGGCAGACAACGGCGGCGGGGCGTTTCTCCGCGTGTCTATGGTGGGGGAGGCTCGGGCCTCCGCGGCTGCGCGATGTGGATTCTCCAGCAGCTCGGCGGCCACCTTGGCACACTCAGGCGGATCCCTAGGCAGCGCTCTCCGGCGAGGTGGTGGCTGCGGCGCTCCCTCACGCGGCGGCAGCAAGGAGATCTGGAGCGGTGGGGTGGCAGCCCACGTTCCCTGCCTGGTGGGTGCCCCTGGAGCATTGGTGGTGCGCGGGAGTTGGCTCCTCCGTTGACGGCGCGGCTGCTGGTGGTTGTCTGATCTGGCCGGGCTAGGTCAGATCTGGCTCGCGGTATTGGCTGGCGACGAGGATCGGTGGTGGGTCATGTGTGTTGATGACGCTGTCGAGGCACAGGAGATGTACGGGACATCGGATGTGCGGGTCGGCGTGGCCGACTGCATGGGGTGGGTGGTTCTCGAGTTGCTCCGAGCGAAGGCCTGCCTGGCTTGCGTCGGCCGGTGGTGGCGGCGCCTACGGGCATCGTTCCCTTCTTGAAGGCGTCACCGTGGAGTTCTCGTCGCCGCACTTCATCTTCGGATCTGGTTCTTCGGGTGAAAGCCTAGACCCGGCTAGGTCGGACAATGATGTCGTCTCTACGACATTTCCTCCTTTTGGGGCGTTGCTTTGAACACAAGTGCTCCTTCTCCGTGCTTCCCTCAGGCTGGACATGCACGGCATCACTGTTGGCGGGTGCCCAACCGGTGATGCGAGTGGTTGGCGTCGCGACTTGTGCGGCGACGATGATGATGGTGTGCGAGCTGGCTCGCAGTTTGTCCTTCTGATGTCGACGAGTCGATTGGCCGTTGGGTGCGCCTATGTTTGTTTCTCACTGTGACAGAGAAGTCGAAGCTGCGTGTGGCGGCTCCCTGCGGCAACAATGACTCCATGAGGGTGGTTTCAGCGGACGGTGCTCTCCAGAGATTGCGTTGGACTAGGTTGGTGCAAGGCTTGCAACTTTCTCCTGCGAGGCGCATCAACAAAATCGGAGCTGCCGGTCCTCGACGTCTCGGCTGATTGTTTGGCTATTGCCGACAAGGTCCTTGGGCGTCGTTCGTTCGGACACTGGTACAAAAAGGACCTAATATGAGACACATTAGCCCCGGTTCGATTTTGGCCCGGTACTAATGGCACCATTAGTGCCGGTTCGAACGGCTATGCATTAATGCCGGTTCGTATTGAACCTTTAGTACCGGTTCGTACCACGAACCAGTGCTAAAGGGGTGATGGCAGGCTGGCGTCAGGCCGGGGCCCCATGATCACCTTTAGTACCGGTTCGTGGCACAAACCGGTACTAAAAGGCTAACCTTTAGTACCGGTTCGTGCCATGAACCGGGACTAAAGGGGTCTGACCTATATAGTCACGGTTGGAGACACAAACCGGGACTATAGGGCAATTTTCAAACACCCCCCCCCCCCCCCCCCCGTGTATCGCCATTTCAGTTTTGAAAAAATCAAAAGAAAATGATAAAAACTTCAGAAAATAAAATCCTTCGAGAGGTAGTTATATTACTACACCTACTAGTTATGAAAATTTGAAAACTTAAATTTGGACATGTTTTGCAAAAAGTGTAGGGAAAATGTAAAACGGCTATAACTTTTGCATACGATATCGGAAAAAACGTATAATATATCAAAAAATTCAGCACGAAAACCCGCATCCGATTTTGACTGCCTATGGCCTGTTTGCAATTTTTTAGAATCCTCAAATTTCAAAAGGAAAAAAAGATATGCTCAAATTTCATTTTTTTAATTTTGGTCAAACTATGGTCAAACTACTTATTCAAGAAGTATTAATGTTACTACATAATTATTCAAGAATATTAGTGTTACTAAATAATTATTTCAATTTTTTGAATTTTGATCAAATCTGGTCAAACTATGGTCAAACTTATTCAAGAAATATTAGTGTTACTAAATAATTACTCTTTTTTAGAATAATAGTTTCAAACTCAAATGGTGAAACGAGTGACCTAATGCTCAAGCTAAACTGCTGAGGGTTAATAGGATTGACAACTTATATTTGTCAGGAAAACAACAAGTGCAGACTTGGGAAGTAGGTGGAATAGAACTCCGAAGTTAAGCGTGCTCAGGCTGGGGGAGTGAGAGGATGGGTGACCGACCGGGGAAGTTAGACAATTTGGAATGAGTGATCCACACTTGAGCAGTTAAGAGGGGTGATTAGAGACTAAATCATCAAATAATTCAATTCAGAAAATTGAAAATAAAATAAAAATCCAATTTTTTTTAAAAAAAATAAAAAAAATCATTTAGTACCGGTTGGTAACACCAACCGGCACTAAAGGTCCCTCATGCCACGGCGCGAGCTCACGCTACGTGGTGGGCCTTTAGTGACGGTTCGTGTCGAACTGATACTAAAGGGGGGGCCTTTAGTGCCCACACTTTAGTGCCGGTTACAAAACCGGCATTAAAGGCCCTTACGAACCGGTTTTAAAACTCCGTTTTCTACTAGTGGGAGGGGTCTTGACGGGTCATCAGCGGCGAAGTCGAAGTCGCCTGTTCGGGAAGAGGTGATGACGATGACTTTGCAGGCAGCCTCAACGGTGTCCTCTCCTCGACGGTGTGCGTGATCTTGTGGGTGCCAGGTCGGCCGATGTGCCCTTTTCTGTGGACGTTCTGTAACGGTTTTAGTCCGGATTTTCGTTAATTAACCGGACAATTCTCTTCTTCTTAATCAATGAAAATGGAAAATCTTTTGCCTTGTTTCAAAAATATATGTAGTGGGTTCTTCCTGGGAGCTATTGATCCGGCTTTCAGTTATGCTATTTTGCGTGTTGGCTAAGCAGCACAAAAGGGATTTCTAATGTTTGAAAACGATTCAGATTTTGAACAAGAGCTCTGCATAAAGGTTAGTTTCTACTGGAACTGTTGCAGTACCCGGAACTCATTGTTCCTGTTTTCAGGTTATGTGCATGAGATGAATTCATTATCTTTTAATGTCTTGTGACCAACGAGAGTGTTGATCTACTGGAACTGTTGCAGTACCCGGAACTCATTGTTCCTGTTTAATTCAGCCAATGGAAGGACCCAGATGTCGATGTAGAGTAGAGAAAAAGATTAGAGCAGTTGCCTGATTTGGTTTGAGTTGAGCACCTGGGTTCTGATGCTTCTTGTTTGTATCATTTGGTGGTTCATGCTGTGTTTTCTTTAGCATTTCACTCTTTCTCAATAGATCCGTCCTATCATGAAATTAATAAAGAACATTATCCAGCAAACTGAATTTGTCCCTCTCTTTTCCATTGTTGGGACACTTGACTCACTCGCTCAAGCTTAGAATGTCTGTGAGGCACGCGCAACTGAAGTGTGCAATGTGTGCTGTTGGTTATGTTTTGTGTTTCTTGCAAATTCTGATGACATCATTCAGAATAACATGGACTTGTGACAGATAGGGATGTAATCTCTGTACCTGTCGTGGTACCAGTGAGCACTGACAGGAGCTATAATCAAGTTGAGTACTAACTGGCAGATGATGTTGTGTATCTGCCACCTGCGTCGACTAACTGAATGCATTCTCTGTACCTTCTCAGGTCTCAGCCACACAGACAAACAAACAAACAAAAAGGTTGTTTACCAAATGGCAGACAGTGTGCTGAAAATGGATTACTGCAAAACAAGGGCAGCGTCACACTCTGCCAGGATTGACCAAGAACGAAAGATTTAGAAAGAACGGGCTCCCATCTCACCACGTCTTTTTCCCTTCAAAGCTAGCGGTGGGCTATGCCTCACTGTTATCGAAGAGTGAGGGCTTACGGCCAGCGGAGGGCAAGTCTCCGTCGCGCCACAGTATCAAAGGTGAAGACCAAACTTTCCGATGGTGAGTAACAGAGAGAAGGGTTATCTACAAAATCGAATTTGAGATGCCGGATATGATCCCACCTCTGATGATAGTAGTTCCTTACCGATCTGACAGCCCACTTTGCAAGTTTCTACTGGTCGTTGGTTTCCACCAGAGATATGATAGTAGTTCCTTACCAATCAACGTACTAGCCAGTTGCATGGGCTCCACAACATTCAATCATGTAAATCAACTGTGCGTGTGAGGGCATATATGTTACTCGTCACTCTTCGGTCTTCGCCCAAGTAGAATCGTGCTCTGTTAGGTGACACACACTTCGGTCTTCTGTAGATATCATATCAAATGGTCATGAGTGAGAAGTGGCAAAGGCCAGCAGAAGTGCAAATCTAGATGATTTGAGATGGGACGGGACGGAAAGAGGATGCAAAAGATAAGTAGTAGGGAATAGGAGATGCACGAATTAGATTGAGCACGGGCACCTAATGGACTTCGTAGTTCCCTGATGTGTCCCAAGGACTAGGGATACTTTCGGATTGGATCCAAACACACCATGCGCTTGAGGCTTCATTTCCAGTAGGAGTGGTAGGCGAAATTGAAGGGAACAAACTCCTCCGCGTGCTGGGCTCCAGAACGTAGGAATGTCCTGTTCAAATTGATCTCTCAAGTCCGATGGAAATCTAAAGAGGTAGGGCGATGAGGAGCAGTAGAAGCTAGTATGTTGCGCGCTAACCAGATCATCCTGCATCCTATTATCCTTAACGGAAGAGGAGTCTTCAACGGAAGATGAGTCGTTGTAAATAGAAATCGATGATCGACAGTGTAACAAACTTCAAAAACGTGTGGGTTAACTATGAGGCCAAGTACCAATCTCTAAATTTTATTTGTAAAAAGTATATTTTTCATCTCCTAATTTTCGGAGAGTCTAGATTTATTCCTCAACTCCAAAAGCGGACAATTTGCATACCCAACTACTGAAACTGGACAAGGTTCATCCTTGGTCTTGGTTTTGACCGGTTTTGGCGCTGACTCATCTCGGTTTTGACCGGTGCTGCCTTTGACTCGCGTACTTTTTTCAAATCCTTTTTTTTTGAAATTCCTATACTCTTTTAAATCCGCGTAGTTTTGCCTTTTTCAATTACGTGTACTTTTTCCAAATCCACATACTTTAAAAAAATTCATGACGTTTTTCAAATTCACCTAATTTTTCAAGTTGCGTAAATTTTTATATCCACATAATTTTTTTACGTTCGCACATTTTTCAACTCCATGAATTTTTCCTGATGTTTGTGTACTTCATATCCTCGTAGTTTTTTCAAGTTCGCACATTTTACAAATCCATGAAGTTTTCTTGATATCCGCATACTTTTTTCAAATCCACGTACTTTGTTCATGTTAGCGTAACTTTTCCCAATCCGTGTACTTTTTTCAAATCTGTCTTCTTTAAATCCATGTACATTTGTCAAGTTCACACAATTTTTTCAAATTTGTGTAATTTTTTCAAATTCACGTACTCGTTTCAAGTTAGCGCACTTTTTTCAAGTTCGTGATTTTTTTCTGAATTCATGAACTTTTTCTGAATAAAGTACCCACATTTTAAAAAGTATGTGAATTCAAAAAAATACAGGACCCCCAAAAATTATGCGGATTTAAAAAAAGTATTCGAATTTGAGTCAGTATGGTCGAAACTGGGGTGCGTCAGCATCAAAACCGGTCAAAACCTCGTCCAAGGATATTTCTTGTCTGGTTTCAGTAGTTTGGGTTGCAAGTTTTCTCGTTTCGAAGTGAAGGGACAAAAATTATACTTTTCTCTTTTATTTGTGAGAAACACAATAATTCACGTGGGCATACCGGATTGCCCTGGCGTACTGGCCTTGTAGCATCATGCGCGAAACACCTTCTCTGTGCGTACATGTCAGCGTGTTAGGGCCCTTCCCTAACCAGCCCACCTACAGGGCCTATTGGGTTTTTGTCTCGTAGTGGACGTTTCGATTGCGAGCGCTCACAGCGGGTTTCCCTGAAGTGCTTGATCTTGCTTTTTCCCTTTCCCTCGTTTAAACTCAGAACTGGCTGTATTTTCATTATTTTTTAATGGAAAGGGGATTAGCCCGGGTCAAAAAAAAAAACCTACAGGGCCTGTCGCGGGCCAACACATCGGGCCAATACATGGGCCTACCCGGGAGAGGAGTCCACGAGCAAGGCATGTCTCCAAAAAAAAAACGAGCGAGGCATCCGCGTAGGATCACCGCAAACGGCAGTGGCTACTCTTCCTTCCCCTACCTCCAGTTCTTCCCCTGTAACCTTTCCCTCTGTAATTTCTATGCTACTGCTACAATTCGTCTAATGAAGTGAGTAATCAAGAGAGAATCATAGCAGGCTCCTTTTTTGAGGGAGTAACCAAGCTTTATTCATCAAAATCCACAGCAAGTGGAATACATCTCTGGTCATGGGGTTGGCCCAGCCAAATATATCGCCCCGGACCTAAAGGGAAAGCATGCTTGGCTAGTCTATGTGCCTCTACATTAACGGCACGGCCTTCAAAAATGAAAACACAATTTAAAGGAAAAACTCTACTATGAATCTCAGGGATAATGGCACCATTGCTTCCTCGACTTTTGCTTTTAATTGCTCCAACTACACCCTTGGAATCTGATGCCACAATTAGGTTGTAGATGTTAAGATCCCGAGCCAGGGCCAGCCCTTCCCGACATGCAATTGTTTCCAGTATTTCTGGGTCGTCTACTCCTGCTATCACAAGGCCCGAGCTCCCCAAATAAATTCTTGTATCGTCCCGGCAAACAGCTGCAACTGATCCTCCCAAACCCTACCGACAAGCGGTATCAACATGAACTTTTGCGTGACCTAGCGGTGGAGCTTTGGGGCGTTGGGTTGTTGTAGTGTTTGTGGGAGTAGCTCGTTGCTGCCGTTTCTGAGGTTCTGACAGCATGCTTAGTTCAGCAAGGTATCTATTGATGAAACCATGGATAGCTTGTGGGATTTGGAAGACATCTTCATGTATGGCTTTTCTTCGTGCCGCCCAAATCGCCCAAAGTGTGACCGAAAGCTTCACAAATAACTCATGTGATAAAGAAGCAATAAGAGTGAACAGCCACTGTTTAGCATGTGGTTTTGTGAGTGTCGCTAGAGTTTGCGCCAACTCATAGTCAACCAGAGCCCATGTGCATCTTGACATAGTGCACTCCAACAGGGAGTGTCTCCATGAATCTAGTGCGCACAGATTCCACATGCACTAGAATCTGTCATGTGCCTGTATGCACGGACGTCATTAGTTGGTATTGAATGCTTGGATAGTCTCCAAAGAAACATACGTACTTTTCCAAGGATCTCTGTTTTCCACAATCTCTTCCATTGTACTTCTTCCGCTGCCAAGTTGGATGAGCCCGGCCTATTTTTCAGCCATGATTCCCTTCTCCGTCTTCTGCTAACAAGCATGCGATATGCAGATTTGACCGAGAAATTCCCATTCTTGTCATGGCTCCAACTCCAAAAATCATCAACGTTCATTGTGCAAAGAGGAGTACCCAGAATGATTTTCGCGTCCATGTTGAGAAAGTCGCTTGGATCTCCTATTTGTCCCAGGTGGCTGATGTCATGTCAATCAAGTCAGAGACAAAAGTTGGTGGGTCGTTATTCAAGCAACCATACGGCATCTTCATCTCTGGTCTAGGTAACCAGTTATCTTCCCACACTCGTGTGCTTTCTCCATTGCCAATACGACGAATCAGTCCCTGCTGCAATATATCATGTCCTTCGATTATCGCCCTCCAAACCTGGCTTGGAGTGCTGCCTAATTGAGCATTCAGGATAGTGCCATTCGGGTAGTATGTTCCCCTCAGCAGCCTCGCACACATGCTTTCCGGTTGCTGTAATAGATGCCAGGCCTGTCTAGCAAGCATTGATAAGTTAAACAACTCAAAATCCTTAAAACCCAGGCCCCCCATACCTTTCGGTTGAGTCATCTCTTTCCATGAAACCCAATGAGGTTTCCTTTTTCCGTCTTTACTACCCCACCAAAACTTCCCAATAAGCTTGTTTAGGTGTTCACAAAGCCCTCAGGGAAGTTTGAAAAAAGACATTGAATAAACTGGCACCGCCTGGGCTACTGACTTCACAAGTACTTCTTTTCCAGCCGAAGACATAGTTGTCTCTATCCACCCCTGGACCTTGCTCCACAGCCTATCTTTCAGGTACTTGAAAGAGACATTCTTGTTGTTTCCAATATCGGACGGCATTCCAAGGTATTTTTCATTGAGTGTTTCATTGGGCACATTCAAGGTAGTTTTTATTTCATCTCGAACACTCTCCGGCACCCCCTTGCTGAAGTAAATTGATGACTTCATATTGTTGATTCTCTGCCTCGAAGCCTGACAATATAATTCGAGAACCTGGTTCACCTCAGTAGCACCCATACTATTTGCCTTAAAGAACAGCAGGTTGTCATCAGCGAATAAGAGGTGATTAACCGGTGGTGCCAACGGTGCCACCTTCAACCCCTCCAAATTGGATTACTCACTTCTCGATTTTAACAGGAACGACAGGCCCTCTGCTGCTATCAAGAACAAGTACGAGGATATTGGTGTTGGAAATATGCCATAGGGGCAATAATAACATGGTTATTATTATATTTCTTTGTTCATGATAATTGTCTATTGTTCATGCTATAATTGTGTTATCCGGGAAATCGTAATACATGTGTGAATACATAGACCACAACACGTCCCTAGTGAGCCTCTAGTTGACTAGCTCGTTGATCAAAAGATAGTCATGGTTTCCTGACTATGGACATTAGATGTCATTGATAACGGGATCACATCATTAGGAGAATGATGTGATGGACAAGACCCAATCCTAAGCTTAGCTCAAAGATCGTGTAGTTCATTTGTTGTAGCTTTTCTGAATGTCAAGTATCATTTCCTTAGACCATGAGATTGTGCAACTTCCGGATACCGTAGGAGTACCTTGGGTGTGCCAAATGTCACAACGTAACTGGGTGACTATAAAGGTACATTACAAGTATCTTCGGAAGTGTCTGTTGGGTTGGCACGAATCGAGACTGGGATTTGTCACTCCGTATGACGGAGAGGTATCTCTGGGCCCACTCGGTAATGCATCATCATAATGAGCTCAATGTGATCAAGCGGTTGATCGCGGGATCATGCATTACGGTATGAGTAAAGTGACTTGCCGGTAACGAGACTGAACAAGGTATTGGGATACCGACGATCGAGTCTCGGACAAGTAACGTACCGATTAACAAAGGGAATTGTATACGGGATTGATTAAGTCCTCGACATCGTGGTTCATCCGATGAGATCATCGAGGAGCATGTGGGAGCCAACATGGGTATCCAGATACCGCTGTTGGTTATTGACCGGAGAGACGTCTTGGTCATGTCTGCGTGTCTCCCGAACCCGTAGGGTCTACACACTTAAGGTTCGATGACGCTAGGGTTATAGAGATATTAGTATGCAGTAACCCGAAAGTTGTTCGGAGTCTCGGATGAGATCCCGGACGTCGCGAGGAGTTCCGGAATGGTTCGGAGGTAAAGATCTATATATAGGAAGTCTAGTTTCAGCCAGCGGGAAGGTTTCGGGGGTTACCGGTATTGTACCGGGACCACCGGAAGGGTCCCGGGGGTCCACCGGATGGGGCCACCTATCCCGGAGGGCCCCATGGGCTGAAGTGGCGTGGGAACCAGCCCCTGATGGGCTGGTGTGCCCCACCCAAGGGCCCAAGGCGCCTAGGGTTGGAAACCCTAGGGGGCCATTGCCCCCCCGAGGGGGCATGCGCCCCCCTGGTTGGAAACCCTAAGGGGGCCGTTGCCCCCAGCCCCCCTCCCCCCCCTTTAGATGGGATATCCAAGGGGGCATGCACCCCCTAGCCCCTATATCTAGTGGAAGGGAGGGAGGGCAGCCGCACCTTGCTCTTGGCGCTTCCCTCTCCCTCCGTAACACCTCTCCTCCCCGCTTGTGCTTGGCGAAGCCCTGCCGGGATCCTGCTGCATCCACCACCACGCCGTCGTGCTGCTGGATCTTCATCAACCTCTCCTTCCCCCTTGCTGGATCAAGAAGGAGGAGACGTCTTCCCAACCGTACCTGTGTTGAACGCGGAGGTGCTGTCCGTTCGGCACTTGGTCATCGGTGATTTGGGTCACGGCGAGTACTGTTGGGGAACGTAGCAGAAATTCAAAAATTTTCCTACGTAACACCAAGATCTATCTATGGAGAGACCAGCAACGAGTAGAAGGAGAGTGCATCTACATACCCTTGTAGATGGCTAAGCGGAAGCGTTCAAGTGAACGGGGTTGATGGAGTCGTACTCGTCGTGATTCAAATCACCGATGATCAAGTGCCGAACGGACGACACCTCCGCGTTCAACACACGTACAGCCCGGTGACGTCTCCCACGCCTTGATCCAGCAAGGAGAGAGGGAGAGGTTGAGGAAGACTCCATCCAACAGCAGCACAACGGCGTGGTGGTGGTGGAGGAGCGTGGCAATCCAGCAGGGCTTCGCCAAGCACCATGGGAGAGGAGGAGGAGGAAGAGGGGCAGGGCTGCACCAACCAGAGATCAAATCGCGTGTTATGGGCAGCCCCTAGGCCTCATATATATAGGGGAAGGGGAGGGCTGCGCCCCCTTTAGGGTTTCCCACCCCAAGGGGCGGCGGCCAGCCTCCAGATGGCATCTGGTGCGGCGGCCAAGAGGGGGGGAGGAGTCCATCCTCCACAAGGCACCTCGGAGGTGCCTCCCCCCTCGAGGACTCTTCCCTCTAAGGTTCCCTAGGCGCATGGGCCTCTTGGGGTTGGTGCCCTTGGCCCATGTAGGCCAAGGCGCACCCCCTACAGCCCATGTGGCCCCCCGGGGCAGGTGGCCCCACCCGGTGGGCCCCCGGGACCCTTCCGGTGGTCCCGGTACAATACCGATGACCCCGAAACTTGTCCCGATGGCCGAAACAGGACTTCATATATATATATCTTTACCTCCGGACCATTCCGGAACTCCTCGTGACGTCCGGGATCTCATCCGGGACTCCGAACAACATTCGGTAACCACATACAAGCTTCCTTTATAACCCTAGAGTCATCGAACCTTAAGTGTGTAGACCCTACGGGTTCGGGAGACATGCAGACATGACCGAGACGTTCTCCGGTCAATAACCAACAGCGGGATCTGGATACCCATGTTGGCTCCCACATGTTCCACGATGATCTCATCGGATGAACCACGATGTCAAGGACTCAATCGATCCCGTATACAATTCCCTTTGTCTAGCGGTATTTTACTTGCCCGAGATTCGATCGTCGGTATCCAATACCTTGTTCAATCTCGTTACCGGCAAGTCACTTTACTCGTTCCGTAACACATCATCCCGTGATCAACTCCTTGGTCACATTGCGCATATGATGATGTCCTACCGAGTGGGCCCAGAGATACCTCTCCGTTTACACGGAGTGACAAATCCCAGTCTCGATCCGCATAAAACAATAGATACTTTCGGAGATACCTGTAGTGCACCTTTATAGTCACCCAGTTACGTTGTGACGTTTGATACACCCAAAGCACTCCTACGGTATCCAGGAGTTACACGATCTCATGGTCAAAGGAAGAGATACTTGACATTGGCAAAGCTCTAGCAAACGAACTACACGATCTTTTGTGCTAGTCTTAGGATTGGGTCTTGTCCATCACATCATTCTCCTAATGATGTGATCCCGTTATCAACGACATCCAATGTCCATAGCCAGGAAACCATGACTATCTGTTGATCACAACGAGCTAGTCAACTAGAGGCTCACTAGGGACATATTGTGGTCTATGTATTCACACGTGTATTACGATTTCCGGATAATACAGTTATAGCATGAATAAAAGACAATTATCATGAACAAGGAAATATAATAATAACACTTTTATTATTGCCTCTAGGGCATATTTCCAACAGTCTCCCACTTGCACTAGAGTCAATAATCTAGTTCACATCGCCATGTGATTAACACTCACAGGTCACATCGCCATGTGACTAATACCCAAGAGTTTACTAGAGTCAGTAGTCTAGTTCACATCACTATGTGATTAACACTCAATGAGTTTTATGTTTGATCATGTTGCTTGTGAGAGAGGTTTTAGTCAACGGGTCTGAACCTTTCAGATCCGTGTGTGCTTTACAAATCTCTATGTCATCTCCTAGATGCAGCTACCACGCTCTATTTGGAGCTATTCCAAATAACTGTTCTACTTGGAGCTATTCTAAATTGTTGCTCCATTATATGTATCCGGTATCTCTACTCAGAGCTATCCGGATAGGTGTCAAGCTTGCATCGACGTAACCCTTTACGACGAACTCTTTTACCACCTCCATAATCGAGAAAAATTCCTTAGTCCACTAATTACTAAGGATAACTTTGACCGCTGTCCTGTGAGCCATTCTTGGATCACTCTTGTACCCCTTGACTGACTCATGGCAAGGCACACTTCAGGTGCGGTACACAGCATAGCATACTGAAGAGCCTACGTCTTAAGCATAGGGGACGACCTTCGTCCTTTCTCTCTATTCTGCCGTGGTCGAGCTTTAAGTCTTAACTTCGTACCTTACAATTCAGGCAAGAACTTCTTCTTTGACTGATCCATCTTGAATACCTTCAAGATCATGTCAAGGTATGTGCTCATTTGAAAGTACCATTAAGCATTTTGATCTATCCTTATAGATCTTGATGCTCAATGTTCAAGTAGCTTAATCCAGGCTTTCCATTGAAAAACACTTTCAAAATAACCCTATATGCTTTCCAGAAATTCTACGTCATTTCTGATCAACAATATGTCAACAACATATACTCATCAGAAATTCTATAGTGCTCCCACTCACTTCTTTGGAGATACAAGTTTCTCATAAACTTTGTACAAACCCAAATTTTTTTGATCATCATCAAAGCATACATTCCAACTCCCAGATGCTCACTCCAGTCCTTAGAAGGATTGCTGGAGCTTTGCATACTTATTAGCATCTTTCGGGATTGACAAAACCTTCCGGTTGTATCACATACAACCTTTCCTCATTAAAATCGTCGAGGAAACAATGTTTTGACATCCTATCTGCAAGATTTCATAAATAATGCAGTAATCGCTAATATAATTCCAACAGACTCTTAGCATCGCTACGAGTGAGAAAATCTCATCGTAGTCAACTCCTTGAACTTGTCGGAAAACATCTTAACGACAAGTCGAGCTTTCTTAATGGTGACATTTACCATCATTGTCCGTCTTCCTTTTGAAATCCATCTGTACTCATACATGGATCCTCTCTCGGATTTTATGGCCTCAAGCCATTTATCGGAATCCGGGCCCACCATCGCTTCTCCATAGCTCGTAGGTTCATTGTTGTCTAGCAACATGACCTTCAAGACAGGATTACGTACCACTCTGAAGTAGTACGCATCCTTGTCATCCCACGAGGTTTGGTAGTGACTTGATCCGAAGTTTCATGATCAATATCATAAGCTTCCACTTCAATTGGTGTAGGTGCCACAGGAACAACTTCCTGTGCCCTGCCACACACTAGTTGAAGAGACGGTTCAATAACCTCATCAAGTCTCCACCATCCTCCCACTCAACTCTTTCGAGAGAAACCTTTCCTCGAGAAAGGACCCGATTCTAGAAACAATTCATATTGCTTTCGGATCTGAATTAGGAGGTATACCCAACTGTTTTGGGTTTCCTATGAAGATGCATTTTATCCGCTTTGGGTTCGAGCTTATCAACCTGAAACTTTTTCATATAAGCGTCGCAGCCCCAAACTTTTAAGAAACGACAACTTAGGTTTCTCTAAACCATAATTCATACGGTGTCATCTCATCAGAATTACGTGGTGCCCTATTTAAAGTGAATGTGGTTGTCTCTAATGCCTAACCCATGAACGATAGTGGTAATTCGATAAGAGACATCATGGTACGCACCATATCCAATAGGGTGCAACTATGATGTTCGGACACACCATCATACTATGGTGTTCCAGGCGGTATTAATTGTGAAACAATTTCCACAATGTCTTAATTTGTGTGCCAAAACTCGTAACTCAGATATTCATCTCTATGATCATATCATAGACATTTTATCCTCTTGTCACAATGATCTTCTACTTCACTCTGAAATTACTTGAACCATTCAATAATTCAGACTTGTGTTTCATCAAGGAAATATTCTCAACATCTACTCGAATCATCTGTGAAGTAAGAACATAACGATATTCACTGCATGCCTCGGCACTCATTGGACTGCACACATCAAAATGTGTTACTTCCAACGAGTTGCTATCTTGTTCCGTCTTACTAAAACGAGGTTTTCAGTCATCTTGCCCATGTGGTATGATTTGCATGTCTCAAGTGATTCAAAATCAAGTGAGTTCAAACGATCCATCTGCATGGAGTTTCTTCATGCGTATACACCAATAGACATGGTTCGCATGTCTCAAACTTTTCTAAAACGAGTGAGTCCAAAGATCCATCAACATGGAGCTTCTTCATGTGTTTTATACCATTATGACTTACATGGCAGTGCCACAAGTAAGTGGTACTACCATTACTATCTTATATCTTTTGGCATGAACATGTGTATCACTACGATCGAGATTCAATAAACCATTCATTTTAGGTGTAAGACCATTGAAGGTATTTTTCAAATAAACAGAGTAACCATTATTCTCCTTAAATGAATAACCGTATTGCGATAGACATAATCCAATCATGTCTATGCTCAACGCAAACACCAATCTCGATGGTAGAGGGAGCGTGTGATGCTTGATCATATCAACGTTGGAAACACTTCCAACATATATCGTCATCTCACGTTTAGCTAGTCTCCGTTTATTCCGTAGCTTTTATTTCGAGTTACTAACACTTAGCAACCGAACCGGTATCTAATACCCTGGTGCTACTAGGAGTACTAGTAAAGTACACATCAATACAATGTATATCCAATATACTTTTATCGACCTTGCCAGCCTTCTTATCTACCAAGTATCTAGGGTAATTCTGCTCCAGTGGTTGTTCCCCTTATTACAGAAGCACTTAGTCTCGGGTTTGGGTTCAACCTTGGGTTTCTTCATTGGTGCAGCAGCTGATTTGCCGTTTCATGAAGTATCCCTTCTTTCCCTTGCCCTTCTTGAAACTAGTGGTTTCATCAACCATCAACAATTGATGCTCCTTCTTGATTTCTACTTTCGCGGTGTCAAACAACGCGAATATTTCAAGGATCATCATATCTATCCCTGATATGTTATAGTTCATCACGAAGCTCTAGCAGCTTGGTGGTAATGACTTTGAGAAACTATCACTATTTCATCTGGAAGATCAACTCCCACTCGATTCAAGTGATTGTTGCACTCAGACAATCTGAGCACAAGCTCAACGATTGAGCTTTTCTCCCTTAGTTTGCAGGCTAAGAAAATCGTCGGAGGTCTTATACCTCTTGACGTGGGCACGAGCCTGAAATCCCAATTTCAGCCCTCGAAACATCTCATATGTTCCGCGACGTTTCGAAAACGTCTTTGGTGCCTCTACTTAATCCATTTAACTGAACTATCACGTAGTTATCAAAACGTGTATGTCCGATGTTCGCAACATCGACAAACGACGTTGGGGTTCAGCACACTGAGCAGTGCATTAAGGACATAAGCTTTCTACTGTTCGCATAATTGCTACTACCAACTTTCAACTATATTTTCTCTAGGAACATATCTAAAAACAGTAGAACTAAAGCGTGAACTACGACATAATTTGCAAAAGGTCTTTTGACTATGTTCAAGATAATTAAGTTCATCTTATGAACTCCCACTCAGATAGACATCCCTCTGGTCATCTAAGTGATTACATGATCCGAGTCAACTAGGCCATGTCCGATCATCACGTGAGATGGACTAGTCATCATCGGTGAACATCTTCATGTTGATCGTATCTACCATACGACTCATGCTCGACCTTTCGGTCTCCGTGTTCCGAGGCCATGTCTGCACATGCTAGGCTCGTCAAGTTAACCCTAAGTGTTTTCGCTGTGTAAAACTGTCTTACACCCGTTGTATGTGAACGTAAGAATCCATCACACCCGATCATCACGTGGTGCTTAGAAGCGACGAACTGTAGCAATGGTGCACAGTTAGGGGAGAACACTTCTTGAAATTTTGTAAGGGATCATCTTATTTACTACCGTCGTTCTAAGCAAACAAGATGCATAAACATGATAAACATCACGTGCAATCAAATAGTGACATGATATGGCCAATATCATTTTGCTCCTTTTGATCTTCATCTTCGGGGCTCCATGATCATCATCGTCACCGGCATGACACCATGATCTCCATCATCATGATCTCCATCATCGTGTCTTCATGAAGTTGTCACGCCAACGACTACTTCTACTTCTATGGCTAACGCGTTTAGCAATAAAGTAAAGTAAGTTACATGGCGTTCTTCAATGACACGCAGGTCATACAAAAAATAAAGACAACTCCTATGGCTCCTGCCGGTTGTCATACTCATCGACATGCAAGTCGTGAATCCTATTACAAGAACATGATCAATCTCATACATCACATATATCATTCATCACATCCTTTTGGCCATATCACATCACATAGCATACCCTGCAAAAACAAGTTAGACGTCCTCTAATTGTTGTTGCATGTTTTACGTGGCTGCTATGGGTTTCTAGCAAGAACGTTTCTTACCTACGCAAAACCACAACGTGATATGCCAATTGCTATTTACCCTTCATAAGGACCCTTTTCATCGAATCCGTTCCGACTAAAGTGGGAGAGACTGGCACCCGCTAGCCACCTTATGCACCAAGTGCATGTCAATCGGTGGAACCTGTCTCACGTAAGAGTACGTGTAAGGTCGGTCCGGGCCGCTTCATCCCACAATACCGTCGAAACAAGATTGGACTAGTAACGGTAAGCATATTGAACAACATCAACGCCCACAACTACTTTGTGTTCTACTCGTGCAAAGAATCTACGCAATAGACCTAGCTCATGATGCCACTGTTGGGGAACGTAGCAGAAATTCAAAAAATTTCCTACGTAACACCAAGATCTATCTATGGAGAGACCAGCAACGAGTAGAAGGAGAGTGCATCTACATACCCTTGTAGATCGCTAAGCGGAAGCGTTCAAGTGAACGGGGTTGATGGAGTCGTACTCGTCGTGATTCAAATCACCGATGATCAAGTGCCGAACGGACGGCACCTCCGCGTTCAACACACGTACAGCCCGGTGATGTCTCCCACGCCTTGATCCAGCAAGGAGAGAGGGAGAGGTTGAGGAAGACTCCATCCAACAGCAGCACAACGGCGTGGTGGTGGTGGAGGAGCGTGGCAATCCAGCAGGGCTTCGCCAAGCACCATGGGAGAGGAGGAGGAGGAAGAGGGGCAGGGCTGCACCAACCAGAGATCAAACCGCGTGTTATGGGCAGCCCCTAGGCCTCATATATATAGGGGAAGGGGAGGGCTGCGCCCCCTTTAGGGTTTCCCACCCCAAGGGGCGGCGGCCAGCCTCCAGATGGCATCTGGTGCGGCGGCCAAGAGGGGGGGGGGGAGGAGTCCATCCTCCCCAAGGCACCTCGGAGGTGCCTTCCCCCTCGAGGACTCTTCCCTCTAGGGTTCCCTAGGCGCATGGGCCTCTTGGGGCTGGTGCCCTTGGCCCATGTAGGCCAAGGCGCACCCCCTACAGCCCATGTGGCCCCCCGGGGCAGGTGGCCCCACCCGGTGGGCCCCCGGGACCCTTCCGGTGGTCCCGGTACAATACCGATGACCCCGAAACTTGTCCCGATGGCCGAAATAGGACTTCATATATATAAATCTTTA
The DNA here is from genome assembly GCF_018294505.1 of Triticum aestivum. Taxonomy (NCBI): domain Eukaryota; kingdom Viridiplantae; phylum Streptophyta; class Magnoliopsida; order Poales; family Poaceae; genus Triticum; species Triticum aestivum. Next base: position 43,394,891 of record NC_057812.1, read on the forward strand.
CCTCCGGACCATTCCGGAACTCCTCGTGACGTCCGGGATCTCATCCGGGACTCCGAACAACATTCGGTAACCACATACAAGCTTCCTTTATAACCCTAGCGTCATCGAACCTTAAGTGTGTAGACCCTACGGGTTCGGGAGACATGCAGACATGACCGAGACGTTCTCCGGTCAATAACCAACAGCGGGATCTGGATACCCATGTTGGCTCCCACATGTTCCACGATGATCTCATCGGATGAACCACGATGTCAAGGACTCAATCGATCCCGTATACAATTCCCTTTGTCTAGCGGTATTTTACTTGCCCGAGATTCGATCGTCGGTATCCAATACCTTGTTCAATCTCGTTACCGGCAAGTCACTTTACTCGTTCCGTAACACATCATCCCGTGATCAACTCCTTGGTCACATTGCGCATATGATGATGTCCTACCGAGTGGGCCCAGAGATACCTCTCCGTTTACACGGAGTGACAAATCCCAGTCTCGATCCGCATAAAACAATAGATACTTTCGGAGATACCTGTAGTGCACCTTTATAGTCACCCAGTTACGTTGTGACGTTTGATACACCCAAAGCACTCCTACGGTATCCAGGAGTTACACGATCTCATGGTCAAAGGAAGAGATACTTGACATTGGCAAAGCTCTAGCAAACGAACTACACGATCTTTTGTGCTAGTCTTAGGATTGGGTCTTGTCCATCACATCATTCTCCTAATGATGTGATCCCGTTATCAACGACATCCAATGTCCATAGCCAGGAAACCATGACTATCTGTTGATCACAACGAGCTAGTCAACTAGAGGCTCACTAGGGACATATTGTGGTCTATGTATTCACACGTGTATTACGATTTCCGGATAATACAGTTATAGCATGAATAAAAGACAATTATCATGAACAAGGAAATATAATAATAACACTTTTATTATTGCCTCTAGGGCATATTTCCAACAAGTACGACTCCATCATCCCCGTTCACTTGAACGCTTCCGCTCGCGATCTACAAGGGTATGTAGATGCACTCCTATTCCCCTCGTTGCTAGAATACTCCATAGATTGATCTTGGTGATGCGTAGAATTTTTTTAATTTCTGCTACGATCCCCAACAGTGGCATCATGAGCTAGGTCTATGCGTAGTTACTATGCACGAGTAGAACACATAGTAGTTGTGGGCGTCGATATTGTCAATTTGCTTGCCGTTACTAGTCTTATCTTGATTCGGCGGCATCGTGGGATAAAGCGGCCCGGACCAACCTTACACGTACGCTTACGTGAGACCGGTTCCACCGACTGACATGCACTAGTTGCATAAGGTGGCTGGCGGGTGTCTGTCTCTCCCACTTTAGTCGGATCGGATTCAATGAACAGGGTCCTTATGAAGGGTAAATATAAATTGGCAATTCACGTTGTGGTTTTGGCGTAGGTAAGAAACGTCCTTGCTAGAAACCTATAGCAGCCACATAAAAACTTGCAACAACAATTAGAGGACGTATAACTTGTTTTTGCAGCAAGTGTTTTATGATGTAATATGGCCAAAGGTTGTGATGAATGATGAATGATATATGTGATGTATGAGATTGATCATGTTCTTGTAATAGGAATCACGACTTGCATGTCGATGAGTATGACAACCGGCAGGAGCCATAGGAGTTGTCTTTATTTATTTATGACCTGCGTGTCAACATAAACGTCATGTAATTACTTTACTTTATTGCTAAAGCGTTAGCCATAGTAGTAGAAGTAATAGATGACGAGACAACTTCAAGAAGACACGATGATGGAGATCATGGTGTCATGCCGGTGACAGCGATGATCATGGAGCCCCGAAGGTGGAGATCAAAGGAGCAAATGATATTGGCCATATCATGTCACTATTTGATTGCATGTGGTGTTTATCATGTTTTACATCTTATTTGCTTAGAATGACGGTAGCTTAAATAAGATGATCCCTTGTAATAATTTCAAGAAAGTGTTCCCCCTAACTGTGCACCATTGCGAAGGTTCGTTGTTTCGAAGCACCACATGATGATCGGGTGTGATAGATTCTAACGTTCGAATACAACGGGTGTAAGACAGATTTACACATGCAGTACACTTAGGTTGACTTGACGAGCCTAGCATGTACAGACATGGCCTCGGAACACAGAAGACCAAAAGGTCGAGCATGAGTCGTATAGAAGATACGATCAACATGAAGATGTTCACCGATGTTGACTAGTCCGTCTCATGTGATGATCGGACACGGCCTAGTTAACTCGGATCATGTTATACTTAGATGACTGGAGGGATGTCTATCTGAGTGGGAGTTCATTTAATAATTTGATTAGATGAACTTAATTATCATGAACTTAGTCTAAAATCTTTACAATATGTCTTGTAGATCAAATGGCCCATGTTGTCCTCAACTTCAACGCGTTCCTAGAGAAAACCAAGCTGAAAGACGATGGCAGCAACTATACGAACTGGGTTCGGAACCTGAGGATCATCCTCATAGCTGCCAAGAAAGATTATGTCCTAGAAGCACCGCTAGGTGACGCACCCGTCCAACAGAACCAAGACGTTATGAACGCTTGTCAGATACGTGCTGATGATTACTCCCTCGTTCAGTGCGGCATGCTTTACAGCTTAGAACCGGGGCTCCAAAAGCGTTTTGAGAGACACAGAGCATATGAAATGTTCGAAGAGCTGAAAATGGTTTTTCAAGCTCATGCCCGGGTCGAGAGATATGAAGTCTTTGACAAGTTCTTCAGCTGTAAGATGGAGGAATATAGTTCTGTCAGCGAGCACATACTCAAAATGTCTGGGTTGCATAACTGCTTGACTCAGCTGGGAGTTAATCTCCCGGATGACGCGGTCATTGACAGAATCCTTCAGTCGCTTCCACCGAGCTACAAGACCTTTGTGATGAACTTCAATATGCAGGGGATGGAAAAGACCATTCCTGAAGTATTTGCAATGCTGAAATCAGCAGAGGTAGAAGTCAAAAAGGAACATCAAGTGTTGATGGTGAATAAAACCACTAAGTTCAAGAAAGGCAAGGGTAAGAAGAACTTCAAGAAGGACGGCAAGGGAGTTGTCGCGCCCGGTAAGCAAGCTGCTGGGAAGAAGCCAAAGAATGGACCCAAGCCCGAGACTGAGTGTTTTTATTGCAAGGGAAGTGGTCACTGGAAGCGGAACTGCCCCAAATACTTAGCGGACAAGAAGGCCGACATCACGAAAGGTATATGTGATATACATGTAATTGATGTGTACCTTACCAGTACTCGTAGTAGCTCCTGGGTATTTGATACCGGTGCGGTTGCTCACATTTGTAACTCAAAGCAGGAGCTGCGGAATAAGCGGAGACTGGCGAAGGACGAAGTGATGATGCGCGTCGGGAATGGTTCCAAGGTCGATGTGATCGCCGTCGGCACGCTACCTCTACATTTACCTACGGGGTTAGTTTTAAACCTCAATAATTGTTATTTAGTACCAGCTTTGAGCATGAACATTGTATCAGGATCTTGTTTAATTCGAGATGGCTACTCATTTAAATCCAAGAATAATGGTTGTTCTATTTATATGAGAGATATGTTTTATGGTCATGCTCCGATGGTGAATGGTTTATTCTTAATGAATCTCGAGCGTAATGCTACACATATTCATAGTGTGAATACAAAAAGATGTAAGCTTGATAATGATAGTCCCACATACTGGTGGCACTGCCGCCTTCGTCACATAGGTGTCAAATGCATGAAGAAGCTCCATGCAGATGGACTTTTAGAGTCTCTTGATTACGAATCATTTGACACGTGCGAACCATGCCTCATGGGTAAAATGACCAAGACTCCGTTCTCAGGAACAATGGAGCGAGCAACCAACTTATTGGAAATCATACATACTGATGTGTGCGGTCCAATGAGTGTTGAGGCTCGCGGTGGCTATCGTTATGTTCTCACCCTCACTGATGACTTGAGTAGATATGGGTACGTCTACTTAATGAAACACAAGTCTGAGACCTTTGAAAAGTTCAAGGAATTTCAGAGTGAGGTTGAGAATCAACGTGACAGGAAAATCAAGTTCTTGCGATCAGATCGTGGGGGAGAATACTTGAGTCACGAATTTGGCACACACTTAAGAAAATGTGGAATAGTTTCACAACTAATGCCGCCTGGAACACCTCAGTGTAATGGTGTGTCCGAACATCGTAATCGCACTCTATTAGATATGGTGCGATCTATGATGTCTCTTACCGATTTGCCGCTATCATTTTGGGGCTATGCTTTAGAGACTGCCGCATTCACTTTAAATAGGGCTCCGTCGAAATCCGTTGAGACGACACCGTATGAATTATGGTTTGGGAAGAAACCTAAGCTGTTGTTTCTAAAAGTTTGGGGATGTGATGCTTATGTCAAGAAACTTCAACCTGAAAAGCTCGAACCCAAGTCGGAAAAATGTGTCTTCATAGGATACCCTAAAGAAACTGTTGGGTTTACCTTCTACCTCAGATCCGAAGGCAAGATCTTTGTTGCCAAGAATGGGTCCTTTCTAGAGAAAGGGTTTCTCTCGAAAGAAATAAGTGGGAGGAAGGTAGAACTTGATGAAGTATTACCTCTTGAACCGGTAAGTGGCGCAGCTCAGGAAAATGTTCCTGTGGTGCCTGCACCGATTAGAGAGGAAGTTAATGATGATGATCAAGATACCTCGGATCAAGCTCCTACTGAATTTCGTAGGTCCACAAGCACACGTTCCGCACCAGAGTGGTACGGCAACCCTGTCTTGGAAATCATGTTGTTGGACAACGGTGAACCTTCGAACTATGAAGAAGCGATGGCGGGCCCAGATTCCGACAAATGGCTAGAAGCCATGAAATCCGAGATAGAATCCATGTATGAAAACAAAGTATGGACTTTGACTGACTTGCCCGAAGATCGGTGAGCCATGGAAAATAAGTGGATCTTTAAGAAGAAGACAGACGCGGATGGTAATGTGACCATCTATAAGGCTCGACTTGTCGCTAAGGGTTATCGACAAGTTGAAGGGGTTGACTACGATGAGACTTTCTCACCCGTAGCGAAGCTGAAGTCCGTCCGAATCATGTTAGCAATTGCCGCATTCTATGATTATGAGATATGGCAAATGGACGTCAAAACGGCATTCCTTAACGGCTTTCTTAAGGAAGAATTGTATATGATGCAGCCAGAAGGTTTTGTCGATCCTAAGAATGCTAACAAGGTGTGCAAGCTCCAACGCTCAATCTATGGGCTGGTGCAAGCATCTCGGAGTTGGAACATTCGCTTTGATGAGATGATCAAAGCGTTTGGGTTTATGCAGACTTATGGAGAAGCCTGCGTTTACAAGAAAGTGAGTGGGAGCTTTGTAGCATTTCTCATATTATATGTGGATGACATACTGTTGATGGGAAATGATATAGAATTCTTGGAAAGCATAAAGGCCTATTTGAACAAGTGTTTTTCAATGAAGGACCTTGGAGAAGCTGATTATATATTAGGCATCAAGATCTATAGAGATAGATTGATACGCCTCATCGGTCTTTCACAAAGTACGTACCTTGACAAGATATTTAAGAAGTTCAATATGGATCAGTCCAAGAAGGGGTTCTTGCCTGTATTTCAAGGTGTGCGATTGAGCACGGCTCAATGCCCGACCACGGCAGAAGATATAGAAGAGATGAGTGTCATCCCCTGTGCCTCAGCCATAGGGTCTATTATGTATGCCATGCTGTGTACCAGACCTGATGTAAACCTTGCCGTAAGTTTGGTAGGTAGGTACCAAAGTAATCCCGGCAAGGAACACTGGACAGCGGTCAAAAACATCCTGAAGTACCTGAAAAGGACCAAGGATATGTTTCTCGTTTATGGAGGTGGCGAAGAGCTCGTCGTAAAGGGTTACGTCGACACTAGCTTCGACACAGATATGGATGACTCTAAGTCACAAACTGGATACATGTATATTTTGAATGGTGGGGCATTAAGCTGGTGCAGTTGCAAGCAAAGCATCGTGGCGGGATCTACATGTGAAGCAGAATACATGGCAGCCTCTGAGGCAGCACAAGAAGCAATCTGGGTGAAGGAGTTCATCACCGACCTAGGAGTCATACCCAATGCGTCGGGGCTGATGACTCTCTTCTGTGACAACACTGGAGCTATTGCCCTTGCCAAGGAGCCCAGGTTTCACAGGAAGACTAGGCATATCAAGCGTCGCTTCAACTCCATTCGTGAAAGTGTTCAAAATGGAGACATAGAAATTTGTAAAGTACACACGGACCTGAATGTAGAAGATCCGTCGACTAAACCTCTCCCTAGAGCAAAACATGATCAACAGCAGAACTGCATGGGTGTTCGATTCATCACAATGTAACTAGAATATTGACTCTAGTGCAAGTGGGAGGCTGTTGGAAATATGCCCTAGAGGCAATAATAAAATGGTTATTATTATATTTCTTGTTCATGATAATTGTCTATTGTTCATGCTATAATTGTGTTATCCGGGAAATCGTAATACATGTGTGAATACATACACCACAACAGGTCCCTAGTGAGCCTCTAGTTGACTAGCTCGTTGATCAAAAGATAGTCATGGTTTCCTGACTATGGACATTATATGTCATTGATAACGGGATCACATCATTAGGAGAATGATGTGATGGACAAGACCCAATCCTAAGCTTAGCTCAAAGATCATGTAGTTCATTTGCTGTAGCTTTTCTGAATGTCAAGTATCATTTCCTTAGACCATGAGATTGTGCAACTCCCGGATACTGTAGGAGTACCTTGGGTGTGCCAAACGTCACAACGTAACTGGTGACTATAAAGGTACATTACAGGTATCTCCAAAAGTGTCTGTTGGGTTGGCACGAATCGAGACTGGGATTTGTCACTCCGTATGATGGAGAGGTATCTCTGGGCCCACTCGGTAATGCATCATCATAATGAGCTCAATGTGATCAAGTGGTTGATCGCGGGATCATGCATTACGGTACGAGTAAAGTGACTTGCCGGTAATGAGACTGAACAAGGTATTGGGATACCGACGATCGAGTCTCGGACAAGTAACATACCGATTGACAAAGGGAATTGTATACGGGATTGATTAAGTCCTCGACATCGTGGTTCATCCGATGAGATCATCGAGGAGCATGTGGGAGCCAACATGGGTATCCAGATCCCGCTGTTGGTTATTGACCGGAGAGGCGTCTCGGTCATGTCCGCGTCACTACAAGAAATATGTCAACTTATGACCTTCTGTCAGTGACCCTCGAAGAATTGGTCATAAATTTATGACCATTTTAGACCAATTGGTCAAAAGCTGTCTGGGGGGCTCTAAACCCTAAACCATAACGACCATTTTGGTCAGAAAGGTCATAATTTCATTAGAGGAAATGGTCATAAAGCAAACAACGCTAGTCCGTTGCCTTATTTCTAGTTGTTAACGACCAATATAGATGGTCATAGCCTTGTAAATTGTGGTGGGTTGCTATGACTAGGCGCCACCTCATCAGTTTTGCCTATGTGTCATGTCCATGTGGCAGTTTTTGCCCTAGGTTGTGAAGCAACCTATATTTCTGCCATTCCCAAAATTCCCAAAAAAATCTCATAAATTCTTTGGGTCATATCTTCATCAAATATGTAAAAGTCCTTCCTTTCCTAGTTCAAAACTAATTCAACAATATTCATTTTCCTATTCTGTTCACAACAACACTTTATGAAGGAAGTGCTATTTATATATTCTTGATTGCCCTTGGAATTTTTGGGCACTCTTTTCTATCGAAATCATTACCGCATGACAAAATTCATCTCCATTTGCCTAGAAAATATTCCTCGGCAAATTTCCAAAGTTTTTGTCCACCTAGAAGTATTGTGAAGGAAGTACCTTTTTTATATTTCGAAATGACATGAAATTTATATAGTTCCTTCATATGCCCAAATTATCACCCTCCTCCAAATTGCAGCTCAGTCAAATCATCTATGTGAGCCCAGGTTCAATTTATATTTTATGGCCAAATCGGCACGTTGCAAAGCAAGTGTTATATAGACCCCTCCTATTACCCTCAAACTTTTCGGGCACTCTTCCATACCCAAATCATTACCACATGATAATATTCAGCTCAATTTTCCTAGTAAATCTTTCTCAGGAAATTTCCAAAGTTTCTACCTCGAGAGAAGCTTTGTGAAGAAGTACTAGCTAGGCTTACCCAAATGATCTGAAAATTTACCAGCGCATGACCATACCTATGTAACTTACCTACACCAATTTTTAGCTCCTTTAATTCATCCAATCTCTCTCACTAGTTTTCCCAAGTTTTTGTCCATAGAAGAGCATTGTGAAGGAAGTACTACTTTGGCATGTCCAAATGATATCAATTTTCTACAATGCTTTCCTATGCCCAAATAACCATCCTCCACTAAATTTCAGCTCAATCCATTCATTATTTTGAGCCCAGCTTCAACATTCATATTTTTGTCTAGTGTGATACTTTGCAAAGCAAGTACCACCTAGGATCCTCCTTTTGAGCTAAAAATTTGTGAATACATTCTCCTTAGTAGATGATCATCCTCAGCCAAAACTCACGCCCATTGGCCATGTGCATTTCCCGTACCGCTAATCAAACACTTGGCTGCTTATTCATGTTTGAGCATCGATCGGTCTCCTCGTGAGAATCTTATGTTTTGATTTTCTTCCTATCACCTACCTGGGGAGTGCCCAACCCACTAGACATGCCTAGGCTGCCCAGAACACATGGCAACGCCACGGTCACGCGGTGACCACGCGGCGGACATGCGAGTTTACGTGCTCTAGAGTTGACGGCCTTGGCCATCGCCCAAACCTCGACGTATCGCCACCAAACCATGTATTTATGATTAAATAGGTACTTATGTAACTAGAAATAATTTTTGGACAAAATAAATAGCAAACTATGAGGTAGCTGCAGTTCAAATTTGACCAGCTTCCTACTAAATCGGCGGGAATTTGTCTTTTTCACCAGAGGTGGATCAAAACTTTTGACACCCAACCATTTTTTCAATTGTGCATTATATATGGCCTAGTATTTTATAAAATTGATTAGGTCCAATTTTGCAACAAATATATGGCAGGTCCTTCACAAAAAAACTCATTTTGGGCACTCAGAAAAATGGAAAATGAATTTTTCGTGCAAAGAAAATGAAAACTTCCTTAGGCAACATTGTTTGGAATTCCAAGATGCACCCTTGTGCACAATATGAGATCATCTGAACAAACTATGCCATGAATGTGGCCATAAGATTGATCATTTGGCTTGAAAGCCATGAATCTGCACGCATGATAGCTCATTTCTGAGAACACTTTTTTAAAAGAATTGCCGTATTAAAAGTTTATTATTTTTCCTGAAAACTTGGTCACATATATGACACAATGCGAAGGTTTCCCAAATTTTTGATTTTTTTGAATTTTTTATGCCTGTTTCAAAATGCGGTCAAAACAGCGGGTTTGACCGTTCCTAGCTAGTGGTTGAATCTTGGAAAATTTTTGATGTTTCTCTGATTAAATAGATACTTATGTATCTAGAAATGATTTTTTGAAAAAATAAAGAGCAAACTATGAGGCAGCTGCAGTTCAAATTTGACCCGGTTCCTACTAAATCGGCGAGAATTTGTCTTTTTCACCAAAGGTAGATCAAGGCTTTTGACACCCAACCATTTGGTCAATTATGAATCAAATATGACCTAGTATTTTAGAAAATTGATTTGGTCCAATTTTGCAACAAATATATGGTAGGTCCTTCACAAAAAGAACTCAATTCGGGCACTCGAAAAATGGAAAATGAATTTTCCATGCAAAGAAAATAAAAAGTCCCTTAGGCAACATTTTTCCATTCCAATATGCACCCTTGTGCATAATATGAGATCATTTGAACAAACTATGCCATGCATATGGCCATAAGATTGATCATTTGGCTTGAAAGCCATGAATCTTCACGCATGATAGCTCATTTCTGAGAACACATTTTTAAAATAATTGCCGTATTACAAGTTTATTATTTTTTCTGGAAACTTGGTCACATATAATGACACAATGTGAAGGTTTCCCAAATTTTTAATTTTTTTTGAATTTTTTATGCCCGTTTCAAAATGCGGTCAAAACTGCGGGTTTGACCATTCCTAGCTAGTGGTTGAATCTTGGAAAATTTTTGATGTTTCTCTGATTAAATAGATACTTATGTATCTAGAAATGATTTTTTGAAAAAATAAAGAGCAAACTATGAGGCAGCTGCAGTTCAAATTTGACCCATTTCCTACTTAATCGGTGAAAATTTGTCTTTTTCACGAGAGGTGGATCAAAACTTTTTACACCCAACCATTTGGTCAATTGTGCATTAAATATGTCCTAGTATTTTAGAAAATTGATTTGGTACAATTTTGCAACAAATATATTATAGGACCTTCACAAAAATATCCTTTTGGGCACTCGAAAAATGAAAAATAGTTTTTTCGTCCAAAGAAAATGAAAACTTCCTTAGGCAACATTGTTTGACATTCCAATATCACCCTTATGCACAATATGAGATCATTTGAACAAACTATGCCATGAATGTGGCCATAAGATTGATCATTTAGGTTGAAAGCCATGAATCTTCACACATGATAGTTCATTTCTGAGAACACTTTTTTAAAACAATTGCCGTATTACAAGTTTATTATTTCTCCTGGTAACTTGGTCACATATAATTACACAATGCAAAGGTTTTCCAATTTTTTGATTTTTTTTGAAATTTTTATGCCCGTTTCATAATGCGGTCAAAATGACGGAAATGACCGTTCCTAGCTAGTGGTTGAATCTTGGAATTTTTTGGTGTTTCTCTGATTAAATAGATACTTTTGTACATAGAAATGATTTTTGGAAAAAATAAAGAGCAAACTACGAGGCAGCCACAGTTCAAATTTGACCCGCTTCCTACTGAATCGGCGGAAATTTGTCTTTTTCACCAGAGGTGGATCAAAACTTTTGACACCCAACCATTTTGTCAATTGTGCATTAAATATGGCCTAGTATTTTAGAAAATTGATTTGGTCCAATTTTGCAATAAATATATGATAGGTCCTTCACAAAAAACCGATTATTGGCACTCAAAAAAATGAAAAAATGATATTTTGTGCAAAGAAAGTGAAAACCCCTCAAATCAACATTGTTTGTTGTCCAAATATACACACATGTGCACAATATTGTTACATTTTCAAGCTATGAAATGACAATATGTTGAATGTTCACCCTAAATAGGAGGGTAAAAAATACAAGAGAAGTAAAAGGAAAAGACAGAATTACATAAGCTCAATTGTGATTGGTGGAATCAGTGTGGCATGGATTGATGACATGGCAAAGATCCGTCCATCGATCCATTCATACAGCCCACCGCACGCCATCTCCATGGCCCGACCTCCCCTTTCACTCGTGCCCGAACCCCACCCCACCCCTCGTGCTCGCCTCTCTCCCTCTTGCGCGAACCCTAGCGCTCCCCTCCTTCCTCCCGCCGCCATCTCCATCACCCGACCTCCCGCCGCCACCTCCGTCTAGCGGAGCTCGCCGTCGTCCATTGCCTCCCCCACGCCCTCCTGCTCTCCCCCCTCCCCTTCCCTCCCCCACACCCACAGCCGCCACCCTCTCCCTCCCTTAGATCTCGATCCACAGCCGCTCCCAAGCCCACCCCCACCGCCGATGACCCTCATCGTAGAAGAGGTCGAGCTTGTCCTCCCCTCTCCCTCCCACGGATCTATCTCGCCCCTCTCGATCCCTCTTGAAGCTCCCGCATCCCACCTTGCACCCTCCTCCTTCTACTCCCAAACCCCGCGGCCCGGATCAGATTCCTCGAATTCTGATCTACCACATCGAAACGGAGTGGGGGCGGGTGCGAGCTCGTTGGTGCTAGGCGGCCGCACGGCGGGGTCGCTGCTAGGGGGCCATGCTCATGGTGCTCTTCAACGTCATCAGCGCCGACGAGGCCTACGCTGCCGTAGACCATGTCCCAGCCGCGTCGCCCGGACGAGGAAAGGAGAGGAGGACAAGCAGTCCCTGACGCCAAGGAGGACCATGTTCCATATGTGAAGCGGGGCACGCGGCTCGACGAGGCCGGCGTCGCGCACTTCCTCACTGCGCTGGAGCGGGTAAGCTAATACGATGGCCGTCTCTCTGTCACTCCATTTCTGTACCTCAATTTCGATCGCCTCGGCTAATGATGTGTTGGTTGGTTACGCGTGCGTGCGCGCTCAGACGTGGAAGAAGACGGTGGCGGGCGCGTCGAGGATGTTCGTGGAGAGGCACCGGAGCAGCCACGTGCAGCTCATCAGCGACATGGTCTAGCAGATGAGATCACCCAAGCTGCCGCCCGTCCACCCGCCTCGGCGCCGCCATTGCCGTTGGATGTTCAGTTTCTATCTATGAACAAGTATGCGTCACTTTTTCTTTTTGTTTGACCAAACTCAAGTCCCCTTTCTAAAACTGCAGCCAAGCAGTACTTGCTACTGGAATAATCCCATGAATGAATTCTTTGTTGTGGTTAACTCTTTCTTGTCTCTCTACTAGGATTCATGCACCAAGCCCAGAGTTAAAATTTTGTGTCAGGCTGCTAGTAAATCAGGCTCTACTCTGTCCAATAGCAAGTTGGATAGCACCTGTAGTTAATTGCACGAACATATGGGTTTTGGTTCATTTTGTACGTATGTTTGTTTGTTCATGCTTACGACTTTGGCTAAAACACGTTGGATGCCCAATTCCTATGGTGAACCTTTTGGTTCAAGCAAGCAAACTCATGTTCCCTTTCTATGACTGAAGCCAAGCTGTACCTACTACTGGCATAATACGATGGATTCATTCTTTGTTTGTGGTCAACTCTTGTCTGTCTACTAGCATTCGTGCGAGAACCTGAATGTTGTGTAGGCTGATGTGCTGTACTACCAGTAAACTAGTTTGTACTCTCTCCAACTGCAAGTTGGATAGCCTTGCAATTAATTGTACAGACATGCATATGATTTTTGGTTCAATTTGTATGTATGTATATGCTTAAGACTTTGACTAAAACTAGTTGGATGTTCAGTTCCCCATGAAGGTGACCAATCCCTAGCAGTGCCCATTGGTCCTTCCTGTTAATTTCACCTCCTGTGATTTTAATCTTTGTTTCTTGCTTTCCACAGCGACCAAGTTCTCTTAACAGCGGGACATCTGAGTTCATCGTGGTGATGGAAGCTGACACGGAGCCGCTCGAAATCTCCTCGACCTCCCGTCATGTTTCTTGCGGACGGCAAGGTAGAAATTCTGTCCATATACATCATACTAATGCTAATTAATTTATATGTTGTAGCTTGCGCGATATGGTCATGGCAGTAACTGTTAAGCTCATAATTATGTATGTTGTCTTCAAGTTTTCTCTAATATAGATTTCTCAAATCTCTCTTTGAACTTCTCTAATAAAAAATTGTGCTAACTGTTAAAGCTATTTGTGGTGACATGTTTCTTTTACCAATACAATAATATATTGGCACTCAAGGACTGTTTGAGTGATAGGCTGTTCATACTATTAGAGAGTGAACTGATTAAGCTATTGCTTTCCCCAACGACAAAAAATAAACACGACAGTTGAACAATGTGTATCCCTTCACTTGGAAGCCTATGAAACTTTCTGTAGCAGCAGTGCAACACACTTTATATATATGTATGAGGCTGAGTAGTTCAAAACTACTTTACTTCCTAACTCATTCATATATATGATGGAAATTGTGCAGGTTCCATGGTGCCAAGTGGCCTTTGGCCATCTTGAACTGGAACTCCAGAAAAAAGTAGATGTTGCTACCACACTCAATATTTTAAGTTGTTTTCTTTTTTCTTTTTGGAGAGATGTTAATAACCTGAGAACACTTGCCTCCTCCCCAACCCTCGCCCTAGCCTGCCGCTGCTGGCTTGCTGCGTGGCTGTCGCCGTAGCAGATAATTAGATTTTTGGGACTCTGTTTCTATGCTCTGCTCGATAGCATTTTGGATATTGATTGGACACGCTTTATATAAAACGATTTATCTTGTACATTGCTCTGCCTAACTTGTAGGAGTATACATGAAACCATACTTGTCAAATATCGACACTTGTCAAATATCGAGTATCACAGCTGAATAATAACGTCTTGTTTTCTGTTCACTGAATCAAAATTCTTCCCTCTTTTTACGATCAGTCCATCTTACAGCCATCAATAAGAAAAACACTTATCTTCATATTAGGATTATTATTTTCTTGTCTGCAGTATTATAATGTACATATGCTTTTCTGTTCACTGAATCACAATTCTTCACTCTTTTTACCATCAATCCATCTTCTTACAGTTGCATGTTTTTTTGGCTGTCCAGATGACCAAGCCCAAGGAGTAAGCAGCTGCTCATCACTGAGGACAAGTAACTCCAGCAGGTTGACGCCGTAGATTTTCATAGTGTACCTTCTATATGCCCATCCAGTTTTGTGATTTGTGTCTTGAAACCCAAAAACCCCATGCCCATGTGGGAGCTGAACCATAGTTTTTTGCTTGTGGAAAATAATATCCTTGGCTGAATCGACTTGAGGTGGTTTCTTCGAAATTCTTGGAAACGATTTGGTAGTTTATTTTGGCGAGGAATTGTTTCATACTGAAGTTTACTGGTACATGTGTGGTTTGCTACAGTTGCTTCGTTTGGGTTGGGTTGGTTCCAGCGGAGAGATGTGCATGCACACTGGCAGCATGAGCTAGCAGCCATGATTGCTAGCCAGCCACCACCATGTAAATGTAATAAATGTGTGGCCTATCTAGTGTGCTGCTGATAGAAATATAGATGTGTGGCCTATCTAGTGTGTTGCTGATAATATGTTTTTACCTCACTTGGTAGGCACCATAATCTGTTTTTTCGTCATTGTACTGTAGGAATAAATGTGTGGCCTATCTAGTGTGCTGCTGATAGAAATATAGATGGAAGATTTGTTGACCAGTTAAATTGAGCTTATTGTCAATTCTATGTTTGATGTTGCCTACAGGTTCTTATTCTTTTTTTTTTGCATAGGTGAAGTATGAAGTGTGAAGCCGTGAAGCCTATCAGCAAGAGTAGCATATTATGTATTGTAATATCAGGCAAAGTGTAATATTGGTCAGAGTAGCATATTATGTATTGTAATATTTAGTGTTGTTTTGGATGAATTTCATTTGCTCTATAATATGTTTGAAATATTGAATGTGTATATAATTTCAATACCTATGAAATGGAAACCTGACCAGGGGGACCCACTTATGAAAATTGGTTGACAAATTTTGAAATTTCTGATGTGTGGGTCCAATTGTGATATCAGCATGACAAGTGGGACCAATATGACCAGTGGGACCAGCGCAAAAATAATGTGGCTAAAAATAGAAAATTAATAGTAATGGCCCAGAAATTAAAAAGGCCGAATAGTTGGGCCTGGCCCATATAGCTGACCAAAATTAATAAGAAAAATATATATAAAAAGGCTGAATTGTTGGGCTCGGCCCATGTAAAACACCGAACTGGACCGGGCTGAATCTTGTGCCACATCAGCTTGCCACGCTGGATGCCTACGTGGCCTGGGGAGGTTGCTAGTGACCAAAACGCCACAGTAGACGTATTTTGGTCATAAACGTCTTCGACCAATCCAGAAGAAAGGTCGCTATAGTCAGTTTATGACGGCCAGCTTTTGACCTTATGATTTTGGTCACAAAAAGGTCACAAATGGAAATTTGTGACCATTCAGTGACCAATAGTGGTGGTCACAATTTGACATATTTCTTGTAGTGCGTGTCTCCCGAACCCGTAGGGTCTACACACTTAAGGTTCGATGACGCTAGGATTGTAGAGATATTAGTATGCAGTAACCCGAAAGTTGTTCGGAGTCCCGGATGAGATCCTGGACGTCATGAGGAGTTCCGAAATGGTCCGGAGGTAAAGATTTATATATAGGAAGTCCAGTTTCGGCCAGCGGGAAGGTTTCGGGGGTTACCGGTATTTTACCGGGACCACCGGAAGGGTCCCGGGGGTCCACCGGATGGGGCCACCTATCCCGGAGGGCCCCATGGGCTGAAGTGGCGTGGGAACCAGCCCCTGATGGGCTGGTGCGCCCCACCCAAGGGCCCAAGGCGCCTAGGGTTGGAAACCCTAGGGGGCCGTTGCCCCCCCCCCCCCGAGGGGGCATGCGCCCCCCTAGTTGGAAACCCTAAGGGGGCCGTTGCCCCCAGCCCCCCCCCTTTAGATGGGATATCCAAGGGGGCATGCGCCCCCCTAGCCCCTATATATAGTGGAAGGGAGGGAGGGCAACCGCACCTTGCTCTTGGCGCCTCCCTCTCCCTCCGTAACATCTCTCCTCCCCACTTGTGCTTGGCGAAGCCCTGCCGGGATCCTGCTGCATCCACCACCACGCCGTCGTGCTACTGGATCTTCATCAACCTCTCCTTCCCCCTTGCTGGATCAATAAGGAGGAGACGTCATCCCAACCGTACGTGTGTTGAACGCGGAGGTGTTGTCCGTTCGGCACTTGGTCATCGGTGATTTGGATCACAGCGAGTACGAATCCATCATCCCCGTTCACTTGAATGCTTCCGCTCGCGATCTACAAGGGTATGTAGATGCACCCCTATTCCCCTTGTTGCTAGAATACTCCATAGATTGATTTTGGTGATGCGTAGAATTTTTTTAATTTCTGCTACGATCCCCAACAATTGGGTCCCCCTATCTTATACCTCTAGATGGCTTAAAACCTTCCAGCTTCTTCCCATTGAACAGGACAGAAAAATTAATAGTTGAAACAAGGCTCATCACAATATTCACCCACTGTGCCGAGAACCCCAACTTTAACATAATGGCTTGCAGATATTCCCACTCAACTCTGTCGTAGGCCTTCATCATGTCAAGCTTTAGGGCACAAGATTGGTGTTTCTTTGCTTTATTCCGTTTCATGAAATGTAGATATCCATAGGCCATGATGATATTGTCAGTGGTCATCCTGCCAGGCACAAAAGCAGATTGTTCCTCGGAGATAATATCCGGTAATATGAGCTTTAGCCTATTTGATATCGCTTTTGACGCTATCTTGTAAATTATATTGCATCAACTGATTGGCCGAAATTGGGACAGAAGTGTAGGGTTTTCACCTTTGGGATAAGAACCAATGTACTATCATTGATGCTCTCGGCTGATTCTTTCCCCTCTACGATGTTTATAACAGCTTTAGTTACCTCGTCACCGCAAACATCCCGGTGGCTCTGCAAAAAGTGAGCTGGGAAGCCATCAGGGCCGGTGCTTTTGTGGGAAACATTTGAAATAAAGCGGTCTTGACCTCCCCGGTAGTATATGGGGCGTTTAACCCCTCATTCATCTCCCGCAAGACCTTCCTTGGCACCGTATCTAGCACCCGATCCATACCATGGACTCCTTGAGATGTGTACAGTTCTTTGTAGAACCCGGTGGCCATTGTTTCCATCTCATGCACGTCCGCTGTCATCTGTTCGTCCAACCGCTGAAGAGATTTGATTTGATTCTTCCTCCTGCGTCTACTAGCCCTTAGGTGAAAGAAGTAAGTGTTCTTATCACCGTGCATTAGCCACTCTATCCTGGCTCTTTGACGCCACATAATTTCCTTGCGGTGAAAAATTTCTACAAGATTATCCACAATTTTTATTTCAGCCGACGTAGGACCAGTACTTCCTCGAGAGTCGCGCAACTCCTGTAGCTAACACAGCGCAACGTCGGGTGGTGGGCTGGGCTAGCTGGAGAGGTTCAGCCAGGATCAGCACACCTCAGGAAAAGGGGTCCGACGACTATGGCAACAGGAGACCGGAGACAGTCCGGTGTGTAACGGTAGCTTGGCCTAGGACGAGGCCAGCGAGGACACTAGAGCGTTCGTGTTCATGTTGGCCAATGGAGGAAGAGGATGATGGTGAGAGGATGACAGGTGGGCCCTCCGCTAGCTTAATATTTGAACCAAATCGGGGTCCTGTTTTGTTTACACTATCGACGGGCTTGGGAGGCAGCGGCGCCTCGAGTCTCAAGTGGGCCTAATAATACGATCCAACAGTATTGTACTCCCTCCATTCCTAAATATTTGTCTTTCTAGAGATTTTAACAAGTGACTACATATAAATTAAATGAGTGAATCTATACTCTAAAACATGTCTATATACATCCGTATGTGGTAACCATTTGAAATCTCTAAAAAGACAAGTATTTAGGAACGGAGGGAGTACAAGACTCTATCAATTATGTTCACCTCAGTCTTTTCCAAGTTATGCCTTCGGTGTGCAATGTACTTGCTAGTTGGTCACATGGGCTCCACAATATTCAGCCATGCATATCAACTGTTGATTAATTGCTCAGTTGTGTGCATATATATTGATGCTCAATCTTCAACCGAGTAGAGTCAAGCTCTGGTAGGTGACCTACACTTTTCTGTAACTATAAAATATGTTAGAGACGAGAAATGCAAACTATCCAGTGGCACCGTCGAGGTGAGACGACAACAGAAGGAGGATGTGAAAGATCAGTGGGGAATTGGAGACACCAGGAATGCTCAATGGACGATCCTGTCGTCGCATGCCTTCTCTCGTCTAGAGATACTTCAAAATTGGGTCCAAACCCATAACTCGTAGAAGGATTAAATTCCGACATGAGCGGTAGACGAAAATCAGATGAACAAACTCCTTCGTGTGCTAGTTGCAACAACACACCAAAGTAATCTGCACACCACTGGGATAGCAAATCTCTCTAGCTAGTCCATGAACCTACGTCCCAGTGGATGACAACATCAATTAGTGGAGGCAACGAGACCATACAAGTTCAATCACCTACAACACCGCATCAGACTGTAACCGCTGGTTAGCTGAGCTCCTGTAGAACAACGGTACCAAGTCATGTAGGTCTTTGTAGAAACAACCCTTAGCCCAATATTTTTGATGCAGATTGGCACAAAACTACCATCATCACCTTGGTCGTGTTGTTGAAGATTACCGCACCTGCCAGAATAATTTATCACCCCATGCACTTTCCCCATTGTATCCTCACTTGTCCCACAGGATCCCAAATAAGACGAACCACGAAAGCAACGATGGGCGGCTATCAGACCAGCAGGCAACAACCATCGGGTTGTGTGAGGCAATGGCGGGTGACTATCGTGCGAGGCAAGCGCGGCCGCTGGTTGGGGAAAACGACGGGGCGCGCGACCACCGTTGAGGCATGCCGTAGCGCATGACCCTGACAAGGGATACACGGTCGTCTTGAGAGGCTAGCATGGCTGCCAGGCGAAGCGAGCATGACCCCTGACAAGAGACACAACAGACGATGCAAGACCGCCAACAAAGGAAGGAGACGGTTTTTTAGGGCTCACCTGGTCCATGGTGAGGCATTCCTGTTTTTTATATATAATACATTTTTAATTAATTTGCATAAATATTACGCCGATATTTTTATTTTTTAAAATAATACACCATCGGCCTGCTGCAGGCTGACTGGGCCTAGTCGGCCCACCGCAGGCCGATTTGCTTCCAGTCAGCCCGCAGCAAGCCGACTGGGACTAATTGGCTTGCTGCGAACCAATTAGTTTCAGTTGGCTTGCTACGGGCCGACTAGGTGCATGTGGCCATTTTTCTTTTTCTGTTTTTGGTTTTAGTTGTTGTTTTCTATTTATTCTATCTATCAAATGAATCTGGTTTGTGTTGAAACTTTTTGCATAAATTACTAGCAATATTAACAAGCCACATATAAATTTTCATAATTTTTGGAAAACCACATATTTACAATTGTATTAGATAGCTCCTGGTGAATATAGATAGGGTTTAAATTTATCTATCCAAATTAATTTTTTATATATTCACCAGGAGCCGACTGAGACTAATTGGTTCGCAGCAAGCCGACTGAGACTAATTAGTCCCAGTCGGCTTGCTGCGGGCTGACTGGAAGCCAATTGTCCCGTGATGGGCCGACTAGACCTTGGTGTATTATTTTTAAAAATAAAAATATAGGCGTAATATTTGTACAAATTAATTAAAAAATATATTATTTAATTAAAATAGCTCAAATCGGAGGGGTTGCAGGAGAGTGTGGTTTGGACAACAGAGGGAGCGAGACAGGGCAACATCATATGGGAGGCGCGGTAGTAAGCGGTGTCGGAGGAGCAATGGTGCATGTGTGGGGTTGCACCAAGGAGAATGAACGACATGATGGGTGCTCGGTTTTCTAGGGCTTTTTTTCTTACGCCGGGAGATGGGTTTGGTTGAAGAAAAATGTTGAGGTGGGGAGATTATGTTTTTTTTTTCTGAACAGAGTACAGACGCAAGCACTCAGACATATGTGCATACACCCATCTCTATAAATGCGCACACATGTACATCATACCTCTATGAACACCTTCTTTTTTAACACCATACAGACGCAAACGCTCATACATACGTACATACACCCATCCCTATAAACGCGCACACACTTACACCCTACCCCTATGAACACCTTCTTTTTTTAACACCATACAGACGCAAGCGCTCATATACACGCGCATACACTCATCCCTATGAACGCACACACGCACACCCTATCTCTATGAGCACCTCCGAAAGACTGAGCCGACATATCATCTTGAAATTTATGAAGTCACCGTAGGCACCTCGTCATCGACGGAAACGTCTCCTCCCACTGAATGTGCATCGCCAAAAATCCTGAAATAAATCCAGGAATAAATGCGAGCACCAGGACTTGAATCCTGATGGGCCGAGGATATCATAATCCCTCTAACCATCCAACACAGGTTGGTTCGCCCCCTATGAACACCTTCAAGAGAATGAGCTGGCATATATCCTGAGATTTATGAAGTCATCGTAGGCGCCTCGTCGTCGACGGGAACGTCTCCTCCCATTAAGAGCGCATCGTCGAAAATCATGAAATAAATTCAAAAATAATGCGAGCACCTGGACTTGAACCCTGGTGGGATGGGAATACCACCGTCCCTCTAACCATCCAACTACAAATTGGTTCGAGCTGGGGAGATTATGTGACGGGTGGACATCGTGGGTACCAAACGATGTACTGACTGTGCTTGAATAGTGGAGATAGTTAAGATGCCGGTATTATATCCACTTCCTATTTAGCTGAACATTATCTGACCAAAGAATATACGAAACTTTATAATGAATCATGGTCTCAATATGTGAAGTAGAACTAATTATCCTTTGACCAAATGCCCTTTTATCATTGATCATTTTTTATTGTTTTTCGCCCGTGGCAACGCAGGGAATATATTAGTCATGTGGTAATGTATGAGAATATCGTATCCCGTTATAATGCAGGGACAATTATTACAGGATCTATGAAAATACTAGTACAAGTATCGGGGTGCTTTCTTAAATTTTCGTTTGAGAAGGTAAAGTTTCTTGTCATTGTATGCTAAATCAGATCAATGATTCGTTTGAAAAGGTAAATTTTCTGTAATCGTATATTACCATTTTTCTTTGCAGCTATATATTATAATGCAATTAATTGTCCTCGTTACAATTTACCTTTGTTTTATTACCACGAATAAGTTTACCTTTGTTTTTTTACGACGAATTGAATGCCTTTTCCCCGAAATACTGTAGTTTAATGTCGAAATGTAAATCCAAAAGTAGCCCTTATTATATGCATTATTAAGAAAGGTCCATTGATACAGCCGGTCAAATATGGAATCAGATGGAAAAGTCCGCAAAAAGGAAGCAAATCGAAAAGTTTATGAAATTAATCGTCCAACAACTCACACCTTATACTAGACACCCGAGGCTGAGGTCTGGGCAGACTGAATCCACCATCAAAACTGACAATATGGCTTCCTTCTCCTCTTCCTCTACTAGCGTGATCACCGTCCTCTTGCTGCTCTTGCCCGTCCTCCTTGCGCCGCCGGCGAGTGCCGTCCCTGTACTTGCCGCATGCAAGACCGTCGGCGGCGGGAGCACCTACTTCGACGTCACGTTCTGCCTGGAGGCCCTAGGCTCCGTCGGCGGTGGCGGTCTCTACCGAGACCTCGCCGCCGCTGCCGTGGGCCTCCTCGCTGCCAACGCCACCAGCACGGAGGCCAAGATCGGCCGTCAGCTTGGGGAGAGCGGCGTGAAGATTAAGGCGGGGGACGCGGCCCTGGCGCGGCCCCTCCGGTCGTGCCTGTCGCTGTACGGCGGTATAGTGCACGGTGGGCCTGCGTGCGCTGCCGCGGTCAAGGGCGGGAAGTTCGGCGATGCGACGGCGATCCTGGAGAAGGCAGCGGCCGCAGCGAAGGAGTGCGAGGACGGGTTCAGGAGGAGCAACGCGGCTTCGCCGCTGACGGCGGAGGACGATGACGCGTTCAAGCTCGCAAAGCTCGGCGTCGCGTTGCTCGGTTTCGCTTGAGAGCGCGGAAATGAATATTGTTGTTTTGAATAAAATAAATATTTGCATATACTATAATACGTATCTTTCTAGTTTAGTTGTTCTACTTGTAATCCTCGTGCTCTTTGATCTCTGATCCTCGTGTGTTTTTGTTAGATCAGCGTTGTGTGTCGGGAGGCCAAGGTCCGAAATGCTGCTATCCGGTGTCGGATAGTCGGGTAACAAAATACGAAAAGGTGAGACGGCACCCAGGTGTCCCGGCACCCCCCCTTACCCAGCAGCAGGTCATTTGCGGTGGCAGGGTAATTAAGCAGTCAATTTGCTGACACGAATAGGGCCAGTCTAGGCTGTAGTTGGCATAGTAGGCATGGCAGTAGGCGCAGGCGGAGCTTCAGCAAGGCTGAAAGGGCCGTGGCCCGCCCAGCCCATGGAATTTTATACACTATATATCTACTTCCGGACCTTTGTCTCAAAAAAAAAATCTACTTCTGGACCTTAAAACAGCAGCTCACATGCTACCTTTTTTATTTCGCCGCACACCTTTGGGCTGCAAGCTCCGCCACTGGCAGTAGGCACTGTTGAGACTGTGGTAGAGGCCAGGCGGGCAATCGTGTACAACTGTTGGTCAGCTTTTTCCATATCCAATAGAAAAATGAAGCATGAACATGCAGCCATGCAGCCAAGCGCAGTTGTCTCGGTCAATCATGCAAAAAAAAGTAGACAGAGTATGATGTGGCCAATGGAGAGCGGCGTTGCAGAGGCCGAGCGTCAGGTAGCTCGGTATCCCCTAGGTTGGAACGGACTTCGCGATTCCTTCTTGTCATGCGCTTCCGAGGTATACGGGCTAATATACACATGCATGAATAGTGCAGCCGTATGGAAGTGGCACATTGTCAGGCCCTGCTCGCACGGGTTAAACGAACGCGGGTTTTTGAAATAGCACAGGATAAGCCTGTCCTGTCTGCAGAGTTGCAGCAGCAATTATTGTTGTACTGGCCAAACGAAAAGTATTAATTTTCTATTCAGCTATTTTTGGTATATGTACCATCGGAGCATTTTCTTTTTTTGTAAACTAATCTTCAAATTAGTGTGCAATTAGTTATTCTTTTTTAGCAGACAATTAACTAACTGTGTGCTTCTTCTTAATTTTTTTTAAAGAGCTCTCTTAAGATGGTCCCTGTTACCTCTTAAGAGGCAAGAGAAATATTTGCTTTGTCCATTCATCAAGGATATATTTGACCACACAAATTGTAATATGGCAATTACTTGTCAAAACTAATATTTAAAACATTTCCCACATCTCCTTTTAATATAATAATAGTTCACATTTGACCCCCCTACATATGTGTTGTATCTACCATATGAAGATGAGTAATTATCATGTTGTATAATATGATAAATATCCATGTGATCCTAATGAATTATATACACACTACAAAAGACATTATTATAATTCATCTAGATTGCAACGTAATAATCATCGGTATGTATATTTGCATCATTCTGAGAGAGCCAATAAAGGAAAATAAATGTACACACATGCTAGGACCGTATGAATATTCAAAATGTTCTCCATTATACTGTTGGAAATATGCCCTAGAGACAATAATAAATTAGTTATTATTATATTTCCTTGTTCATGATAATCGTTTATTATCCATGCTAGAATTGTATTGATAGGAAACTCAGATACATGTGTGGATACATAGACAACACCATGTCCCTAGTAAGCCTCTAGTTGACTAGCTCGTTGATCATAGATGGTTACGGTTTCCTGACCATGGACATTGGATGTCGTTGATAACGGGATCACATCATTGGGAGAATGATGTGATGGACAAGACCCAATCCTAAGCCTAGCACAAGATCATGTAGTTCGTATGCTAAAGTTTTTCTAATGTCAAGTATCATTTCCTTAGACCATGAGATTGTGCAACTCCCGGATACCGTAGGAGTGCTTTGGGTGTGCCAAACGTCACAACGTAACTGGGTGGCTATAAAGGTACACTACAGGTATCTCCGAAAGTGTCTGTTGGGTTGGCACGAATCGAGACTGGGATTTGTCACTTCGTGTAAACGGAGAGGTATCTCTGGGCCCACTCGGTAGGACATCATCATAATGTGCACAATGTGATCAAGGAGTTGATCACGGGATGATGTGTTACGAAACGAGTAAAGAGACTTGCCGGTAACGAGATTGAACAAGGTATCGGGATACCGATGATCGAATCTCGGGCAAGTATCGTACCGCTAGACAAAGGGAATTGTATACGGGATTGATTAAGTCCTTGACATCGTGGTTCATCCAATGAGATCATCGTGGAACATGTGGGAGCCAACATGGGTATCCAGATCCCGCTGTTGGTTATTGACCGGAGAGTCATCTCGGTCATGTCTGCATGTCTCCCGAACCCGTAGGGTCTACACACTTAAGGTTCGGTGACGCTAGGGTTATAGAGATATTAGTATGCGGTAACCCGAAAGTTGTTCGGAGTCCCGGATGAGATCCCGGACGTCACGAGGAGTTCCGGAATGGTCCGGAGGTAAAGAATTATATATAGGAAGTGCTATTTTGGCTATCGAGACAAGTTTCAGGGTCACCGGTATTGTACCGGGACCACCGGAAGGGTCCCGGGGGTCCACCGGGTGGGGACACCTGCCCCGGGGGGCCACACGTGCTGTAGGGGGTGCGCCTTGGCCTGTATGGGCCAAGGGCACCAGGCCCAAGAGGCCCATGCGCCAAGAGATAAGGGAAAGGAAGAGTCCTAAAAGGGGAAGGCACCTCCGAGGTGCCTTGGGAAGGATGGACTCCTCACTGGCCGCACCCTTCCTTGGAGGAAGGGCCAAGGCTGCGCCCCCCCCCCCCTCTCCCTTGGCCCTATATATAGTGGGGGGAAGGGAGGGCAGCCATACCTAAGCCCTGGAGCCTCCCTCTCCCTCCCATGACACATCTCCCTCCTCCTGCAGCGCTTGGCGAAGCCCTGTTGGAATCCCGCTACTTCCACCACCACGCCATCGTGCTGCTGGATCTCCATCAACCTCTCCTCCCCCCTTGCTGGATCAAGAAGGAGGAGACGTCGCTGCTCCGTACATGTGTTGAACGCGGAGGTGTCGTCCGTTCGGCGCTAGGATCATCGGTGATTTGGATCACGACGAGTACGACTCCATCAACCCCCGTTCTCTTGAACGCTTCCGCGCGCGATCTACAAGGGTATGTAGATCCACTCCTCCCTCGTTGCTAGATGACTCCATAGATAGATCTTGGTGACACGTAGGAAAATTTTGAATTTATGCTACGTTCCCCAACAGTGGTATCAGAGCTAGGTCTATGGGTAGTTTCTATGCACGAGTAGAACACAAAGTAGTTGTGGGCGTTGATTTTGTTCAATATGCTTACCGTTACTAGTCCAATCTTGATTCGGTGGCATTATGGGATGAAGCGGCCCGGACCGACCTTACACATACTCTTACGTGAGACTGGTTCCACCGACTGACATGCACTAGTTGCATAAGGTGGCTAGCGGGTGTCTGTCTCTCCCACTTTAGTCGGATCGGATTCGATGAAAAGGGTCCTTATGAAGGGTAAATAGCAATTGGCATATCACGTTGTGGTTTTGCGTAGGTAAGAAACGTTCTTGCTAGAAACCCATAGCAGCCACGTAAAACATGCAAACAACAATTAGAGGACGTCTAACTTGTTTTTGCAGGGTATGCTATGTGATGTGATATGGCCAAAAAGAATGTGATGAATGATATGTGATGTATGAGATTGATCATGTTCTTGTAATAGGAATCACGACTTGCATGTCGATGAGTATGACAACCGGCAGGAGCCATAGGAGTTGTCTTTATTTATTTATGACCTGCGTGTCAACATAAACGTCATGTAATTACTTTACTTTATTGCTAACCGTTAGCTGTAGTAGTAGAAGTAATAGTTGACGAGACAAATTCATGAAGACACGATGATAGAGATCATGATGATGGAGATCATGGTGTCATGCCGGTGACGATGATGATCATGGAGCCCCGAAGATGGAGATCAAGAGGAGCAAAGTGATGATGGCCATATCATGTCACTATTTGATTGCATGTGATGTTTATCTTGTTTATGCATCTTGTTTACTTAGAACGACGGTAGTAAATAAGATGATCCCTCATAATAATTTCAAGAAAGTGTTCCCCCTAACTGTGCACCGTTGCGACAGTTTGTTGTTTCGAAGCACCACGTGATGATCGGGTGTTAGATTCTAACGTTCACATACAACGGGTGTAAGACAGATTTACACACACGAAACACTTAGGTTGACTTGACGAGCCTAGCATGTACAGACATGGCCTCAGAACACAAGAGACCGAAAGGTCGAGCATGAGTCGTATGGCAGATACGATCAACATGAAGATGTTCACCAATGATGACTAGTCTGTCTCACGTGATGATCGGACACGGCCTAGTTGACTCGGGTCATGTAATCACTTAGATGACTAGAGGGATGTCTATCTGAGTGGGAGTTCATAAGATGAACTTAATTATCCTGAACATAGTCAAAAGGTCTTCGCAAATTATGTCGTAGCTCGCGCTTCAGTTCTACTGTTTAGATATGTTCCTAGAGAAAAATTAGTTGAAAGTTGATAGTAGCAATTATGCAGACAATAAAAGGCTTATGTCCTTAATGCACCGCTCAGTGTGCTGAACCTCGAACGACGTCTGTGGATGTTGCGAACATCTGACATACACATTTTGATAACTACGTGATAGTTCAGTTAAACGACTTAGAGTTGAGGCACCGAAGACGTTTTAAAACGTCGCGAAACATATGAGATGTTTCGAGGGCTGAAATTGGGATTTCAGGCTCGTGCCCACGTCAAGAGGTATAGGACCTCCGACGATTTTCTTAGCCTGCAAACTAAGGGAGAAAAGGTCAATTGTTGAACTTGTGCTCAGATTGTCTGAGTACAACAATCGCTTGAATCGAGTGGGAGTTGATCTTCCAGATGAAATAGTGATGGTTCTCCGAAGTCATTACCACCAAGCTGCTTGAGCTTCGTGATGAACTATAATATATCAGGGACATATATGATGATCCTTGAGATATTCGCGATGTTTGACACCACAAAAGTAGAGATCAAGAAGGAGCATCAATTGTTGATGGTTGGTGAAACCACTAGTTTCAAGAAGGGCAAGGGCAAAAAGGGATGCTTCATGAAACGGCAAATCAGCTGCTGCTCTAGTGAAGAAACCCAAGGTTGAACCCAAACCCGAGACTAAGTGCTTCTGTAATAAAGGGAACAGCCACTGGAGCAGAATTACCCTAGATACTTGGTAGATAAGAAGGCTGGCAAGGTCGATAGAAGTATATTGGATGTATTATGTTAATGTGTACTTTACTAGTACTCCTAGTAGCACCAGGGTATTAGATACCGGTTCGGTTGCTAAGTGTTAGTAACTCAAGCTACGGAATAAACGGAGACTAGCTAAAGGTGAGATGACGATATGTGTTGGAAGTATTTCCAAGGTTGATCAAATATCATACGCTCCCTCTACCATCGAGATTGGTGTTTGCGTTGAGCATAGACATGATTGGATTATGTCTATCACAATACGGTTATTCATTTAAGGAGAATAACGGTTACTCTATTTATTTGAATAATACCTTCAATGGTCTTGCACCTAAAATGAATTGTTCATTGAATCTCGATCATAGTGATACACATGTTCATGCCAAAAGATATAAGATAGTAATGATAGTACCACCTACTTGTGGCACTGCCACTTAAGTCATATCGGTATAAAACGCATGAAGAGGCTCCATGTTGATGGATCTTTGGACTCACTCATTTTTGAAAAGTTTGAGGCATGCGAACCATGTCTATTGGTGTATATGCATGAAGAAACTCCATGCAAATGGACCGTTTGGACTCACTCGATTTTGAATCACTTGAGACATGCAAATCATACCACATGGGCAAGATGACTGAAAGCCTCGGTTTCAGCAAAATGGAACTAGAAAGCAACTTGTTGGAAGTAATACATTTTGATGTGTGGAGTCCAATGAGTGCTGAGGCATGTAGTGGATATCGTTATGTTCTTACTTCACAGATGATTTGAGTAGATGTTGAGTATATTTACTTGATGAATCACGAGTCTGAATTATTGAAAGGTTCAATTAATTTCAGGGTGAAGTTGAAAGATCATCGTGACAAGACGATAAAATATCTATGATATGATCATAGAGATGAATATCTGAATTACGAGTTTGGCACAGAATTAAGACATTGTGGAAATTGTTTCACAACTAATACAGCCTGGAACACCATAGTGTGATGGTGTGTCCGAACATCATAACTGCACCCTATTGGATATGATGCATACCATGATGTCTCTTATCGAATTACCACGATAGTTTATGGGTTAGGCATTAAAGACAACCACATTCACTTTAAATAGGGCACCACGTAATTCCGATGAGATGACACCATATGAACTATGGTTTAGAGAAACCTAAGCTGTCATTTCTTAGAAGTTTGGGGCTGCGACGCTTATGCAAAAAAGTTTCAGGCTGATAAGCTCGAACCCAAAGCAGATAAATGCATCTTCATGGACACCCAAAACAGTTGGGTATACCTCCTGTCTCAGAACCGAAAGCAATAAGGGATTGTTTCTAGAATCGGGTCCTTTCTCGAGAAAAAGTTTCTCTCGAAAGAATTGAGTGGGAGGATGGTGGAGACTTGATGAGGTTATTGAACCGTCTCTTCAACTAGTGTGTGGCAGGGCACAGGAAGTTGTTCCTGTGGCACCTACAACAATTGAAGTGGAAGCTTATGATAGTGATCATGAAACTTCGGATCAAGTCACTCCCAAACCTCGTAGGATGACAAGGATGCGTACTACTTCAGAGTGGTACGTAATCCTGTCTTGGAAGTCATGTTGCTAGACAACAATGAACCTACGAGCTATGGAGAAGCGATGGTGGGCCTGGATTCCAAAATGGCTTGAGGCCATATAATCCGAGAGAGGATCCATATATGAAAACAAAGTGTAGACTTTGGAAGAACTACTTGATGGTCGTAAGGCTGTTAGGTACATATGGATTTAAAGGAAGACGGACAATGATGGTAAGTATCACCATTAAGAAAGCTCGACTTGTCGTTAAGATGTTTTTCGACAAGTTCAAAGAGTTGACTACGATGAGACTTTCTCACTCGTAGCGATGCTAAGAGTCTGTTGGAATTATATTAGCGATTACTGCATTATTTATGAAATCTTGCAGATAGGATGTCAAAACATTGTTTCCTCGACGATTTTCTTGAGGAAAGGTTGTATGTGATACAACCGGAAGGTTTTGTCAATCCTGAAAGATGCTAATAAGTATGCAAAGCTCCAGCAATCCTTCTAAGGACTAGAGTAAGCATCTCGGAGTTGGAATGTATGCTTTGATGAGATGATCAAAGATTTTGGGTGTATACAAAGTTTATGAGAAACTTGTATTTCCAAAGAAGTGAGTGGGAGCACTATAGAATTTCTGATGAATATATGTTATTGACATATTGTTGATCAGAAATGACGTAGAATTTCTGGAAAGCATATAGGGTTATTTGGAAAGTGTTTTTCAATGGAAAGCCTGGATTAAGCTACTTGAACATTGAGCATCAAGATCTATAAGGATAGATCAAAATTCTTAATGGTACTTTCAAATGAGCACATACCTTGACATGATCTTGAAGGTGTTCAAGATGGATCAGTCAAAGAAGGAGTTCTTGCCTGAGTTGTAAGGTATGAAGTTAAGACTTAAAGCTCGACCACGGCAGAAGAAAGAGGAAGGACGAAGGTCGTCCCCTATGCTTTTATCATAGGCTCTCTACAGTATGCTATGCTGTGTACCGCATCTGAAGTGTGCCTTGCCATGAGTCAGTCAAGGGGTACAAGAGTGATCCAAGAATGGATCACAGGACAGCGGTCAAAGTTATCCTTAGTAACTAGTGGACTAAGGAATTTTCTCGATTATGGAGGTGGTAAAAGAGTTCGTCGTAAAGGGTTACACCGATGCAAACTTTGACACTAATCCAGATTATTCTGAGTAGTAAACTGGATTCGTATAGTAGAACAGTTATTTGGAATAGCTCCAAATAGAATGTGGTAGCTGCATCTGGGAGATGACATAGAGATTTGTAAAGCACACACGGATCTAAAAGGTTCAGATCCGTTGACTATAACATCTCTCACAAGCATAACATGATCAAACCCAGAACTCATCGAGTGTTA
The DNA here is from genome assembly GCF_018294505.1 of Triticum aestivum. Taxonomy (NCBI): domain Eukaryota; kingdom Viridiplantae; phylum Streptophyta; class Magnoliopsida; order Poales; family Poaceae; genus Triticum; species Triticum aestivum. Next base: position 43,425,527 of record NC_057812.1, read on the forward strand.
ATCACATGGTAATGTGAACTAGATTATTGACTCTAGTAAACTCTTTGGGTGTTAGTCACATGGGGATGTGACCTTGAGTGTTAATCACATATCGATGTGAACTAGATTATTGACTCTAGTAAACTCTTTGGGTGTTAGTCACATGGGGATGTGACCTTGAGTGTTAATCACATATCGATGTGAACTGGATTATTGACTCTAGTGCAAGTGGGAGACTGTTGCAAATATGCCCTAGAGGCAATAATAAATTAGTTATTATTATATTTCCGTGTTCATGATAATCGTTTATTGTCCATGCTAGAATTGTATTGATAGGAAACTCAGATACATGTGTGGATACATAGACAACACCATGTCCCTAGTAAGCCTCTAGTTGACTAGCTTGTTGATCAATAGATGGTTACGGTTTCCTGACCATGGACATTGGATGTCGTTGATAACGGGATCACATCATTGGGAGAATGATGTGATGGACAAGACCCAATCCTAAGCCTAGCACAAGATCATGTAGTTCATATGCTAAAGCTTTTCTAATGTCAAGTATCATTTCCTTAGACCATGAGATTGTGCAACTCCCGGATACCGTAGGAGTGCTTTGGGTGTGCCAAACGTCACAACGTAACTGGGTGGCTATAAAGGTACACTACAGGTATCTCCGAAAGTGTCTGTTGGGTTGGCACGAATCGAGACTGGGATTTGTCACTCCGTGTAAACGGAGAGGTATCTTTGGGCCCACTCGGTAGGACATCATCATAATGTGCACAATGTGATCAAGGAGTTGATCACGGGATGATGTGTTACGAAACGAGTAAAGAGACTTGCCGGTAACGAGATTGAACAAGGTATCGGGATACCGATGATCGAATCTCGGGCAAGTATCGTACCGCTAGACAAAGGGAATTGTATACGGGATTGATTAAGTCCTTGACATCGTGGTTCATCCGATGAGATCATCGTGGAACATGTGGGAGCCAACATGGGTATCCAGATCCCGCTGTTGGTTATTGACCGGAGAGTCATCTCGGTCATGTCTGCATGTCTCTCGAACCCGTAGGGTCTACACACTTAAGGTTCGGTGACGCTAGGGTTATAGAGATATTAGTATGCGGTAACCCGAAAGTTGTTCGGAGTCCCGGATGAGATCCCGGATGTCACGAGGAGTTCCGGAATGGTCCGGAGTAAAGAATTATATATAGGAAGTGCTATTTCGGCTATCGGGACAAGTTTCGGGGTCACCGGTATTGTACCGAGACCACCGGAAGGGTCCCGGGGGTCCACCGGGTGGGGACACCTGCCCCGGGGGGCCACACGGGCTGTAGGGGGTGCGCCTTGGCCTGTATGGGCCAAGGGCACCAGCCCCAAGAGGCCCATGCGCCAAGAGATAAGGGAAAGGAAGAGTCCTAAAAGGGGAAGGCACCTCCGAGGTGCCTTGGGGAGGATGGACTCCTCACTGGCCGCACCCTTCCTTGGAGGAAGGGCCAAGGCTGCGCCCCCCCCCCCCTCCCTTGGCCCTATATATAGTGGGGGGAAGGGAGGGCAGCCATACCTAAGCCCTGGCGCCTCCCTCTCCCTCCCATGACACATCTCCCTCCTCCCGCAGCGCTTGGCGAAGCCCTGTTGGAATCCCGCTACTTCCACCACCACGCCGTCGTGCTGCTGGATCTCCATCAACCTCTCCTCCCCCCTTGCTGGATCAAGAAGGAGGAGACGTCGCTGCTCCGTACGTGTGTTGAACGCGGAGGTGCCGTCCATTCGGCGCTAGGATCATCGGTGATTTGGATCACGATGAGTACGACTCCATCAACCCCGTTCTCTTGAACGCTTCCTTGCGCGATCTACAAGGGTATGTAGGTCCACTCCTCCCTCGTTGCTAGATGACTCCATAGATAGATCTTGGTGACACGTAGGAAAATTTTGAATTTATGCTACGTTCCCCAACATATACATTATCTGCTCTAACAAAAATTGTGTTACCCCTCAAAAAAGATGTGCAATAACACTGGTACACATGGTCGCTTTGTTACAGAAAAATTCCGATGGTATTTTGACTGTGTTTTTTGCTATGGTTTGATCAAGCAGTATTCATTTATGGTGTTTTCTTAAAACAAATGTAGTGCATCTTCTTTTTAATTTCCCAACCGACAACATAATACAAGCATAGATATATATGACAGGACATGACAAGCTTCTTATTTCATTTGTCAGACATGATGATAAGGTACGTTATGCAAAACAAAGTTGGAAACAAAATATGGAATTAATTAGCTCTATTTATTTTATTTTCTTATATACTCCCGGTTTAAAAGGAAAGGAATAAATTATAATGATTTCTTTTCTTAACTATACCGCAACAATGTCCATACTAAACCCCACCCGTCATTAATGGTATATTACCTCATATTACCTGCTAAGAGGTACTCCCCCCATTTTTATGTACTCTGCATATTAGTTTTGACTGTTGTCTAAATAATAAGAACATTTACAGTAATAAATCTAGATGATGTGAAAATATATTCAATTATGAATACAGTGGTGTTAATTCGGTGGTGTACATGTTATTATATTTTTGTACAAACTTGTTGAAAGTTTATAAGGTTTGGCGTTAGACAAATTTAATATACAGAGTAATTAAAATTGTAGGGGGTAATAGTTATATCAGCCATTAGATAATTAAAATTTAATGGTCTATATTGCTTTGGACCACCTTGAAATTTCTCTAAAAAATGTTATGCCGCCGTTCGGGTGCTAATAACACATGTTCACCGCTAATTTCTCTATTTTCATAAAACTTATTCTCAAATTATTGTGCAATTATCTACTATTTTTTGATAAAATATTTAGTTAAATGTGTGTCTTTTCTTAAAAAAAATGTTGTGCATTCGGGTGCTAATAACACATGTTCATCATGGATTTCTCTGTTTCTACAAACTAATCCTCAAACTAGTGTGCAATTGGCTACTGCATCAAAGTAGTATCAATATTCTAATCTGCCTGACGTCGCACACGTCGCTATCTGTTAGAATGTTACAGCCACGGGCTTACTCCACCTGCTCGTTTTAACCTGTGCAGTCTGCTTGCCTCTTTCGTTATGATTAAAATCCCACGATTAGTGTTAAATTATGGTTAAGGACCTTAAATTGTTTTCGTTAACTGTTTCAGCCCTACAACTTTTTAATACATACCAAAATCATATATTTACTATACTAACAAGCAAACAAAAATCCGCGTCTTACTGTTCCTCCATTTTCACATTGCTAATCTCTCATATTGAACAAAACTATATTCAACATGGCATTATTGTGCTAATCTGTTGGATCATGCAGTAATTCTCCGGCGCCCTCCCACCCTGACAAGTCAAACCATCATCAATTTTCTCAACAGTGGCGAACTACGAAAAGGAGTGATGGCCCATCTAATAACTTGTACCTGTCCCTTTGTAGGATCGAAAGTATGTCTAGAGGGGTGGGGGGGGGGTGATTAGACTACTTGACCAAATAAAAACTTAACATTTTTCCAATTTTAGTTCTTAGCAGATTTTAGCTATTGTAGGACAAGTCAAGCAATCATCACACAACTCAAGCAAGCATGCAAATAGTATATTGGCAGTGGAAAGTAAAGCATGCAACTTGCAAGAATATAAATGGAAGGGTTTGGAGAAATCAAACGCAATTGGAGACACGGATGTTTTTCCCGTGGTTCGGATAGGTGGTGCTATCCTACATCCACGTTGATGGAGACTTCAACCCACAAAGGGTAATGGTTGCGCGAGTCCACAAAGGGCTCCACCCACAAAGGATGACGGTTGCGCGAGTCCACAAAGGGCTCCACCCACAAAGGGTCCACGAAGAAGCAACCACCCACAAAGGGTCCACGAAGAAGCAACCTTGTCTATCCCACCATGGCCATCGCCCACACAGGACTTGCCTCACTAGCGGTAGATCTTCACGAAGTAGGCGATCTCCTTGCCCTTACAAACTCCTTGGTTCAACTCCACAATCTTGTCAGAGGCTCCCAAGTGACACCTAGCCAATCTAGGAGACACCACTCTCCAAGATGTAACAAATGGTGTGTAGGTAATGAACTACTTGCTCTTGTGCTTCAAATGATAGTCTCCCCAACACTCAACTCTCTCTCATAGGATTTGGATTTTGTGGAAAGAAGATTTGAGTGGAAAGCAACTTGGGAAGGCTAGAGATCAAGATTCGTATGGTAGGAATGGAATATCTTGGTCTCAACACATGAGTAGGTGGTTCTCTCTCAGAACATATGAGTAGGAATTGTGTATGTGTTCTGATGGCTCTCTCCATGAATGAAGAGGAGGTGGAGGGGTATATATAGCCTCCACACAAAATCCAACCGTTACACACAGTTTTCCAATCTCGGTGGGACCGAATCAACAAACTCGGTCAGACCGAAAATGTAAACCTAGTGACCGTTAGAGATTTTCGGTGGGACTGACATGTAACTCGGTGGGACCGATATGGTTAGGGTTTGGGCATAACGTAATCTCGGTGAGACCGATTACACAAACTCGGTGAGACCGAATTTGGTAATTAGCTAACCAGAGAGTTGGTCAGGCAAACTCGGTGGGACCGATTTGCTCTTTCGGTGAGACCGAAAAGTTACAAAAAGGAAACACTGAATTTACATTGCAATCTCGGTGGGACCGATTCGCTCTTTCGGTGAGACCGAAAAGTTACGAAAGGGAAACCGAGAGTTTGCAATCCCATCTCGGTGAGACCGAGATCCCTATCGGTAGAACCGATTTGCTAGGGTTTGGCAGTGGCTTAAGACAAGTGAAACTTGGTGGCGCCGGATAGAAAGAATCGGTAGGACCGAGTTTGGCTTTGGGTTTAGGTCATATGTGGATATGGGAAAGTAGTTGAGGGTTTTGGAGCATATCACTAAGCACATGAAGCAAGAGGCTCATTAAGGAACACCTCATCCCTCCTTAATAGTATTGGATTTTCCTAAAGACTCAATGTGATCTTGGATCACTAAAATATGAAAAGAAGAGTCTTGAGCTTTTGAGCTTGAGCCAATCGTTTGTCCTTAGCATTTTGAGGGTTCCACTTTCACATCCATGCCATGCCAATCATTGAGCTTTCCTGAAATAGTCATCTTGGAATAGCATTAGCTCAATGAGCTATATGTTGTTATGAATTACCAAAATCACCTAGGGATAGTTGCACTTTCAATCTCCCCCTTTTTGGTAATTGATGACAACATATAGATCAAAGCTTCGACAAATGATAATAAGCATGAAATATATCGTCGCTTTGAGAAGTATGTGATAAGTAAGAGCTCCCCCTAAATTTGTGCATATTTAAAATTTGCTTTGGACTGCAAATGCACAAAGAGTTAGAGTCATGGGTTACTCTTCCTTGTCACATACATCTTGGTGGAGCGGTTAAAATGATAAGAATGAAATACATGCACTCATCACCAAGAATAGTGAATGATCACATAAGATAGATAAGATAATAGCATTAAGCAAATATTAAGTGTAGCTTATGATCAAACACATGATCATCAATGTCTCACAGATAATGACGTAGTATCTCAAGCACTCAAAAGCAAACAAAGTTCGAAAAATCACCAAATAAAGCAAGAGAGAAAAAAGCAACACTCTCTCTCTCTCTTGAAGCCTATGATCTATACATTTTTCTCCCCCTTTGGCAACAAGTTACCAAAAAGTTCCTAGAAAATGCATAGTGCTAGATCGACACTCAGGTTTGATCTTCTAGTGGTGGAGTCCGGATCACTCCAAGGACGAAGGCTTCTGTAGACGCTGAAGTAGACGCTGGAGTTGGAGCTGAAGTAGATACTAGAGCTGGTGGAACTGAGGCTGTAGCTGGTGCTGAAGTGGTGGCTCTGGTGTCAGCAACTGGCACGGCAGACGATCTCGGACCTCGTGGCACTCTGGCAAAGGCATGAGTGGTAGTCCTGCCTCTCCTCTCCTGCATGTCATCCTGGAGCTGCTCCACTGCAGTCTGAATCTCTGTCACCTTGACATCCAAGTCATAGAACTTTTGTTCCATGATTCTCTCTAGGCTTGCCTGGTTTTGAGTTAGGGTGGCTAGTCCTTTCTCAATCCGCAGGGTGGATGCAATTAGGTAACCAAGCTGCTCTTGTTTGGTCTTCAAGAAATACTCAGATGCCTCCTCTTGAGTTGGCATCTTGGCAGCTTTCTCCTTCCTTGCCTTCTCCTTCTTTGCTTGTGCTTGGGCAGACGATGGTTCATTTTCAGTCATCACAACTTGATTGTCCTCAAAATCTGGATGGATGGGCAAGTGTTCCTTGTCCAACAAGTATATGCCCATGCCCATCTTGGAGTTAATGAGCTCCTGAATTTGTGGGGCATACCCACAGCTCCTCTTCTGGTCTGCTGCAGTCCTCTTGATAGTCTCTACTATGAGGCTCATGACTTTGAATTTCTGAGGTACATCAAATACATGAAGCAAATTGATTGCATGGCCTCTGATCATCTTGTGATCTCCAGACTTGGGCAAGAGAGTGTGCCTCAATATCCAATTTATAGTAGGCAGCCCTGACAGAAGATAATGCATAGACCCAAACTTGAAAGTATCAAGAGCTTCATTGGGAATTTCCTTGTACATATTGCACATTGAGTTATGATCCATCTTCTTCTTGGCATAGATATCCAAGTCATCCTCATGCTCCTCTGGGGCATTGATGAGCTGTGCCCACTCAGCAACAGTAGATTGGTACCTCGTACCCTCTGACATCCATGTGATCTTTCCATCTGGGTAAAAGTGTGATGTGGAGTAGAACTGCATAATTAGCTCCTCATTCCACTTTGTGAGCTTCTGCCCAACAAAGTCTGCAACTCCACACGCACTAAAGCTGTCATACACTCCAGGGTAGTGTTCCTCATTTTCCTTCATGTAGGTCCAGTCGACCCATCTCATGTCACAAACTATTGGCTTCTTGTCAAGCAAAACTGTCTTATAGAAGTCCTGCTGTTCCTTGGTGTGAAATCTGTAATCCACAGCAGTCCTTCTCCTTGAAGCATACGGATCTGCTTCTCTCCATTTCCTCAGCCCTGAGTCTCTCCTGAGCTTCATGTCTTCAGCCACAGGATGAGCATCGTTGTGGTCTGGGATCTTGGGCTTGAGCTTTCTCAGAACATTCTCTTCCTCTTCTTCTGCAGCTTCAGGCACTGGGGCCTTGTTCTTTTCAGCAGCTGGGATGCTTCTTGTATTTCTCTTTGGTTTTGGCTTTGAAGCTGGCTTGGCCTTGGAAGCAGCTGCCCCTGATCTTATGGCATCACCCATCAGCTTGGGTGCCTTAGGTGCTGGTGCAGCTACCTCTTCTTCTTCCTCTTCTTCCATGATGGAAGCCTTTCCAAGCACTCTGGCTACGGTCTTCTTGACCCTTTCCTTCCTCTTCTTTCCTTTAGCAGCAACTGGCTCTATGGGTGCAGGCTTTTCAATTGAAGCTCTAGCCTTTGACATAGGCTGCCTGCCTGCTGGCTTTTGATCTTCAGTCCTGGCTTTGTGCCTTGAGCTGGCTCAACTCTCTTTGATGTGGCCTCTTCCTCTGCCACATAATCTTCATCTTCAGAATCTGAAGTTCTCTTCTTTCTTTGTCTAGTGGCAGCTTTTGGCAGATTGCTTGGGGTACTTCTGCTGCCATCATCTGAAGAGTTGGAGGGACTAGTGCCCTCACTCATCACCACTTGTTGTTCTGACACATTCTGGCTGTCACTCTGATCTGACATGTTGAACAAGCTGACTGCTGACCCTGTGAATAGTTTATAGATGAGGTAGAGTGGATGAGCATCACAAAATGTAGAGATCTTTGCAAAAAGAATGATCCAAAAACTTAGTTTTAGTTTCCCACTGAAATCATCTCGGATCTACCGATTTTCAAACTCGGTGATACCGAAGCAGTTTTGGAACCTAAACTAGTGAACTCGGTTGGACCGAGTCACAGTTCGGTGGCACCGAGACTGCTAGGGTTTCACAGAGTTCCAAAATCGGTCACACTGATAAGTAATTCTCGGTCAGACCGAGTCTCACTTGTGCAATGGCATAAGCCAAATCGGTGGGACCGGGTTTTTCAACTCGGTGGGTCCAAGATGGTTTCGGCGGAAACCTAACCCTAAAATTTTCGAATCAAACCTAATCTACGAATGCATTGACTGGACAGGAGTGTTTCAATCGTGACAAGAATCATGATGATCACAATGTGCTAAGAATCAGATTGGAGAGTAGCACAAAGATCGAGTCCATAGCCTAGTTCGGCGGAGACTCGCTACGGCGGCAACGGTGGGGTAGAATTCCCATTGACGGCGACGGAGACCAGCGACTGGAGGCGGCTGGCGGCGAGGAGACGATTCGGAGACCACGTTGGCAGAGCAGGCTATCGCGCGGGCAAAGGGGTTCGGAGAAATTTCCAAAATTTTGCCCGTGACTATATATAGCCCGACCCTGTCGGTGTGACCGAGTGGAACAACTCGGTGGCACCGAGATTCATAACTGCAAGCAGTTACTGAAACTCGGTGTGACCGAAATGTTCAAATCGGTTGCACCGAGATCAAAAACCTAGATCAACTTAATGATCTCGGTAGGACCGGAAGTGGGGTATCGGTCATACCGAGAATCATAAAGAGGTTTTGGAAGTTTAAGTCTATGATGAATCGGGGACTCCGAGCGCTCCTCATACAGAGTGGTTCGAATCTGACTTGATCAAATTTTGTGATGCGGCATGAATAGAGTTTGAGACGAGAAAAGCATAGATAGCTAGAGGAGGTTCTTAGGCATTCTTGTCCATCCACTTGGCAAAAGGAAATAAAACCAAACAATCAAAACAACAAGTGGATGTCCTCGAATGAGTAAAATATGCAACCAGCATGCTCACACAATAAGATGGCAAATGAAATATGTGACAAGGCATGCACAACCAATTCTAGCA